>NC_135425.1:2155000-2812500 GCF_051991245.1 Festucalex cinctus
CGCATTGATATGAGGAGATGCGGAAGGACACTCACCGGAAGAAATCAGTGATATGACCAAAGGTGATAAAAGGTCGTCACCAGCTGGGATCGACGCCCTTTTTCCCTGCGATGTGGTCTGGATGGAGTGTATTCCTGAAGATGGATTTATGGCTGGGACTTAAGATTTTTTTTTTTTCGAAGGAACTTGGACTTAAAGCCGTGAATGGAATATTCTTCAATGATTGGGTAAAGTACAAAACTTTTATCAATAATGATGTATAATAGGAAGATATGAATGACTAATCGCGAGTTAGGGTGGGGGCCATTTAATACACTCTCATATCTTTAAATTATTTTTAGCCAAAAACATCTTATTGTGAATCAGGTCTTAAGCTTTTCCGAGAAATGATCAATCTTAGAAAGCTTCTGTAAAAGGTTTATATTATTCTTAATTTCCTGTTTTCTATTTTATTTTATTTTGATTGATTTAAGGTTTTATCATTAAATGTGATTTTTATGATTTATAAAAGTTGTCTTATTATTGTCAATAAAATTGTTTAAAAGACAATTTTTGAGTCAATCATTTTATTGTTTTGTCAGTCTTTATTTTATTTAGTTTTGGTTTTATTCTTTTTGGACGTTTTATAAGTCCAAGGTCATTTTATAAGACCAAATAAAATGATTGAAAAACTAATTGTGATTTAATTAGTTTGTTTGGTTTGTTTTAACTTTTATTTTATTCCTTTTGGACGTTTTATGAGTCCCAGGACATTTTATAAGTCCAAATAAAATAATTGAAAAACTAATTGTAAATTAATTAGTTTATTTGTTTTGTTTTAAGTTTTATTTTATTCTTTTTGGACATTTTATAAGTCCAAGGTCGTTTTATAAGACCTTATTATTTGTCTTTGATTTTATTTTATTCCTTTTGGACATTTTATAAGTCCGCATCAATATTATTTTTTCCCTCTTCGAGGAGGACAACAGCAACGGACGTTTGGAAAAAGGTAAGTGCACTCGAATAACATCTAATGAGTGTCTCCATCTGTATTAATAAAGTCAAATACTCCAGCTTGATATGTAACAAATCCGTATGATCCTAACAAGGATTATTAAATGACTAGGTCAATAACAAATGCAAACAACTTAGAAAAGTGGAGCTGCCAATTTAAGTGAGGTGTTCAGATTATCATTCCTGGGCTCTGTGTGTGTGGTTACTCACTCACGATTGATAGGTGGATGAAAACGGATTGGCCTCATGATAAGAAGACAGTGAACAAACCTAGGTGAATCCACTTTGATATATCGGCTTATCTAATTCCCGTCTCCTCACGCTGACGCCTTAGAGCTGGTGAGGAAAAAGGGGAATTTCTAACCCTTTAATTGGAGAGTCGATCAGGACATATTTCCCGATTTAAGTCCTGCGGGTAAGCGGAAGTTGACATGTGGCGCCCAACGTGGGGCTTCGATTGACTCATTTTTGTCAAAATCGGGAACGATCGAAGCCCAAACAGGAACCCGAGTGAGCGCGGCTCTGAGCGGAGGGCACAGTGCTTAGAGCTGATAGCGAACTCGCTGATAAATTGTCATGTCATACGACCCTGAGCTAACACAAAATAGTCTCTTTGATGAATAGTGTTTCATGGAAAAGAACTTTTTTAATTGTGAAAATCTAGTGTGATTTTTGAGTTGAAGTTGATTGTACTATTTTGTGTTAAAGGAACGGTGACTGGCTCCCCCAGGAGACTTGCACTCTAAGGGAAGCTGAGTGTGAGGAAAGCCATTCAAAGTGAATGGGTTTTAACAGCGACCTGCTGCTCTGGTCGGCTGTGAAGGTACTGATAGTGTACCTGGTATAGCGCGCTGCGCCGCGCTTTCCTGAGGGAGGGGCTGAGTCAAGGGGTGGTTCAGGCCTGTCCACAAAAAGAAGGAGGGCTTGAACAGTTAGAGTTAATGTTGAGAGGCTGCTCGGAGAGAGGCAGTCTCTTCTAGACTTGTGATGTTAAACTATGGTTTGCGCTATTTAGGCTTTCCATATTGGGTGCGGTTGCCCATTTTATTGGTTTGTTATCTCAGGTATCCCTTTGTAGCAAAACTACCATACTCTTTGCTTAGTTATTGCGGGGTGCCTGAAAATATTTATAGTCCCTTTTCTTGGATAGCGGACTCAGTGTCAGAGGCTGACGCTGCAAGCCTAACCCTGATTCCCTGTCTCTTGCCTTTTCTCCTGGAGTTTTTGAAAAAAAATTAAGTTTTCGGCGATTACGATCCGCTAAAGTAATAGATGAATATATGGAGGATTTTGGCCTCAGCGATGGCTGGAGACTTCAAAACCCAACTAAGAAGGAATTTACTTTCTTCTCTGCTGTGCACCGATCATTCTCAAGAATTGATTTTTTCCTTACAAATAATTCTATTGTTGATAAAACTGCTATAAAAATACATTCTATAATTATAAGTGATCATGCACCAGTCTCCCTCACTCTACAAATTGACTCTACCTTTAAACCTCCCCCGATATGGCGTTTTAACATCTCATTACTGAAAGACGTAGAGTTTGATAAAATTATTAGAAGGGAGTGGGCAGATTTTTTGGAAATAAATGACTCTCCAAATATATCTCCATCTCTTCTCTGGGAAGCAGGGAAAGCGGTAATTAGAGGGAAAATTATATCATATTCAACTTATAAAAAGAAACAGGATCAAAAATTAGAAAAATACCTGGAAGATAAAATTAAACAACTAACGGATGAATATGTATTAAACCCAAATAATCAAATATGGATAGAACTACAGAATATAAAAATACAGTTAGATAACATGTTATCTAAAAAGACAGAGTTTATAATACAACAGTTGAGATATAATAATTTTGAACATAATAATAAATCAGGTAAATTCCTGGCAAATCAACTTCAACGGAATCAGGAAAAATCTCTTATAACGGCTATTAAAGATATAAATGGTGAATGCACACAATCACCAGAAGAAATTAACCATATTTTTTATAACTATTATCGAAATCTATACACAGAAATTAATAGACCTAACCCTGAATATATTGAGGTATTCCTAAACAGCTTAAATATACCTCAGTTATCTATTGAACATAAAGATATTCTCGATACCCCGCTTACTATAGATGAGTTGTATCGTGCTTTAGACAGTATGCCTAATGGCAGAGCACCTGATCCAGACGGCTTTCCGGCTATATTTTTTAAACATTTCTGGTTAATGTTTGCTCCATTATTTCTAAGAGTAGTAACTGAAATTAAAAGTAAAGGTGATATACGTCAAGATATGAATATAGCAGCAATTAAACTTTTATTAAAGCCAGAAAAAGACCCTACCCTCCCGTCAAGTTACCGACCGATATCACTAATTAATACCGATATTAAAATTATCGCTAAGGCCTTGGCATCTCGATTAGAGACGGTAATCTCGACAATTATTCATAGTGATCAAACAGGTTTTATTAAAGGTCGTCATTCTACTAATAATATTAGGAGACTCTTTAACTTGATTAGTATGTCACAGCGGTATGATAAAAAGGCAGTTGTTATTTCGCTGGATGCAGAAAAAGCATTCGATAAAGTTAACTGGTCCTTCCTCTTTGCTGTCTTAAATAAATTCGGCTTCGGGGAGTCATTCATTCAATGGGTCTCAATATTATATGATTCTCCTAAAGCTACAGTTACTACTAATGGGATTACATCACAGAGTTTTACTCTACAAAGGGGAACAAGACAAGGGTGCCCAATGTCTCCTTTATTATTTGCTATATTTATTGAGCCGCTTGCATTAGCTATACGTCAGGATAGACGGATCCAAGGAATCCACTCCGGGACAATAGAACATAAAATTAATCTATATGCCGATGATATATTACTCTATTTAGAAGAACCTGCTATCTCGCTAGGGGAAGCATTTAAATTAATAACTAAATTCTCTCACTTATCAGATTACTCTATTAACTGGACAAAATCAACATTATTACCTATTACAGAAAATTCATGGAATCCTACAAGTCAGGATCCACACTACTCCTTTCCTACAGGTAATTTAAAATACTTAGGTGTTAAAATTTCACCTAAGTTAACTGAATTAACTTCTTTAAATTTTTCACCATTATTGGATAGTATCCGTAGTGACCTGGAGCGCTGGAATAATCTTCCGATCTCTTTAATAGGACGGATAGCTACTATAAAAATGAAAGTTTTACCAAAGATTAATTATTTATTTTCAATGATTCCATTTAAACCTACGTCTAACTGGTTCCAATCGCTGGACTCTGCTATCATAAAATTCTATTGGAATAAAAAAAAAGCCAAAATTAGTCTATCTACTCTTCAGGAAAGTAAATCTAAAGGAGGTTTAGAGGCACCAAACTTTATGTACTATTATTTAGCTAATCAACTACAATATCTTGTGCTATGGACACAACCCAACAGAGATACTAACTGTTGGTTGGAATTGGAGCAGAAGGATTGTAATAATCTTAGACTGTCAGATTTACTCTTTATTACAAAATCAATAAGACGACATAATTGTTTTAAAAACCCAATGATAGCCGCCACCCTGACTGCCTGGTGGAAGGCATTAGAAATTACAAACTCCCAATTGGCGCCCTGTGGGCTCTCTCCCATTTGGCATAACCCCGACTTTCAACTTAATAATCAGTCGTTCCATTTAAGCTTATGGGAGCAGAAAGGAATTACACACCTTCATCATCTTTTCTCAGATAATAAGTTTATATCGTATACAAACTTGGTCCAGAAATATGAAATAAAAAAGGGAAATTTCTTACATTATCTGCAAGTTAAAAATATGGTTAAGAAACAAATCCCAACACTTCAGGATACGCTCCAACTGTCTGTCTTAGCTAAAGATATTATAAAGCTTTCTCCAACAACAATAAAGAAAATATCAAAAATATATAAGTTATTTTTATACACAAATAAAACGTATTTACCGACTTTAAAATGGGAAAAAGACTTGTCTATAGTTCCGGAACCAGACTTTTGGACCCAAATCTGTGAAAATGTATTTAAAATGACCAAACAGACAAATTTGCAACTTATCCAATATAAGATACTTCATAGAACATATATTACACAATATATGATGAAAAAAATGGGACTCTCTGACTCCGACATTTGTCTCCAGTGCTCACAAAACACTGCCGATACTTATCTTCATGCTTTATGGTCATGTACTCCAGTGCTGCATTTCTGGACTAAAATCTTGGAAAAGCTCGCTGATATATTAAACTGTAGGCTTCCTTTATCTCCAAGATTGTGTTTACTAGGTGACTTAACAATAACTGAGCTACCATGTAAACAATCTCAATCTATATTTATAGCCCTTACTATTGCTAAAAAAATAATCCTTGTCAATTGGAAAAATAAACAATCTCTAAATATCGACCACTGGTTAAACTTACTAATAAATTATATCTCAATGGAAAAAATCTCTGCCTTAAATAAAAATCAAGTATCAAGATTTAAACAAATATGGTCTATGTACATAGAATATTTTAATCTCAATTTGGCAACTTAATCCTGCCAAGATTCTGCCTGTTAACGAGAGCCACCACATCGTTACAACTTCTGTTTTCGCTGCTTCTGTATTTGGTATTTTGTATCTGATTGTTTTTATTTTTATATAGTCAGGAACCTAGTTGCTGCTAGTGGGCTCGAGCATACCACACTATACGACACTATACTCATTAACTCCTTAAGATTTATTTCTAGTGGGCACTAAGCATCAACACTTGGTGTTACTGCATGCTAATTAGTCAATTTTCTTGACGCTGTCCCCTGTGGTCGGGCGGGGGTGGTTCCGCCCCCCCCCCCCCCCCCCCCCTCCGTTGTCTGCTCGGTAGCGGTTGCGTCTTGGCCGCTCCCTGGGCCCCCTGTGGGGTGCGGTGTTGGGGTGCTTCCCCTGGTGCCCGGGGCGGTGCCGTCCCGGCGCGGTCCGCTGCTCCGTGCCCGGCGGCGCGGTTCGGGGTGGGTGGGCCTCCGGTGTGCCCCGTGGTTCCCTCTCCCCTCCCCCTTCCTCCCCCCCCGTCGCCTCTCCCTCCTCGCCTCCTCCCGCCCATCCTCCTCTGCCTCCCGGTCCCTTTTCCCTTGTCGCCCTCCCTCCTCCCCCCCCCCCCTCCTGCCCTGCAGCCGCCCTTTCGCCTTCTTGTCGTCTTCTCCCCGCTTCCCCCCCCCCCTTCCCTGTCTGCCCTGCGGCCCCTCCCCCTCCCTCTCCCTGGGCCTGGGGCTCCCTCCCCGGCCCGGGCGTCGGGCTCCGGGGGCCGGGCGGGGGTTTGAGGCCTGCCCCACTCCGGTAGAACTCCTGGCGCCCCGGGCGGGCTCCGGTGGCCGGTGGGCTGTCCGGTAGCCCTGCTGCGCTGGCTGTCCGCCCATTGTGGTGCCGGGTGGATGAGGTGGGGGGCGGGTGGGGTTGGGGGGGGTGCCACCTACACCCGCCGGGTTGGGTGAGGCCCCGCTGGTCGCTCCTCTTACTCACTTCACTAGCTTTGCACTATACACTTTGTAAATATACACATAGGGCACACAACACATTTCTTGGTGGGGTGGGGAAGGGTGGAAACACCGTCTTCACCCTTCAACTCCCCTCCAATTTTAATGCACTTCACGTCCAAGGGGAGGGGTGATTTGGGGCGGGGAGCCATCAGAGGGGATGGACTGCAGTGCCTGGCAGCGCTGTGGTCCCCCCCATTTGTATCCCTGCCCCACCACTTTGTTCCTCCATTCCCTTTTTTAATGCACCACACATATACATATTCATTTCTTTGGGGGAGATACGGGTGTGTCGGAGTAGGGAAAATTTTTTCCCTCTGCTCCGACTCACCTGCTCCCAATTTTAATGCACCACACGCACACACTTGTATATACACTGGGTGGGGCCACATTCACGGTGTAAGGGTAGAGCTCGCCAGTCGGCGAGCTGGCGGACTCAGTAACAGGGTTAGGTGTCACTAGTACTCTGGCGTGACGACCGGGGCCTCTCCCCACTGGGCTCGGTGTTCTGGTGTTCCGCCTTCTCCCCTGGTGCTTCCTCCTCTGCTTCCCCCCTCCCGCCGCTGTGCTACTCTCGCGCGGCTGGAGGTGGGGTGGGCACATCTTCCCTCTCTGCGCTGCTGCCCGGTGCCGGTTTCCGGGGGGGGGTTTCGCGGGGGGCTGGGTTCGCGGGGGGGGGGGGGGGGGGGGCTTGGCAGCCATCGGGGGGGGGGGGGGGCGGCTTGTTTGGGGGGGGGTGGAGGTATGGGTGGGTGGGGGGTTGGGATTTGGGGGTCGGGGTGTGTTCGGGGGTTTGGGGGTCGGGGGTGGTGGGGCCTGGGTCGTGGTGGGTGGCGGGTTTGGGTGGGGTGCGGGGGGGTCGTGGGGGGGTGGGGGCTGGGGACCGGTGGGGCGCTGTGGGGGCCCGCTGGGCCTCGTTCTGCGGCCTTGGGCTCGGGGGTGTGGGCCGGGGCTGGGGCGGGGGTGTTCCGGGCGTCTGGGTCGGCTCGCCGACCGGTGTCCGCTCGGGTGGCTTGGGGGTGGCCTTGGTGCTGCCGCGGCCTGGGGATTTCGGGGGGGGGGGGGGGGGTGCTCGCTTTGCTGGACCGCGGTTGACGGCTTCTTTCTTTGGTGGTGGTCCTTATGCATGCCAGATCCGTCGCACCAGCATCTACTGAAACTCAACAGAAGTACCCTCACCCTCCCACAGCCCCTTGAATCAGTTGGTGCTGGTGTCTGTGGTTCTCACTTTGCTTTATCTATCCTTCCCTCCTTCCTCTCTTTAGTTTTTCCTCTGGTCACTTCAGATCTTAATTTATTAGAAGTATGAGGTTTCTGGGGTTGGCATAAGACTCTGGTTTTGTAACCACGCAGGAGGGGTCTTGTTGGTGCTGGACTTCACTTTGATGGATTGGATGTACTGGCTTCTATGGATCTCACTCTGCCTTATCGATCCTTCCCTCCTTCCTCTCTTTAGTTTTTCCTCTGGGCTCTTGAGATCTCGCTAAATTTGCTGGAATTTAGAGGCTTCCGGGGTTGGCGTAAGACTTTGATTTTGTAATCATGGGGAAGGCAGGAAGTGTTTGGTCGGTGCTGGATTTCACTTTGATTTACCTTTCTTTTCTCTTTATTTCTTTTTTTTCTGACCTTTTCTCTGGTCTCCTGACCATTTAAACCTCACGACTCTGGCAAGATTCTGAAGTACCTGGTTAAGGCGAAGGGTAATGGGATATTTATAAGGCTTTAGGTGAATGAATGAGTATAAATTTACACGTATTTGCACGCACGCACGCACGCGCACGCACGCAAACGCACACACGCAAACGCACACACGCAAACGCACGCACACATACACACAAAAAAAAAAAAAAAAAAAAAAGAGCAATGATGACAAGACGTTGAATCGGTAAGACTACCGAATGAACAATTCTGAGCTCTTATAAAAAAATAAAAATAAAAATAAAAAATAATAAAAAAAAATAAACTATGGTTTGCGCTATTTAGGCTTTCCATATTGGGTGCGGTTGCCCATTTTATTGGTTTGTTATCTCAGGTATCCATTTGTAGCAAAACTACCATACTCTTTGCTTAGTTATTGCGGGGTGCCTGAAAATATTTATAGTCCCTTTTCTTGGATAGCGGACTCAGTGTCAGAGGCTGACGCTGCAAGCCTAACCCTGATTCCCTGTCTCTTGCCTTTTCTCCTGGAGTTTTTGAAAAAAATTTAAGTTTTCGGTTCCCGACAGGAGTGTCCATTGGCACAAGAAGAAAGTCGTCGAGAACCAAGGAGAAAAGGTAGGTGTTTCCACTAGGCTAATGTTCTAGTGGAAGCAGCCTTTTTCGGTTCCATAATAGGAGTGTCTATTGACACAAGAAGAAATCCACATCCCGGAAAGGAGAAGCGGGAAGGATTGCAACCGACCTAAAAGAATAACACACCCCACCGTTCGAGAGAGGACATCCGCCGACGAGTAAAGGTAGGAAACCCGAAGGCGGTAGTCCCGATAGAGGTAGAGGCAACGGACACGGGTACGGAGCTGAGTAGCCAGGAGCTAAAGTACGTCCCTGAACCCAAAAAGCGCGCGGGAAAGGCTTCGGAAATTGATAGCTCCACTCCTACAATAAGGAAGCAAAGCGGGCTATAAAACACGCTAGTGAAGTAATGGAAAGAATAATAGGGAGAAATGGGAGGGGAAAGCCCCCCAGCCCTACAGAGAGGGTAGCAGGGTTAATGCCTGCACCCCATCCTCTAGAACAACCAGATATACCAGTAGTGGTTATGCTACTGGGCGAAGGTGTAGATCGATGGCCACCAGGAGCAAGAAGGCACCTGGAAGTAAACAACCCTTCAATCCTTCCGACGGACCTCCCAGCGGAGGTGGAAAGGTCGGTGAAGGAAACGGGAGTGTTCGTGAGTGAATTTCCCGAAGTAATGGGCATAGCAACAATAGTAATAAACCACCCCCAGGATGGATGCACCCCTGGGACGGTGGGCCTTTGGGTCCACTGGTGGACTGTGTTGTTGTATGTGTATAACGTAGTGGAAGTAGTTAGTACCGGAGTCCAGTGGGACCCGACGATAAAAACCATCGCTGAGAAAATGCAGATAAGGGTGGAATTAGCAAATCCCAATGGGACTGAAGCATTAAGCCTCAACCTCTGGGAGCAACCGAAGTTGAAAGAGTTACAAAAAATGCGGAAATGGCCAGCTGAGGCCGTTGGTGAAGAGGGCTTTGTTGATATGGGCTCATGTGTCCATGAAGAGGATACAGGAGCATCAGAAAATGGAAGCCCAGAAAAAATTGTAAAAATGACTCCCCTGATAAGAACGGCGCCCCTGGGTGGGCTGCCGGAGGAAACAAAAAGGGTTTCAATCGGGAATGGTGTAATATTGTGCCACTATGTGGGAAGCCCCTGGCAAATACGGGGGGATGCTATAGTGATAATAACAGATAGATCACTAAAACCGCATAGTAAAGCGCTTGGAAACATTTTAAGGCAGGAAGCGGGACAAGAATATGAATTAGAGGTTAAACAAGAAAAAAGATGATCAGTGGCCAATAATAGCGGCAAAAATTAGTGGCGGGAACACTCCCTACGGCATGATAATACACGTGCCAGGGACAGAGTGGAACCCCAAAATCGATCAGTCACAATATGCGGACGAGATGGCAAAAGCATTGGAGAGGGGGGTCGACAAAGCGTTAGGAGAAGGAGCGGAGAGAATAGTGATGGCTGTAAATTGGATTAAAACTGGAAAGATGCAGTGGCAACAGGCTGAGTCCATAGCAGTAGCAGCGTTCACTCTAAGAGCTAAGACTCCTGTAACAACACCATCGGGAGTAGAATTTGTGATAGTGATATCAAAAAAGCAGAGAGAGGAACGAGTTAAATCGGTGACAGATGAGATTTTAACCCGTACCAGACAGATGGATCGTGAACGACGCCAGCTCCAGCAATCAATAAACGGAGAACCCAGGGACTCACCCCAGTCATCATCCCCAGTTAAAACATCTCCCGTGCCTCTCCCGGTAAGTGGAAGGAAGTCAGGAGCTGCCCGGGAGGTGGAGGACGAAGAGCAAGCGGGACCGAGCAGACAAACCCCAAAGGGAAAAAACAAGGCCCCAAGGGGAACGGTGACCTTTAGCCCCGTCACGTCTACCCCTGGAACAGCACGGGAGCCCTTTCCGGGACAACCCCCCATGACGCCGGTGCCCCTGCCACAGGTTTCGCAAAAAAGGCATATGGGAAATGTAAACCCGTTGGGACCGTTAGCGATGCCAGGAGATGGGAGCGAAGAGGAAGACGATGAAGAGCAAGCTCCTGTTTCGACCGTGATTGGCGCTAACCCCGCTGACGAAGACCAAGACTCAACCTCATCAGAAGATGACCCGGGCAACCCCGGCCAGAACCCGAAAATAGTTACAAGACCAGTTAGTAAAAGAAAGAAGAATCCTCAACCTACGTTTGACGTGTACCAATCCTCAGCAAGGGTAGCTAGAGATCTTAACCTGGGATGGATCGAGACAAAGGATGGGCAAAAAGCTTACATACCCGAGGCAGGGCAAGTAAATCGCCCCTATCCACCTGCCTGGCTCAATAAGCTAGATAGTAAAATGCCTCTAACTATGCGAATAATGTGTCGCGAGGCTATTAACATTTTACAGGCTCCGCCCTATACCACATTATTAATTCACCAAGACCTGACTAAGAATTTCAGGGATGGCTACGTGGCGGTGGCACATGATTTTATGTTGAGAAGGCTTAAAAAAGCAATAAATAATAAAGCAAAATGTGAGCTGAGAGCCGACGATGACCTAAATTCAGATTCGGATAATGATGGAGCAGCGGTTACTGTAACGGTACCGGCCGCCCCAAGAACCTCTTTGAACCAACAGTCCCAATATGTGACGCAGCTGGGATCAACTACAATAGTACCAAACCCAGTGCCCCAACCACATGACATGGAGGGTGAGGTGCAACAATTTAAGACCTTGAAGGAGTTGGTTCGCCAAAAAGGTAGGCTAGAGACAGCTAAAGAGTATTTAGTTGAGACATGGCCTATGATTAGAGACGCCCCAGGAGGAGATGGTGCTAAGAAACTATGGCTTCAGTACATCATTGCTAGCCCTGTCGGACCAAACGAAACACCACAACAGGTCTACGAAAGATGGGTGGACGGCGAAGATGAGGATGAAGATGCCCATATTAGCAGGGCTAGAGAGCAACTCAAAAGGGACGTTTCACTGCTAAATGTGTGGCACAAAATTAAGGAAGTTATATCTCCAAATAGGTATATCAAAGTGCTGCGGATGATTGTCAAGGACAGAGGGAACAAAGCTGTCTTTGTGAAAATGGCCCCAAATAGCACGATGCTGAAAATTGAAGCCTCCGTTAAGAAGTGGGATCGCCTAACTAAGCATAACGCTGAGAAAAGGAGAACCGGACCAGTCGCTAGTCGCACCCGAGGGAACGAACAGCGGGTCCAGCAGGGAGCTCAGCAACCAGTTCAGACTGTCCCCTACGTGAGACCTCAGCAGCAGAGAACGAACGGAAATCAGAGACAGGCCACCCAGCCAGGACAGCAGACGAGGCCCCAACCAAGACAACAGCCAGCAGTGCGAAGACCAGGTCCAGCATATATGCCCAAAGAAGAATTTGACAAACTGAACCCAGAAGAAAGGAAGGCCTTCCTCGAGGCTCGCAAGGCTGCAGGCTCCGGGGGGCCTGGGAAATAATGGAAACGAAGGCACGGGTCACCCTAGAAGGGGTTTACAGAATAGGGGATAACCTTTATGCTAAGGTGGAGGGAGTGCCCTATTTAGTAGACACAGGGGCCAAGGTGTCCATGACCCGTAGAGCCTTAAAACGAATTGGACACCTAAAAGTAATGGTAGCTGATGGCTCGATTGCCAAAATGCCGGTAGGGATTTGGAAGGGAATTGTGTGGGTGTTAGGACCATACAATTTGTTGACATTAAAAGATGCAGAAGAAATGAAAATACCTAAAAGTAAAAGGCAAGTTGCGAAAAAGAGATGGGAAAAACTAAAACCGAAATTAGTGAAAGTAGGCCCTACAAAAATAATACCCGACCAAGAATGGTATAAATCAGTAGATGTACCTGCCGTAAAAGCCCAACAAATCCAAGACAGTGTATTAACACTGGAAGGGAAAAAGAAATTAGGTGAAATTCTAGACAAAGCCGCCATCGCACATTTTAAGAATGATTGCGGTGATTTAGGCGCAAATTATGTGCATATTATAATTGGGGGGGTACATCCTCCAGTAAGGCAATATCCCCTCAACCCCGGAGCAGTGGCCGAAATGGAGGTAATTGTAAAAGAATTATTAGCACTTGGCATTATTCGTGAAGAACTAAACCCTATTACCAATAGCCCAATTCAAGCTGTTAAAAAACCTGAAGCGGTAGGAGGGGGATGGAGGCCAGTCATTAACTTTAAAACTCTAAACCGCCGAACGGTGGCTAACCGAGCGAGCCTCATAAACCCCCAGGCGTCTTTAAAAACATTAAGAGTAAAGAAGTATAAATCATGTATTGACCTTGCGAATGGATTCTTTTCCCTGAGAATTGCCAAAGCATCACAAAGGAAAACAGCGTTTACGCATAAAGGAAAAGCATACGTTTGGCAGCGGTTGCCGCAGGGATATAAGAACTCCCCGAATGTATTTCAATCAGCTGTCTTGCATATTTTGGAAGGTCTCCCAGTCACAGTTTACATCGATGATGTGTTCATCGCTAGTGACACGGAGAAGGAACATTTGGAGATTCTGCAGGCCGTAATCGAACGAGTGACGGAGGCAGGATTAAAACTAAATCTTAAGAAGTGTCAGCTTGCCAGGTTTGAGGTAGATTACTTGGGATTCCAAGTGTCTGAAGACTTGGGGCTGTCGCAAGCGTATCGAGAAAAAATAGAACAAATTTTGCCTCCAACGTCCGAGAACGAGCTACAGAAAATATTAGGACTATGTAATTATGTTCGAGATCATGTTCCGTATTATCAGAAATTTGCGAGACCCCTTTATGCCCGATTGCGTAAGAATCCTAACGAAAAGAAAACAAAATATTGGCCATGGTCGGCTAAAGACCAAGAGAATTTAGAAGGGCTCAAAAACGCAGTAAAAAATGCTATACGCCTCGAACCGAGAAGCTTGGAAGTTAGGTTAGTTGCCGAGATACAATGTGATGAAGATAATGCAATGGTAAGTGTTAGTAATGAAGGTGCCGGCTTAGTGACACTATGGACTTACACTATAAATAATGTTGAGAAAAAGTTTCCCCAGGAGGAGAGAGAATTAGCGGTTCTTGCTAAATATTGGGGAACATTAAAAGATCTAGCCCAAGGACAAGGCATAAAAGTTGTTACGCAGAGTCAAGTACATCGATACCTGCGTAAAGACACACTAGAAAGTGCTAAAGCAACTAATGTGAGATGGGGAAGGTGGGAAGATATCCTGCTTGACCCTGATTTAGAGATAGGACCAGCAAAATCCATATCTAAAAAACAGGTGAAAACTGTAAATAGTGAGGAGAAACCATATGAATGGATTCTATACACTGATGGATCCAAAAAGAGTGAAGACCAGTATGCCCACTGGGGCTTCATCCTGAAACACAATGGTAAAGAGATATGCCGCAGGAAAGGTCAGACTCCTGGCAGTGCCCAAGCAGGAGAGGCTACAGCGGTGTTAGAAGGATTGTTGGAGACCATAAGATTACACGTGAGTCGAGTAAGACTTATAACCGATAGTCACTATTGCGCCCAGGCGCTCAGAGAAGATTTATCCATTTGGGAAGAAAATGGGTTTGAAGGGGCAAGGAGTAAAGAAATTGCTCATGCTGAGTTATGGAAGAAAATAGCCGGGTTAAGGTTAAATATGACTATCGATGTTGTTCACCAGAAAGCCCACGCTAAAGAGGGGGCTCACTGGAGAGGAAATGATGAAATAGATAAATACGTCCAAGAGAGAAGATTGGTAATTGTAGGAGCAGAAAAATGGGACAATACCCCCAAAGGAGGAAAAGTGGTCCCAAATGAGTTTGTGTGTGAGGTTACTAAAGGCCGTACATGAAGCGCTAGGCCATGGAGGTGTCTTGCCCACAAAGAGAGAGCTGGAGAAACTGGAACTTTGGATCCCAGAAAAGAAAATCCGTTCAGTTATACGAAATTGCGATTTGTGTAATAAGTATAATGCAGGACGCCGAGGGCAACGAGTGGACGGATTGACGATTAAAAGCACTGTTCCATGGGCATCAGTTTGCATGGACGTAGCAGGCCCCATGGGAGTAAACGGCACTAAAGGTGAGAAGTATCTTGTTGTGCTTGTAGATTCGATGTCAGGACATTTTGGATTAAAAGCGGTGCGTAGTGCGAATGCCAATAGCGTACTAAGAACACTGGAAGAGGGTTGTATGTGGTTAGGCATACCGAGAGAGTTAAGAACTGACAATGGAACTCATTTCAAAAACGCTACAATAGACAGGTGGTGTCAAAAGTGGGGAATAATAAGAACTTACTCTCCGCCTTACACCCCTCAAGCTAATGGCGTGGCTGAACGAACCATTGGCCTAGTTAAAAGTTGGCTCGGGAAAAATGCTAATGGAAAAGAATGGAGTGGAAAATTGGTGGAGTTGGTCAAGGACCTGAATGGGAGGAGCAGAGCAGATAGACCTTCCCCTTCAGAGGAGTTAAACCAGCGCCCCTTTGTCGCTCCTGAGGTAGGACGAATGCAAAGTACAGAAAACACTCAGAAGGGAAAGTGCCCATTTCAGGTAGGACAGAGAGTGTGGATAAAATCTCATGGTCCATCTGATAGCCAGGCAGTAAAAGCAAAGTATGACCAATCTGACATCATTGAAGAAGTTTTAGACAGAAATACAGTGCGATTAAAAAGAGGGGACTCCAAGGGGTACAGCAGCTGAAACCAATGCCAGTTAATTCAGCCTAAAGCTAAGGAGTAAGACAAATAATTAAAAGATGGAACAAGCCACTCCGCCCTTTGTCAAGCTCGTTATGGTGAAAGGAGCTGTCATCGTGCGGAGGACTGAAAAGGAAATAATGGTTGGTAGGGCATTTAATCTTTGGATAAATGCAATAAGAGGATATATTGTTAATGGAGTAGAAGATTTTAGTTGGCAACCGGCTATCTTGACCTGCATAATTTGTAGTGGAAGCGAGGAGTCGAGGAGCCAGTGGAATGTGGAACAGATATCCGACGAAGGCTGGTTGGACGAGCTTAAGCCGGATTTGAGCGAGGTAGGCACGGCTAAGATACTTGAAATACAGGTATGTGGTTATTGTAGAATAAAGAGCCTACCTAGAATAAAAGTGCATGCTCAGTGGGATTTAGCCCCGCAAGAGAATACGGATGCACAGTATTGTAAATGTATGTGGGATGGAGAGAAGGTATTGTATTGTCAACATTGTTGGATGAGAATGGGAAGAGGTTCACTAATAAGAGCTGGGGAGGCCGAAGGGTGGCAGCTAACTAGAGCAGAAACCCCGGTAAAGTCGCTGAGTTCCGATTTGCTGACCTATTGGCCTATGGAGATAAACGAAAGGATGGTCGACCCGAGATTTCAGGCGCTGCTTTACAACAACTGGCCGCCAGAAGGAGGTGAGTATCGCCCGGCTCCGCTTATTGTTGGCTCGGAGGCGACGCCAACTCTAATATATGTTGAACCTAAGTGTGTAGTTGAACCAAGGGTACCCTGGGCCACAGTAATCAAGGGTGTGTTAGCCCGAGGGAATATTCCGATGGAAACATTACCTGACGTCCCACAAGAAAGGGTAATAAATATTAGTAGTGTGTGTAGTAGTAATGTGTTAATGTACGCTACATTGGATAAAATGGAATATAAGGCTAAAACAGCAGTAGTAAGGGTGAGTCCAGTGGTGTCGCCTCAAAGTGATACGAGGTCTGACACAGGATACTGGATAAAAGTAAAAATAATGATGGCCATGAAACCTTATGAGGGTATATACTCATTGGGAATGGAAGTGTCAATGAGTACGGAAGAGGAGGCCAAGCGGCTTCACCCCAAATGTACTTTTTATGGGGAGTGCCATAATAGTGCACAGATAAGAATGTATAGTGGTAGAACCTATAGAGATGAAAAGAGTGGAAAAATAAGGCCTAGTGGTAATGA
This sequence comes from Festucalex cinctus, assembly GCF_051991245.1. Classification (NCBI taxonomy): domain Eukaryota; kingdom Metazoa; phylum Chordata; class Actinopteri; order Syngnathiformes; family Syngnathidae; genus Festucalex; species Festucalex cinctus. Next base: position 2,171,660 of record NC_135425.1, read on the forward strand.
GAAGATGATGGCATTAGCTCAGGTGGCCACAGAAAAGCTAGAAAAACTTAATGCGAGTTTATTAAGTGAGGGAAGGCTCGGGCAAGAACGAGTGACCCATGTCAGGGGAAAATCTGACCTTAGAGTTCGCCCAAAGAAAAAATGGTGGCAAGGATGTCCATACCCGGGTTGTACCGGTGAAGGACATGTAGTTGGCGACCGCCAAGTGCATCGGTCGCTACGTGGATGTCCTAGTTTTAACAAGGCAAATCCATGTCAGTATAAATCACCTAGATGGAAGGAATTGGTGAGAAAGTGTAGAAAGGCCCCTCATTTCGTTTTTCCCCAGGAGGAACCTTTGTAAGGGGGATATAGTTACAGGGTTTGATTGGTTGGGATTTAATAAGATTTATGGCCCTGGCACATGCCACGAACCTGCTGAAAGATGGCTGCATTGTGGACACAGTGACGAATATGATCATAAGGGGGAACATGTATGTACTTGGTATGAGAGGATAGGATTGGCGATAAAAGGTGTAGTCAAAACTGTGGCCACTACAGCCGTGGAAGTTGTAGAAGATGTAGCGGAGACGGCGGTTACTGGGATAAGTACAGGGCTGTATGGCTTATTATATGATGTAGGAGTATGGTTCCTGCTCGTGTCAGGAATTGTCCTGTCAGCAGTTATAGCTGTTGCAGTTATCAAAAGAGGGACCTTGGCATTATCTACCCACCAAAATTATAAAGAGAAAACCTCACCAAATAAGGTTAAAGCTCAGTTATTGGCCAACGAGCTGCAGAAAAAATGGGGGGGCCGACTAAGGGGAAATTATTGAGAAGTGAGGATGGGCTTCAGAAAAGGGCGGGATCGACCCAATTATAAATAAGACGCACTAGCCCTGACTTCCTCACTTCTCACTGAAATCTTTTGGCGGAACAGTAACCAATAATTAACCATGGCTTGTAATGCTTTGGGTAAAGGTATCATTGGAAGACCAGGCGCCCTTCATAACGTGAGTAATGAAGTGGAATATTGGATACATTTTATAATATGGCTTTTTTATTGTTGTGTCGGATATAGCGAACAACTAAATTAATAGTGTGGGGAATAATTTTAATTCTCCTTTGGTTATGTCTGGTCGACCACTTGGTTTTAGTAATTTGGGTTTTTATCTATGTATTTTTTTTTTTTACTCTCCCGCCAAGAGGTTCCGCTACTCGGAAGAGCGACCACACCCTCGCTCTCCCGTAGTAGAGGTGTTCCGCATTGATGGAGTAGATGCGGATGGAAACTTAGACCAAGATCAGAATGTATATATTGGGAGCCGCAATATTTTAGGTTTCCCCCAGGTCTAAGAATTGTCGAATTTTGGATGTGTGTTTAACAGGATAACCAGGATAAGCCGCGGTGTGTCTTCTGTGGAAGTGATCTCCTCACGTCCGCTTGGGTGGTGGGGGACGCTTTCTATGGACACTGCTGCTATCCTTTGCCCGCAGAGGATGAGAGCAAAGAAATGTGGCTCATACCAGACGGGTTTTTTTCTAAATTTCGTCAGTGATCTCTTCATTGATATCCAGTGTGGTTCCTGGGTATGGCCTGGCTTTGCTGATCTCGCGGGCTCAAGTAAGTTGGAAGGTTTGGTTCAAAGTCGCTTGAAAGAGATACGTTATTATGTTAACAATAAGGGTGAATTCATTGGGAGAACTTTCCCTTTAATGCGCATGATATGGCGCCTGCCTGACGGTGCTCGGCGCTTGACATTCAACACCTTGGCTGGCTTCTGTGTAGCCGCCACTCCTTTGAGACAGGTCGGATCCAATCGGGATGAGTGGCCCTACGAGCCTGTAACGCCCTCCTCGCCCTTCCTGGACCGGGTTGACGAGCCTGGGGAAGCCAGAGCCGCCCGACAGGATGTTCCAGTTGGTAAGGTTATGCCACTGTTGAGATCACCCTCCCCCACGGTTTCATCGACCACTGATGACCCGGAGGGTGTGCCAGGCGAGGATGGGGGTGGAACGGGGTCATCTCCCTCCCTGATGATAGGTGAGCTTGGCCTGTGGTCTCCTCTTGCTGATCCTCCGTCAGACTCCTTGCCTTCTGAATCCTCGGTGTCTCCGTTGCCGGATGACACAAGGGGGTTGAGTGCAGGTGACTGGTTGGAGCTGGGGGCTTTTGCGGTTGATCAGTTTGGACACCATTGATCTCTAGGAGGGGGTGTTGAATTGAGTAGATTGAGTAGGGTCAGATGAAACGCCATATCATGTAGAATGAGATAACAAATTAATGGGCTAGACTCAATTCTTAGTTAGAGACCAATTGGTGTCTGTAGGACTGAGATTCATTCTTTGGCCTCTGGGTGTAGTTCCTCAAAGTAACCACCAGATGCCGCCAAACCTGTACAACTAAGCCACCCACTCAACAAACGGACATACATTCCTTATAAGGCCATAAGTGTAGATAAATAGATAAATGATATCCTGAATTAAGTAATAATACACACAACACAATCTATATTCGACAATTGTTAACCTGATTTATGGAGCAATGTTTACAGCACATTGAGCCCAACTATGAAGTTTTGCTGTCTTTTCTTTTCTTTTTTTTTATTTTATTTACAAGCGATACTGTCTTTTATCGCTGATAATATTGCTGTAACTGCATTGAAAAGATTACCTGTATGTATTGTTTGATTCAACAATGATATACAAGATGTGAAACAAGAACTAGAATTAACCTGTTAAGTTCCCTGAGAGAATTTGGGATTAACATGTCATGTATATATATGTTATTCATGCTTGCTTAGTTAATATATATATGATTTTATTGATTTAACGTTTATCATTGTCAAATAGAGCCATGACCTTTGACATATTTTTATTCAACGTTGTGTATTTATGACTCATCCTCATGACTCATCATTTAACGTTGTGTGTCCATGACTCAATTGTAAAGAATTTATGACTCATCTTCATGACTCATCTGTGGAAAATTACTGAGAATGAGTCTCAACAAGTGCGCATTGATATGAGGAGATGCGGAAGGACACTCACCGGAAGAAATCAGTGATATGACCAAAGGTGATAAAAGGTCGTCACCAGCTGGGATCGACGCCCTTTTTCCCTGCGATGTGGTCTGGATGGAGTGTATTCCTGAAGATGGATTTATGGCTGGGACTTAAGATTTTTTTTTTTTCGAAGGAACTTGGACTTAAAGCCGTGAATGGAATATTCTTCAATGATTGGGTAAAGTACAAAACTTTTATCAATAATGATGTATAATAGGAAGATATGAATGACTAATCGCGAGTTAGGGTGGGGGCCATTTAATACACTCTCATATCTTTAAATTATTTTTAGCCAAAAACATCTTATTGTGAATCAGGTCTTAAGCTTTTCCGAGAAATGATCAATCTTAGAAAGCTTCTGTAAAAGGTTTATATTATTCTTAATTTCCTGTTTTCTATTTTATTTTATTTTGATTGATTTAAGGTTTTATCATTAAATGTGATTTTTATGATTTATAAAAGTTGTCTTATTATTGTCAATAAAATTGTTTAAAAGACAATTTTTGAGTCAATCATTTTATTGTTTTGTCAGTCTTTATTTTATTTAGTTTTGGTTTTATTCTTTTTGGGCGTTTTATAAGTCCAAGGTCATTTTATAAGACCAAATAAAATGATTGAAAAACTAATTGTGATTTAATTAGTTTGTTTGGTTTGTTTTAACTTTTATTTTATTCCTTTTGGACGTTTTATGAGTCCCAGGACATTTTATAAGTCCAAATAAAATAATTGAAAAACTAATTGTAAATTAATTAGTTTATTTGTTTTGTTTTAAGTTTTATTTTATTCTTTTTGGACATTTTATAAGTCCAAGGTCGTTTTATAAGACCTTATTATTTGTCTTTGATTTTATTTTATTCCTTTTGGACATTTTATAAGTCCGCATCAATATTATTTTTTCCCTCTTCGAGGAGGACAACAGCAACGGACGTTTGGAAAAAGGTAAGTGCACTCGAATAACATCTAATGAGTGTCTCCATCTGTATTAATAAAGTCAAATACTCCAGCTTGATATGTAACAAATCCGTATGATCCTAACAAGGATTATTAAATGACTAGGTCAATAACAAATGCAAACAACTTAGAAAAGTGGAGCTGCCTATTTAAGTGAGGTGTTCAGATTATCATTCCTGGGCTCTGTGTGTGTGGTTACTCACTCAGGATTGATAGGTGGATGAAAACGGATTGGCCTCATGATAAGAAGACAGTGAACAAACCTAGGTGAATCCACTTTGATATATCGGCTTATCTAATTCCCGTCTCCTCACGCTGACGCCTTAGAGCTGGTGAGGAAAAAGGGGAATTTCTAACCCTTTAATTGGAGAGTCGATCAGGACATATTTCCCGATTTAAGTCCTGCGGGTAAGCGGAAGTTGACAATACATATATATATATATATATATATATATATATATATATATATATATATATATATATATATATATATATATATATATATATATATATATATATACATACATATATCTTCTTCTTCTTCTTCTTTCGGCTTTTCCATTCAGGGGTCGCCACAGCGAATCAGTTGCCTCCATCTAACTCTGTCCTCTACGTCCTCTGCTCTCACACCAACTACCTTCATGTCCTCTTTAACTACATCTATAAACCTCCTCTTTGGTCTTCCTCTCGATCTTCTGCCTGGCATTTGAAAACTCAGCATCCTTCTTCAAATATAGTCACTATCTCTCCTCTCCTCTCCATCTAAGTCTAGCCTCTCTGACTTTATCTCCAAAGCTTCTAACATGTGCTGTCCCTCTGATGTATTCATTCCTGATCCTATCCAACCTGGCCACTCCCAAAGAGAATCTCAGCATCTTCATCTCTGCCACCTCCAGCTCTGCCTCCTGTCTTTTTCTCAGTGGCACTGTCTCCAGACCAAACAACATTGCTGGTCTCACCACAGTTTTATAAACCTTTCTTTTCATTTTAGCTGAAACTCTTCTATCACACATCACACCTGACACTTTTCTCCACCCGTTCCAGCCTGCCTGCACACGCTTCTTCACTTCTTTTCCACACTCTCCATTGCTCTGGACCAGGGATGGGCAATCTCGGCCCTCGAGGGCCGGTGTCCCTGCAGGTTTTCGATGTTTCCGTTTTCCAACACAGCTGATATATGATCAGCTCATCAGCAAGCTCTGCACAAGACTGATAACGATCCCGTTGATTGGAATCAGCTTGTGTTGGAAAACGGAAACATCGAAAACCTGCAGGGACACCGGCCCTCGAGGGCCGAGATTGCCCATCCCTGCTCTGGACTGTAGACCCTAAATACTTAAACTCCTCCATCTTCTTGGTCTCTTCTCCCTGTAACCTCACTCTTCCACTTGGGTCCCTCTCATTCACACACAGATACTCCGTCTTGCTACGGCTAACCTTCATTCCCCTCCTTTCCAGGGCAAACCTCCACGCCTCTAGCTTCTCCTCCACCTGTTCCCTGCTCTCACTACAGATCACTATGTCATCTGCAAACATCAGAGTCCATGGGGATTCCTGTCTAACCTCATCTGTCATCCTGTCCATTACCATTGCGAACAAGAAGGGGCTCAGAGCTGATCGCTGATGTAGTCCCACCTCCACCTTGAACTCCTCCGTCACACCTACAGCACACCTCACCACTGTCTTACAGTCCTCATACATGTCCTGCACCACTTGAACATACTTCTCCGCCACTCCAGACTTCCTCATACAAAACCACAGTTCCTCTCTGGGCACCCTGTCATAAGCTTTCTCCAGGTCAACAAAGACACATTGCAGCTCCTTCTGACCTTCTCTGTACTTCTCAATCAACATCCTCAAAGCAAATACTGCATCTGTCGTACTCTTTTTTTTTTTTTTTTTTGGGGGCATGAAACCATACTGCTGCTCACAAATGTTCACATCTGCCCTCAGTCTAGCTTCCACTACTCTTTCCCATAGTTTCATTGTGTGGCTCATCAGCTTTATTCCTCTGTAGTTGCCACAATTCTGCACGTCTCCCTTGTTCTTAAAAAGCACACTCCTCCTCCATTCCTCAGCCATTTTCTCACTATCTAAGATCCTGTTGAACAACCCAGTCAGAAATTCTACTGCTTCCTCTCCTAGACACTTCCATACCTCCACAGGTATATCATCAGGACCGAGTGCCTTTCCACTCTTCATCCTCTTCAATGCCCTTCTCACTTCATCCTTACTAATCTTTGCTACTTCCTGGTCCACAACAGTCACCACCTCTACTCTTCGTTCTCTCTCATTTTCCTCATTCATCAACTCTTCAAAGTACTCTTTCCATCTTCCCATCACACCGCTGGAGTCTGTCAACACTCTTCCATCCCTATCCTTTATTACCCTAACCTGCTGCACGTCCTTTCCATCTCTATCTCTTTGCCTTGCCAACCTGTATAGATCAGTCTCTCCCTCCTTACTGTCCAACCTAGCATACAAGTCACCGTAAGCCTCTTGTTTGGCCTTTGCCACTTCTACTTTCACCTTACGCTGTATTTCCCTGTACTCCTTTCTACTTTCTTCAGTCTTCTCAGTGTCCCACTTCTTCTTAGCTAACCTCTTTCTCTGTATCCACTTCTGCACCTCCTCATTCCACCACCAAGTCTCCTTATCTCCTTTCCTTCCAGATGACACACCAAGGACTGCCCTACCTGTCTGCCTGATCAAATTTGCTGTTGTTGTCCAGTCATCTGGGAGCGCATCCTCACCACCCAGAGCCTTTCTCAACTCCTTTCTGAAAGTCATACAACACTCTTCCTTTTTCAGCTTCCACCATTTCGTCCTTGGCTCTGCCCTTGGCCTCTTTGTCTTCCTCACCACCAGAGTCATCCTACACACAACCATCCTTTGCTGTCTGGCTACACTCTCACCTACCACTACTTTGCAGTCGCTGATCTCCTTCAAATTCCACCGTCTACACAAGATGTAGTCTACCTGTGTACTTCTACCCCCACTCTTGTAGGTCACCCTATGTTCCTGCCTCTTCTGGAAGGAAGTATTCACAACAGCCATTTCCATCCTTTTTGCAAAATCAACCACCAGCTGTCCTTCTGCGTTCCTCTCCTGGATACCAAACCTGCCCATCACCTCCTCATCTCCTCTGTTTCCTGCACCAACATGTCCATTGAAGTCTGCACCAATGACAACTCTCTCACTTCAAGGGATGCTCTGCATCATTTCATCAAGTTCCAACCAAAAGTTATCCTTCTCCTCCAGCTCACATCCTACCTGTGGTGCATACCCACTAACAACGTTGATCATCACACCTTCGATTCCTAACTTCAGGCTCATGACCCTATCTGACATTCTTTTTACCTCCAGGACGTTCTTAACAAACTCCTCCTTCATGATAATTCCTACTCCAGTCCATTTCTCTTCCTATTAAAACCATGATAAAACAATTTGAAAGCAGTTCCTAAACTTCTAGCTTTTCTCCCTTTCCACCTGGTCTCCTGAACACACAGTATGTCCACCTTCCTCCTCTGCATCATGTCAACCAGCTCCCTACCTTTTCCTGTCACCCCGGGTTTACACCGGATGCGGTTGCGGTGCGGTTGCGGTGCGTTACGGCGACGCAAGCAATTAGATTACATTCATTCGAATGGTTCCGTTTACACCGCTTGCGTGTGCGTTGCGTGTCGACTGCGTCTCAGCTGCGGCGTGCCGCAGCCCTTCCGCAAGGATAGGCTATTTTCTATTTTTGCCGGACGCCGCAGCGGTAGGCCTCCGGCAAATGGAAAGCTAGCACAAAACACATCGAGCGGGACAGGAAGACGGACACAGTTTCAAAATAAATTTCCGGTTACCTTTCAAGATAAAACACTCGCCAGCTCCTATTTCGCAACCCTGTTAGCAAAACGTGATGTGGGCGTAGACGGGTCTGGAGTTTACGTGCGAGGTGCTCATTCACGGTTTAGACACCAGCGAACATGGACGAGGAGAGGTTTATATTGGAGGTAGAAAGCCAAAATAATAAAAGTCCACCTCTCTTTCTGCTTCTCTGTTGAGCACAGACTTTCTGTGTGTTTGTCGTTGTTTTTAATGCCACATGATCGCGCGCGGTCACGCGAGACACGGCGGGAAGTGGTCGGCGACGGAGCTGCCGGACCGCAGCTGTGCGGAGCCGGTGTGGATTGGCCAAAAAAATTGACGCGTCAAGACGCACCGCACCGCAGCCGCACCGCACACGCAACCGGTGTAAACCCGGGGTCATACTCCCAACATTCAAAGTCCCTACTCTAAGTCCTAGACTAGTGGTGTTCCTCTTCTCTTTCTTCCTACGAACACACCTTCCTCCTCTCCTTCGTCGACCAACAGTAGTCCAATTTCCACCGGCACCCTGTAGGTCAATAGCACCGATGGCGGTCGTTGTTAACCCGGGCCCGGACCGATCCGGTATAGAAGTCATATATTTGATTCGCATGTTTGTTTTGGCCAAAGTTTTACATCGGATGCCCTTCCTGACACAACCCTCTGTATTTATCCGTGCTTGGGACCGGCACAAGAAGACACTGGCTTGTGCCCTCTCGCGGCTACATTATATATACAGTGATACCTCGGCTCACGAACGCTTTAGCTCACGAACCTTTCGCCTCACGAACATTAAATTCGCGAGAATTTAGTCTCTGCTGACGAACTATTTTTCGGCGGACGAACCAAACCACGCGGTCGAACAGCACCACGGTGGCGGCCACGAGAAGCTGACGCACGCTCACGGCGTCCCAGTTCGTCACCCCCTTTCTTTTAGTGCGGACGTGGTTTGTGTTTGATAGACATTTTGAGTGTACTTTTGCTATTATGGGACCGAAAAAGACCCCACCACAGGCTAGTGTTAAGCCTAATGCTTACCAGCGAGGGACGGCGATTCGGTGGCGCGTTTGCATTGTAGTCAATGGAGTTCGCGCCACTAAAAAAAGCGAAAGTGCCATCACGTACCTCAAAAAAGGAGAAAATCGTGCCACGGCTGTTTAGTCCCAGGAAAGAGGTGAAAGTAGTTGCCGGTGCTCACTTTTTGTTGACTCGCTAAAGTGCTCCACTTCCTTGTTCACCAAGGGACACGCCTCCTCCGCTCCGGTGAGCACGAAAGTGCGAATGAGCAACAACCGTTCCATAAACACTGTACGCGGTGAAACGCTCGTGAATGAAGTAAGTCTACCATTGCAACTATACTTAAGAACTACCATCACAAAGTAAAATAAAACGACTTTATTATCCAGTACAATTTATTTCTTTAATTCCAATACAATAGCACATTTATTATACATAAAATAAGGTATATTTTTGTGTAGTTTTAAGGCTTATTTAGTAGAAAATTATGTTTTATAGGGACCTGGGAACGGATTATTCTCATTTTAATGATTTCTTATGGGAAATAAATGTTCGGAAGAAGAACTTTTCGGCTTACACACACTCTCTGGGAACCAATTAAGTTCGTGAGCTGAGGTATCACTGTATATTACATTATTATATATTACATTATTATATATATACATATATAATGTATATATATATATATATATATATATATATATATATATATATATATATATATATATATATATATATACACATATAATGTATGTATGTGTATATATATATATATATATATATATATATATATTTATATATATACACACACATATATACACACACACACATATATACACCTATACCCTATACACACACACACACACATACATATATATATATATATATATATATATATATATATATATATATATATATATATATATATATATACACAGTGATACCTCGGCTGACGAACGCTTCAGCTCACGAACTTTTCGCCTCACGAACATTAAATTCGCGAGAATTTAGTCTCTGCTGACGAACTACTTTTCGGCAGACGAACCAAACCACGCGGTCGAACAGCACCACGGTGGCGGCCACGAGAAGCTGACGCACGCTCACGGCGTCCCAGTTCGTCACCCCCTTTCTTTTAGTGCGGACGCGGTTTGTGTTTGATAGACATTTTGAGTGTACTTTTGCTATTATGGGACCGAAAAAGACCCCACCACAGGCTAGTGTTAAGCCTAATGCTCACCAGCAAGGGACGGCGATTCGGCGGCGCGTTTGCATTGTAGTCAATGGAGTTCGCGCCACTAAAAAAGCGAAAGTGCCATCACGTACCTCAAAAAAGGAGAAAATCGTGCCACGGCAGTTTAGTCCCAGGAAAGAGGTGAAAGTAGTTGGCGGTGCTCACTTTTTGTTGACTCGCTAAAGTGCTCCACTTCCTTGTTCACCAAGGGACACACCTCCTCCGCTCCGGTGAGCACGAAAGTGCGAATGAGCGACAACCGTTCCATAAACACTCTACGCGGTGAAACGCTCGCGAATGAAGTAAGTCTACCATTGCTACTATCCTTAAGAACTACCATCACAAAGTAAAATAAAACGACTTTATTATACAGTATAATTTATTTCTTTAATTACAATACAATAGCACATTTATTATACATAAAATAAGGTATATTTTTGTGTAGTTTTAAGGCTTATTTAGTAGAAAATTATGTTTTCTAGGGACCTGGGAACAGATTATTCTAATTTTAATGGTTTCTTATGGGAAATAAATGTTCGGAAGAAAAACTTTTCGGCTTACACACACTCTCTGGGAACCAATTAAGTTCGTGAGCCGAGGTATCACTGTATGTGTATGTATATATATATATATATATATATATATATATATATATATATATATATATATATATATATATATATATATATATATATATATATATATATATATATGTATATATATATATATATATATATTGTAACGATTATCGGCCGGTTGTAACTTTTTGCAACCTCAGTTCCAAAGGAATTGAGCTCCTGTGGCCTGAACATGCCACTGTGGGGGGGTGGGGAGCACAAGAACATCCCCCACAAACAGCCACAAATGCTCTGATTGACACGCGCACGCGCACACACACACAAATCAGGACAGTAAAAGCCTTCTTAGAAACTTGACTTTCTTATTTTGCAACAGAACAATGAATTATGAAATGTTATGTTTGCCATTTGTGAAATGTTGACTCCATGAAATGTCATGAAAATGTTCCATTGCAGTGGCAGATTCTCCACTAAACTTTCATGTGTATGCACGTTTTAACAGTGTGAGCTAGGTAACATTTCATTTGAGGTATTCAATTGTACGTGTTGCATTGATTGAATTCTGACCTTAGAATCTCAACAAACATGGGATCCAGATTCAATCGGATTAGTCTTCCAAAATCCTCCCCCAGCTGGTAACTTTCCACTTTGGTCACCAGACCCCTGGTGTGGAGGCCGCCGCCTTCCCAATTTAAAAGCACGCTCCCTGCGTGCTGCTTTCTCTTCCGCTGCTTTGGCTCCTCTTGGCTCCTTCCTGGTCTCCATCGGCGCGGCTGCCAGACAAAGGGCTAGCCCAGCTAGCTTAACCTCCAGCACACGGCAACGCACAGAAGCCATCGCGTGTTGCGACAGGCGCAGCGAAACACGCTGCTTTTGGTCCCTGCACAAGGCTCAAACGGATGGTGCCTTTCCAGGCACACTAGGCCTCAACCAAAAAGGGCCCTTCCCAGCCAGCAGGTTGACCCCGTGACGCTCAGTTGGCCAGCCGGACGACCTGTCTCTCCCTCTCCTGAACGGAACCTTCTTCATCCCTTCTTCAAACGGGCTTGGCGAGTCTCCATCCAGGGTCCTGCTTCTGAGACCAACCCCCTCTGTAAGTGCAACTTTGCAGGCCTTCGCCTTAGTACAAATTGGTGCAAACTAGGTTGATTGTGGGTCCCATGTTGGTTTGATTTAAGAAATCTATCACCTTGGCTAAGACCGTTTCTTTTTTTCTTCTTTTCTTCTCCTTTGATTATTTTTATTATTTTAGTTCTCGTTTCATTGCCTATCATAGTAGTTAGTTTTGCTTCTTTAAATTCTAAGTAGATTATCCCACCTAGGTTAGAGAATAAACGTGCACAAAACTCAACCCCTGGTTTACTGTGTGTGTGTTTCAACAATTTATAGTGACCTCTAAGCTGAACAAAGAACTCACAAAATTGTAGTAAGGGCACAACCTTCATTTTAATGACTGATTCAACGAGGTTCTCATCTGTTATCCTGATAAAATTATCAAAAAGAGATGTGGTGCTCCGCAGGCAAGCTCAACTTAATTTAAATATTAAGTTTGAGTCTCCTTCAATTAATGAGCCAATTGATTATTAATTTAATAATTAACAATTATTGATTTAATAATTAATTGGACCGATTTCCCTTACATAATGGTGCCCCATATGAGGAGGCCAATTTATGTTACATATTTTTTGAAACACACACATCCAAACAACAATCCAAAAACAGCTTAGTGCAGCGTGTTCTTCTGGGAAAATTTCAGCTCGTTTCCATAGCAACCTAACTAAAACTTTATGCCAGAGCCAATCCGCTGTATAAAAGCAGTGTATTTGAAGCACTAAATAACAGTCTAGCGACTAGTTATTGAGAAGAGAATGAATTTGTCGACTATGTGAATGTTACACACACAAAAGTGGAAGAGTAACGATCACGTTTTTTTTATTGCATGCAAAACTTTTAGGCCTGGGAATGTTTTTTCTAACTCGTCCCGAATTCTGATTGGGTTAAAAATATATTCCAAACCTCACGTGGCGCAATCAGCTTAGCTACCTGATTACGTTACAAGCCTTTAGGCTGAGGAAATAGTCTAGTGCACGAAATTCTGCATTCAGACCACCATTTGAGTCACAGCACACTTCTCAAGGTGTTAAGTTGACTCCCTTTTGTCGGGTTTAGTGTAAGGCACATGGTGCTAAAACTGCTAGCCTTTTGTGTAAAACACACGTGTTAAGATCCGCCATCTTTGGAGGCGTATCCTTAACTTAACTGGGATTCAGGTAACCACCCCTTGAAACCAGTCGACCAATAAACTAATTTGAGGGGCGGGCCCAACGGCCAGACTTCCAAGTCGCTCCTCATTTGGCTGTGGCCTCCGAGAGAGGATCACGTCTCACCACGTGACCCCCCACTGAGAGCCCAGTCTCTGCCAAATTGTAGCACTGAATAACTAGTTATACAGTTCGCTTAAATTGTTGAAATTAGATTTCCATCTGATTAACACTAAAGTGTACTGTTTGCTTAATACTCATATTGCTACACGGCCAGCTGCCAAACTACAGCTAGTATAGTTGACTCCTGCTTTCTAGCAACTCACGTGTGAAGAGGGACACATCGCAGCCCCCCTCTCCCCCCGTGAGCCTACTGTCTGCCTTCTTCAACATCGCATTCAAAGCACTTTATAATTTAAATAATCAAGTTACCGTGATTTGAAACTAATCGAGGGATTTAAATTACTACTGTACCGTCCTAACCTATGATTCTTACTGGATTTAAGACAATTTAACATCACGTGGCTTCGCCACTCTTAAACGTTACATTATAATATTTTTCCTACTCCTGTTTCACCAAGTGTTAACATTGAGTTTAGGGTTAATATTTTTGTACGTTTTGCACTTTTTAATCTTCATTAATTCCGTCGTGTTTAATGAATTAACACCGTCTTACAGGAAGTAGTAGTTTTCTCTTTCCCCTCGAAGCGAGTCCTTACAGGATACTAGTATCGCGATATAAACCCGTGGGAATTAAAACGTTTCCGTGGTTTCCGCTCCTTAATTTATTTAAATTATAATTATTAGTGTCTTCTTGATAATTCGGCGTCAGTGCCGCGCATAACAACACGCGCGATTATCCGTAAGGAGTGAATTTAACGTGTTTGACAGATTGACAGCTGGCGACACACGCACGCGCAACTTCCGGTGACGTGCCACTCATTGACAAAGTTTACGTTAGCGGCGTCTTGCTAACAACTTTGCTTGCCAAGTGCTACGATTTTAAAACTTGTGCAAGGTATTTAAACGCTCGTTTTAAGACACATTCTGTGTCACTTACGAGCGACGGAGTGTTTTGTCTATGCGGTAAAGTCATAAAACTTTATTGTTCGAACAAAAAGTACGACTCCTATACTTCACACAGGAGCCTCGTTGCGTTTTAAACGCCGACGGCGTCCTCCTGTGGCTATTCACGGTACCGCAGCCGAGGAACTTTTGCCAACAAAATTAAAACGCTTGATAACTTTAATTATTGACTAACCAAAGAGTTTGTTTAAATAATTAACCACCGTTTTCAAGTACTTACTTTTGTTTTAATTAAAAGCAACACTCAACCAGGAGTGTATAGCTTTTCTCGTTGTGTTAAGAGTGTTTACCCAATTTTTAGGCACTTTTGGAAACCTCTATTGAATTAAATGTAATTTTAATTTAATGTGACTGTCCTTAGTAGACTTTTGTTTCCTAAAACCTGTAACCTCAAATGTATGCTGTGGTTAATAGTAATTTAGCAGACTAAATTGCTTAACACAATACTTTGTTGAGGGTCCTCAATTATTTAATGCATTGCCATTTAAAATAATTGGTAACATATTTGGATACCATCCTTTAATCTGTGCCTTAAGAATTTTGGTAAAACATTTTGAATCAACTAATTGAGCCCAAAAAGCCAATCTTTAAGCATTAAGCATTTCCAGCATTGTCTAATTGGCTAACAATTAGTCCTTCCAAATTGAGTAAAGTGAGCTTACGCATACCTTTGATACCATAACGCTACTTTTAACAATGGATGCTTTGGGAAATGCCCTTGCGACCGTGACTAACAATCTCATTCCAGGCTATGCCGACGCGACAGCCAGCGCTAGCGCAGAGATTCTTGACACCAACATTGCGCAACTCGTTTGCGACGCTCAACAAGGGTCGTTAACCCACGAAGATATGGCACAAATCCTCAGCCGACTAATGGTGAATTTAGTGGCTAGGTGGAAATTGAGTGACCATGAACTCGAACAAGTGAAAAGCGTTCTGACAGCAGAACAGCAAATTCACGCCCAAGTTAGCAGCAAGCTAACCGAGTTGGAAGCATGGTTGCATGAATCTGACCGCGTGGACTTGGGAAACCGAGTTACAAAATTGACACAGGAACTCAAAGTGAGTACACAAACTGCCCGCACGCATGAACAAAATTGGCATAATGCCACATCTGAAATTCGTGAGCTAAAAGAATGCATTGCAGAACTATCAAATCAGCACACTGAAGCCCATTGGATTGATCTCCAAACTGAGCGTGAATTTGACAAGTACTTGCTAGCTCTCGCGAATGATGAAATTGTGGAATTAACTCAAAAGATTAGACTTTTGAAAAATGAACGCATTGAAGGAAAAAGGCAGACGTTTCGTTTGAAATCTGAGTTGATGGCAATGGAAGAAAAACTCCGGCGATTGCAGCATCCATCCTTCAACACTGGCCGGGATGACGAGTCACCCCATGCTGAACCGAAATTACAGCAAGTCCCACAAGGTAACACCAGGTGTCCATTGACGCCGTCCCAAACCACTGCTTTGGAGGTCCCCGTTCAGGACCTGTCTCAGGTGAACTCTCCTTTGCATTTTGATCCACTTGTGGTGCACGCACCTGTTCCTTTTTCAGACGCTGCCACGTTGTCTGATGTGCTGCAGACTTCCTCTGCAAATCTTGGACCTGTTTCTCAGCCACCTGTGCCACTTCCGCTTCCTACTCGCTCCATGGCAAGCACGTCTCCAAGGGCTGCTCAACACACACAGGGGCCCCCTACCTCTGCAGTGTCACTGAGAGGAGCAAGCCCACCTGTCTCTGTGCTTCTACCAAGAAGCACACTTCTTGTTTCGGCACCCCCGCTAGGCGCCACGCCTTCTTGTGTGTCTCCAGTTGCTGCCAACCTTCCTTCTCCTGCTCAACAAGCAGATGCTTCTTCACCTCATCATGTGGCGCAACCAGGCATGTCTACAAAAGAGTTAGACACGATCGCCAAGCACATTCAGAAATTTCAGACAAAACAAGATTGCTCTGATAACACTTCTGTGTACCTCAAAGACCTTGATTTTCATTTGAGGAGATTCCCACAGGCAACAACGGAAGACAAGATTTACCTCATGAAATTGACGTCAACTCGAGAAGTAAGTGATTGGATCGACCGCCAGCCGATCCACATCTTGAATGATTATCGAGCACTGTGTCACGCATTGTCTCGTGAATTTGATGGCCCAGCATCAGCAATGAGCTTTCTTGCTGCCTGGTCAGTAAAACAAGGCCGAAAGGAATCACCCAGCCTGTATTATAGTCGCCTGCGCAAGGCATACTTTGGGCATCGTAACGAACCCAACATGGAAGAACAGGTAGAATTCAAAACACTATTTTTGAACAACCTCCACCCAAACACAAGCCGCCTCTTGGGCGTGACAACTTGTCCTCGCACGCTAAGTAGCCTAGAGCTACGTGAACTTGCATCCAAGGCCTTTGTGTTTTTACGCGAAAACGCTGCTGAATCAGTGGAATCCTCTGTTTACCATGTTGCAGGTGGTTCAGACGAGGTCGAACGACAGTCCGAATCACAGCAAAGCGACGATGACATCGCCGCTTCCCCATCAAATCCTGCACAACGGCCTCAAAATGGTTCTCATCAGAAGCACCAGTACGGCCGCAGTGCACCTGCGCGGTTGAGTCATAGCTCCAGCCGTGGTTGTGAACGGGAGAAACCCTTTGCGAAAACAAAGCCTCGCAAAAAGAAACCTCCCCGCACAAATAGTCCTCAGGAGCCCCCACCCACGTCAGGTGACTCCTCAATTGACAGCAACATCTGGACAAAAGTTCTTGATGGGCTGCGCAAATTGTCCAACGACAGTCAGCCGACAGCCATCAATGAGCCAGAGGTGTCGGACAACACCGTTCTTTCAGTCCAACTGGATCCAGCACCTTCTTTGCCTTCTGCCAGTGCACCTGTTACCGAGTCGAATCAACCATTCAAACAGCTCTTAGGTAACCTCAAGATTAAAGGTGCATCGCGTAAGTTGTATTTGAGGACGACACTTGAACAAACATTAGACTATGACGCTTTGGTTGATCCTGGCGCTGACATTACAGTAATGTCCAACACGCTCTTCAACCAACTTCAAGCCATGCTGAAGAACAGTGGCCGGATGCTCCGCCTCAACCACTGCTCATTGGAGATCGGTGCGTTTGCACTGACTAACACCCATCTGGACTCCATGGCAACGTTACACTGGACGATTGGACCACACAAATTGGTCCACCCTGTGTACGTGTCTGCTGTGGAATCAGTCCCGCTCCTCATTGGTCAAGATCTGCTGGGCCGCTTCAAGCCCCTGATAGATTACGACCGACGCAAAATCTGGTCACAGGTGCGGCAGCCTCTGCCTGCAGCACCGCTGACCAAAACTGCCAATTGTTATGCGGTAAGCCTAACAGAGACTTCTTGTGAACCTGTTCGGAGTGTACAAAACTCACACCAGGACTCTCACCCAGCTCAAGGGGGGACCATGCCTGTTGTCCCCGAGATGCCCCCAAGAGGTCACCTTCGCAACACCAGCTCTCCCCTCGGCCAAGTTGAACGTCCCACTCAGGGTGTGCAACTCTGCCACCTTACGGAACGCGACTTGGATTGCACCTCTGAGCTATGCATGACACAAATTGAGGCCGTTGTCCTCACTTTTGAAGCAAACCATTCAGCTTCACCGCGGACTTTGAACTTGAAATCGCACTTGAAATTGTCATCGAACAACCCAAACAACACAGTGGTTGCTCTTTGCAATCTGCTTGGCGCGTTGTGCCTATTTCTGAGCAATTTGTTACCCACCCTGCCCACCCTTGCAATGCAGATGGTGCGCGCCACTGCCCTGCCATTCACTGCCCCCGCTTTCGCGCCTGCAGTACTTCTTTTGGGCCACACGTTGTCAGCCTTTGTGCTCAACAACACTTATCTGATTTCAATGAACTTGCAGTCCATTGATCTTCTCTTGCTTTTGCTCATTTTGTGGCTCACCGCCACCGCGTGCCTTCCTCGTTCGCCTGTCGACGGCTCACCTGTTCATGCCAAGACATTCGCTTTTGGTGGTCACCTTTTGCTTCCTGTCATGGGCTTTCTTCTTGCTCCTCCGTGGACCGCACATCTCTGCCGTTCGTGGCTCCACGTAGCCGAAGGGGGGGTCATGACATCATACGCCCATGACATGACACATAGCTGTCAAAGGGAGGTCATCACAACAGGACTGGACCAGCCAATCAGGTCCAACCTCCATGACCTCACTTCCTTGGTTACAATTGAGGGACGAACCTCGCCCATCTTTGTTGACCATCATCAGCAGGTACAAGATACACTTGTGATTCTTCCTGTGGTTCATCCTCAAGATGACTTGGAGCTTTTGGCTCCCACCCCAGGCACCTATGGGTGTATTTGCCTTTCCAACTGATGCAGGACCCGAACGGTCCCTTTCCAAACAGTGGTTTCAGACACCCTGGCGCCTAATGGCTAACAAATTTTTGCTGCTGTTGTGTATGAATGCGCTCACGACATATTTAAAGTGGCTAGGGCCAAACCTAACCGCCATATCGCCATTGAATAGCCAATTAAATTTGTGCTTCACCCATTCGCACACCTGCACTCATACTTATGACACCATGTGCATAAACAAACACCCTAGAAAGTGTACAGTGACTCAAATGAACTTCAGCAGACTCCCCAAACAACTAAAGTAATTGGTAAGAAATGTGCCTTTAGCTACTGCTTTTATTAGCTTCTTATTTAAAATAAGAACCTTAACTGTTAACGCTGTTAGTCCAAACACCGTTAACTTGAAAATGGCGAAACACGCGAGTCACGACCGAGATTCCTTTTGCCTAACAACGCGTAGCAAACAAATTACCAATCCACCGTCTCCCGACAAAACAACCAAAAGGACTACGCTAGTCCTCAATCTGCCTAGCATCACGCTAAGCTGAACCAAACTAACCACAAGACTTTGTTTCTTCTCGGTGTCCCAACCAGAGCACGCTCACACGCAAGGTGTGACCGCGCTGAGACTTGACATGCTGCACTAATCTGTTTGATACATCAACAGCTCAGTTGTGAGAATGCCTTCTCAGCCTGCATGCTCCCTGAATACAGCTCTCTTTTGCCCTAGAAAGACCCAAAGTCATAGTAAGAACCGAAAGTGCCCCCCTTTCAGTCACATTGACATGACATTCCTACACAGGCCTCTAGACAACTATTGGACTTCTATTTTTCACTCTCGTGTTCTTCTCCTGTTGCGTCTGTTACCTTCCCCTTCCACTCTATACACGACACGTAGTGTAGACCTAGAGGGAAAGATAACATCATAGCCAACTGCCGAGTCTAGCTTTAGCAAAGGGAGGGGAGGGGTGGGTTTGCACCAACTTTGTACTCTGGTAACTGCATTGTTGTGCTTCACCTGTCCACCTGCCGATGCCACGTCTAGAAGTGCCGACCGAAACGTTCTGTCGAAGAACGTTTCCATCGCCAAAGGGAGGATCTGTAACGATTATCGGCCGGTTGTAACTTTTTGCAACCTCAGTTCCAAAGGAATTGAGCTCCTGTGGCCTGAACATGCCACTGTGGGGGGGTGGGGAGCACAAGAACATCCCCCACAAACAGCCACAAATGCTCTGATTGACACGAGCACGTGCACACACACACAAATCAGGACAGTAAAAGCCTTCTTAGAAACTTGACTTTCTTATTTTGCAACAGAACAATGAATTATGAAATGTTATGTTTGCCATTTGTGAAATGTTGACTCCATGAAATGTCATGAAAATGTTCCATTGCAGTGGCAGATTCTCCACTAAACTTTCATGTGTATGCACGGTTTAACAGTGTAAGCTAGGTAACATTTCATTTGAGGTATTCAATTGTACGTGTTGCATTGATTGAATTCTGACCTTAGAATCTCAACAAACATGGGATCCAGATTCAATCTGATTAGTCTTCCAAAATCCTCCCCCAGCTGGTAACTTTCCACTTTGGTCACCAGACCCCTGGTGTGGAGGCCGCCGCCTTCCCAATTTAAAAGCACGCTCCCTGCGTGCTGCTTTCTCTTCCGCTGCTTTGGCTCCTCTTGGCTCCTTCCTGGTCTCCATCGGCGCGGCTGCCAGACAAAGGGCTAGCCCAGCTAGCTTAACCTCCAGCACACGGCAACGCACAGAAGCCATCGCGTGTTGCGACAGGCGCAGCGAAACACGCTGCTTTTGGTCCCTGCACAAGGCTCAAACGGATGGTGCCTTTCCAGGCACACTAGGCCTCAACCAAAAAGGGCCCTTCCCAGCCAGCAGGTTGACCCCGTGACGCTCAGTTGGCCAGCCGGACGACCTGTCTCTCCCTCTCCTGAACTGAACCTTCTTCATCCCTTCTTCAAACGGGCTTGGCGAGTCTCCATCCAGGGTCCTGCTTCTGAGACCAACCCCCTCTGTAAGTGCAACTTTGCAGGCCTTCGCCTTAGTACAAATTGGTGCAAACTAGGTTGATTGTGGGTCCCATGTTGGTTTGATTTAAGAAATCTATCACCTTGGCTAAGACCGTTTCTTTTTTTCTTCTTTTCTTCTCCTTTGATTATTTTTATTATTTTAGTTCTCGTTTCATTGCCTATCATAGTAGTTAGTTTTGCTTCTTTAAATTCTAAGTAGATTATCCCACCTAGGTTAGAGAATAAACGTGCACAAAACTCAACCCCAGGTTTACTGTGTGTGTGTTTCAACAATTTATAGTGACCTCTAAGCTGAACAAAGAACTCACAAAATTGTAGTAAGGGCACAACCTTCATTTTAATGACTGATTCAACGAGGTTCTCATCTGTTATCCTGATAAAATTATCAAAAAGAGATGTGGTGCTCCGCAGGCAAGCTCAACTTAATTTAAATATTAAGTTTGAGTCTCCTTCAATTAATGAGCCAATTGATTATTAATTTAATAATTAACAATTATTGATTTAATAATTAATTGGACCGATTTCCCTTACAATATATATATATATATATATATATATATATATATATATATACACACACACACACACACACACACACACACCCCCACACACACACACACACACATATACATATATATATATATATATATATATATATATATATATATATATATATATATATATATATATATATATATATATTTATTTATATATATAAAATAAATGTGATTATATTATATATTGCAAAATAACGCAATGTTATTTTGGAGGAGAACAAAAAAATTCCACTTCTGGGTCATTGATTTAATTGTATGGCGGCGCTGGCAGGACCATGGACGATGGTTTGGAGAGATTTTTCCAATCTGGAGATGTCTGAGGAAAGGGCATACTTCGCATGCAAAGGGATAAGGTATGCACGATGTTTAATTAACTAAAAGTGAATTAACAAAGCAATCGTGGTGTCAGTGATTGCCAAGTCTGTTGCTAATGACCCGGAAGTGGAATCCCTCGCAAATAATTTGTGTTATTTCGCAATATTTTTTTTTTTAAAGTGTTATATCGAAAATTACTGATTTATAATGCAATAGCCTGCGATTGGCTGGCAACCAGTCCAGGGTGTACCCCGCCTACTGCCCGAAGCCAGCTGTGATAGGCTCCAGCAACCCTGCGACCCTTGTGAGGAATAAGCGGTTAAGAAAATGGATGGGTGGATAATGCAATAGTTATTCAATATAATGCAAAAGCATTGAGAGAGCGAGCATGACAGAAAAGACAGAGGTGGGGACAACAGCAGTCGGATATTAATTTGATCATTACTCTGTGGCACAATTACTACTTATTTATAATGTTAAATACAAACCAGTCAGAAGGTTGCAATTTTTTTCCGTACCTTCACCAAAATTTTGACCAAGTCCATCTTGTTCAGCAGTAAACACACAACTAGATATCGGGCGTAATATCGAAGCTTCTTCACAACTAATTCTGGCCTAAGAAGAGAAGAGAAGACCAAGAGAGGTTAGGCATACAACATATTTCAAGTAATACATGCTACTAATATTTTTTTTACAATCTATGGAATGTATAATAATGTAATAATAATAATAATAATAATAATGACTAGAAATGCCATTTCTGGGGAAATGGCGTGTGAAGGCTGGAGAGCTGAATGAATACCTGTGGAATGATTTGGAATAATGTTGAATGATGATGAATGATATTGAAAGATATTGAATGATATTGAATGGTGTTGAATGATGTTGAATGATACTGAATGACATGGAATGAGCTTAACATGCTTAAGTTGGAATGGTTTAAATTCATCCAGAAATCTAGAAGCAGTTGAAGGAAGATAAATACCACAAAAGTAAAAATAAATCATCAAGAAACAAGAAAACAAGGAAGAAATCAAGTAAGAAATGGAGGAAGTAGCAAGTAATCGGGTAAGCAATGGAGTAAAGTGAGAAGAATTAAGTAAGCAATGAAGTAAGGAGGGTAGAATCGAGTCGCAATGGTGTAAGGAGTGGCAAACTTAAGTAATGGAGTAATAGTCACTCTGTTGAAATCAGGTCACATTTGCATTAGTATACTAAGCTAGCATTAGCATGCTAAGCTAACATTAGCATTAATATGCTAACTTAACATTAGCATTCTAAGGTAACATTAGCATTAGCATGCTAACTTAACATTAGCATTCTAAGCTAACATTAGCATTAGCATGTTAAGCTAACATTAGCATTAGCATGCTAACATTAGTATTAGCATGCTAAGTTAACATTAGCATGAGCGTGGTAAGCTAACATTAGCATGCTAAGCTAACATTATCATTAGCATTAGCATTAGCATGCTAAGCTAACATTAGCATTAGCATGCTCACTTAGCATTAGCATGCTAAGCTAACATTAGCATTAGCATGCTAACTTAGCATGCTAAGCTAACATTAGCATTAGCATGCTAACTTAGCATTGGCATGCTAAGCTAACATTAGTATTAACATGCTAACATTAACATTAGCATGCTAAGCTAACATTAGCATTAGCATGCTAGCTTAGCCTTAACATACTCAGCTAACATTAGCATTAGCATGCTAAGCTAGCATTAGCATTCACATGCTAAGCTAACATTAGCATTAGCATGTTCACTTCGCATTAGCATGCTGAGCTAACATTAGAATTAGCATGCTAAGCTAGCAATAGCATTAGCATGTTCAGCTAGCATTAGCATTAGCTAGCATTAGCATGCTAACTTAGCACTAGCATGCTCACTTCCTGTTGATTTTAGGCCACTTCCTGTTGAAATTGGGTCACTTCCTGTTGAAATCGGGTCACTTCCTGTTGATTTTAGGTCACTTCCTGTTGATATCCGTTCACTTCCTGTTAAAATCAGGTCACTTCCTGTTGATTTTAGGTCACTTCCTGTTGAAATTAAGTCACTTCCTGTTGAAATTAAGTCACTTCCTGTTGATATGAGGTCACTTCCTGTTGATATTGGTCACTTCCTGTTCAGGTCGGGGAATATTCTGGCAAGAATCACACGCATACCTAATCAATTGGCCAAAATGGCCACCGCCTTGGGAGGCCAGGTTGGCGAGAAACCTGGGCATATCATTTGTCTAAAATGGCCGCCGATGCCTGATAAGTTGGAAAATGGCCGCCATGTGCGGAAAGTTAGGTGGTAAGATGGAAGAGCTCATGACGTGAAATGGTGGTATATATTGAAGTTGGAACGAAGTCAATCGGATGAATAATGTGGAAGTAAATGTGAAATGTAGAATGTGGGAAATATTCGGGTACGAAATCGGGAATTGTGGGTAAGGCGTGAATTTTGGAACTGAAAAGCTGGAAGAGCTCATGGCTTGAATTGCTGGAATATATTGAAGTTGGAACGAAGTCAATCGGATGAATAATGTGGAAGTAAATGAAAAATGTAGAATGTGGGAAATATTCGGGTACGAAATCGTGAATTGTGGGTAAGGCGTGAATTTTGGAACTGAAAAGCTGGAAGAACTCATGGCTTGAATTGCTGGAATATATTGAAGTTGGAACGAAGTCAATCGGATGAATAATGTGGAAGTAAACGTGAAATGTAGAATGTGGGAAATATTCGGGTACGAAATCCGGAATTGTGGGCAAGGTGTAAATTTTGGAACTGAAAAGCTGGAAGAGCTCATGGCTTGAATTGCTGGAATATATTGAAGCTGGAACGACGTCAATCGGATGAATAATGTGTAAGTAAATGGAAAATGTAGAATGTGGTAAATATTCGGGTACAAAATCGGGAATTGTGGGCAAGGCGTGAATTTTGGAACTGAAAAGCTGGAAGAGCTAATGGCTTGAAATGCTGGAATATATTGAAGCTGGAACGACATCAATTAGATGAAAAATGTGGAAGTAAATGGAAAATGTAGAATGTGGGTAATGTGCGGGTACGAAATCGGGAATTGTGGGTAAGGCGTGAATTTTGGAACTGAAAAGCTGGAAGAGCTCATGGCTTGAATTGCTGTAATATATTGAAGTTGGAACGAAGTCAATCGGATAAATAATGTGGAAGTAAATGGAAAATGTAGAATGTGGGAAATATTCGGGTACGAAATCGGGAATTGTGGACAAGGCGTGAATTTTGGAACTGAAAAGCTGGAAGAGCTAATGGCTTGAAATGCTGGAATATAATGAAGCTGGAACGAAGTCAATCGGATAAATAATGTGGAAGTAAATGGAAAATGTAGAATGTGGGTAATGTGCGGGTACGAAATCGGGAATCGTGGGTAAGGCGTGAATTTTGGAACTGAAAAGCTGGAAGAGCTCATGGCTTGAAATGCTGGAATATATTGAAGCTGGAACGAAGTCAATCAGATGAATAATGTGGAAGTAAATGGAAAATGTAGAATGTGGGAAATATTCGGGTTCGAAATCGTGAATTGTGGGTAAGGCATGAATTTTGGAACTGAAAAGCTGGAAGAGCTCATGGCTTGAATTGCTGGAATATATTGACGTTGGAACGAAGTCAATCGGATGAATAATGTAGAAGTAAATGTGAAATATAGAATGTGGGAAATATTCGGGTACGAAATCCGGAATTGTGGGCAAGGTGTGAATTTTGGAACTGAAAAGCTGGAAGAGCTCATGGCTTGAATTGCTGGAATATATTGAAGCTGGAACGACGTCAATCGGATGAATAATGTGGAAGTAAATGGAAAATGAAGAATGTGGGTAATGTGCGGGTACGAAATCGGGAATTGTGGGCAAGGCGTGAATTTTGGAACTGAAAAGCTGGAAGAGCTAATGGCTTGAAATGCTGGAATATATTGAAGCTGGAACGACGTCAATTAGATGAATAATGTGGAAGTAAATGGAAAATGTAGAATGTGGGTAATGTGCGGGTACGAAATCGGGAATTGTGGGTAAGGCATGAATTTTGGAACTGAAAAGCTGGAAGAGCTCATGGCTTGAATTGCTGGAATATATTGAAGCTGGAACGAAGTCAATCGGATGAATAATGTGGAAGTAAATGTGAAATATAGAATGTGGGAAATATTCGGGTACGAAATCCGGAATTGTGGGCAAGGTGTGAATTTTGGAAATGAAAAGCTGGAAGAGCTCATGGCTTGAATTGCTGGAATATATTGAAGCTGGAACGACGTCAATCGGATGAATAATGTGGAAGGAAATGGAAAATGTAGAATGTGGGAAATATTCGGGTACGAAATCGGGAATTGTGGGCAAGGCGTGAATTTTGGAACTGAAAAGCTGGAAGAGCTAATGGCTTGAAATGCTGGAATATATTGAAGCTGGAACGACGTCAATTAGATGAATAATGTGGAAGTAAATGGAAAATGTAGAATGTGGGTAATGTGCGGGTAGGAAATCGTGAATTGTGGGTAAGGCATGAATTTTGGAACTGAAAAGCTGGAAGAACTCATGGCTTGAATTGCTGGAATATATTGAAGTTGGAACGAAGTCAATCGGATGAATAATGTGTAAGTAAATGGAAAATGTAGAATGTGGTAAATATTCGGGTACAAAATCGGGAATTGTGGGCAAGGCGTGAATTTTGGAACTGAAAAGCTGGAAGAGCTAATGGCTTGAAATGCTGGAATATATTGAAGCTGGAACGACATCAATTGGATGAAAAATGTGGAAGTAAATGGAAAATGTAGAATGTGGGTAATGTGCGGGTACGAAATCGTGAATTGTGGGTAAGGCGTGAATTTTGGAACTGAAAAGCTGGAAGAGCTCATGGCTTGAATTGCTGTAATATATTGAAGTTGGAACGAAGTCAATCGGATAAATAATGTGGAAGTAAATGAAAAATGTAGAATGTGGGAAATATTCGGGTACGAAATCGTGAATTGTGGGTAAGGCGTGAATTTTGGAACTGAAAAGCTGGAAGAACTCATGGCTTGAATTGCTGGAATATATTGAAAGGAACACTTTACTTATTGATCCATTTTTAGCAGCAAAAAGTTGCTACTTTTTCAATAATTAATTTGGTGACGTGATTATTTTTTTATGTACATTTAATAACTTTTAAACCGATGTTAAAATGAATCGAACGCCGGCATGTTTGTTACACGTGACTAAATAACCCGGATGTTTACGTCACTAGTGTGTAAACGCTACACTATGGAAGCACTATGCAACGCAGCCGTGCATCTAGCGTCAAACCCGGAAGGATTAAACCTTATCGCTTCGATCCAACACGACAAAATAACCCTACCGAAGGAAAGTCTGCCTTGGATGTGAAAGTTGTGGCGCCAGATGGTCTTTTCGGGCACAAAATAAACTTTAACGAACGAGTGAATCAGGCGGTGGGGTGGTGCGGGAGCTGCACAGGAATGGACAATCCGCTAATGAATGTGTGCTGGCTGGAAATGAAAGAACTCGAGGATCGGTTCCTTGCGGACAATCTCAACTGCCAATATCCAACAGGTAAAGTGACACACAGCATGAGCAATGCAAAACGTGTGGAACTGACGAACTATTTCAGGAAAAAGAAAAAATAGTAAAATTAAATGTATCATCGTTACAGCGCCCAACCTCCCCTAGCTGTTTTTTTTCTTTTCTTTTTTTTGCGTAGCGTCCCGATGATGTAAACGAAAGGTTGCAAGAAGGTTGTGTATTAACCGTGTTTATTTATAGACAGAATGAAGTAAGGAAATGCGAGACGCCGTTACCTAGGCTGGTTACCACAGGAAGAACAGCGGGACAGAACACAAATGTAGTACGTCGCACACGACACATGATAATGACACTAATCCACATTCTATAAATTTTTTGGTAAAATAAGATTATGAACATGGTCAATTTGTGAAGTATAAACAACTTACGAGCTAATAAAACATAACGTCCTCGTCCCCGTACTTGACGATGTTCACACTCAAATGAATTATGAAATAAAACAGTCCGTGCAGTATAATAACGAATGCCCCCCCACCCCCTAAACATGCCTACCTTTCGCTTTAAATTTGCTTCGCTTCTCCGAGATCTTTCAGTGGCCGTAGGGAGACCTCGATTTGTGCCGGCTGTTGTGAGAGTGAAGGCTCCGTGTTGCTAGCAGTTGCGGAAGTAGCCGCCAGAGATCCTCCATCGGCTTGATCATTTCCCACGTCTGGTTCTTTAAAGATACTCGGTACTGCGTTGGGCTTTAGTATTAGGCGTGTGGCGTACCCCATCTCAAATTGTAACATATTTTCTTAGTCCTCATGCCTGAAATGTTCGCTGCGCGCACGCCTGCTTGTCCTTCGGGAGGTTGACAGCACTTAGCAAACAAACCATTGTCTACTCAAGTCGTTTTTTTTTTTTTTTTTTTTTTTAGGGGGGTCTCGCGGGTTTTTCCTTGCCGACGCCTTGCAAAATTTTGCAATACACAAAGGCATAAGTGACAGTTTGTGTCCTCCTCGTTGTTATGTCTGCGTGAACTACTGTTCGCCAAGCGAGTATACACACTTGTTACGTCACCACTCGGGGGCGTTCCAACACGGAAGTACTTCTATGTTGAAGAAAAGTTAAATAAATCAATATAAGGGTGTATTCTTCAGCTCTTATGCATTTTTCGTAGCTAAACTAACTATTTACTGCCGATCAAGCCATACATGTAAAATTAAAGGAGCCTTCCTTTAAGTTGGAACGAAGTCAATCGGATGAATAATGTGGAAGTAAACGTGAAATGTAGAATGTGGGAAATATTCGTGTACGAAATCCGGAATTGTGGGCAAGGTGTGAATTTTGGAACTGAAAAGCTGGAAGAGCTCATGGCTTGAATTGCTGGAATATATTGAAGCTGGAACGACGTCAATCGGATGAATAATGTGTAAGTAAATGGAAAATGTAGAATGTGGTAAATATTCGGGTACAAAATCGGGAATTGTGGGCAAGGCGTGAATTTTGGAACTGAAAAGCTGGAAGAGCTAATGGCTTGAAATGCTGGAATATATTGAAGCTGGAACGACATCAATTAGATGAAAAATGTGGAAGTAAATGGAAAATGTAGAATGTGGGTAATGTGCGGGTACGAAATCGGGAATTGTGGGTAAGGCGTGAATTTTGGAACTGAAAAGATTGAAGAGCTCATGGCTTGAATTGCTGTAATATATTGAAGTTGGTTCGAAGTCAATCGGATAAATAATGTGGAAGTAAATGGAAAATGTAGAATGTGGGAAATATTCGGGTACGAAATCGGGAATTGTGGACAAGGCGTGAATTTTGGAACTGAAAAGCTGGAAGAGCTAATGGCTTGAAATGCTGGAATATAATGAAGCTGGAACGAAGTCAATCGGATAAATAATGTGGAAGTAAATGGAAAATGTAGAATGTGGGTAATGTGCGGGTACGAAATCGGGAATCGTGGGTAAGGCGTGAATTTTGGAACTGAAAACCTGGAAGAGCTCATGGCTTGAAATGCTGTAATATATTGAAGTTGGAACGAAGTCAATCGGATAAATAATGTGGAAGTAAATGGAAAATGTAGAATGTGGGAAATATTCGGGTACGAAATCGGGAATTGTGGGCAAGGCGTGAATTTTGGAACTGAAAACCTGGAAGAGCTAATGGCTTGAAATGCTGGAATATATTGAAGCTGGAACGACGTCAATTAGATGAATAATGTGGAAGTAAATGGAAAATGTAGAATGTGGGTAATGTGCGGGTACGAAATCGGGAATTGTGGGTAAGGCGTGAATTTTGGAACTGAAAAGCTGGAAGAGCTCATGGCTTGAATTGCTGTAATATATTGAAGTTGGAACGAAGTCAATCGGATAAATAATGTGGAAGTAAATGGAAAATGTATAATGTGGGAAATATTCGGGTACGAAATCGGGAATTGTGGGCAAGGCGTGAATTTTGGAACTGAAAAGCTGGAAGAGCTAATGGCTTGAAATGCTGGAATATAATGAAGCTGGAACGAAGTCAATCGGATAAATAATGTGGAAGTAAATGGAAAATGTAGAATGTGGGTAATGTGCGGGTACGAAATCGGGAATTGTGGGTAAGGCGTGAATTTTGGAACTGAAAAGCTGGAAGAGCTCATGGCTTGAAATGCTGGAATATATTGAAGCTGGAACGAAGTCAATCGGATAAATAATGTGGAAGTAAATGGAAAATGTAGAATGTGGGAAATATTCGGGTACGAAATCGTGAATTGTGGGTAAGGCATGAATTTTGGAACTGAAAAGCTGGAAGAACTCATGGCTTGAATTGCTGGAATATATTGAAGTTGGAACGAAGTCAATCGGATGAATAATGTGTAAGTAAATGGAAAATGTAGAATGTGGTAAATATTCGGGTACAAAATCGGGAATTGTGGGCAAGGCGTGAATTTTGGAACTGAAAAGCTGGAAGAGCTAATGGCTTGAAATGCTGGAATATATTGAAGCTGGAACGACATCAATTGGATGAAAAATGTGGAAGTAAATGGAAAATGTAGAATGTGGGTAATGTGCGGGTACGAAATCGGGAATTGTGGGTAAGGCGTGAATTTTGGAACTGAAAAGCTGGAAGAGCTCATGGCTTGAATTGCTGTAATATATTGAAGTTGGAACGAAGTCAATCGGATAAATAATGTGGAAGTAAATGGAAAATGTAGAATGTGGGAAATATTCGGGTACGAAATCGGGAATTGTGGGCAAGGCGTGAATTTTGGAACTGAAAAGCTGGAAGAGCTAATGGCTTGAAATGCTGGAATATAATGAAGCTGGAACGAAGTCAATCGGATAAATAATGTGGAAGTAAATGGAAAATGTAGAATGTGGGTAATGTGCGGGTACGAAATCGGGAATTGTGGGTAAGGCGTGAATTTTGGAACTGAAAAGCTGGAAGAGCTCATGGCTTGAAATGCTGGAATATATTGAAGCTGGAACGAAGTCAATCGGATAAATAATGTGGAAGTAAATGGAAAATGTAGATTGTGGGAAATATTCGGGTACGAAATCGTGAATTGTGGGTAAGGCATGAATTTTGGAACTGAAAAGCTGGAAGAACTCATGGCTTGAATTGCTGGAATATATTGAAGTTGGAACGAAGTCAATCGGATGAATAATGTGGAAGTAAACGTGAAATGTAGAATGTGGGAAATATTCGGGTACGAAATCCGGAATTGTGGGCAAGGTGTGAATTTTGGAACTGAAAAGCTGGAAGAGCTAATGGCTTGAATTGCTGGAATATATTGAAGCTGGAACGACGTCAATCTGATGAATAATGTGTAAGTAAATGGAAAATGTAGAATGTGGTAAATATTCGGGTACAAAATCGGGAATTGTGGGCAAGGCGTGAATTTTGGAACTGAAAAGCTGGAAGAGCTAATGGCTTGAAATGCTGGAATATATTGAAGCTGGAACGACATCAATTGGATGAAAAATGTGGAAGTAAATGGAAAATGTAGAATGTGGGTAATGTGCGGGTACGAAATCGGGAATTGTGGGTAAGGCGTGAATTTTGGAACTGAAAAGCTGGAAGAGCTAATGGCTTGAAATGCTGGAATATAATGAAGCTGGAACGAAGTCAATCGGATAAATAATGTGGAAGTAAATGGAAAATGTAGAATGTGGGTAATGTGCGGGTACGAAATCGGGAATTGTGGGTAAGGCGTGAATTTTGGAACTGAAAAGCTGGAAGAGCTCATGGCTTGAAATGCTGGAATATATTGAAGCTGGAACGAAGTCAATCGGATAAATAATGTGGAAGTAAATGGAAAATGTAGATTGTGGGAAATATTCGGGTACGAAATCGTGAATTGTGGGTAAGGCATGAATTTTGGAACTGAAAAGCTGGAAGAACTCATGGCTTGAATTTCTGGAATATATTGAAGTTGGAACGAAGTCAATCGGATGAATAATGTGGAAGTAAACGTGAAATGTAGAATGTGGGAAATATTCGGGTACGAAATCCGGAATTGTGGGCAAGGTGTGAATTTTGGAACTGAAAAGCTAGAAGAGCTCATGGCTTGAATTGCTGGAATATATTGAAGCTGGAACGACGTCAATCGGATGAATAATGTGTAAGTAAATGGAAAATGTAGAATGTGGTAAATATTCGGGTACAAAATCGGGAATTGTGGGCAAGGCGTGAATTTTGGAACTGAAAAGCTGGAAGAGCTAATGGCTTGAAATGCTGGAATATATTGAAGCTGGAACGACATCAATCGGATGAATAATGTGGAAGTAAACGTGAAATGTAGAATGTGGGAAATATTCGGGTACGAAATCCGGAATTGTGGGCAAGGTGTGAATTTTGGAACTGAAAAGCTAGAAGAGCTCATGGCTTGAATTGCTGGAATATATTGAAGCTGGAACGACGTCAATCGGATGAATAATGTGTAAGTAAATGGAAAATGTAGAATGTGGTAAATATTCGGGTACAAAATCGGGAATTGTGGGCAAGGCGTGAATTTTGGAACTGAAAAGCTGGAAGAGCTAATGGCTTGAAATGCTGGAATATATTGAAGCTGGAACGACATCAATTGGATGAAAAATGTGGAAGTAAATGGAAAATGTAGAATGTGGGTAATGTGCGGGTACGAAATCGGGAATTGTGGGTAAGGCGTGAATTTTGGAACTGAAAAGCTGGAAGAGCTCATGGCTTGAATTGCTGGAATATATTGAAGTTGGAACGAAGTCAATCAGATGAATAATGTGGAAGTAAATGAAAAATGTAGAATGTGGGAAATATTCGGGTACGAAATCGTGAATTGTGGGTAAGGCGTGAATTTTGGAACTGAAAAGCTGGAAGAGCTCATGATGGAACATATTGAAGTTGGAACGAAGTGAATCGGATGAAAAATGTGGAAGGAAATGTGAAATTTTTAATCTCCCATTAAGAATACATGGGGAAAAAATCGGGTACGAAATCGGGAATTGCGGGTAACACGTGAATCTTGGAAATAAGAAAAATGGAAGCGCTGTAGGCGCGAATATTTGGAATCGTTTGAAATTGGAACGGAGTGAATCGGGTGAAAAATGTGGAAGTAGAAGATGGACAAAAAAGTGCGAGGAATAAAATATAAGAATAACTAGAAATGCCATTTCTGGGGAAATGGTGTGTGAAGGCTGGAGAGCTGAATGAATACCTGTGGAATGATTTGGAATAATGTTGAATGATGATGAATGATATTGAAAGATATTGAAAGATATTGAATGATATTGAATGATATTGAATGATGTTGAATGATACTGAATGACATGGAATGAGCTTAACATGCTGAAGTTGGAATGGTTTAAATTCATCCAGAAATCTAGAAGCAGTTGAAGGAAGACAAATACCACAAAAGTAAAAATAAATCAGCAAAAACAAGAAAACAAGGAAGAAATCAAGTAAGAAATGGACGAAGTAGCAAGTAATCGGGTAAGCAATGGAGTAAAGTGAGAAGAATTAAGTAAGCAATGAAGTAAGGAGGGTAGAATCGAGTCGCAATGGTGTAAGGAGTGGCAAACTTAAGCAATGGAGTAATAGTCACTCTGTTGAAATCAGGTCATATTTGCATTAGTATACTAAGCTAGCATTAGCATGCTAAGTTAACATTAGCATTAATATGCTAACTTAGCATTAGCATGCTAAGCTAACATTAGCATTAGCATGCTAACTTAGCATTAGCATTCTAAGCTAACATTAGCATTGGCATACTAAGCTAACAATAGCATTAGCATGCTAACATTAGCATTAGCATTAGCATGCTAACATTAGCATTAGCATGCTAACATTAGCATTAGCATGCTAACTTAGCATTAGCATTAGCATGCTAAGCTAACAGTAGCATTAGCATGCTAAGCTAACATTAGCATTAGCACGCTAACTTAGCATTAACATGCTAAGCTAACATTAGCATTAGCATGCTAACTTAGCATTAGCATGCTAAGCTAACATTAGCATTAGCATGCTAAGCTAACATAAGCATTCACATGCTAAGCTAACATTAGCATTAGCATGCTGAGCTAACATTAGCATGCTAAGCTAGCAATAGCATTAGCATGTTCAGCTAGAATTAGCATTAGCTAGCATTAGCATGCTAACTTAGCACTAGCATGCTCACTTCCTGTTGATTTCAGGCCACTTCCTGTTGAAATCGGGTCACTTCCTGTTGAAATTGGGTCACTTCCTGTTGATATCAGGTCACTTCCTGTCAAAATTGGGTCACTTCCTGTTGAAATTGGGTCACTTCCTGTTGATATCAGGTCACTTCCTGTCAAAATTGGGTCACTTCCTGTTGAAATCGGGTCACTTCCTGTTAAAAACAGGTCACTTCCTGTTGATTTTAGGTCACTTCCTGTTGAAATAAAGTCACTTCCTGTTGAAATCGGGTCACTTCCTGTTGATTTTAAGTCACTTCCTGTTAAAATCAGGTCACTTCCTGTTGAAATCGGGTCATTTCCTGTTAAAATCAGGTCACTTCCTGTTGATTTTAGGTCACTTCCTATTGAAATTAAGTCACTTCCTGTTGAAATTAAGTCACTTCCTGTTGATATGAGGTCACTTCCTGTTGATATTGGTCACTTCCTGTTCAGGTCGGGGAATATCCTGGCAAGAATCACACGCATACCTAATCAATTGGCCAAAATGGCCACCGCCTTGGGAGGCCAGGTTGGCGAGAAACCTGGGCATATCATTTGTCTAAAATGGCCGCCGTGCATGGTAAGTTGGAAAATGGCCGCCATACGTGGTAAGTTAGGTGGTAAGATGGAAGAGCTCATGACGTGAAATGGTGGAATATATTGAAGTTGGCACGAAGTCAATCGGATAAATAATGTGGAAGTAAATGGAAAATGTAGAATGTGGGAAATATTTGGGTACGAAATTGGGAATTGTGGGTAAGGCGTGAATTTTGGAACTGAAAAGCTGGAAGAGCTCATGGCTTGAATTGGTGGAATATATTGAAGTTGAAACCACGTCAATCGGTAGAAAAATGTCGAAGTAAATGTGAAATGTAGAATGTGGGAAATATTCGGGTACGCAATCGGGAATTGTGGGTAAGGCATGAATTTTGGAACTGAAAAGCTGGAAGAGCTCATGGCTTGAATTGCTGGAATATATTGAAGTTGGAACGAAGTCAATCGGATGACTAATGTGGAAGTAAATGTGAAATATAGAATGTGGGAAATATTCGGGTACGAAATCCGGAATTGTGGGCAAGGTGTGAATTTTGGAACTGAAAAGCTGGAAGAGCTCATGGCTTGAATTGCTGGAATATATTGAAGCTGGAACGACGTCAATCGGATGAATAATGTGTAAGTAAATGGAAAATGTAGAATGTGGGAAATATTCGGGTACGAAATCGGGAATTGTGGGCAAGGCGTGAATTTTGGAACTGAAAAGCTGGAAGAGCTAATGGCTTGAAATGCTGGAATATATTGAAGCTGGAACGACGTCAATCGGATGAATAATGTGTAAGTAAATGGAAAATGTAGAATGTGGGAAATATTCGGGTACGAAATCGGGAATTGTGGGTCAGGCGTAAATTTTGGAACTGAAAAGCTGGAAGAGCTCATGGCTTGAAGTGGTGGAATATATTGAAGTTGAAACGACGTCAATCGGATGAATAATGTGGAAGTAAATGGAAAATGTAGAATGTGGGAAATATTCGGGTACGAAATCAGGAATTGTGGGCAAGGCGTGAATTTTGGAACTGAAAAGCTGGAAGAGCTAATGGCTTGAAATGCTGGAATATATTGAAGCTGGAACGACGTCAATTGGATGAATAATGTGGAAGTAAATGGAAAATGTAGAATGTGGGAAATATTTGGGTACGAAATCGGGAATTGTGGGCAAGGCGTGAATTTTGGAACTGAAAAGCTGGAAGAGCTCATGGCTTGAATTGCTGGAATATATTGAAGTTGTAACGAAGTCAATCGGATGAATAATGTGGAAGTAAATGAAAAATGTAGAATGTGGGAAATATTCGGGTACGAAATCGTGAATTGTGGGTAAGGCGTGAATTTTGGAACTGAAAAGCTGGAAGAGCTCATGATGGAACATATTGAAGTTGGAACGAAGTGAATCGGATGAAAACTGTGGAAGGAAATGTGAAATTTTGAATCTCCCATTAAGAATACATGGGGAAAAATCGGGTACGAAATCGGGAATTGCGGGTAACACGTGAATCGTGGGAATAAGAAAAATGGAAGCGCTCTAGACGCGAATATTTGGAATCGTTTGAAATTGGAACGGAGTGAATCGGGTGAAAAATGTGGAAGAAGAAACTGGACAAAAAAGTGCGAGGAATAAAATATAATAATAAGAATAACGGGAATGGTGTAGAATAACATATGTGTGAAGGCCTCCAGCCTTCACACAACTAGAGCTGCGAGCAGCTATAAAGGGCCCTCGCAATCTGGGCCACGTTGGGGTACTTGCACGTCGGGGTACTGGCACGTTGAGGTACTGTCAAATCGGACAAGGACCATCTAAAATGTTTTTGACAAGCTTTGTGAGTGCAAAAGGCCAAAGATGGTGTGCAATTCCCAAAATAAATTCAAAATGGCGGACTTCCTTTTAGGTTTAGCATACGGCTACAGAATACTTTTTGTAGGTCTTAAGCTAATAGGTATGCCTCCCAGTTTTCACAAATCTAGGTCAAGTCATCTTTAGTTGTGTATCGCTTGAATCATACAATTGGAAATGCTCCATAAAAATGCATAGAGGGCGCTATTGAGCACAACGTTGGGTTACTTGCACGTCAGGGTACTGGCACGTTGGGGTACTGTTACATGGAACAAGGACCATTTAAAATGTTAGTTTTTTCCATGCCTTGTCTGTGCAAAGTTTAATGAAAGAGGCCAAAAATGATGTATAAATCCCAAAATAAAATCAAAATAGCGGACTTCCTCTTTGGTTTGGCAAATGGCTACATAATACTTTTTTGTAGGTATTAGGCTGATAGGGGTCTGTCCTAATTTTCACAAATCTAGCAGAATCATACAATCGGAAATACTACATAAAAATGTCTAGAGGGCGCTATTTATTGCAAATTGCACAATAAATCTCTAAAAATTCATGTTCATGACAAGTCTGATGTGTTTGCAAAGTTTCATGAGTTTTCACACATGTATAGATAAAAAAACAAAGCAGCACTTTACTTGGCAAACAATGCATCGCTATAGCAGCAGCGTGCGACAAAATAAAAAACTTTCGATAACTTTGCATCTTAAACATCTTAAGATGAAACACACCAAGTTTGAAGACGGTCGGATGAACTTTGTACGAGGAGTTCGTTAAAATATGACCCCTAAAAAAGGCCACAAAAAATGGCAACAAATCCCATCGTAAATCAAAATGGCAGACTTCCTGTTTGGTTTAGCACATGGCACCAAGAGACTTTTTTGTACATTGTGGGCTGTTACAAATGTCTACAAATTTTTGTAGCTCTAGCTACTTCATACAACTGGGAATGCTTCATTAAGGATATTTTTTTTCCTTTGCAAACAGTGCATGCCATGACAACAGCGTGCGACGAAATACAAAGCTTTCAATAACTTTTCATCTTCAACATCTTAAGATGAATCACACCAAGTTTGAAGATGATCGGATAAACACTGTAGGAGGAGTTCGTTAAAATAAGACCCCAATGAAATGGCCAAAAAAATGGCAACACGTTCCAAAATAAATCAAAATGGCGGACTTCCTGTGAGGTTTAGCATATGGTTCAAAAAGAGTTTTTTGTAGGTCATAGCCTGTTACATATGTGTACCAATTTTCGTAGCTCTAGATTAAACGTACAACCGGCAATGCTTCGTGAAGTAAGAATTTTTAAACTCTAAATTTGATGCGTCGCCGCCGTCATATAGTATATCAAAAACTTTAGATTTTTTACAATGATGTTGTCCCAGGTGTTGAGATGGTCCATCCCAAGTTTGAAGTCAATCAGGTTAACCGTGTAGGAGAAGCGGGCAGAAGTATGACCCCTGTAAATGTGCAAAACTGGGCCAAAATTGGACATTCAGATGATCATACCTCACTTTCTGTCTATTTTAGGGTACACACATCAAAGAGGTTTTTGTTCATCTGGATGTGCTACGGGTGCCACACAATTTTCGTCGCCATAGGACAATCGTAGCGGGACAGGGATCCGTTTAACCTATGTAGGTGGCGCTATGGAGCCATTTTTCTGTTATCATGTATGGCGACTTTAAAATATCAAATTTTTCGCCAGGCCTGATGTGCGTGTAAAGTTTGGTGAGTTTTCGTTCACGTTTAGCGTCTCAAAAATGCGATTGTTTGCGGAGAAGAATAATAATAAGAATAATAATAATAAGAAGAAGAAGAATTCCTACAAAAACAATAGGGCCTCGCAGCGGCACCGCCGCCGCCGCTGCTCGGGCCCTAATAATAACTAGAAATGCCATTTCTGGGGAAATGGCGTGTGAAGGCTGGAGAGCTGAATGAATACCTGTGGAATGATTTGGAATAATGTTGAATGATGATGAATGATATTGAAAGATATTGAATGATATTGAATGGTGTTGAATGATACTGAATGAGATGGAATGAGCTTAACATGCTGAAGTTGGAATAGTTTAAATTCATCCAGATATCTAGAAGCAGTTGAAGGAAGATAAATACCACAAAAGTAAAAATAAATCAGCAAGAAACAAGAAAACAAGGAAGAAATCAAGTAAGAAATGGAGGAAGTAGCAAGTAATCGGGTAAGCAATCGAGTCGCAATGGTGTAAGGAGTGGCAAACTTAAGCAATGGTGTAATCGATACTTTGTTGAAATCAGGTCACATTTGCATTAGTATACTAAGCTAGCATTAGCATGTTAAGCTAGCATTAGCAATAATATGCTAACTTAACATTAGCATGCTAAGCTAACATTAGCATTAGCATGCTAACTTAGCATTAGCATTCTAAGCTAACATTAACATCAGCATGCTAAGCTAACATTAGCATTAGCATGCTAACATTAACATTAGCATGCTAAGCTAACATTAGCATGAGCATGTGAAGCTAACATTAGCATGCTAAGCTAACATTAGCATTAATATGCTAACTTAACATTAGCATGCTAAGCTAACATTAGCATTAACATGCTAACATTAGCATTGACATGCTAAGCTAACATCAGCATTAGCATGCTAGATTAGCGTTAGCATGCTAAGCTAACATTAGCATTAACATGCTCAGCTACCATTAGCATTAGCATGCTAAGCTAACATTACCATTCACATGCTAAGCTAACATTAGCATTAGCATGCTAACTTAGCATTAGCATGCTGAGCTAACAATAGCATTAGCATGCTAAGCTAGCAATAGCATTACCATGTTCAGCTAGCATTAGCATTAGCTAGCATTAGCATGCTAACTTAGCACTAGCATGCTCACTTCCTGTTGATTTCAGGCCACTTCCTGTTGAAATCGGGTCACTTCCTGTTGAAATCGGCTCACTTCCTGTTGAAATCGGGTCACTTCCTGTTGAAATCGTGTCACTTCCTGTTGATTTTAGGTCACTTCCTGTTGATATCAGGTCACTTCCTGTTAAAATCGGGTAACTTCCTGTTAAAATCGGGTCACTTCCTGTTGATTTTAGGTCACTTCCTGTTGAAATTAAGTCACTTCCTGTTGATTTTAGGTCACTTCCTGTTGATATGAGGTCACTTCCTGTTAAAATCAGTTCACTTCCTGTTGAAATCGGGTCATTTCCTGTTGAAATAAGGTCACTTCCTGTTGATTTTAGGTCACTTCCTGTTGAAATTAAGTCACTTCCTGTTGATATAGGTCACTTCCTGTTGATATTGGTCACTTCCTGTTCAGGTCGGGGAATATCCTGGCAAGAATCACACGCATACCTAATCAATTGGCCAAAATGGCCACCGCCTTGGGAGGCCAGGTTGGCGAGAAACCTGGGCATATCATTTGTCTAAAATGGCCGCCGTGCATGGTAAGTTGGAAAATGGCCGCCATGTGCGGTAAGTTAGGCGGTAAGATGGAAGAGCTCATGACGTGAAATGGTGGAATATATTGAAGTTGGAACGAAGTCAATCGGATGAATAATGTGGAAGAAAATGGAAAATGTAGAATGTGGGTAATGTGCGGGTACGAAATCGGGAATTGTGGGTAAGGCATGAATTTTGGAACTGAAAAGCTGGAAGAGCTCATGGCTTGAATTGCTGGAATATGTTGAAGTTGGAACGAAGTCAATCGGATGAATAATGTGGAAGTAAATGTGAAATGTAGAATGTGGGAAATATTCGGGTACGAAATCCGGAATTGTGGGCAAGGTGTGAATTTTGGAACTGAAAAGCTGGAAGAGCTCATGGCTTGAATTGCTGGAATATATTGAAGCTGGAACGACGTCAATTGGATGAATAATGTGAAAGTAAATGGAAAATGTAGAATGTGGGTAATGTGCGGGTACGAAATCGGGAATTGTGGGTAAGGCGTGAATTTTGGAACTGAAAAGCTGGAAGAGCTCATGGCTTGAATTCCTGGAATATATTGAAGTTGGAACGAAGTCAATCGGATAAATAATGTGGAAGTGAAACAGGAAGTGACCCGATTTCAACAGGAAGTGACCTCATATCAACAGGAAGTTACCTAAAATCAACAGGAAGTGACCCGATTTCAACAGGAAGTGACCCGATTTCAACAGGAAGTGGCCTGAAATCAACAGGAAGTGACCTGATTTTAACAGGAAGTGGCCTGAAATCAACAGGAAGTGACCCGATTTCAACAGGAAGTGACCCAATTTCAACAGGAAGTGGCCTGAAATCAACAGGAAGTGACCTGATTTTAACAGGAAGTGACCCGATTTCAACAGGAAGTGACCTGATTTTAACAGGAAGTGACCTCATATAAACAGGAAGTGACCTCATATCAACAGGAAGTGACCTAAAATCAACAGGAAGTGACCTCATATCAACAGGAAGTGACCTAAAATCAACAGGAAGTGACCCAATTTCAACAGGAAGTGGCCTGAAATCAACAGGAAGTGACCTGATTTTAACAGGAAGTGACCTGATTTTAACAGGAAGTGACCTCATATCAATAGGAAGTGACCTAAAATCAACAGGAAGTGACCCGATTTCAACAGGAAGTGGCCTGAAATCAACAGGAAGTGAGCATGCTAGTGCTAAGTTAGCATGCTAATGCTGGCTAATGCTAACACTAGCTGAACATGCTAATGGTATTGCTAGCTTAGTATGCTAATGCTAAGTTAGCATGCTAATGCTAATGTTAGCATAGAATGCTAATGCTAAGTTAGCATGCTAATGTTAATGTTAGCTTAGCATGCTAATGTTAAGTTAGCATATTAATGCTAATGTTAGCTTAGCATGCTAATGCTAGCTTAGTATACTAATGCAAATGTGACCTGATTTCAACAGAGTGACTATTACTCCATTGCTTAAGTTTGCCACTCCTTACACCATTGCGACTCGATTCTACCCTCCTTACTTCATTGCTTACTTAATTCTTCTCACTTTACTCCATTGCTTACCCGATTACTTGCTACTTCCTCCATTTCTTACTTGATTTCTTCCTTGTTTTCTTGTTTCTTGCTGATTTATTTTTACTTTTGTGGTATTTATCTTCCTTCAACTGCTTCTAGATTTCTGGATGAATTTAAACCATTCCAACTTCAGCATGTTAAGCTCATTCCATGTCATTCAGTATCATTCAACATCATTCAACACCATTCAATATCATTCAATATCTTTCAATATCATTCATCATCATTCAACATTATTCTAAATCATTCCACAGGTATTCATTCAGCACTCCAGCCTTCACACGCCATTTCCCCAGAAATGGCATTTCTAGTTATTATATTTTATTCCTCGCACTTTTTTGTCCAGTTTCTTCTTCCACATTTTTCACCCGATTCACTCCGTTCCAATTTCAAATGATTCCAAATATTCGCGCCTACAGCGCTTCCATTTTTCTTATTCCCACGATTCACGTGTTACCCGCAATTCCCGATTTCGTACCCGATATTTCCCCATGTATTCTTAATGGGAGATTCAAAATTTCACATTTCCTTCCACATTTTTCATCCGATTCACTTCGTTCCAACTTCAATATGTTCCATCATGAGCTCTTCCAGCTTTTCAGTTCCAAAATTCACGCCTTACCCACAATTCCCGATTTCGGACCCGCACATTACCCACATTCTACATTTTCCATTTACTTCCACATTATTCATCCAATTGACGTCGTTCCAGCTTCAATATATTCCAGCATTTCAAGCCATTAGCTCTTCCAGCTTTTCAGTTCCAAAATTCACGCCTTGCCCACAATTCCCGATTTCGTACCCGAATATTTCCCACATTCTACATTTTCCATTTACTTATACATTATTCATCCGATTGACGTCATTCCAGCTTCAATATATTCCAGCAATTCAAGCCATGAGCTCTTCAAGCTTTTCAGTTCCAAAATTCACGCCTGACCCACATTTCCCGATTTCGTACCCGCACATTACCCACATTCTACATTTTCCATTTACTTCCACATTATTCATCCGATTGACGTCGTTCCAGCTTCAATATATTCCAGCATTTCAAGCCATTAGCTCTTCCAGCTTTTCAGTTCCAAAATTCACACCTTGCCCACAATTCCCGATTTCGTACCCGAATATTTCCCACATTCTACATTTTCCATTTACTTACACATTATTCATCCGATTGACGTCGTTCCAGCTTCAATATATTCCAGCAATTCAAGCCATGAGCTCTTCCAGCTTTTCATTTCCAAAATTCACACCTTGCCCACAATTCCGGATTTCGTACCCGAATATTTCCCACAATCTATATTTCACATTTACTTCCACATTATTCATCCGATTGACTTCGTTCCAACTTCAATATATTCCAGCAATTCAAGCCATGAGCTCTTCCAGCTTTTCAGTTCCAAAATTCATGCATTACCCACAATTCCCGATTGCGTACCCGAATATTTCCCACATTCTACATTTCACTTAACTTCGACATTTTTCATCCGATTGACGTCGTTTTAACTTCAATATATTCCACCAATTCAAGCCATGAGCTCTTCCAGCTTTTCAGTTCCAAAATTCACGCCTTACCCACAATTCCCAATTTCGTACCCAAATATTTCCCACATTCTACATTTTCCATTTACTTCCACATTATTTATCCGATTGACTTCGTTCCAACTTCAATATATTCCACCATTTCACGTCATGAGCTCTTCCATCTTACCACCGAACTTACCACGCATGGCGGCCATTTTCCAAATTACCATGAATGGCGGCCATTTTGGATAAATGATTAGATATGCCCAGGATTCATGCCAACCTGGACCCACAGGCCGGCGGCCATCTTGGCCAATGGATTTGGGACGCCTAGGATTTCCGCCACGTCGTCCACCGGTGGCGGCGGCCATCTTGGCCAATTGATTCGGGAAGCCTAGGATTTCCGCCACGTCGTCCACCGGTGGCGGCGGCCATCTTGGCCAATTGATTAGGGACGCCTAGGATTTCTGCCACGTCGTCCACCGAGGGCGGCGGCCATCTTGGCCAATTGATTAGGGACGCCTAGGATTTCCGCCATTTCGACCAAAATTCAAGGAAGTTGAAACCAGGTAACATTTGCATGAGTATACTAAGCTAGCATTAGCATGCTAAGCTAACATTAGCAATAGCATGCTAATATAGTATTAGCATTCTAATCTAGCATGAGCATTGGCTTGCTAAGCTAGCATTAGCATGCTAAGCTAACATTGGCATTAGTATGCTAATTTATCATTAGCATGCGAAGTTAACATTAATATTGTCATGCTAAGCTAACATTAGCATTAATATTCTAACTTAGCATTAGCATGCTAAGCTTACATTAGCATTAGCATGCTAACTGAGCATTAGCATTAGCATTCTAAGCTAACATTAGCATTAGCATGCTAAGCTAACATTAGCATTAGCATGCTAACATTAGCATTAACATGCTAAGCTAACATTAGCATTAGCATGCTAAGCTAACATTAGCATTAATATTCTAACTTAGCATTAGCATGCTAAGCTTACATTAGCATTAGCATGCTAACTGAGCATTAGCATTAGCATTCTAAGCTAACATTAGTATTAGCATGCTAAGCTAACATTAGCATTAACATGCTAACATTAGCATTAACATACTAAGCTAACATTAGTATTAGCATGCTAAGCTAACATTAGCATTAGCATGCTAAGCTAACATTAGCATTAGCATGCAAAGCTAACATTAGCATTAGCATGCTAAGCTAACATTAGCATTAGCATGCTAACTTAGCATTAGAATACTGAGCTAACATTAGCATTAACATGCTAAGCTAGCAATAGCATTAGCATGTTCAGCTAGCATAAGCATTAGTTAGCATTAGCATGCTAACTTAGCACTAGCATGCTCACTT
Organism: Festucalex cinctus; assembly: GCF_051991245.1. Lineage (NCBI taxonomy): Eukaryota > Metazoa > Chordata > Actinopteri > Syngnathiformes > Syngnathidae > Festucalex > Festucalex cinctus. The sequence continues at coordinate 2,215,411 of NC_135425.1, forward strand.
CCTGTTGATTTCAGGCCACTTCCTGTTGATTTTAGGTCACTTCCTGTTGATATGAGGTCACTTCCTGTTGATTTTAGGTCACCCTGTTGATATGAGGTCATTTCCTGTTGATATGAGGTCACTTCCTGTTAAAATCAGGTCACTTCCTGTTGATTTCAGGCCATTTCCTGTTGGAATCGGGTCACTTCCTGTTGAAATCGGGTCACTTCCTGTTGATTTTAGGTCACTTCCTATTGATATGAGGTCACTTCCTGTTGAAATCGGGTCACTTCCTGTTGATATGAGGTCAATTCCTGTTAAAATCAGGTCACTTCCTGTTAAAATCAGGTCACTTCCTGTTGAAATCGGGTCAATTCCTGTTAAAATCAGGTCACTTCCTGTTGATTTTAGGTCACTTCCTATTGAAATTAGGTCGAAATGGCGGAAATCCTAGGCGTCCCTAATCAATTGGCCAAGATGGCCGCCGCCCCCGGTGGACGACGTGGCGGAAATCCTAGGCGTCCCGAATCAATTGGCCAAGATGGCCGCCGCCACCGGTGGACGACGTGGCGGAAATCCTAGGCGTCCCGAATCAATTGGGCAAGATGGCCGCCGCCACCGGTGGACGACGTGGCGGAAATCCTGGGCGTCCCTAAACCATTGGCCAAGATGGCCGCCGGCCTGTGGGTCCAGGTTGGCGAGAATCCTGGGCATATCTAATCATTTATCTAAAATGGCCGCCATTCATGGTAATTTGGAAAATGGCCGCCATGTGTTGTAAGTTAGGTGCTAAGATGGAAGAGCTCATGACGTGAAATGGTGGAATATATTGAAGTTGGAACGAAGTCAATCGGATAAATAATGTGGAAGTAAATGGAAAATGTAGAATGTGGGAAATATTTGGGTACGAATTTGGGAATTGTGGGTAAGGCGTGAATTTTGGAACTGAAAAGCTGGAAGAGCTCATGGCTTGAATTGGTGAAATATATTGAAGTTGAAACGACGTCAATCGGATGAAAAATGTCGAAGTAAATGTGAAATATAGAATGTGGGAAATATTCGGGTACGAAATCCGGAATTGTGGGCAAGGTGTGAATTTTGGAACTGAAAAGCTGGAAGAACTCATGGTTTGAATTGCTGGAATATATTGAAGCTGGAACGACGTCAATCGGATGAATAATGTGTAAGTAAATGGAAAATGTAGAATGTGGGAAATATTCGGGTACGAAATCGGGAATTGTGGGCAAGGCGTGAATTTTGGAACTGAAAAGCTGGAAGAGCTAATGGCTTGAAATGCTGGAATATATTGAAGCTGGAACGACATCAATTGGATGAATAATGTGGAAGTAAATGGAAAATGTAGAATGTGGGTAATGTGCGGGTACGAAATCGGGAATTGTGGGTAAGGCGTGAATTTTGGAACTGAAAAGCTGGAAGAGCTCATGGCTTGAATTGCTGGAATATATTGAAGTGGGAACGAAGTCAATCGGATGAATAATGTGGAAGTAAATGAAAAATGTAGAATGTGGGAAATGTTCGGGTACGAAATCGTGAATTGTGGGTAAGGCGTGAATTTTGGAACTGAAAAGCTGGAAGAGCTCATGATGGAACATATTAAACTTGGAACGAAGTGAATCGGATGAAAAACGTGGAAGGAAATGTGAAATTTTGAATCTCCCATTAAGAATACATGGGGAAAAATCGGGTACGAAATCGGGAATTGCGGGTAACACGTGAATCGTGGGAATAAGAAAAATGGAAGCGCTGTAGGCGCGAATATTTGGAATCGTTTGAAATTGGAACAGAGTGAATCGGGTGAAAAATGTGGAAGTAGAAGCTGGACAAAAAAGTGCGAGGAATAAAATATAATAATAATAATAAGAAGAATAACGGGAATGGTGTAGAATAACATATGTGTGAAGGCCTCCAGCCTTCACACAACTAGAAATGCCATTTCTGGGGAAATGGCGTGTGAAGGCTGGAGTGCTGAATGAATACCTGTGGAATGATTTAGAATAATGTTGAATGATGATGAATGATCTTGAAAGATATTGAATGATATTGAATGGTGTTGAATGATGTTGAATGATACTGAATGACATGGAATGACCTTAACATTCTGAAGTTGGAATGGTTTAAATTCATCCAGAAATCTAGAAGCAGTTGAAGGAAGACAAATACCACAAAAGTAAAATTAAATCAGCAAGAAACAAGAAAACAAGGAAGAAATCAAGAAATGGAGGAAGTAGCAAGTAATCGGGAAAGCAATGGAGTAAAGTGAGAAGAATTAAGTAAGCAATGAAGTAAGGAGGGTAGAATCGAGTCGCAATGGTGTAAGGAGTGGCAAACTTAAGCAATGGAGTAATAGTCACTCTGTTGAAACCAGGTAACATTTGCATGAGTATACTAAGCTAGCATTAGCATGCTAAGCTAACATTAGCATTAGTATGCTAATTTATCATTAGCATGCGAAGTTAACATTAATATTGTCATGCTAAGCTAACATTAGCATTAATATTCTAACTTAGCATTAGCATGCTAAGCTTACATTAGCATTAGCATGCTAACTGAGCATTAGCATTAGCATTCTAAGCTAACATTAGCATTAGCATGCTAAGCTAACATTAGCATTAGCATTATAACATTAGCATTAACATGCTAACATTAGCATTAACATGCTAAGCTAACATTAGCATTAGCATGCTAAGCTACCATTAGCATTGGCATGCTAAGCTAACATTAGCATTAGCATGCTAACTTAGCATTAGCATACTGAGCTAACATTAGCATTAACATGCTAAGCTAGCAATAGCATTAGCATGTTCAGCTAGCCTAAGCATTAGTTAGCATTAGCATGCTAACTTAGCACTAGCATGCTCACTTCCTGTTGATTTCAGGCCACTTCCTGTTGAAATTGGGTCACTTCCTGTTGATTTTAGGTCACTTCCTGTTGATATGAGGTCACTTCCTGTTGATTTTAGGTCACTTCCTGTTGATATGAGGTCACTTCCTCTTGATATGAGGTCACTTCCTGTTAAAATCAGGTCACTTCCTGTTAAAATCAGGTCACTTCCTGTTGATTTCAGGCCACTTCCTGTTGGAATCGGGTCACTTCCTGTTGAAATCGGGTCACTTCCTGTTGATATGAGGTCACTTCCTGTTGATATGAGGTCACTTCCTGTTGAAATCGGGTCACTTCCTGTTGATATGAGGTCACTTCCTGTTGATATGAGGTCACTTCCTGTTAAAATCAGGTCACTTCCTGTTAAAATCAGGTCACTTCCTGTTGAAATCGGGTCAATTCCTGTTAAAATCAGGTCACTTCCTGTTGATTTTAGGTCACTTCCTATTGAAATTAGGTCGAAATGGCGGAAATCCTAGGCGTCCCTAATCAATTGGCCAAGATGGCCGCCGCCCCCGGTGGACGACGTGGCGGAAATCCTAGGCGTCCCGAATCAATTGGCCAAGATGGCCGCCGCCACCGGTGGACGACGTGGCGGAAATCCTAGGCGTCCCGAATCAATTGGGCAAGATGGCCGCCGCCACCGGTGGACGACGTGGCGGAAATCCTGGGCGTCCCTAAACCATTGGCCAAGATGGCCGCCGGCCTGTGGGTCCAGGTTGGCGAGAATCCTGGGCATATCTAATCATTTATCTAAAATGGCCGCCATTCATGGTAATTTGGAAAATGGCCGCCATGTGTTGTAAGTTAGGTGCTAAGATGGAAGAGCTCATGACGTGAAATGGTGGAATATATTGAAGTTGGAACGAAGTCAATCGGATAAATAATGTGGAAGTAAATGGAAAATGTAGAATGTGGGAAATATTTGGGTACGAATTTGGGAATTGTGGGTAAGGCGTGAATTTTGGAACTGAAAAGCTGGAAGAGCTCATGGCTTGAATTGGTGAAATATATTGAAGTTGAAACGACGTCAATCGGATGAAAAATGTCGAAGTAAATGTGAAATGTAGAATGTGGGAAATATTCGGGTACGAAATCGGAAATTGTGGGTAAGGCATGAATTTTGGAACTGAAAAGCTGGAAGAGCTCATGGCTTGAATTGCTGGAATATATTGAAGTTGGAACGAAGTCAATCGGATGAATAATGTGGAAGTAAATGTGAAATATAGAATGTGGGAAATATTCGGGTACGAAATCCGGAATTGTGGGCAAGGTGTGAATTTTGGAACTGAAAAGCTGGAAGAACTCATGGCTTGAATTGCTGGAATATATTGAAGCTGGAACGACGTCAATCGGATGAATAATGTGTAAGTAAATGGAAAATGTAGAATGTGGGAAATATTCGGGTACGAAATCGGGAATTGTGGGCAAGGCGTGAATTTTGGAACTGAAAAGCTGGAAGAGCTAATGGCTTGAAATGCTGGAATATATTGAAGCTGGAACGACATCAATTGGATGAATAATGTGGAAGTAAATGAAAAATGTAGAATGTGGGAAATATTCGGGTACGAAATCGTGAATTGTAGGTAAGGCATGAATTTTGGAACTGAAAAGCTGGAAGAGCTCATGGCTTGAATTGCTGGAATATATTGAAGTTGGAACGAAGTCAATCGGATAAATAATGTGGAAGTAAATGGAAAATGTAGAATGTGGGAAATATTCGGGTACGAAATCGTGAATTGTGGGTAAGGCGTGAATTTTGGAACTGAAAAGCTGGAAGAGCTCATGATGGAACATATTGAACTTGGAACGAAGTGAATCGGATGAAAAATGTGGAAGGAAATGTGAAATTTTGAATCTCCCATTAAGAATACATGGGGAAAAATCGGGTACGAAATCGGGAATTGCGGGTAACACGTGAATCGTGGGAATAAGAAAAATGGAAGCGATGTATGCACGAATATTTGGAATCGTTTGAAATTGGAACGGAGTGAATCGGGTGTAAAATGTGGAAGTAGAAGCTGGACAAAAAAGTGCGAGGAATAAAATATAAGAATAATAATAACTAGAGCTGCGAGCAGCTATAAAGGGCCCTCGCAGCCCGGGCCACGTTGGGGTACTTGCACGTTGGGGTACTTGCACGTTGGGGTACTTGCACGTTGGGGTACTGGCACGTTGGGGTACTGGCAAGTTTAGGTAAGGCACATTGGAAGCAGAATTTCTTTGAAAATGGCATGATAAACCTTGACATGTGGATTTTTTTTTTTTTTGTAAAAATACCGTTAAGTTGGTGTATTTTTTTTTATGCCTCTAGGGCTAGGTGGCGCTGTATATATAATGGAATGTTGTCATAGGGATACCTTCAAGCCTTGACTCTAAACATACATGTCAAGTGTGGGATTTTTTTGGAGCATGTACCGTGGAGTTATTAAGCATATCCTTCATTCACGATATTGCTTTTAATGTCCATTAGAGGCTATCAAAAATAAATAAAAAAGTACATGTTTGGATAAGTCTAATGCCAGTGAACATTTTGAGTGGTGGAAAGTAAAAGAATATTCATAAATGACTTAGTTATCACACTTAGAATGAGTTTACATTTTTTGTACAAAATACCGTATGTGGGGTATTTTTTTTTCATGCCTCAAGGGCGAGGTGGCGCTGCATATATAACTGAATGTTGTCATAGAGATACCTTCAGGCCTTGACGATAAACATACATGTCAAGTTTGGGATTTTTTGGAGCATGTATCGGGGAGTTATTAAGCATATCCTTTTTCAGTGCGAAACACAAATTTTGATGCCCCGCGCTCATCATATAGTATTTCCAAAAGTCAAGATTTTTCCGTCTGTTGTTGGCTCAGGTCTTGGCATGGTCCAGGTCAAGTCATAAGTCAGTCGGATAAAACATGTAGGAGAAGTGGGCAAAAGTATGCCCCCTGAAAATGTGCAAAAATCGTCAAAAATGGGACATTCAAAAATCCGTACCTCACTTCCTGTTCATTTTAGCATATGGGTCCAAGAGACTTTTTTGTAGGTCTTTGGCTCCGTCATACACGTAAAAATTTTCGTAGATCTTGCTTAAACGTAGAATCGGGGCTGCTTCGTTAAAAATTTCTAGGGGGCGCTATTGAGTCATTTTTGTAAAAATAGTACAATCAACAATAAAATATTGTTCATTTTACCAGGCCAGATGTGTGTGCCAAGTTTCATGAGTTTCTGCGCATGTTTAGACCCTCAAAACTGGCGTTGTTTTCTTGGCGAACAGTGCTTAGCCACGCCCACAGCGATTCGCGAAAACTCACAAACTTCGTGTTGTGACATCATGAAGGCCGAAACCCTCATCTGAGCAAATATGAGGTTGGTCCAGTTAACGTGTTTGGAGAAAAATGTACAAGAAAATTCGTAAGAAAAAAAATTGCCACTAGGTGGCGCTATCAGTAAGATGAAATATAAGTTCGTAGATGTCTTAACGGCTGGACTCTCATCAAATGTGTGAAATTTTGAGAAGATAGGATCATCTCGGTCAAGTTCATGCAGCTTTTATTGTCACGAAAAATTTTCGGACTTTGCGTCACCGTAGCGGCCACGCCCTTTGGCGAAAAGTTACAATATTCGGTGTGGGGCATGATCAACATCTTAAGGCTTTTCTGACCAATTTTCAACTGGATCCCTTCAACGAGCTCGGCACAGTAGCTAAAAACGTAAAGTATGACATTTATTGTTACCACTAGGTGGCGCTATATGTATAACTGAATTTTATCATATAGATGCTTTCAGGCCGTGACTATTACGTTGCCTGAGAAGTTTGAGATTTTTTGGAGCTTGAACATGGGAGTTATCACACTTAGAATGAGTTGACATTTTTTGTACAAAATACCGTATGTGGGGTATTTTTTTTTCACGCCTGAAGGGCTAGGTGGCGCTGCATATATAACTGAATTTTGTCATAGAGATACCTTCAGGCTTTGACTATAAACATACATGTCAAGTTTGGGATTTTTTGGAGCATGTACCGGGGAGTTATTAAGCATATCCTTTTTCAGTGCGAAACACAAAATTTGATGCCCCGCCCTCATCATATAGTATTTCCAAAAGTCAAGATTTTTCTGCCTGTAGTTGGCTCAGGTCTTGACATGGTCCAGGTCAAGTCTAAAGTCAGTCGGATGAAATGTGTAGGAGAAGTGGGCAAAAGTATGCCCCCTGAAAATGTGCAAAAATCGTCAAAAATGGGACATTCAAAAATTCATAGCTCACTTCCTGTTCATTTTAGCACATGGGTCCAAGAGACTTTTTTGTAGGTCTTGGACTCCCTCATACACCTAAAAATTTTCGTAGATCTTGCTTAAACGTACAATCGGGGCTGCTTCGTTAAAAATTTCTAGGGGGCGCTATTGAGTCATTTTTGTAAAAATAGGACAATACATGATAAAATATTGCTCATTTTGCCAGGCTAGATGTGTGTGCCAAGTTTCATGAGTTTCTGTGCATGTTTAGACCATCAAACCTAGCGTTGTTTTCTTGGCGAACAGTGCTTAGCCACGCCCACAGCGATTCGCGAAAACTCACAAACTTCGTGTTGTGACATCATGAAGGCCGAAACCCCCATCTGAGCAAATATGAGGTTGGTCCAGTTAACGTGTTTGGAGAAAAATGTACAAGAAAATTCGTAAGAAAAAAAATTGCCACTAGGTGGCGCTATCAGTTAGATGAAATGTAAGTTAGTAGATGTCTTTAGAGCTGGACTCTCATCAAATGTGTGAAATTTTGAGAAGATAGGATCATCTCGGTCAAGTTAATGCAGCTTTTATTGTCACGAAAAATCTTCAGACTTTGCGTCACCGTAGCGGCCACGCCCTTTGGCGAAAAGTTACAATATTCGGTGTGGGGCATCACCAACATCTTAAGGCTTTTCTGACCAATTTTCAACTGGATCCCTTCAACGAGCTCAGCACAGTAGCTAAAAACGTAAAGTATGACATTTATTGTAACCACTAGGTGGCGCTATATGTATAACTGAATTTTGTCATATAGATGTTTTCAGGCCGTGACTATTACGTTGCCTGAGAAGTTTGAGATTTTTTGGAGCTTGTACATGGGAGTTATTCAGCATTTGCTCTTTCTGGACAAATGAAATTTTAAAGGCAATATTTGATGCCCCGCCCCCGTCATATAGTATTTCGAAAAGGCAAGATTTTTTCCCCAGTTGTTCTCTCAGGTCTTGAGATGATAAATGCCAAGTTTGAAGTCAATTGGATGAAAAATGTTTGCAAAGGGGGAAAAAGCATGACCACAGTGAATGTGCCAAAATAGGCCAAAATTGGACATTAAAAAATTCATAGCTCACTTCCTGTACATTTTAGCTACATGGTCCCAATAGACTTTTTTGTGCGTCTCGGGGTGCTACACGTGCCTGCCAATTTTCGTTGCTCTAGCTCAAACGTGCCGAGCTTGGTTTTTATTTTTCTATGCTAGGGGGCGCTATAGAGTCGCGTTGTTATGACGACTTCATAATATCAAATTTTTCGCCGGGCCTGAGGAGTGTGCAAAGTTTGGTGAGTTTTCGTAAATGTTTAGGTACCCAAAATCGTGATCGTTTACGGAGAAGAAGAAGAAGAAGAAGAATAATAATAATAATAATAATAATAATCCGATCGAAAAACAATAGGGACCTCGCAGCGGTAGCTGCTCGGGCCCTAATAAGAATAAGAATAAGAATAACGGGAATGGTGTAGAATAACATATGTGTGAAGGCCTCCAGCCTTCACACAATAAGAACTAGAAATGCCATTTCTGGGGAAATGGCGTGTGAAGGCTGGAGAGCTGAATGAATACCTGTGGAATGATTTGGAATAATGTTGAATGATGATGAATGATATTGAAAGATATTGAATGATATTGAATGATGTTGAATGATGTTGAATGATGTTGAATGATACTGAATGACATGGAATGAGCTTAACATGCTGAAGTTGGAATGGTTTAAATTCATCCAGAAATCTAGAAGCAGTTGAAGGAAGCAAATACCACAAAAGTAAAAATAAATCAGCAAGAAACAAGAAAACAAGGAAGAAATCAAGTAAGAAATGGAGGAAGTAGCAAGTAATCGGGTAAGCAATGGAGTAAAGTGAGAAGAATTAAGTAAGCAATGACGTAAGGAGGGTAGAATGTGGAAGGAAATGTGAAATTTTGAATCTCCCATTAAGAATACATGGGGAAAAATCGGGTACGAAATCAGGAATTGCGGGTAACACGTGAATCGTGGGAATAAGAAAAATGGAAGCGCTGTAGGCGCGAATATTTGGAATCGTTTGAAATTGGAACGGAGTGAATCGGGTGAAAAATGTGGAAGAAGAAACTGGACAAAAAAGTGCGAGAAATAAAATATAAGAATAATAATAAGAACTAGAAATGCCATTTCTGGGGAAATGGCGTGTGAAGGCTGGAGAGCTGAATGAATACCTGTGGAATGATTTGGAATAATGTTGAATGATGATGAATGATATTGAAAGATATTGAATGATATTGAATGGTTTTGAATGATGTTGAATGATGTTGAATGATACTGAATGACATGGAATGAGCTTAACATGCTGAAGTTGGAATGGTTTAATTCTAATGTTAGCATGCTAACATTAGCATTAGCATGCTAACTTAGCATTAGCATGCTAAGCTAACATTAGAATTAGCATGCTAACTTAGCATTAACATGCTAAGCTAACATTAGCATTAGCATGCTAGCTTAGTACTAGCATGCTCACTTCCTGTTGATTTCAGGCCACTTCCTGTTGAAATCGGGTCACTTCCTGTTGAATTCGGGTCACTTCCTGTTGAAACTGGGTCACTTCCTGTTGATTTTAAGTCACTTCCTGTTGATATCAGGTCACTTCCTGTCAAAATCGGGTCACTTCCTGTTGAAATCGGGTCACTTCCTGTTGAAATCGGGGTCACTTCCTGTTAAAAACAGGTCACTTCCTGTTGATTTTAGGTCACTTCCTTTTGAAATTAAGTCACTTCCTGTTGAAATCAGGTCACTTCCTGTTGATTTTAAGTCACTTCCTGTTGATATGAGGTCACTTCCTGTTAAAATCAGGTCACTTCCTGTTGAAATCGGGTCATTTCCTGTTAAAATCAGGTCGCTTCCTGTTGATTTTAGGTCACTTCCTGTTGATTTTAGGTCACTTCCTGCTGAAATTAAGTCAATTCCTGTGGATATGAGGTCACTTCCTGTTGATATTGGTCACTTCCTGTTCAGGTCGGGGAATATCCTGGCAAGAATCACACGCATACCTAATCAATTGGCCAAAATGGCCACCGCCTTGGGAGGCCAGGTTGGCGAGAAACCTGGGCATATCATTTGTCTAAAATGGCCGCCGTGCATGGTAAGTTGGAAAATGGCCGCCATGCGTGGTAAGTTCGGTGGTAAGATGAAAGAGCTCATGACGTGATATGGTGGAATATATTGAAGTTGGAACGAAGTCAATCGGATAAATAATGTGGAAGTAAATGGAAAATGTAGAATGTGGGAAATATTTGGGTACGAAATCGGGAATTGTGGGTAAGGCATGAATTTTGGAACTGAAAAGCTGGAAGAGCTCATGGTTTGAATTGCTGGAATATATTGAAGTTGGAACGAAGTCAATCGGATGAATAATGTGGAAGTAAATGTGAAATATAGAATGTGGGAAATATTCGGGTACCAAATCCGGAATTGTGGTCAAGGTGTGAATTTTGGAACTGAAAAGCTGGAAGAGCTCATGGCTTGAATTGCTAGAATACATTGAAGTTGGAACGACGTCAATCGGATGAATAATGTGGAAGTAAATGAAAAATGTAGAATGTGGGAAATATTCGGGTACGAAATCGTGAATTGTGGGTAAGGTGTGAATTTTGGAACTGAAAAGCTGGAAGAGCTCATGATGGAACATATTGAAGTTGGAACGAAGTGAATCGGATGAAAAATGTGGAAGGAAATGTGAAATTTAGAATCTCCCATTAAGAATACATGGGGAAAAATCGGGTACGAAATCGGGAATTGCGGGTAACACGTGAATCGTGGGAATAAGAAAAATGGAAGCGATGTAGGCGCGAATATTTGGAATCATTTGAAATTGGAACGGAGTGAATCGGGTGAAAAATGTGGAAGTAGAAACAGGACAAAAAAGTGCGAGGAATAAAATAGAATAAGAATAAGAATAACGGGAATGGTGTAGAATAACATATGTGTGAAGGCCTCCAGCCTTCACACAATAATAATAAGAATAACGGGAATGGTGTAGAATAACATATGTGTGAAGGCCTCCAGCCTTCACACAACTAGAAATGCCATTTCTGGGGAAATGGCGTGTGAAGGCTGGAGAGCTGAATGAATACCTGTGGAATGATTTGGAATAATGTTGAATGATGAAGAATGATATTGAAAGATATTGAACGATATTGAATGGTGTTGAATGATGTTGAATGATACTGAATGACATGGAATGAGCTTAACATGCTGAAGTTGGAATGGTTTAAATTCATCCAGAAATCTAGAAGCAGTTGAAGGAAGACAAATACCACAAAAGTAAAAATAAATCAGCAAGAAATAAGAAAACAAGGAAGAAATCAAGTAAGAAATGGAGCAAGTAGCAAGTAATCGGGTAAGCAATGGAGTAAAGTGAGAAGAATTAAGTAAGCAATGAATTAAGGAGGGTAGAATCGAGTCGCAAATGGTGTAAGGAGTGGCAAACTTAAGCAATGTGGAGTAATAGTCACTCGGTTGAAATCAGGTCACATTTGCATTAGTATACTAAGCTAGCATTAGCATGCTAAGCTAACATTAGCATTAATATGCTAACTTAATATTAGCATGCTAAGCAAACATTAGCATTAGCATGCTAACTTAGCATTAGCATTCTAAGCTAGCATTAGCATGCTAAGCTAACATTAGCATTAGCATGTTAAGCTAACAGCATTAGCATGCTAAGCTAATATTAGCATTAGCATGCTAACATTAGCATGCTAACTTAGCATTAGCCTTAGCATGCTAACTTAGCATTAGAATTAGCATGCTAGCATAGCATTAGCATGCTAAGCTAACATTAGCATTAGCATGCTAAGCTAACATTAGCACTAGCATGCTAAGCTAACATTAGCACTAGCATGCTAGCTTAGCATTAGCATGCTAAGCTAACATTAGCATTAGCATGCTAAGCTAACATTAGCATTGACATGCTAAGCTAACATTAGCATTAGCATGCTAACTTAGCATTAGCATGCTGAGCTAACATTTGCATTAGCATGCTAAGCTAGCAGTAGCATTAGCATGTTCAGCCAGTGTTAGCATTAGCTAGCATTAGCATCCTAACGTAGCACTAGCATGCTCACTTCCTGTTGATTTCAGGCCACTTCCTGTTGAATTCGGGTCACTTCCTGTTGAAATCGGGTCACTTCCTGTTGAAATTGGGTCACTTCTGTTGATTTTAGGTCACTTCCTGTTGATATCAGGTCACTTCCTGTCAAAATTGAGTCACTTCCTGTTGAAATCGGGTCACTTCCTGTTAAAAACAGGTCACTTCCTGTTGATTTTAGGTCACTTCCTGTTAAAATTAAGTCACTTCCTGTTGAAATTAAGTCACTTCCTGTTGAAATCGGGTCACTTCCTGTTGATTTTAAGTCACTTCCTGTTGATATGAGGTCACTTCCTGTTAAAATCAGGTCACTTCCTGTTGAATTCGGGTCATTTCCTGTTAATATCAGGTCACTTCCTGTTGATTTTAGGTCACTTCCTGTTGAAATTAAGTCACTTCCTGTTGATATGAGGTCACTTCCTGTTGATATTGGTCACTTCCTGTTCAGGTCGGGGAATATCCTGGCAAGAATCACACGCATACCTAATCAATTGGCCAAAATGGCCACCGCCTTGAGAGGCCAGGTTGGCAAGAAACCTGGGCATATCATTGGTCTAAAATGGCCGCCGTGCATGGTAAGTTGGAAAATGGCCGCCATGCGTGGTAAGTTAGGTGGTAAGATGGAAGAGCTCATGACGTGAAATGGTGGAATATATTGAAGTTGGAACGAAGTCAATCGGATAAATAATGTGGAGGTAAATGGAAAATGTAGAATGTGGGAAATATTTGGGTACGAAATTGGGAATTGTGGGTAAGGCGTGAATTTTGGAACTGAAAAGCTGGAAGAGCTCATGGCTTGAATTGGTGGAATATATTGAAGTTGGAACGAAGTCAATCGGATAAATAATGTGGAAGTAAATGGAAAATGTAGAATGTGGGAAATATTTGGGTACGAAATTGGGAATTGTGGGTAAGGCGTGAATTTTGGAACTGAAAAGCAGGAAGAGCTCATGGCTTGAATTGGTGGAATAGATTGAAGTTGAAACGACGTCAATCGGATGAATAATGTGTAAGTAAATGGAAAATGTAGAATGTGGGAAATATTTGGGTACGAAATTGGGAATTGTGGGTAAGGCGTGAATTTTGGAACTGAAAAGCTGGAAGAGCTCATGGCTTGAATTGGTGGAATATATTGAAGTTGAAACGACGTCAATCGGATGAAAAATGTCGAAGTAAATGGAAAATGTAGAATGTGGGTAATGTGCGGGTACGAAATCGAGAATTGTGGGTAAGGCGTGAATTTTGGAACTGAAAAGCTGGAAGAGCTCATGGCTTGAATTGCTGGAATATATTGAAGTTGGAACGAAGTCAATCGGATGAAAAATGTGGAAGGAAATGTGAAATTTAGAATCTCCCATTAAGACTACATGGGGAAAAATCGGGTACGAAATCGGGAATTGCGGGTAACACGTGAATCGTGGGAATAAGAAAAATGGAAGCGCTGTAGGCGTGAATATTTGGAATCGTTTGAAATTGGAACGGAGTGAATCGGGTGAAAAATGTGGAAGAAGAAACTGGACAAAAAAGTGCGAGGAATAAAATATAATAATAATAATAACTAGAAATGCCATTTCTGGGGAAATGGTGTGTGAAGGCTGGAGAGCTGAATGAATACCTGTGGAATGATTTGGAATAATGTTGAATGATGATGAATGATATTGAAAGATATTGAAAGATATTGAATGATATTGAATGATGTTGAATGATACTGAATGACATGGAATGAGCTTAACATGCTGAAGTTGGAATGGTTTAAATTCATCCAGAAATCTAGAAGCAGTTGAAGGAAGATAAATACCACAAAAGTAAAAATAAATCAGCAAGAAACAAGAAAACAAGGAAGAAATCAAGTAAGAAATGGAGGAAGTAGCAAGTAATCGGGTAAGCAATGGAGTAAAGTGAGAAGAATTAAGTAAGCAATGAAGTAAGGAGGGTAGAATCGAGTCGCAATGGTGTAAGGAGTGGCAAACTTAAGCAATGGAGTAATAGTCACTCTGTTGAAATCAGGTCACATTTGCATTAGTATACTAAGCTAGCATTAGCATGCTAAGTTAACATTAGCATTAATATGCTAACTTAGCATTAGCATGCTAAGCTAACATTAGCATTAGCATGCTAACATTAGCATTAGCATTCTAAGCTAACATTAGCATTAGCATGCTAACTTAGCATTAACATTAGCATGCTAACTTAGCATTAGCATGCTAAGCTAACATTAGCATTAGCATGTTAACTTAGCATTAACATGCTAAGCTAACATTAGCATTAACATGCTAACTTAGCATTAGCATGCTAAGCTAACATTAGCATTAGCATGCTAAGCTAACATTAGCATTAGCATGCTAAGCTAACATTAGCATTCACATGCTAAGCTAGCATTAGCATTAGCATGCTGAGCTAACATTAGCATTAGCATGCTAAGCAAGCAATAGCATTAGCATGTTCAGCTAGCATTAGCATTAGCTAGCATTAACATGCTAACTTAGCACTAGCATGCTCACTTCCTGTTGATTTCAGGCCACTTCCTGTTGAAATCGGGTCACTTCCTGTTGAAATTGGGTCACTTCCTGTTGATATCAGGTCACTTCCTGTCAAAATTGGGTCACTTCCTGTTGAAATTGGGTCACTTCCTGTTGATATCAGGTCACTTCCTGTCAAAATTGGGTCACTTCCTGTTGAAATCGGGTCACTTCTTGTTAAAAACAGGTCACTTCCTGTTGATTTTAGGCCACTTCCTGTTGAAATTAAGTCACTTCCTGTTGAAATCGGGTCACTTCCTGTTGATTTTAAGTCACTTCCTGTTGATATGAGGTCACTTCCTGTTAAAATCAGGTCACTTCCTGTTGAAATCGGGTCATTTCCTGTTAAAATCAGGTCACTTCCTGTTGATTTTAGGTCACTTCCTGTTGATATGAGGTCACTTCCTGTTGATATTGGT
Source organism: Festucalex cinctus (assembly GCF_051991245.1). NCBI lineage: Eukaryota > Metazoa > Chordata > Actinopteri > Syngnathiformes > Syngnathidae > Festucalex > Festucalex cinctus. The sequence continues at coordinate 2,230,619 of NC_135425.1, forward strand.
CACTTCCTGTTCAGGTCGGGGAATATCCTGGCAAGAATCACACGCATACCTAATCAATTGGCCAAAATGGCCACCGCCTTGGGAGGCCAGGTTGGCGAGAAACCTGGGCATATCATTTGTCTAAAATGGCCGCCGTGCATGGTAAGTTGGAAAATGGCCGCCATACGTGGTAAGTTAGGTGGTAAGATGGAAGAGCTCATGACGTGAAATGGTGGAATATATTGAAGTTGGAACGAAGTCAATCGGATAAATAATGTGGAAGTAAATGGAAAATGTAGAATGTGGGAAATATTTGGGTACGAAATTGGGAATTGTGGGTAAGGCGGGAATTTTGGAACTGAAAAGCTGGAAGAGCTCATGGCTTGAATTGGTGGAATATATTGAAGTTGAAACAACGTCAATCGGATAAAAAATGTCGAAGTAAATGTGAAATGTAGAATGTGGGAAATATTCGGGTACGAAATCGGGAATTGTGGGTAAGGCATGAATTTTGGAACTGAAAAGCTGGAAGAGCTCATGGCTTGAATTGCTGGAATATATTGAAGTTAGAACGAAGTCAATCGGATAAATAATGTGGAAGTAAATGGAAAATGTAGAATGTGGGAAATATTTGGGCACGAAATTGGGAATTGTGGGTAAGGCGTGAATTTTGGAACTGAAAAGCAGGAAGAGCTCATGGCTTGAATTGGTGGAATAGATTGAAGTTGAAACGACGTCAATCGGATGAAAAATGTCGAAGTAAATGTGAAATGTATAATGTGGGAAATATTCGGGTACGAAATCGGGAATTGTGGGTAAGGCATGAATTTTGGAACTGAAAAGCTGGAAGAGCTCATGGCTTGAATTGCTGGAATATATTGAAGTTGGAACAAAGTCAATCGGATGAATAATGTGTAAGTAAATGGAAAATGTAGAATGTGGGAAATATTTGGGTACGAAATTGGGAATTGTGGGTAAGGCGTGAATTTTGGAACTGAAAAGCTGGAAGAGCTCATGATGGAACATATTGAAGTTGGAACGAAGTGAATCGGATGAAAACTGTGGAAGGAAATGTGAAATTTTTAATCTCCCATTAAGAATACATGGGGAAAAATCGGGTACGAAATCGGGAATTGCGGGTAACACGTGAATCGTGGGAATAAGAAAAATGGAAGCGCTCTTGGCACGAATATTTGGAATCGTTTGAAATTGGAACGGAGTGAATCGGGTGAAAAATGTGGAAGTAGAAGCTGGACAAAAAAGTGCGAGGAATAAAATATAAGAATAATAAGAACTAGAGCTGCGAGCAGCTATAAAGGGCCCTCGCAACCCGTGCCACGTTGGGGTATTTGCACGTCGGGGTACTGGCACGTTAGGGTACTGTTTCATAAGAAACCGTCTAAATTGTAAATGTTTTGCCATGCTTTTTGTGTTTGTTCACATTGCTATGGAATGCTTTGTCGAGGTATTCGGCTGATAGGTATGCCTCCCAATATTCACACATCTAGCTGAATCATATAAAAAAAAAATTCTTTGCAAACAATGCATCGCTACAGCAAAGGCGTGCCACGTTGGGGTACTTGCACGTCGGGGTACTGGCACGTTGGGGTACTGTCAAATAGGACAAGGACCATCTAAAATGTTTTTGACAAGCCTTGTGTGTGCAAAGTTTAATCAAAACGCAAAATATGGTGCGCAATTCCCAAAATAAATTCAAAATGGCGGACTTCCTTTTAGGTTTAGCATACGGCTACAGAATACTTTTTGTAGGTCTTAAGCTAATAGGTATGCCTCCCAGTTTTCACAAATCTAGGTCAAGTCATCTTTAGTTGTGTATCGCTTGAATCATACAATTGGAAATGCTCCATAAAAATGCATAGAGGGCGCTATTGAGCACAACGTTGGGTTACTTGCACGTCAGGGTACTGGCACGTTGGGGTACTGTTACATGGAACAAGGACCATTTAAAATGTTAGTTTTTTCCATGCCTTGTCTGTGCAAAGTTTAATGAAGAAGGCCAAAAATTATGTATAATTCCCAAAATAAAATCAAAATAGCGGACTTCCTCTTTGGTTTGGCAAATGGCTACATAATACTTTTTTGTAGGTCTAGCATAATCATACAATCGGAAATGCTTCATAAAAATGTCTAGAGGGCGCTATTTATTGCAAATTGCACAATAAATCTCTGAAAATTCATGTTCATGACAAGTCTGATGTGTTTGCAAAGTTTCATGAGTTTTCATGTGTATAAAAAAAAAAAAAAAGCAGCACTTGACAACTGTTACATGGAACAAGGACCATTTAAAATGTTAGTTTTTTCCATGCCTTGTCTGTGCAAAGTTTAATGAAAAAGGCCAAAAATGATGTATAATTCCCAAAATAAAATCAAAATAGCGGACTTCCTCTTTGGTTTGGCAAATGGCTACATAATACTTTTTTGTAGGTCTAGCATAATCATACAATCGGAAATGCTTCATAAAAAGGTCTAGAGGGCGCTATTTATTGCAAATTGCACAATAAATCTCTGAAAATTCATGTTCATGACAAGTCTGATGTGTTTGCAAAGTTCCATGAGTTTTCATGTGTATAAAAAAAAAAAAGCAGCACTTGACAAACAATGCATTGCTATGGCAACAGCGTGTTACAAAATAAAAAACTTTCGATTACTTTGCATCTTAAACATCTTAAGATGAAACACACCAAGTTTGAAGACAGTCGGATAAATTTTGTAGGAGGGGTTCGTTAAAATATGACCCCTGAAAGTTTTTCCTTGCCCGGTTGGAGGGTTAGATCAGGGGATGTCGCAACTTGTTTGTGGTTAAGTGCTACAGAAGTAAATGTGTCTTAACAACCTCATGATTGAATGTGTTTTCAATTCTCTAGGATGTGATTGGATTGTATCAATTAAATGTTCTTATAACTGATTCAGTGAGTAGTAAAAATAGTGTGTCAAGTATAATGACATGAAATATAAGGAATACAAAAAACAAAACAAGAACCCTCTAAATTACACATTTTGTTCCAGGCTTTATGTGCGTGCATAGTTTGAGTATACACCTAGGTTTAGGCCAGGAGTGTTCAAACCTTTTGCAAAGAGGGCCGGGTATGGTAAGGTGAAAATGTGTGGGGCCTAATCAACCATTTAGTTTAGCCTGACATAATTTTTTTACATGCATATGTAAATATATATATGTGGACAAATGTGTACATATGTCTACAAATTTTTGTAGCTCGAGCTGCTTCGTCCAACTGGGAACGCTGCATTAAGAAGGATTTTTTTTTCCTTTGCCAACAGTGCATGCCACGACAACAGCGTGCGACGAAATAAAAAGCTTTCAATAACTTTTCATCGTCAACATCTTAAGATGAATCACACCAAGTTTGAAGATGATCGGATAAACTCTGTAGGAGGAGTTCGTTAAAATAAGACCCCTATGAAATGGCCAAAAAAATGGCAACATGTTCCAAAGTAAATCAAAATGGCAGACTTCCTGTTAGGTTTAGCATATGGTTCAAAAAGAGTTTTTTGTACCTCGAGGGCTGTTACATATGTCTTCAAATTTTGGTCACTCTAGGTGAAACGTACAGCCGGAAATGCTTCATTAAGTAAAAATTTTGAAATGCAAAATTTGATGCCCTGCCTCTGGCGGACTTCCTGTTAGGTTTAGCATATGGCACCAACAGGCTTTTTTTGTAGATCATAGTCTGTTACATATGTGTACCAATTTTCGTAGCTCTAGATTAAACGTATAACCGGCAATACTTCAGATGAAACATGCCAAAGAATGAAGACAATCTGATAAGTTTTGTAGAAAATATGAGGCCTATAAAAGGCCCCCAAAAAATGGCTACAAATAGCAAAGTAAATCAAAATGCCGGACTTCCTGTTTGGCTTAGCATATGGTTCTAAAAGACTTTTTTGTACATCGTGGGCTCTTATGTATGCCTCCGAATTATCATAGCGCTAGGTGAAAGGTACAACCGGGAATGCTTCGTTAAAGAGGAGTTTTTTAGCTCAAAAAGTGATGCCCGGCCCTTGCGGGACTTCCTGTTGGGTTTAGCACAAAGCAGCAAGAGACTTTTTTGTACATCGTGGGCTGTTACATATGTCTACAAATTTTCGTAGCTCTAGCTGCTTCGTACAACTGAGAATTCTTCATTAAGAAGAATTTTTTTCCTTTGCAAACAAGTGCATGCCACGACAACAGCGTGCAGCGAAATAAAAAGCTTTCAATAACTTTTCATCTTCAACATCTTAAGATGAATCACACCAAGTTTGAAGATGATCGGATAAACTCTGTAAGAGGAGTTCGTTAAAATAGGACCCCTATGAAATGGCCAAAAAAATGGGAACACGTTCCAAAGTAAATCAAAATGGTGAACTTTCTGTTAGGTTTAGCATATGGTTCAAAAAGAGTTTTTTGTACCTTGAGGGCTGTTACATATGTCTTTAAATTTTGGTAACTCTAGGTGAAACGTACAGCCGGGAATGCTTCATTAAGTAAGAATTTTGAAACTCAAAATTTGATGCCCCGCCTCTGGCGGACTTCCTGTTGGGTTTAGCATATGGCACCAACAGACTTTTTTGTAGGTCATAGTCTGTTACATATGTGTACCAATTTTCGTAGCTCTAGGTTAAACATACAACCGGCAATACTACGTTTAGTAAGAGTTTTGAAACTCTAAATTTGATGCCCCACCGCCGTCATATAGTATGTCGAAAACTTTAGATTTTTTACCATGGTGTTGTCCCAGGTCTTGAGATGGTACATCCCAAGTTTGAAGTCAATTGGATTAACCGTGTAGGAGAAGCAGGCAAAAGTATGACCCCTGTAAATGTGCAAAAATTGGCCAAAATTGGAAATTTAAATACTCATATCTCACTTCCTGTCTATTTTAGGGTACACACATCAAAGAGGTTTTTGTTCATCTGGATGTGCTACAGGTGCCACACAATTTTCATAGCCGTCGGACAATCGTAGCGGGCCAGGGATCTGTTTAACCTATGTAGGTGGCGCTATGGAGCCATTTTTCTGTTATCACCTATGGCGACTTTAAATATCAAATTTTTCGCCAGGCCTGACGTGTGTGTAAAGTTTGGTGAGTTTTCGTTCACGTTTAGTGTCTCAAAAATGTGATTGTTTGCGGAAAAGAATAATAACAAATAAAAAGAAGAATAATAAGAAATCCTTGAAAAACAATAGGGACCTCGCAGCGGTCGCTGCTCGGGCCCTAACTAGAGCTGCGAGCAGCTATAAAGGGCCCTCGCAGCCCGGGCCACGTTGGGGTCCTTGCACGTTGTGGTACTTGCATGTTGGGGTACTGGCACATTGGGGTACTGGCATATTGGAAGCAAAATTTCTTTGAAAATGGCATAATAAACGTTTACATGTAGAATATTTTTTTGCCAGTGTGTGTGTCAAGCTCAACGGGTTTTGGTGATTGTTAAGACCTGCAAAAATCAGCGTCCTTTTTTATTTTTAGGCAATGAGTTGCCCTGATTGGTATTTTTTTGTAAAAGTGTATATACACATCATCGCTCGTTGTACTCATTGCACAATGTTACTTTTATTGTCCAAAGGGGCAATCAAAAATGAATAAAACAAAATGGAAACGTACATACGTTTGGATCGGTGTCAAGCCAGTGAACAATTTGAGTGGTGGAAACTAAAAGAATATTCATAAATGACTTAGTTATCACACTTAGAATGAGTGTACATTTTTTGTACAAAATACCGTATGTGGGGTATTTTTATTTTTTTTTATATAAGCCTCAAGGGCTAGGTGGCGCTGTATTTATAACTGAATGTTGTCATAGAGATACCTTCAGGCCTTGATTATAAGCATACATGTCAAGTGTGGGATTTTTTTTGGAGCATATACCGTGGAGTTATTAAGCATATCCTTCATTCACGATATTGCTTTTAATGTCCATAGAGGCTATCAAAAATAAATAAAAATATATATATGTTTGGATAAGTCTGATGCCAGTGAACATTTTGAGTGGTGGAAACTAAAAGAATATTCAGAAATGACTTCGTTATCACACTTAGAATGAGTGTACATTTTTTGTACAAAATACCGTATGTGGGGTATTTTTTTTTTATTCCTCAAGGGCTAGGTGGCGCTGCATATATAACTGAATGTTGTCACAGAGATAACTTCAGGCCTTGACGATAAACATACATGTCAAGTTTGGGATTTTTTGGAGCATGTACCGGGGAGTTATCAAGCATATCCTTTTTCATTGCGAAACACAAAATTTGATGCCCCGCCCTCATCATATAGTATTTCGAAAAGTCAAAATTTTTCCCCCTGTCGTTGGCTCAGGTCTTGACATGGTCCAGGCCAAGTCTTAACTCAGTCGGATGAAACGTGTAGGAGAAGTGGGCAAAAGTCTGCCCCCTGTGAATGTGCAAAAATCGTAAAAAATGGGACATTCAAAAATTCATAGCTCACTTCCTGTTCATTTTAGCATATGGGTCCAAGAGACTTTTTTGTAGGACTTGGGCTCCCTCATACACCTAAAAATATTCGTTGTTCTTGCTTAAACGTACAACCGGGGCTGCTTTGTTAAAAACTTCTAGGGGGCGCTATTGAGTCATTTTTGTAAAAAAAAGCACAATCAACAATAAAATATGGCTCATTTTACCAGGCCAGATGTGTGTGCCAAGTTTCAGGAGTTTCTGTGCATGTTTAGACCCTCAAAACCGGCGTTGTTTTCTTGGCGAACAGCGCTTAGCCACGCCCACAGCAATTCGCGAAAACTCACAAACTTCGTGTTGTGACATCATGAAGGCCGAAACCCTCATCTGAGCAAATATGAGGTAGGTCCAGTTAACATGTTTGGAGAAAAATGTAGAAGAAAATTCGTAAGAAAAAAAATTGCCACTAGGTGGCGCTATCAGTTAGATGAAATGTAAGTTAGTAGATGTCTTTAGAGCTGGACTCTCATCAAATGTGTGAAATTTTGAGAAGATAGGATCATCTCGGTCAAGTTAATGCAGCTTTTATTTTCACGAAAAATCTTCAGACTTTGCGTCACCGTAGCGGCCACGCCCTTTGGCGAAAAGTTACAATATTCGGTGTGGGGCATGATCAACATCTTAAGGCTTTTCTGACCAATTTTCAAATGGATCCCTTCAACAAGCTCAGCACAGTAGCTAAAAACGTAAAGTATGACATTTATTGTAACCACTAGGTGGCGCTATATGTATAACTGAATTTTATCATATAGATGTTTTCAGGCCGTGACTATTACGTTGCCTGAGAAGTTTGAGATTTTTTGGAGCTTGAACATGGGAGTTATTAAGCATTTGCTCTTTCTGGACAAATGAAATTTTAAAGGCAATATTTGATGCCCCGCCCCCGTCATATAGTATTTCAAAAAGGCAAGATGTTTTGCCCAGTTTTTCTCTCAGGTCTTGAGATGATAAATGCCAAGTTTGAAGTCAATTGGATGAAAAATGTTTGCAAAGGGGGAAAAAGCATGACCACAGTGAATGTGCCAAAATAGGCCAAAATTGGACATTAAAAAATTCATAGCTCACTTCCTGTACATTTTAGCTACATGGTCCAAATAGACTTTTTTGTGCGTCTCGGGGTGCTACACGTGCCTGCCAGTTTTTGTTGCTCTAGCTCAAACGTGCCAGGCTTGGTTTTTATTTTTCTACGCTAGGGGGCGCTATCGAGTCGCATTGTTATGACGACTTAATAATATCAAATTTTTCGCCGGGCCTGAGGAGTGTGCAAAGTTCGGTGAGTTTTCGTGAATGTTTAGGTACCCAAAATCGCGATCGTTTGCGGAGAATAAAGAAGAATAATAATAACTAGAGCTGCGAGCAGCTATAAAGGGCCCTCGCAGCCCGGGCCACGTTGGGGTCCTTGCACGTTGGGGTACTGGCATATTGGAAGCAAAATTTCTTTGAAAATGGCATAATAAACGTTTACATGTAGAATATTTTTTTTTGCCAGTGTGTGTCAAGCTCAACGGGTTTTGGTGGTTGTTAAGACCTGCAAAAATCAGCGTCCTTTTTTATTTTTAGGCAATGAGTTGCCCTGATTGGTATTTTTTGTAAAAGTGTATATACACATCATCGCTCGTTGTACTCATTGCACAATGTTACTTTTATTGTCCAAAGGGGCAATCAAAAATGAATAAAACAAAATGGAAACGTACATACGTTTGGATCGGTGTGAAGCCAGTGAACAATTTGAGTGGTGGAAACTAAAAGAATATTCATAAATGACTTAGTTATCACACTTAGAATGAGTGTACATTTTTTGTACAAAACACCGTATGTGTTTTTTTTTATATATATATATATATAAATGCCTCAAGGGCTAGGTGGCGCTGTATTTATAACTGAATGTTGTCATAGAGATACCTTCAGGCCTTGATTATAAGCATACATGTCAAGTGTGGGATTTTTTTTGGAGCATGTACCGTGGAGTTATTAAGCATATCCTTCATTCACGATATTGCTTTTAATGTCCATAAAGGCTATCAAAAATAAATAAAAATATATATATGTTTGGATAAGTCTGATGCCAGTGAACATTTTGAGTGGTGGAAACTAAAAGAATATTCATAAATGACTTAGTTATCACACTTAGAATGAGTTTACATTTTTTGTACAAAATACCGTATGTGGGGTATTTTTTTTTTATGCCTCAAGGGCTAGGTGGCGCTGCATATATAACTGAATGTTGTCATAGAGATAACTTCAGGCCTTGACGATAAACATACATGTCAAGTTTGGGATTTTTTGGAGCATGTACCGGGGAGTTATCAAGCATATCCTTTTTCATTGCGAAACACAAATTTTGATGCCCCGCCCTCATCATATAGTATTTTGAAAAGTCAAAATTTTTCCCCCTGTCGTTGGCTCAGGTCTTGACATGGTCCAGGCCAAGTCTTAACTCAGTCGGATGAAACGTGTAGGAGAAGTGGGCAAAAGTCTGCCCCCTGTGAATGTGCAAAAATCGTCAAAAATGGGACATTCAAAAATTCGTAGCTCACTTCCTGTTCATTTTAGCATATGGGTACAAGAGACTTTTTTGTAGGTCTTGGGCTCCCTCATACACCTAAAAATATTCGTCGTTCTTGCTTAAACGTACAACTGGGGCTGTTTCGTTAAAGATTTCTAGGGGGCGCTATTGAGTCATTTTTGTAAAAATAGCACAATCGCCGATAAAAAATTGCTCATTTTGCCAGGCCAGCTGTGTGTGCCAAGTTTCGTGTGTTTCTGTGCCAGTTTAGGCCCTCAAAATTGGCGTTGTTTTCTTGGCGAACAGCGCTTAGCCACGCCCACAGCGACTCGCGAAAACTCACAAACTTCGTGTTGTGACAGCATGAAGGCCGACACCCTCATCTGAGCAAATATGAGGTAGGTCCAGTTAACATGGTTGGAGAAAAACGTTGAAGAAAAATCGTAAGAAAAAAAATTGCCAGTAGGTGGCGCTATCAGTAAGATGAAATATAAGTTTGTAGATGTCTTTAGGGCTGGACTCTCATCAATTGTGTAAAATTTTGAGAAGATAGCATCATCTCGGTCAAGTTAATGCAGCTTTTGTTGTCACGAGAAATCTTCAGATTTTGCGGCACCGTAGCGGCCACGCCCTTTGGCGAAAAGTTACAATATTCGGTGTGGGGCATGATCAACATCTTAAGGCTTTTCTGACCAATTTTCAACTGGATCCCTTCAACGAGCTCAGCACAGTAGCTAAAAACGTAAAGTATGACAATTATTGTTACCACTAGGTGGCGCTACATGGATAACTGAATTTTATCATATAGATGTTTTCAGGCCGTGACTATTAGGTTGCCTGATAAGTTTGAGATTTTTTGGAGCTTGAACATGGGAGTTATTAAGCATTTGCTCTTTCTGGACAAATGAAATTTTAAAGGCAATATTTGATGCCCCGCCCCCGTCATATAGTATTTCGAAAAGGCAAGATTTTTTCCCCAGTTGTTCTCTCAGGTCTTGAGATGATAAATGCCAAGTTTGAAGTCAATTGGATGAAAAATGTTTGCAAAGGGGGAAAAAGCATGACCACAGTGAATGTGCCAAAATAGGCCAAAATTGGACATTAAAAAATTCATAGCTCACTTCCTGTACATTTTAGCTACATGGTCCCAATAGACTTTTTTGTGTGTCTCGGGGTGCTACACGTGCCTGCCAATTTTCGTTGCTCTAGCTCAAACATGCCGGGCTTGGTTTTTATTTTTCTATGCTAGGGGGCGCTATAGAGTCGCGTTGTTATGACGACTTCATAATATCAAATTTTTCGCCGGGCCTGAGGAGTGTGCAAAGTTTGGTGAGTTTTCGTAAATGTTTAGGTACCCAAAATCGTGATCGTTTACGGAGAAGAATAAGAAGAAGAAGAAGAAGAAGAAGAATAATAACTAGAGCTGCGAGCAGCTATAAAGGGCCCTCGCAGCCCGGGCCACGTTGGAGTCCTTGCACGTTGGGGTACTTGCACGTTAGGGTACTGGCACGTTGGGGTACTGGCATATTGGAAGCAAAATTTCTTTGAAAATGGCATAATAAACGTTTACATGTAGAATATTTTTTTTGCCAGTGTGTGTCAAGCTCAACGGGTTTTGGTGATTGTTAAGACCTGCAAAAATCAGCGTCCTTTTTTATTTTTAGGCAATGAGTTGCCCTGATTGGTATTTTTTGTAAAAGTGTATATATACATCATCGCTCGTTGTACTCATTGCACAATGTTACTTTTATTGTCCAAAGGGGCAATCAAAAATGAATAAAACAAAATGGAAACGTACATACGTTTGGATCGGTGTGAAGCCAGTGAACAATTTGAGTGGTGGAAACTAAAAGAATATTCAGAAATGACTTAGTTATCACACTTAGAATGAGTTTACATTTTTTTGTACAAAATACCGTATGTGGGGTTTTTTTTTTTATATAAGCCTCAAGGGCTAGGTGGCGCTGTATTTATAACTGAATGTTGTCATCGAGATACCTTCAGGCCTTGATTATAAGCATACATGTCAAGTGTGGGATTTTTTTGGAGCATGTACCGTGGAGTTATTAAGCATATCCTTCATTCACGATATTGCTTTTAATGTCCACAGAGGCTATCAAAAATAAATAAAAAAATATATATGTTTGGATAAGTCTGATGCCAGTGAACATTTTGAGTGGTGGAAACTAAAAGAATATTCATAAATGACTTAGTTATCACACTTAGAATGAGTTTACATTTTTTGTACAAAATACCGTATGTGGGGTATTTTTTTTTCATGCCTCAAGGGCTAGGTGGCGCTGCATATATAACTGAATGTTGTCATAGAGATAGCTTCAGGCCTTGACGATAAACATACACGTCAAGTTTGGGATTTTTTGGAGCATGTACCGGGGAGTTATTAAGCATATCCTTTTTCAGTGCGAAACACAAATTTTGATGCCCCGCCTTCATCATATAGTATTTCGAAAGGTCAAGATTTTTCCCCCTGTCGTTGGCTCAGGTCTTGACATGGTCCAGGTCAAGTCTTAACTCAGTCAGATGAAACGTGTAGGAGAAGTGGGCAAAAGTCTGCGCCCTGTGAATGTGCAAAAATTGTCAAAAATGGGACATTCAAAAATTCGTAGCTCACTTCCTGTTCATTTTAGCATATGGGTCCAAGAGACTTTTTTGTAGGTCTTGGGCTCCCTCATACACCTAAAAATATTCGTCGTTCTTGCTTAAACGTACAACCGGGGCTGCTTCATTAAAAACTTCTAGGGGGCGCTATTGAGTCATTTTTGTAAAAATAGCACAATCAACAATAAAATATTGCTCATTTTACCAGGCCAGATGTGTGTGCCAAGTTTCATGAGTTTCTGCGCATGTTTAGACCCTCAAAACTGGCGTTGTTTTCTTGGCGAACAGCGCTTAGCCACACCCACAGCAATTCGCGAAAACTCACAAACTTCGTGTTGTGACATCATGAAGGCCGAAACCCTCATCTGAGCAAATATGAGGTAGGTCCAGTTAACGTGTTTGGAGAAAAACGTAGAAGAAAATTCGTAATAAAAAAAATTGCCACTAGGTGGCGCTATCAGTTAGATGAAATATAAGTCAGTAGATGTCTTTAGGGCTGGACTCTCATCAAATGTGTGAAATTTTGAGAAGATAGGATCATCTCGGTCAAGTTAATGCAGCTTTTATTTTCACGAAAAATCTTCAGACTTTGCGTCACCGTAGCGGCCACGCCCTTTGGCGAAAAGTTACAATATTCGGTGTGGGGCATGATCAACATCTTAAGCCTTTTCTGACCAATTTTCAAATGGATCCCTTCAACAAGCTCAGCACAGTAGCTAAAAACGTAAAGTATGACATTTATTGTAACCACTAGGTGGCGCTATATGTATAACTGAATTTTATCATATAGATGTTTTCAGGCCGTGACTATTACGTTGCCTGAGAAGTTTGAGATTTTTTGGAGCTTGAACATGGGAGTTATTAAGCATTTGCTCTTTCTGGACAAATGAAATTTTAAAGGCAATATTTGATGCCCCGCCCCCGTCATATAGTATTTCAAAAAGGCAAGATGTTTTGCCCAGTTTTTCTCTCAGGTCTTGAGATGATAAATGCCAAGTTTGAAGTCAATTGGATGAAAAATGTTTGCAAAGGGGGAAAAAGCATGACCACAGTGAATGTGCAAAAATAGGCCCAAATTGGACATAAAAAAATTCATAGCTCACTTCCTGTACATTTTAGCTACATGGTCCCAATAGACTTTTTTGTGCGTCTCGGGGTGCTACACGTGCCTGCCAATCTTTGTTGCTCTAGCTCAAACGTGCCGGGCTTGGTTTTTATTTTTCTACGCTAGGGGGCGCTATCGAGTCGCATTGTTATGACGACTTAATAATATCAAATTTTTCGCCGGGCCTGAGGAGTGTGCAAAGTTCGGTGAGTTTTCGTGAATGTTTAGGTACCCAAAATCGCGATCGTTTGCGGAGAATAAAGAAGAAGAAGAAGAAGAAGAAGAAGAAGAAGAAGAATAACTAGAGCTGCGAGCAGCTATAAAGGGCCCTCGCAGCCCGGGCCACGTTGGAGTCCTTGCACGTTGGGGTACTTGCACGTTAGGGTACTGGCACGTTGGGGTACTGGCACGTTGGGGTACTGGCATATTGGAAGCAAAATTTCTTTGAAAATGGCATAATAAACGTTTACATGTAGAATATTTTTTTTGCCAGTGTGTGTCAAGCTCAACGGGTTTTGGTGATTGTTAAGACCTGCAAAAATCAGCGTCCTTTTTTATTTTTAGGCAATGAGTTGCCCTGATTGATATTTTTTGTAAAAGTGTATATATACATCATCGCTCGTTGTACTCATTGCACAATGTTACTTTTATTGTCCAAAGGGGCAATCAAAAATGAATAAAACAAAATGGAAACGTACTTACGTTTGGATCGGTGTGAAGCCAGTGAACAATTTGAGTGGTGGAAACTAAAAGAATATTCAGAAATGACTTAGTCATCACACTTAGAATGAGTTTAAATTTTTTTGTACAAAATACCGTATGTGGGTTTTTTTTATATATAAGCCTCAAGGGCTAGGTGGCGCTGTATTTATAACTGAATGTTGTCATCGAGATACCTTCAGGCCTTGATTATAAGCATACATGTCAAGTGTGGGATTTTTTTTGGAGCATGTACCGTGGAGTTATTAAGCATATCCTTCATTCACGATATTGCTTTTAATGTCCACAGAGGCTATCAAAAATAAATAAAAATATATATATGTTTGGATAAGTCTGATGCCAGTGAACATTTTGAGTGGTGGAAACTAAAAGAATATTCATAAATGACTTAGTTATCACACTCAGAATGAGTTGACATTTTTTGTACAAAATACCGTATGTGGGGTATTTTTTTTTTATGCCTCAAGGGCTAGGTGGCGCTGCATATATAACTGAATGTTGTCATAGAGATCGCTTCAGGCCTTGACGATAAACATACATGTCAAGTTTGGGATTTTTTGGAGCATGTACCGGGGAGTTATTAAGCATATCCTTTTTCAGTGCGAAACACAAATTTTGATGCCCCGCCTTCATCATATAGTATTTCGAAAGGTCAAGATTTTTCCCCCTGTCGTTGGCTCAGGACTTGACATGGTCCAGGTCAAGTCTTAACTCAGTCAGATGAAACGTATAGGAGAAGTGGGCAAAAGTCTGCCCCCTGTGAATGTGCAAAAATTGTCAAAAATGGGACATTCAAAAATTCGTAGCTCACTTCCTGTTCATTTTAGCATATGGGTCCAAGAGACTTTTTTGTAGGTCTTGTGCTCCCTCATACACCTAAAAATATTCGTCGTTCTTGCTTAAACGTACAACTGGGGCTGCTTCGTTAAAAACTTCTAGGGGGCGCTATTGAGTCATTTTTGTAAAAATAGCACAATCAACAATAAAATATTGCTAATTTTACCAGGCCAGATGTGTGTGCCAAGTTTCATGAGTTTCTGTGCATGTTTAGACCCTCAAAACTGGCGTTATTTTCTTGGCGAACAGCGCTTAGCCAAACCCACAGCAATTCGCGAAAACTCACAAACTTCGTGTTGGGACATCATGAAGGCCGAAACCCTCATCTGAGCAAATATGAGGTAGGTCCAGTTAACGTGTTTGGAGAAAAACGTAGAAGAAAATTTGTAAGAAAAAAAATTGCCACTAGGTGGCGCTATCAGTTAGATGAAATATAAGTCAGTAGATGTCTTTAGGGCTGGACTCTCATCAAATGTGTGAAATTTTGAGAAGATAGGATCATCTCGGTCAAGTTAATGCAGCTTTTATTTTCACGAAAAATCTTCAGACTTTGCGTCACCGTAGCGGCAACGCCCTTTGGCGAAAAGTTACAATATTCGGTGTGGGGCATGATCAACATCTTAAGGCTTTTCTGACCAATTTTCAAATGGATCCCTTCAACAAGCTCAGCACAGTAGCTAAAAACGTAAAGTATGACATTTATTGTAACCACTAGGTGGCGCTATATGTATAACTGAATTTTATCATATAGATGTTTTCAGGCCGTGACTATTACGTTGCCTGAGAAGTTTGAGATTTTTTGGAGCTTGAACATGGGAGTTATTAAGCATTTGCTCTTTCTGGACAAATGAAATTTTAAAGGCAATATTTGATGCCCCGCCCCCGTCATATAGTATTTCAAAAAGGCAAGATGTTTTGCCCAGTTGTTCTCTCAGGTCTTGAGATGATAAATGCCAAGTTTGAAGTCAATTGGATGAAAAATGTTTGCAAAGGGGGAAAAAGCATGACCACAGTGAATGTGCCAAAATAGGCCAAAATTGGACCTAAAAAAATTCATAGCTCACTTCCTGTACATTTTAGCTACATGGTCCCAATAAACTTTTTTGTGCGTCTCGGGGTGCTACACGTGCCTGCCAATTTTTGTTGCTCTAGCTCAAACGTGCCGGGCTTGGTTTTTATTTTTCTACGCTAGGGGGCGCTATCGAGTCGCATTGTTATGACGACTTAATAATATCAAATTTTTCGCCGGGCCTGAGGAGTGTGCAAAGTTCGGTGAGTTTTCGTGAATGTTTAGGTACCCAAAATCGCGATCGTTTGCGGAGAATAAAGAAGAAGAAGAAGAAGAAGAAGAATAATAACTAGAGCTGCGAGCAGCTATAAAGGGCCCTCGCAGCCCGGGCCACATTGGGGTCCTTGCACGTTGGGGTACTTGCACGTTGGGGTACTGGCACATTCGGGTACTGGCATATTGGAAGCAAAATTTCTTTGAAAATGGCATAATAAACGTTTACATGTAGAATATTTTTTTGCCAGTGTGTGTATCAAGCTCAACGGGTTTTGGTGATTGTTAAGACCTGCAAAAATCAGCGTCCTTTTTTATTATTAGGCAATGAGTTGCCCTGATTGGTATTTTTTTGTAAAAGTGTATATACACATCATCGCTCGTTGTACTCATTGCACAATGTTACTTTTATTGTCCAAAGGGGCAATCAAAAATGAATAAAACGAAATGGAAACGTACATACGTTTGGATCGGTGTGAAGCCAGTGAACAATTTGAGTGGTGGAAACTAAAAGAATATTCATAAATGACTTAGTTATCACACTTAGAATGAGTGTACATTTTTTGTACAAAATACCGTATGTGGGGTATTTTATTTTTTTTTTTATATAAGCCTCAAGGGCTAGGTGGCGCTGTATTTATAACTGAATGTTGTCATAGAGATACCTTCAGGCCTTGATTATAAGCATACATGTCAAGTGTGGGATTTTTTTTTTGAGCATGTACCGTGGATTTATTAAGCATAGCCTTCATTCACGATATTGCTTTTAATGTCCATAGAGGCTATCAAAAATACATAAAACTAAATAACAAAAATATGTATGTTTGGATAAGTCTGATGCCAGTGAACATTTTGAGTGGTGGAAACTAAAAGAATATTCATAAATGACTTAGTTATCACACTTAGAATGAGTGTACATTTTTTGTACAAAATACCGTATGTGGGGTATTTTTTTTTTTTTTTTATATAAGCCTCAAGGGCTAGGTGGCGCTGTATTTATAACTGAATGTTGTCATAGAGATACCTTCAGGCCTTGATTATAAGCATACATGTCAAGTGTGGGATTTTTTTTTGGAGCATGTACCGTGGAGTTATTAAGCATATCCTTCATTCACGATATTGCTTTTAATGTCCATAGAGGCTATCAAAAATAAATAAAAATATATATATGTTTGGATAAGTCTGATGCCAGTGAACATTTTGAGTGGTGGAAACTAAAAAAATATTCATAAATGACTTAGTTATCACACTTAGAATGAGTGTACATTTTTTGTACAAAATACCGTATGTGGGGTATTTTTTTTTCATGCCTCAAGGGCTAGGTGGCGCTGCATATATAACTGAATGTTGTCATAGAGATAACTTCAGGCCTTGACGATAAACATACATGTCAAGTTTGGGATTTTTTGGAGCATGTACCGGGGAGTTATCAAGCATATCCTTTTTCATTGTGAAACACAAATTTTGATGCCCCGCCCTCATCATATAGTATTTCGAAAAGTCAAAATTTTTCCCCCTGTCGTTGGCTCAGGTCTTGACATGGTCCAGGCCAAGTCTTAACTCAGTCGGATGAAACGTGTAGGAGAAGTGGGCAAAAGTCTGCCCCCTGTGAATGTGCAAAAATCGTCAAAAATGGGACATTCAAAAATTCGTAGCTCACTTCCTGTTCATTTTAGCATATGGGTACAAGAGACGTTTTTGTAGGTCTTGGGCTCCCTCATACACCTAAAAATATTCGGCGTTTTTGCTTAAACGTACAACCGGGGCTGCTTCGTTAAAAATTTCGAGGGGGCGCTATTGAGTCATTTTTGTAAAAATAGCACAATCAACAATAAAATATTGCTCATTTTACCAGGCCAGATGTGTGTGCCAAGTTTCAGGAGTTTCTGTGCATGTTTAGACCCTCAAAACTGGCGTTGTTTTCTTGGCGAACAGCGCTTAGCCACGCCTACAGCAATTCGCGAAAACTCACAAACTTCATGTTGTGACATCATGAAGGCCGAAACCCTCCTCTGAGCAAATATGAGGTAGGTCCAGTTAACGTGTTTGGAGAAAAACGTAGAAGAAAATTCGTAAGAAAAAAAATTGCCACTAGGTGGCGCTATCAGTTAGATGAAATGTAAGTTAGTAGATGTCTTTAGAGCTGGACTCTCATCAAATGTGTGAAATTTTGAGAAGATAGGATCATCTCGGTCAAGTTAATGCAGCTTTTATTTTCACGAAAAATCTTCAGATTTTGCGTCACCGTAGCGGCCACGCCCTTTGATGAAAAGTTACAATATTCGGTGTGGGGCATGATCAACATCTTAAGGCTTTTCTGACCAATTTTCAAATGGATCCCTTCAACAAGCTCAGCACAGTAGCTAAAAACGTAAAGTATGACATTTATTGTAACCACTAGGTGGCGCTATATGTATAACTGAATTTTGTCATATAGATGTTTTCAGGCTGTGACTATTACGTTGCCTGAGAAGTTTGAGATTTTTTGGAGCTTCAACATGGGAGTTATTAAGCATTTGCTCTTTCTGGACAAATGAAATTTTAAAGGCAATATTTGATGCTCCGCCCCCGTCGTATAGTATTTCGAAAAGGCAAGATGTTTTGCCCAGCTGTTCTCTTAGGTCTTGAGATGATAAATGCCAAGTTTGAAGTCAATTGGATGAAAAATGTTTGCAAAGGGGGAAAAAGCATGACCACAGTGAATGTGCCAAAATAGGCCAAAATTGGACATTAAAAAATTCATAGCTCACTTCCTGTACATTTTAGCTACATGGTCCCAATAGACTTTTTTGTGCGTCTCGGGGTGCTACACGTGCCTGCCAATTTTCGTTGCTCTAGCTCAAACGTGTCGGGCTTGGTTTTTATTTTTCTACGCTAGGGGGCGCTATAGAGCCGCGTTGTTATAACGACTTCATAATATCAAATTTTTCGCCGGACCTGAGGAGTGTGCAAAGTTTGGCGAGTTTTCGTGAATATTGAGGTACCCAAAATCGCGATTGTTTGCGGAGAATAAAGAAGAAGAAGAATAATAATAATAATAACTAGAGCTGCGAGCAGCTATAAAGGGCCCTCGCAGCCCGGGCCACGTTGGGGTCCTTGCACGTTGGGGTACTTGCACGTTGGGGTACTGGCACATTGGGGTACTGGCATATTTGAAGCAAAATTTCTTTGAAAATGGCATAATAAACGTTTACATGTAGAATATTTTTTTGCCAGTGTGTGTGTCAAGCTCAACGGGTTTTGGTGATTGTTAAGACCTGCAAAAATCAGCGTCCTTTTTTATTTTTAGGCAATGAGTTGCCCTGATTGGTATTTTTTTGTAAAAGTGTATATACACATCATCGCTCGTTGTACTCATTGCACAATGTTACTTTTATTGTCCAAAGGGGCAATCAAAAATGAATAAAACAAAATGGAAACGTACATACGTTTGGATCGGTGTGAAGCCAGTGAACAATTTGAGTGGTGGAAACTAAAAGAATATTCATAAATGACTTAGTTATCACACTTAGAATGAGTGTACATTTTTTGTACAAAATACCGTATGTGGGGTATTTTTTTTTTTTTTTATATAAGCCTCAAGGGCTAGGTGGCGCTGTATTTATAACTGAATGTTGTCATAGAGATACCTTCAGGCCTTGATTATAAGCATACATGTCAAGTGTGGGATTTTTTTTGGAGCATGTACCGTGGAGTTATTAAGCATATCCTTCATTCACGATATTGCTTTTAATGTCCATAGAGGCTATCAAAAATAAATAAAAATATATATATGTTTGGATAAGTCTGATGCCAGTGAACATTTTGAGTGGTGGAAACTAAAAGAATATTCATAAATGACTGAGTTATCACACTTAGAATGAGTTTACATTTTTTGTACAAAATACCGTATGTGGGGTATTTTTTTTTTTATGCCTCAAGGGCTAGGTGGCGCTGCATATATAACTGAATGTTGTCATAGAGATAACTTCAGGCCTTGACGATAAACATACATGTCAAGTTTGGGATTTTTTGGAGCATGTACCGGGGAGTTATCAAGCATATCCTTTTTCATTGCGAAACACAAATTTTGATGCCACGCCCTCATCATATAGTATTTCGAAAAGTCAAGATTTTCCCCCCTGTCGTTGGCTCAGGTCTTGACATTGTCCAGGTCAAGTCTGAACTCAGTCGGATGAAACGTGGAGAAGAAGTGGGCAAACGTATGCCCCCTGTAAATGTGCAAAAATCATCAAAAATGGGACATTCAAAAATTCGTACCTCACTTCCTGTTCATTTTAGCATATAGGTCCAAGAGACTTTTATGTAGGTCTTGGGCTCCCTCATAAACCTAAAAGTTTTCGGAGATCTTGCTTAAACGTACAACCGGGGCTGCTTCATTAAAATTTTCTAGGGGGCGCTATTGAGTCATTTTTGTAAAAATAGCACAATCAACATTAAAATATTGCTCATTTTACCAGGCCAGATGTGTGTGCCAAGTTTCATGAGTTTCTGTGCATGTTTAGACCCTCAAAACCGGCGTTGTTTTCTTGGCGAACAGCGCTTAGCCACGCCCACAGCAATTCACGAAAACTCACAAACTTCGTGTTGTGACATCATGAAGGCCAAAACCCTCATCTGAGCAAATCTGAGGTAGGTCCAGTTAACGTGTTTGGACAAAAACGTAGAAGAAAATTCGTAAGAAAAAAAATTGCCACTAGGTGGCGCTATCAGTAAGATGAAATATAAGTTCATAGATGTCTTTAGGGCTGGACTCTCATCAAAAATGTGAAATTTTGAGAAGATAGGATCATCTCGGTCAAGTTAATGCAGCTTTTATTGTCACGAAAAATCTTCAAACTTTGCGGCATCGTAGCGGCCACGCCCTTTGGCGAAAAGTTACAATATTCGGTGTGGGGCATGATCAACATCTTAAGGCTTTTCTGACCAATTTTCAACTAGATCCCTTCAACGAGCTCAGCGCAGTAGCTAAAAACGTAAAGTATGACATTTATTGTTACCACTAGGTGGCGCTATATGTATAACTGAATTTTATCATATAGATGTTTTCAGGCCGTGACTATTACATTGCCTGAGAAGTTTGAGATTTTTTGGAGCTTGAACATGGGAGTTATTAAGCATTTGCTCTTTCTGGACAAATGAAATTTTAAAGGCAATATTTGATGCCCCGCCCCCGTCATATAGTATTTCAAAAAGTCAAGTTTTTTTGCCCAGTTGTTGTCTCAGGTCTTGAGATGATAAATGCCAATTTTGAAGTCAACTGGATGAAAAATGTTTGCAGAGGGGGAAAAAGCATGACCACAGTGAATGTGCCAAAATAGGCCAAAATTGGACATAAAAAAATTCATAGCTCATTTCCTGTACATTTTAGCTACATGGTCCCAATAGACTTTTTTGTGCGTCTCGGGGTGCTACACGTGCTTGCCAATTTTCGTTGCTCTAGCTCAAACGTGCCAGGCTTGGTTTTTATTTTTCTACGCTAGGGGGCGCTATAGAGTCGCGTTGTTATGACGACTTCATAATATAAAATTTTTCGCCGGGCCTGAGGAGTGTGCAACGTTTGGTGAGTTTTCGTGAATGTTTAGGTCCTCAAAAATGCGATTGTTTACGGAGAATAATAATAACTAGAGCTGCGAGCAGCTATAAAGGGCCCCCGCAGCCCGGGCCACGTTGGGGTCCTTGCACGTTGTGGTACTTGCATGTTGGGGTACTGGCACATTGGGGTACTGGCATATTGGAAGCAAAATTTCTTTGAAAATGGCATAATAAACGTTTACATGTAGAATATTTTTTTGCCAGTGTGTGTGTCAAGCTCAACGGGTTTTGGTGATTGTTAAGACCTGCAAAAATCAGCGTCCTTTTTTATTTTTAGGCAATGAGTTGCCCTGATTGGTATTTTTTTGTAAAAGTGTATATACACATCATCGCTCGTTGTACTCATTGCACAATGTTACTTTTATTGTCCAAAGGGGCAATCAAAAATGAATAAAACAAAATGGAAACGTACATACATCGGTGTCAAGCCAGTGAACAATTTGAGTGGTGGAAACTAAAAGAATATTCATAAATGACTTAGTTATCACACTTAGAATGAGTGTACATTTTTTGTACAAAATACCGTATGTGGGGTATTTTTTTTTTTTTTTATATAAGCCTCAAGGGCTGGTGGCGCTGTATTTATAACTGAATGTTGTCATAGAGATACCTTCAGGCCTTGATTATAAATATACATTTCAAGTATGGGATTTTTTGGAGCATGTACCGTGGAGTTATTAAGCATATCCTTCATTCACGATATTGCTTTTAATGTCCATAGAGGCTATCAAAAATAAATAAAAAAATATATATGTTTGGATAAGTCTGATGCCAGTGAACATTTTGAGTGGTGGAAACTAAAAGAATATTCAGAAATGACTTCGTTATCACACTTAGAATGAGTGTACATTTTTTGTACAAAATACCGTATGTGGGGTATTTTTTTTTTATTCCTCAAGGGCTAGGTGGCGCTGCATATATAACTGAATGTTGTCACAGAGATAACTTCAGGCCTTGACGATAAACATACATGTCAAGTTTGGGATTTTTTGGAGCATGTACCGGGGAGTTATCAAGCATATCCTTTTTCATTGCGAAACACAAAATTTGATGCCCCGCCCTCATCATATAGTATTTCGAAAAGTCAAAATTTTTCCCCCTGTCGTTGGCTCAGGTCTTGACATGGTCCAGGCCAAGTCTTAACTCAGTCGGATGAAACGTGTAGGAGAAGTGGGCAAAAGTCTGCCCCCTGTGAATGTGCAAAAATCGTAAAAAATGGGACATTCAAAAATTCATAGCTCACTTCCTGTTCATTTTAGCATATGGGTCCAAGAGACTTTTTTGTAGGACTTGGGCTCCCTCATACACCTAAAAATATTCGTCGTTCTTGCTTAAACGTACAACCGGGGCTGCTTTGTTAAAAACTTCTAGGGGGCGCTATTGAGTCATTTTTGTAAAAAATAGCACAATCAACAATAAAATATGGCTCATTTTACCAGGCCAGATGTGTGTGCCAAGTTTCATGAGTTTCTGTGCATGTTTACACCCTCAAAACTGGCGTTGTTTTCTTGGCGAACAGCGCTTAGCCACACCCACAGCAATTCGCGAAAACTCACAAACTTCGTGTTGTGACATCATGAAGGCCGAAACCCTCATCTGAGCAAATATGAGGTAGGTCCAGTTAACGTGTTTGGAGAAAAACGTAGAAGAAAATTCGTAAGAAAAAAAATTGCCACTAGGTGGCGCTATCAGTTAGATGAAATATAAGTCAGTAGATGTCTTTAGGGCTGGACTCTCATCAAATGTGTGAAATTTTGAGAAGATAGGATCATCTCGGTCAAGTTAATGCAGCTTTTATTTTCACGAAAAATCTTCAGACTTTGCGTCACCGTAGCGGCCACGCCCTTTGGCGAAAAGTTACAATATTCTGTGTGGGGCATGATCAACATCTTAAGGCTTTTCTGACCAATTTTCAAATGGATCCCTTCAACAAGCTCAGCACAGTAGCTAAAAACGTAAAGTATGACATTTATTGTAACCACTAGGTGGCGCTATATGTATAACTGAATTTTATCATATAGATGTTTTCAGGCCGTGACTATTACGTTGCCTGAGAAGTTTGAGATTTTTTGGAGCTTGAACATGGGAGTTATTAAGCATTTGCTCTTTCTCGACAAATGAAATTTTAAAGGCAATATTTGATGCCCCGCCCCCGTCATATAGTATTTCAAAAAGGCAAGATGTTTTGCCCAGTTGTTCTCTCAGGTCTTGAGATGATAAATGCCAAGTTTGAAGTCAATTGGATGAAAAATGTTTGCAAAGGGGGAAAAAGCATGACCACAGTGAATGTGCCAAAATAGGCCAAAATTGGACATAAAAAAATTCATAGCTCACTTCCTGTACATTTTAGCTACATGGTCCCAAGAGACTTTTTTGTGCGTCTCGGGGTACTACACGTGCCTGCCAATTTTTGTTGCTCTAGCTCAAACGTGCCGGGCTTGGTTTTTATTTTTCTACGCTAGGGGGCGCTATCGAGTCGCATTGTTATGACGACTTAATAATATCAAATTTTTCGCCGGGCCTGAGGAGTGTGCAAAGTTCGGTGAGTTTTCGTGAATGCTTAGGTACCCAAAATCGCGATCGTTTGCGGAGAATAAAGAATAATAATAATAATAATAATAATAATAATAATAATAATAATAATAATAATAATAATAATAATTTTTACAAAAACAATAGGGACCTCGCAGCGGTCGCTGCTCGGGCCCTAATAACTAGAGCTGCGAGCAGCTATAAAGGGCCCTCGCAGCCCGGGCCACGTTGGAGTCCTTGCACATTGGGGTACTTGCACGTTAGGGTACTGGCACGTTGGGGTACTGGCATATTGGAAGCAAAATTTCTTTGAAAATGGCATAATAAACGTTTACATGTAGAATATTTTTTTTGCCAGTGTGTGTCAATCTCAACGGGTTTTGGTGATTGTTAAGACCTGCAAAAATCAGCGTCCTTTTTTATTTTTAGGCAATGAGTTGCCCTGATTGGTATTTTTTGTAAAAGTGTATATATACATCATTGCTCGTTGTACTCATTGCACAATGTTACTTTTATTGTCCAAAGGGGCAATCAAAAATGAATAAAACAAAATGGAAACGTACATACGTTTGGATCGGTGTGAAGCCAGTGAACAATTTGAGTGGTGGAAACTAAAAGAATATTCAGAAATGACTTAGTTATCACACTTAGAATGAGTGTACATTTTTTGTACAAAATACCGTATGTGGGTTTTTTTTTTATATAAGCCTCAAGGGCTAGGTGGCGCTGTATTTATAACTGAATGTTGTCATCGAGATACCTTCAGGCCTTGATTATAAGCATACATGTCAAGTGTGGGATTTTTTTTGGAGCATGTACCGTGGAGTTATTATGCATATCCTTCATTCACGATATTGCTTTTAATGTCCACAGAGGCTATCAAAAATAAATAAAAATATATATATGTTTGGATAAGTCTGATGCCAGTGAACATTTTGAGTGGTGGAAACTAAAAGAATATTCATAAATGACTTAGTTATCACACTTAGAATGAGTTTACATTTTTTGTACAAAATACCGTATGTGGGGTATTTTTTTTTATGCCTCAAGGGCTAGGTGGCGCTGCATATATAACTGAATGTTGTCATAGAGATAGATTCAGGCCTTGACGATAAACATACATGTCAAGTTTGGCATTTTTTGGAGCATGTACCGGGGAGTTATTAAGCATAATCTTTTTCAGTGCGAAACACAAATTTTGATGCCCCGCCTTCATCATATAGTATTTCGAAAGGTCAAGATTTTTCCCCCTGTCGTTGGCTCAGGTCTTGACATGGTCCAGGTCAAGTCTTAACTCAGTCAGATGAAACGTGTAGGAGAAGTGGGCAAAAGTCTGCGCCCTGTGAATGTGCAAAAATTGTCAAAAATGGGACATTCAAAAATTCGTAGCTCACTTCCTGTTCATTTTAGCATATGGGTCCAAGAGACTTTTTTGTAGGTCTTGGGCTCCTTCATACACCTAAAAATATTCGTCGTTCTTGCTTAAACGTACAACCGGGGCTGCTTCGTTAAAAACTTCTAGGGGGCGCTATTGAGTCATTTTTGTAAAAATAGCACAATCAACAATAAAATATTGCTCATTTTACCAGGCCAGATGTGTGTGCCAAGTTTCATGATTTTCTGTGCATGTTTAGACCCTCAAAACTGGCGTTGTTTTCTTGGCGAACAGCGCTTAGCCACACCCACAGCAATTCGCGAAAACTCACAAACTTCGTGTTGTGACATCATGAAGGCCGAAACCCTCATCTGAGCAAATATGAGGTAGGTCCAGTTAACGTGTTTGGAGAAAAACGTAGAAGAAAATTCGTAATAAAAAAAATTGCCACTAGGTGGCGCTATCAGTTAGATGAAATATAAGTCAGTAGATGTCTTTAGGGCTGGACTCTCATCAAATGTGTGAAATTTTGAGAAGATAGGATCATCTCGGTCAAGTTAATGCAGCTTTTATTTTCACGAAAAATCTTCAGAATTTGCGTCACCGTAGCGGCCACGCCCTTTGGCGAAAAGTTACAATATTCGGTGTGGGGCATGATCAACATCTTAAGGCTTTTCTGACCAATTTTCAAATGGATCCCTTCAACAAGCTCAGCACAGTAGCTAAAAACGTAAAGTATGACATTTATTGTAACCACTAGGTGGCGCTATATGTATAACTGAATTTTATCATATAGATGTTTTCAGGCCGTGACTATTACGTTGCCTGAGAAGTTTGAGATTTTTTGGAGCTTGAACATGGGAGTTATTAAGCATTTGCTCTTTCTGGACAAATGAAATTTTAAAGGCAATATTTGTTGCCCCCCCCCGTCATATAGTATTTCAAAAAGGCAAGATGTTTTGCCCAGTTTTTCTCTCAGGTCTTGAGATGATAAATGCCAAGTTTGAAGTCAATTGGATGAAAAATGTTTGCAAAGGGGGAAAAAGCATGACCACAGTGAATGTGCCAAAATAGGCCAAAATTGGACATAAAAAAATTCATAGCTCACTTCCTGTACATTTTAGCTACATGGTCCCAATAGACTTATTTGTGCGTCTCGGGGTGCTACACGTGCCTGCCAATTTTTGTTGCTCTAGCTCAAACGTGCCGGGCTTGGTTTTTATTTTTCTACGCTAGGGGGCGCTATCGAGTCGCATTGTTATGAAGACTTAATAATATCAAATTTTTCGCCGGTCCTGAGGAGTGTGCAAAGTTCGGTGAGTTTTCGTGAATGTTTAGGTACCCAAAATCGCGATCGTTTGCGGAGAATAAAGAAGAAGAAGAAGAAGAAGAAGAATAATAATAATAATAATAATAATAATTTTTACAAAAACAATAGGGACCTCGCAGCGGTCGCTGCTCGGGCCCTAATAATAATAATAATAATAATAATTTTTACAAAAACAATAGGGACCTCGCAGCGGTCGCTGCTCGGGCCCTAATAATAATAATAATAATTTTTACAAAAACAATAGGGACCTCGCAGCGGTCGCTGCTCGGGCCCTAATAATAATAATAATAATAATAATAATTTTTACAAAAACAATAGGGACCTCGCAGCGGTCGCTGCTCGGGCCCTAACTAGAGCTGCGAGCAGCTATAAAGGGCCCTCGCAGCCCGGGCCACGTTGGGGTCCTTGCACGTTGGGCTACTGGCATATTGGAAGCAAAATTTCTTTGAAAATTGCATAATAAACGTTTACATGTAGAATATTTTTTTTTGCCAGTGTGTGTCAAGCTCAACGGGTTTTGGTGGTTGTTAAGACCTGCAAAAATCAGCGTCCTTTTTTATTTTTAGGCAATGAGTTGCCCTGATTGGTATTTTTTGTAAAAGTGTATATACACATCATCGCTCGTTGTACTCATTGCACAATGTTACTTTTATTGTCCAAAGGGGCAATCAAAAATGAATAAAACAAAATGGAAACGTACATACGTTTGGATCGGTGTGAAGCCAGTGAACAATTTGAGTGGTGGAAACTAAAAGAATATTCATAAATGACTTAGTTATCACACTTAGAATGAGTGTACATTTTTTGTACAAAACACCGTATGTGGGTTTATATATATATATATATATATATATATATATATATATATATATATATATATATATATATATATATATATATATATATATATATATATATATAAATGCCTCAAGGGCTAGGTGGCGCTGTATTTATAACTGAATGTTGTCATAGAGATACCTTCAGGCCTTGATTATAAGCATACATGTCAAGTGTGGGATTTTTTTTGGAGCATGTACCGTGGAGTTATTAAGCATATCCTTCATTCACGATATTGCTTTTAATGTCCATAAAGGCTATCAAAAATAAATAAAAATATATATATGTTTGGATAAGTCTGATGCCAGTGAACATTTTGAGTGGTGGAAACTAAAAGAATATTCATAAATGACTTAGTTATCACACTTAGAATGAGTTTACATTTTTTGTACAAAATACCGTATGTGGGGTATTTTTTTTTCATGCCTCAAGGGCTAGGTGGCGCTGCATATATAACTGAATGTTGTCATAGAGATAACTTCAGGCCTTGACGATAAACATACATGTCAAGTTTGGGATTTTTTGGAGCATGTACCGGGGAGTTATCAAGCATATCCTTTTTCATTGCGAAACACAAATTTTGATGCCCCGCCTTCATCATATAGTATTTCGAAAGGTCAAGATTTTTCCCCGTCGTTGGCTCAGGTCTTGACATGGTCCAGGTAAAGTCTTAACTCAGTCAGATGAAACGTGTAGGAGAAGTGGGCAAAAGTCTGCGCCCTGTGAATGTGCAAAAATCGTCAAAAATGGGACATTCAAAAATTCGTAGCTCACTTCCTGTTAATTTTAGCATATGGGTACAAGAGACTTTTTTGTAGGTCTTGGGCTCCCTCATACACCTAAAAATATTCGTCGTTCTTGCTTAAACGTACAACTGGGGCTGTTTCGTTAAAGATTTCTAGGGGGCGCTATTGAGTCATTTTTGTAAAAATAGCACAATCGCCGATAAAAAATTGCTCATTTTGCCAGGCCAGCTGTGTGTACCAAGTTTCGTGTGTTTCTGTGCCAGTTTAGGCCCTCAAAATTGGCGTTGTTTTCTTGGCGAACAGCGCTTAGCCACGCCCACAGCGACTCGCGAAAACTCACAAACTTCGTGTTGTGACAGCATGAAGGCCGACACCCTCATCTGAGCAAATATGAGGTAGGTCCAGTTAACATGGTTGGAGAAAAACATTGAAGAAAAATCGTAAGAAAAAAAATTGCCAGTAGGTGGCGCTATCAGTAAGATGAAATATAAGTTTGTAGATGTCTTTAGGGCTGGACTCTCATCAATTGTGTAAAATTTTGAGAAGATAGCATCATCTCGGTCAAGTTAATGCAGCTTTTGTTGTCACGAGAAATCTTCAGACTTTGCGGCACCGTAGCAGCCACGCCCTTTGGCGAAAAGTTACAATATTCGGTGTGGGGCATGATCAACATCTTAAGGCTTTTCTGACCAATTTTCAACTGGATCCCTTCAACGAGCTCAGCACAGTAGCTAAAAACGTAAAGTATGACAATTATTGTTACCACTAGGTGGCGCTACATGGATAACTGAATTTTATCTTATAGATGTTTTCAGGCCGTGACTATTAAGTTGCCTGATAAGTTTGAGATTTTTTGGAGCTTGAACATGGGAGTTATTAAGCATTTGCTCTTTCTGGACAAATGAAATTTTAAAGGCAATATTTGATGCCCCGCCCCCGTCATATAGTATTTCGAAATGGCAAGATTTTTTCCCCAGTTGTTCTCTCAGGTCTTGAGATGATAAATGCCAAGTTTGAAGTCAAATGGATGAAAAATGTTTGCAAAGGGGGAAAAAGCATGACCACAGTGAATGTGCCAAAATAGGCAAAAATTGGACATTAAAAAATTCATAGCTCACTTCCTGTACATTTTAGCTACATGGTCCCAATAGACTTTTTTGTGCGTCTCGGGGTGCTACACGTGCCTGCCAATTTTCGTTGCTCTAGCTCAAACATGCCGGGCTTGGTTTTTATTTTTCTATGCTAGGGGGCGCTATAGAGTCGCGTTGTTATGACGACTACATAATATCAAATTTTTCGCCGGGCCTGAGGAGTGTGCAAAGTTCGGTGAGTTTTCGTGAATGTTTAGGTACCCAAAATCGTGATCGTTTACGGAGAATAATAATAATAATAATAATAATAATAATAATAATCCGATCGAAAAACAATAGGGACCTCGCAGCGGTAGCTGCTCGGGCCCTAATAATAATAATAATTCGAACGAAAAACAATAGGGACCTCGCAGCGGTCGCTGCTCGGGCCCTAACTAGAGCTGCGAGCAGCTATAAAGGGCCCTCGCAGCCCGGGCCACGTTGGGGTCCTTGCACGTTGGGGTACTTGCACGTTAGGGTACTGGCACGTTGGGGTACTGGCATATTGGAAGCAAAATTTCTTTGAAAATGGCATAATAAACGTTTACATGTAGAATTTTCTTTTGCCAGTGTGTGTCAAGCTCAACGGGTTTTGGTGATTGTTAAGACCTGCAAAAATCAGCGTCCTTATTTATTTTTAGGCAATGAGTTGCCCTGATTGGTATTTTTTGTAAAAGTGTATATATACATCATCGCTCGTTGTACTCATTGCACAATGTTACTTTTATTGTCCAAAGGGGCAATCAAAAATGAATAAAACAAAATGGAAACGTACATACGTTTGGATCGGTGTGAAGCCAGTGAACAATTTGAGTGGTGGAAACTAAAAGAATATTCATAAATGGCTTAGTTATCACACTTAGAATGAGTTTACATTTTTTGTACAAAATACCGTATGTGTTTTTGTTTTTTTTTATATATTATGCCTCAAGGGCTAGGCGGCGCTGTATTTATAACTGAATGTTGTCATAGAGATACCTTCAGGCCTTGATTATAAGCATACATGTCAAGTGTGGGATTTTTTTTGGAGCATGTACCGTGGAGTTATTATGCATATCCTTCATTCACGATATTGAGTGAGTTTCTGTGCATGTTTAGACCCTCAAAACTGGCGTTGTTTTCTTGGAGAACAGCGCTTAGCCACACCCACAGCAATTCGCGAAAACTCACAAACTTCGTGTTGTGACATCATGAAGGCCGAAACCCTCATCTGAGCAAATATGAGGTAGGTCCAGTTAACGTGTTTGGAGAAAAACGTAGAAGAAAATTCTTAAGAAAAAAAATTGCCACTAGGTGGCGCTATCAGTTAGATGAAATATAAGTCAGTAGATGTCTTTAGGGCTGGACTCTCATCAAATGTGTGAAATTTTGAGAAGATAGGATCATCTCGGTCAAGTTAATGCAGCTTTTATTTTCACGAAAAATCTTCAGAATTTGCGTCACCGTAGAGGCCACGCCCTTTGGCGAAAAGTTACAATATTCGGTGTGGGGCATGATCAACATCTTAAGGCTTTTCTGACCAATTTTCAAATGGATCCCTTCAACAAGCTCAGCACAGTAGCTAAAAACGTAAAGTATGACATTTATTGTAACCACTAGGTGGCGCTATATGTATAACTTAATTTTATCATATAGATGTTTTCAGGCCGTGACTATTACGTTGCCTGAGAAGTTTGAGATTTTTTGGAGCTTGAACATGGGAGTTATTAAGCATTTGCTCTTTCTCGACAAATGAAATTTTAAAGGCAATATTTGATGCCCCGCCCCCGTCATATAGTATTTCGAAATGGCAAGATTTTTTCCCCAGTTGTTCTCTCAGGTCTTGAGATGATAAATGCCAAGTTTGAAGTCAATTGGATGAAAAATGTTTGCAAAGGGGGAAAAAGCATGACCACAGTGAATGTGCCAAAATAGGCCAAAATTGGACATAAAAAAATTCATAGCTCACTTCCTGTACATTTTAGCTACATGGTCCCAAGAGACTTTTTTGTGCGTCTCGGGGTGCTACACGTGCCTGCCAATTTTTGTTGCTCTAGCTCAAACGTGCCGGGCTTGGTTTTTATTTTTCTACGCTAGGGGGCGCTATAGAGTCGCATTGTTATGACGACTTAATAATATCAAATTTTTCGCCGGGCCTGAGGAGTGTGCAAAGTTCGGTGAGTTTTCGTGAATATTTAGGTACCCAAAATCGCGATTGTTTGCGGAGAATAAAGAATAATAATAATAAATAATAATAATAATAATAATTTTTACAAAAACAATAGGGACCTCGCAGCGGTCGCTGCTCGGGCCCTAATAAGAATAATAATAATAAGAATAACGGGAATGGTGTAGAATAACATATGTGTGAAGGCCTCCAGCCTTCACACAATAAGAATAACGGGAATGGTGTAGAATAACATATGTGTGAAGGCCTCCAGCCTTCACACAACTAGAAATGCCATTTCTGGGGAAATGGCGTGTGAAGGCTGGAGAGCTGAATGAATACCTGTGGAATGATTTGGAATAATGTTGAATGATGATGAATGATATTGAAAGATATTGAAAGATATTGAATGATATTGAATGATGTTGAATGATGTTGAATGATACTGAATGACATGGAATGAGCTAAACATGCTGAAGTTGGAATGGTTTAAATTCATCCAGAAATCTAGAAGCAGTTGAAGGAAGACAAATACCACAAAAGTAAAAATAAATCAGCAAGAAACAAGAAAACAAGGAAGAAATCAAGTAAGAAATGGACGAAGTAGCAAGTAATCGGGTAAGCAATGGAGTAAAGTGAGAAGAATTAAGTAAGCAATGAAGTAAGGAGGGTAGAATCGAGTCGCAATGGTGTAAGGAGTGGCAAACTTAAGCAATGGAGTAACAGTCACTCTGTTGAAATCAGGTCACATTTGCATTAGTATACTAAGCTAGCATTAGCATGCTAAGTTAACATTAGCATTAATGTGCTAACTTAGCATTAGCATGCTAAGCTAACATTAGCATTAGCATGCTAACTTAGCATTAGCATTCTAAGCTAACATTAGCATTGGCATGCTAAGCTAACATTAGCATTAGCATGCTAACATTAGCATTAGCATGCTAAGCTAACATTAGCATTAGCATGCTAACATTAGCATTAGCATGCTAACTTAGCATTAGCATTAGCATGCTAAGCTAACATTAGCATTAGCATGCTAACTTAGCATTAACATGCTAAGCTAACATTAGCATTAGCATGCTAACTTAGCATTAGCATGCTAGGCTAACATTAGCATTAGCATGCTAAGCTAACATTAGCATTCACATGCTAAGCTAACATTAGCATTAGCATGCTGAGCTAACATTAGCATTAGCATGCTAAGCTAGCAATAGCATTAGCATGTTCAGCTAGAATTAGCATTAGCTAGCATTAGCATGCTAACTTAGCACTAGCATGCTCACTTCCTGTTGATTTCAGGCCACTTCCTGTTGAAATCGGGTCACTTCCTGTTGAAATCGGGTCACTTCCTGTTGAAATTGGGTCACTTCCTGTTGATATCAGGTCACTTCCTGTCAAAATTGGGTCACTTCCTGTTGAAATTGGGTCACTTCCTGTTGATATCAGGTCACTTCCTGTCAAAATCGGGTCACTTCCTGTTTAAATCGGGTCACTTCCTGTTAAAAACAGGTCACTTCCTATTGATTTTAGG
Organism: Festucalex cinctus; assembly: GCF_051991245.1. NCBI lineage: Eukaryota > Metazoa > Chordata > Actinopteri > Syngnathiformes > Syngnathidae > Festucalex > Festucalex cinctus. The sequence goes on from NC_135425.1 coordinate 2,263,376, forward strand.
TCACTTCCTGTTGAAATTAAGTCACTTCCTGTTGAAATCGGGTCACTTCCTGTTGATTTTAAGTCACTTCCTGTTGACATGAAGTCACTTCCTGTTAAAATCAGGTCACTTCCTGTTGAAATCTGGTCATTTCCTGTTAAAATCAGGTCACTTCCTGTTGATTTTAGGTCACTTCCTGTTGAAATTAAGTCACTTCCTGTTGAAATTAAGTCACTTCCTGTTGATATGAGGTCACTTCCTGTTGATATTGGTCACTTCCTGTTCAGGTCGGGGAATATCCTGGCAAGAATCACACGCATACCTAATCAATTGGCCAAAATGGCCACCGCCTTGGGAGGCCAGGTTGGCGAGAAACCTGGGCATATCATTTGTCTAAAATGGCCGCCGTGCATGGTAAGTTGGAAAATGGCCGCCATACGTGGTAGGTGGTAAGATGGAAGAGCTCATGACGTGAAATGGTGGAATATATTGAAGTTGGCACGAAGTCAATCGGATAAATAATGTGGAAGTAAATGGAAAATTTAGAATGTGGGAAATATTTGGGTACGAAATTGGGAATTGTGGGTAAGGCGTGAATTTTGGAACTGAAAAGCTGGAAGAGCTCATGGCTTGAATTGGTGGAATATATTGAAGTTGAAACCACGTCAATCGGTTGAAAAATGTCGAAGTAAATGTGAAATGTAGAATGTGGGAAATATTCGGGTACGCAATCGGGAATTGTGGGTAAGGCATGAATTTTGGAACTGAAAAGCTGGAAGAGCTCATGGCTTGAATTGCTGGAATATATTGAAGTTGGAACGAAGTCAATCGGATGACTAATGTGGAAGTAAATGTGAAATATAGAATGTGGGAAATATTCGGGTACGAAATCCGGAATTGTGGGCAAGGTGTGAATTTTGGAACTGAAAAGCTGGAAGAGCTCATGGCTTGAATTGCTGGAATATATTGAAGCTGGAACGACGTCAATCGGATGAATAATGTGTAAGTAAATGGAAAATGTAGAATGTGGGAAATATTCGGGTACGAAATCGGGAATTGTGGGCAAGGCGTGAATTTTGGAACTGAAAAGCTGGAAGAGCTAATGGCTTGAAATGCTGGAATATATTGAAGCTGGAACGACGTCAATCGGATGAATAATGTGTAAGTAAATGGAAAATGTAGAATGTGGGAAATATTCGGGTACGAAATCGGGAATTGTGGGTCAGGCGTAAATTTTGGAACTGAAAAGCTGGAAGAGCTCATGGCTTGAAGTGGTGGAATATATTGAAGTTGAAACGACGTCAATCGGATGAATAATGTGGAAGTAAATGGAAAATGTAGAATGTGGGAAATATTCGGGTACGAAATCAGGAATTGTGGGCAAGGCGTGAATTTTGGAACTGAAAAGCTGGAAGAGCTAATGGCTTGAAATGCTGGAATATATTGAAGCTGGAACGACGTCAATTGGATGAATAATGTGGAAGTAAATGGAAAATGTAGAATGTGGGAAATATTCGGGTACGAAATCGGGAATTGTGGGCAAGGCGTGAATTTTGGAACTGAAAAGCTCATTATGGAACATATTGAAGTTGGAACGAAGTGAATCGGATGAAAAATGTGGAAGGAAATGTGAAATTTTGAATCTCCCATTGAGAATACATGGGGAAAAATCGGGTACGAAATCGGGAATTGCGGGTAACACGTGAATCGTGGGAATAAGAAAAATGGAAGCGCTCTAGGCGCGAATATTTGGAATCGTTTGAAATTGGAACGGAGTGAATCGGGTGAAAAATGTGGAAGAAGAAACCGGACAAAAAAGTGCGAGGAATAAAATATAATAAGAATAAGAATAAGAACTAGAAATGCCATTTCTGGGGAAATGGCGTGTGAAGGCTGGAGAGCTGAATGAATACCTGTGGAATGATTTGGAATAATGTTGAATGATGATGAATGATATTGAAAGATATTGAATGATATTGAATGGTTTTGAATGATGTTGAATGATGTTGAATGATACTGAATGACATGGAATGAGCTTAACATGCTGAAGTTGGAATGGTTTAATTCTAATGTTAGCATGCTAACATTAGCATTAGCATGCTAACTTAGCATTAGCATGCTAAGCTAACATTAGAATTAGCATGCTAACTCAGCATTAGCATGCTAAGCTAACATTAGCATTAGCATGCTAGCTTAGTACTAGCATGCTCACTTCCTGTTGATTTCAGGCCACTTCCTGTTGAAATCGGGTCACTTCCTGTTGAATTCGGGTCACTTCCTATTGAAACTGGGTCACTTCCTGTTGATTTTAAGTCACTTCCTGTTGATATCAGGTCACTTCCTGTCAAAATCGGGTCACTTCCTGTTGAAATCGGGTCACTTCCTGTTAAAAACAGGTCACTTCCTGTTGATTTTAGGTCACTTCCTGTTGAAATTAAGTCACTTCCTGTTGAAATCAGGTCACTTCCTGTTGATTTTAAGTCACTTCCTGTTGATATGAGGTCACTTCCTGTTAAAATCAGGTCACTTCCTGTTGAAATCGGGTCATTTCCTGTTAAAATCAGGTCACTTCCTGTTGATTTTAGGTCACTTCCTGTTGATTTTAGGTCACTTCCTGCTGAAATTAAGTCACTTCCTGTGGATATGAGGTCACTTCCTGTTGATATTGGTCACTTCCTGTTCAGGTCGGGGAATATCCTGGGAAGAATCACACGCATACCTAATCAATTGGCCAAAATGGCCACCGCCTTGGGAGGCCAGGTTGGCGAGAAACCTGGGCATATCATTTGTCTAAAATGGCCGCCGTGCATGGTAAGTTGGAAAATGGCCGCCATGCGTGGTAAGTTCGGTGGTAAGATGAAAGAGCTCATGACGTGAAATGGTGGAATATATTGAAGTTGGAACGAAGTCAATCGGATAAATAATGTGGAAGTAAATGGAAAATGTAGAATGTGGGAAATATTTGGGTACGAAATCGGGAATTGTGGGTAAGGCGTGAATTTTGGAACTGAAAAGCTGGAAGAGCTCATGGCTTGAATTGGTGGAATATATTGAAGTTGAAACGACGTCAATCGGATGAAAAATGTCGAAGTAAATGTGAAATGTAGAATGTGGGAAATATTCGGGTACAAAATCGGGAATTGTGGGTAAGGCATGAATTTTGGAACTGAAAAGCTGGAAGAGCTCATGGCTTGAATTGCTGGAATATATTGAAGTTGGAACGAAGTCAATCGGATGAATAATGTGGAAGTAAATGTGAAATATAGAATGTGGAAAATATTCGGGTACCAAATCCGGAATTGTGGGCAAGGTGTGAATTTTGGAACTGAAAAGCTGGAAGAGCTCATGGCTTGAATTGCTGGAATATATTGAAGCTGGAACGACGTCAATCGGATGAATAATGTGTAAGTAAATGGAAAATGTTGAATGTGGGAAATATTCGGGTATGAAATCGGGAATTGTGGGCAAGGCGTGAATTTTGGAACTGAAAAGCTGGAAGAGCTAATGGCTTGAAATGCTGGAATATATTGAAGTTGGAACGACGTTAATTGGATGAATGATGTGGAAGTAAATGGAAAATGTAGAATATGGGTAATGTGCGGGTACGAAATCAGGAATTGTGGGTAAGGCATGAATTTTGGAACTGAAAAGCTGGAAGAGCTCATGGCTTGAATTGGTGGAATATATTGAAGTTGAAACGACATCAATCGGATGAAAAATGTCGAAGTAAATGTGAAATGTAGAATGTGGGAAATATGCGGGTACGAAATCGGGAATTGTGGGTAAGGCATGAATTTTGGAACTGAAAAGCTGGAAGAGCTCATGGCTTGAATTGGTGGAATATATTGAAGTTGAAACGACATCAATCGGATGAAAAATGTCGAAGTAAATGTGAAATGTAGAATGTGGGAAATATGCGGGTACGAAATCGGGAATTGTGGGTAAGGCATGAATTTTGGAACTGAAAAGCTGGAAGAGCTCATGATGGAACATATTGAAGTTGGAACGAAGTGAATCGGATGAAAAATGTGGAAGGAAATGTGAAATTTAGAATCTCCCATTAAGAATACATGGGGAAAAATCGGGTACGAAATCGGGAATTGCGGGTAACACGTGAATCGTGGGAATAAGAAAAATGGAAGCGATGTAGGCGCGAATATTTGGAATCATTTGAAATTGGAACGGAGTGAATCGGGTGAAAAATGTGGAAGTAGAAACAGGACAAAAAAGTGCGAGGAATAAAATAGAATAAGAATAACGGGAATGGTGTAGAATAACATATGTGTGAAGGCCTCCAGCCTTCACACAACTAGAAATGCCATTTCTGGGGAAATGGCGTGTGAAGGCTGGAGAGCTTAATGAATACCTGTGGAATGATTTGGAATAATGTTGAATGATGATGAATGATATTGAAAGATATTGAATGATATTGAATGGTGTTGAATGATGTTGAATGATACTGAATGACATGGAATGAGCTTAACATGCTGAAGTTGGAATGGTTTAAATTCATCCAGAAATCTAGAAGCAGTTGAAGGAAGATAAATATCACAAAAGTAAAAATAAATCAGCAAGAAACAAGAAAACAAGGAAGAAATCAAGTAAGAAATGGAGGAAGTAGCAAGTAATCGGGTAAGCAATGGAGTAAAGTGAGAAGAATTAAGTAAGCAATAAAGTAAGGAGGGTAGAATCGGGTCGCAATGGTGTAAGGAGTGGCAAACTTAAGCAATGGAGTAATCGTTACTCTGTTGAAATCAGGTCACATTTGCATTAGTATACTAAGCTAGCATTAGCATGCTAAGCTAACATTAGCAATAATATGCTAACTTAACATTAGCATGCTAAGCTAACATTAGCATGCTAACTTAGCATTAGCATTCTAAGCTAACATTAACATTAGTATGCTAAGCTAACATTAGCATTAGCATGCTAACATTAACATTGGCATGCTAAGTTAACATTAGCATTAACATGCTAACATTAGCATTGGCATGCTAAGCTAACATTAGCATTAGCATGCTAGCTTAGCATTAGCATGCTAAGCTAACATTAGCATTAGCATGCTAAGCTAACATTAGCATGCTAAGCTAACATTAGCATTAACATGCTAACATTAGCATTGGCATGCTAAGCTAACATTAGCATTAGCATGCTAGTTTAGCATTAGCATGCTAAGCTAACATTAGCATTAGCATGCTAAGCTAACATTAGCATTAGGATGCTAAGCTAACATCAGCATTAGCATGCTAGCTTAGCGTTAGCATGCTAAGCTAACATTAGCATTAACATGCTCAGCTAATATTAGCATTAGCATGCTAAGCTAACATTAGCATTAGCATGCTAAGCTAACATTAGCATGCTAACTTAGCATTAGCATGCTGAGCTAACATTAGCATTAGCATGCTAAGCTAGCAATAGCATTACCATGTTCAGCTAGCGTTAGCATTAGCTAGCATTAGCATGCTAACTTAGCACTAGCATGCTCACTTCCTGTTGATTTCAGGCCACTTCCTGTTGAAATCGGCTCACTTCCTGTTGAAATCGGGTCACTTCCTGTTGATTTTAGGTCACTTCCTGTTGATATCAGGTCACTTCCTGTTAAAATCGGGTCACTTCCTGTTGAAATCGGGGAACTTCCTGTTAAAATCAGGTCACTTCCTGTTGATTTTAGGTCACTTCCTGTTGAAATTAAGTCACTTCCTGTTGAAATTAAGTCACTTCCTGTTGATTTTAGGTCACTTCCTGTTGATATGAGGTCACTTCCTGTTGATATTGGTCACTTCCTGTTCAGGTCGGGGAATATCCTGGCAAGAATCACACGCATACCTAATCAATTGGCCAAAATGGCCACCGCCTTGGGAGGCCAGGTTGGCGAGAAACCTGGGCATATCATTTGTCTAAAATGGCCGCCGTGCATGGTAAGTTGGAAAATGGCCGCCATACGTGGTAAGTTAGGTGGTAAGATGGAAGAGCTCATGACGTGAAATGGTGGAATATATTGAAGTTGGAACAAAGTCAATCGGATAAATAATGTGGAAGTAAATGGAAAATGTAGAATGTGGGAAATATTTGGGTACGAAATTGGGAATTGTGGGTAAGGCGTGAATTTTGGAACTGAAAAGCTGGAAGAGCTCATGGCTTGAATTGGTGGAATATATTGAAGTTGAAACGACGTCAATCGGATGAAAATGTGGAAGTAAATGTGAAATGTAGAATGTGGGAAATATTCGGGTACGAAATCGGGAATTGTGGGTAAGGCATGAATTTTGGAACTGAAAAGCTGGAAGAGCTCATGGCTTGAATTGCTGGAATATATTGAAGTTGGAACGAAGTCAATTGGATGAATAATGTGGAAGTAAATGAAAAATGTAGAATGTGGGAAATATTCGGGCACCAAATCGTGAATTGTGGGTAAGGCGTGAATTTTGGAACTGAAAAGCTGGAAGAGCTCATGGCTTGAATTGCTGGAATATATTGAAGTTGGAACTAAGTCAATCGGATGAATAATGTAGAAGTAAATGTGAAATATAGAATGTGTGAAAAATTCGGGTACGAAATCGTGAATTGTGGGTAAGGCATGAATTTTGGAACTGAAAAGCTGGAAGAGCTCATGGCTTGAATTGCTGGAATATATTGAAGCTGGAACGACGTCAATCGGATGAATAATGTGTAAGTAAATGGAAAATGTAGAATGTGGGAAATATTCGGGTACGAAATCGGGAATTGTGGGCAAGGCGTGAATTTTGGAACTGAAAAGCTGGAAGAGCTAATGGCTTGAAATTGTGGAATATATTGAAGCTGGAACGACGTCAATTGGATGAATAATGTGGAAGTAAATGGAAAATGTAGAATGTGGGAAATATTCGGGTACGAAATCAGGAATTGTGGGTAAGGCGTGAATTTTGGAACTGAAAAGCTGGAAGAGCTCATGGCTTGAATTGCTGGAATATATTGAAGTTGGAACGAAGTCAATCGGATGAATAATGTGTAAGTAAATGTGAAATATAGAATGTGGGAAAAATTCGGGTACGAAATCGTGAATTGTGGGTAAGGCATGAATTTTGGAACTGAAAAGCTGGAAGAGCTCATGGCTTGAATTGCTGGAATATATTGAAGTTGGAACGAAGTCAGTCGGATGGATAATGTGGAAGTAAATGTGAAATGTAGAATGTGGCAAATATTCGGGTACGAAATCCGGAATTGTGGGCAAGGTGTGAATTTTGGAACTGAAAAGCTGGAAGAGCTCATGGCTTGAATTGGTGGAATATATTGAAGTTGAAACCACGTCAATCGGTTGAAAAATGTCGAAGTAAATGTGAAATGTAGAATGTGGCAAATATTCGGGTACGAAATCCGGAATTGTGGGCAAGGTGTGAATTTTGGAACTGAAAAGCTGGAAGAGCTCATGGCTTGAATTGGTGGAATATATTGAAGTTGGAACGAAGTCAATCGGATAAATAATGTGGAAGTAAATGGAAAATGTAGAATGTGGGAAATATTTGGGTACGAAATTGGGAATTGTGGGTAAGGCGTGAATTTTGGAACTGAAAAGCAGGAAGAGCTCATGGCTTGAATTGGTGGAATAGATTGAAGTTGAAACGACGTCAATCGGATGAAAAATGTCGAAGTAAATGTGAAATGTATAATGTGGGAAATATTCGGGTACGAAATCGGGAATTGTGGGTAAGGCATGAATTTTGGAACTGAAAAGCTGGAAGAGCTCATGGCTTGAATTGCTGGAATATATTGAAGTTGGAACAAAGTCAATCGGATGAATAATGTGTAAGTAAATGGAAAATGTAGAATGTGGGAAATATTTGGGTACGAAATTGGGAATTGTGGGTAAGGCGTGAATTTTGGAACTGAAAAGCTGGAAGAGATCATGGCTTGAATTGGTGGAATATATTGAAGTTGAAACGACGTCAATCGGATGAAAAATGTCGAAGTAAATGGAAAATGTAGAATGTGGGTAATGTGCGGGTACGAAATCGAGAATTGTGGGTAAGGCGTGAATTTTGGAACTGAAAAGCTGGAAGAGCTCATGGCTTGAATTGCTGGAATATATTGAAGTTGGGACGAAGTCAATCGGATGAATAATGTGGAAGTAAATGAAAAATGTAGAATGTGGGAAATATTCGGGTACGAAATCGTGAATTGTGGGTAAGGCGTGAATTTTGGAACTGAAAAGCTGGAAGAGCTCATGATGGAACATATTGAAGTTGGAACGAAGTGAATCGGATGAAAACTGTGGAAGGAAATGTGAAATTTTGAATCTCCCATTAAGAATACATGGGGAAAAATCGGGTACGAAATCGGGAATTGCGGGTAACACGTGAATCGTGGGAATAAGAAAAATGGAAGCGCTCTAGGCGCGAATATTTGGAATCGTTTGAAATTGGAACGGAGTGAATCGGGTGAAAAATGTGGAAGAAGAAACTGGACAAAAAAGTGCGAGGAATAAAATATAATAATAACTAGAAATGCCATTTCTGGGGAAATGGCGTGTGAAGGCTGGAGAGCTGAATGAATACCTGTGGAATGATTTGGAATAATGTTGAATGATGATGAATGATATTAAAAGATATTGAAAGATATTGAATGATATTGAATGATATTGAATGATGTTGAATGATACTGAATGACATGGAATGAGCTTAACATGCTGAAGTTGGAATGGTTTAAATTCATCCAAAAATCTAGAAGCAGTTGAAGGAATACAAATACCACAAAAGTAAAAATAAATCAGCAAGAAACAAGAAAACAAGGAAGAAATCAAGTAAGAAATGGACGAAGTAGCAAGTAATCGGGTAAGCAATGGAGTAAAGTGAGAAGAATTAAGTAAGCAATGAAGTAAGGAGGGTAGAATCGAGTCGCAATGGTGTAAGGAGTGGCAAACTTAAGCAATGGAGTAATAGTCACTCTGTTGAAATCAGGTCACATTTGCATTAGTATACTAAGCTAGCATTAGCATGCTAAGTTAACATTAGCATTAATATGCTAACTTAGCATTAGCATGCTAACATTAGCATTAGCATGCTAACATTAGCATTAGCATGCTAAGCTAACATTAGCATTAGCAAGCTAACATTAGCATTAGCATGCTAACTTAGCATTAGCATTAACATGCTAAGCTAACATTAGCATTAGCATGCTAAGCTAACATTAGCATTAGCATGCTAACTTAGCATTAGCATGCTAAGCTAACATTAGCATTAGCATGCTAAGCTAACATTAGCATTCACATGCTAAGCTAACATTAGCATTAGCATGCTGAGCTAACATTAGCATTAGCATGCTAAGCTAGCAATAGCATTAGCTAACATTAGCATGCTAACTTAGCATGCTAACTTAGCACTAGCATGCTCACTTCCTGTTGATTTCAGGCCACTTCCTGTTGAAATCGGGTCACTTCCTGTTGAAATCGGGTCACTTCCTGTTGAAATTGGGTCACTTCCTGTTGATATCAGGTCACTTCCTGTCAAAATTGGGTCACTTCCTGTTGAAATTGGGTCACTTCCTGTTGATATCAGGTCACTTCCTGTCAAAATTGGGTCACTTCCTGTTGAAATTGGGTCACTTCCTGTTGAAATCGGGTCACTTCCTGTTGATATCAGGTCACTTCCTGTCAAAATTGGGTCACTTCCTGTTGGAATTGTGTCACTTCCTGTTGGAATTGGGTCACTTCCTGTTGATATCAGGTCACTTCCTGTCAAAATTGGGTCACTTCCTGTTGAAATCGGGTCACTTCCTGTTGAAATTGGGTCACTTCCTGTTGATATCAGGTCACTTCCTGTCAAAATTGGGTCACTTCCTGTTGAAATTGGGTCACTTCCTGTTGATATCAGGTCACTTCCTGTCAAAATTGGGTCACTTCCTGTTGAAATCGGGTCACTTCCTGTTGAAATCGGGTCACTTCCTGTTGATATCAGGTCACTTCCTGTCAAAATTGGGTCACTTCCTGTTGGAATTGGGTCACTTCCTGTTGATATCAGGTCACTTCCTGTCAAAATTGGGTCACTTCCTGTTGAAATCGGGTCACTTCCTGTTGAAATTGGGTCACTTCCTGTTGATATCAGGTCACTTCCTGTCAAAATTGGGTCACTTCCTATTGAAATTGGGTCACTTCCTGTTGATATCAGGTCACTTCCTGTCAAAATTGGGTCACTTCCTGTTGAAATCGGGTCACTTCCTGTTGATTTTAGGCCACTTCCTGTTGAAATTAAGTCACTTCCTGTTGACATCGGGTCACTTCCTGTTGATTTTAAGTCACTTCCTGTTGATATGAGGTCACTTCCTGTTAAAATCAGGTCACTTCCTGTTGAAATCGGGTCATTTCCTGTTAAAATCAGGTCACTTCCTGTTGATTTTAGGTCACTTCCTGTTGAAATTAAGTCACTTCCTGTTGAAATTAAGTCACTTCCTGTTGAGATTAAGTCACTTCCTGTTGATATGAGGTCACTTCCTGTTGATATGAGGTCACTTCCTGTTGATATTGGTCACTTCCTGTTCAGGTCGGGGAATATCCTGGCAAGAATCACACGCATACCTAATCAATTGGCCAAAATGGCCACCGCCTTGGGAGGCCAGGTTGGCGAGAAACCTGGGCATATCATTTGTCTAAAATGGCCGCCGTGCATGGTAAGTTGGAAAATGGCCGCCATACGTGGTAAGTTAGGTGGTAAGATGGAAGAGCTCATGACGTGAAATGGTGGAATATATTGAAGTTGGAACGAAGTCAATCGGATAAATAATGTGGAAGTAAATGGAAAATGTAGAATGTGGGAAATATTTGGGTACGAAATTGGGAATTGTGGGTAAGGCGGGAATTTTGGAACTGAAAAGCTGGAAGAGCTCATGGCTTGAATTGGTGGAATATATTGAAGTTGAAACAACGTCAATCGGATGAAAAATGTCGAAGTAAATGTGAAATGTAGAATGTGGGAAATATTCGGGTACGCAATCGGGAATTGTGGGTAAGGCATGAATTTTGGAACTGAAAAGCTGGAAGAGCTCATGGCTTGAATTGCTGGAATATATTGAAGTTGGAACGAAGTCAATCGGATGAATAATGTGGAAGGAAATGTGAAATATAGAATGTGGGAAATATTCGGGTACGAAATCCGGAATTGTGGGCAAGGTGTGAATTTTGGAACTGAAAAGCTGGAAGAGCTCATGGCTTGAATTGCTGGAATATATTGAAGCCCGAACAACGTCAATCGGATGAATAATGTGGAAGAAAATGTAGAATGTGGGTAATGTGCGGGTACAAAATCGGGAATTGTGGGTAAGGCGTGAATTTTGGAACTGAAAAGCTGGAAGAGCTCATGGCTTGAATTGCTGGAATATATTGAAGTTGGAACGAAGTCAATCGGATGAAAAATGTCGAAGTAAATGTGAAATGTAGAATGTGGGAAATATTCGGGTACGCAATCGGGAATTGTGGGTAAGGCATGAATTTTGGAACTGAAAAGCTGGAAGAGCTCATGGCTTGAATTGCTGGAATATATTGAAGTTGGAACGAAGTCAATCGGATGAATAATGTGGAAGGAAATGTGAAATATAGAATGTGGGAAATATTCGGGTACGAAATCCGGAATTGTGGGCAAGGTGTGAATTTTGGAACTGAAAAGCTGGAAGAGCTCATGGCTTGAATTGCTGGAATATATTGAAGCCCGAACAACGTCAATCGGATGAATAATGTGGAAGAAAATGTAGAATGTGGGTAATGTGCGGGTACAAAATCGGGAATTGTGGGTAAGGCGTGAATTTTGGAACTGAAAAGCTGGAAGAGCTCATGGCTTGAATTGCTGGAATATATTGAAGCTGGAACGACGTCAATCGGATGAATAATGTGTAAGTAAATGGAAAATGTAGAATGTGGGAAATATTCGGGTACGAAATCGGGAATTGTGGGCAAGGCGTGAATTTTGGAACTGAAAAGCTGGAAGAGCTCATGGCTTGAAGTGGTGGAATATATTGAAGTTGAAACGAAGTGAATCGGATGAAAAATGTGGAAGGAAATGTGAAATTTTGAATCTCCCATTAAGAATACATGGGGAAAAATCGGGTACGAAATCGGGAATTGCGGGTAACACGTGAATCGTGGGAATAAGAAAAATGGAAGCGCTCTAGGCGCGAATATTTGGAATCGTTTGAAATTGGAACGGAGTGAATCGGGTGAAAAATGTGGAAGAAGAAACTGGACAAAAAAGTGCGAGGAATAAAATATAATAATAATAAGAATAACGGGAATGGTGTAGAATAACATATGTGTGAAGGCCTCCAGCCTTCACACAACTAGAAATGCCATTTCTGGGGAAATGGCGTGTGAAGGCTGGAGAGCTGAATGAATACCTGTGGAATGATTTGGAATAATGTTGAATGATGATGAATGATATTGAAAGATATTGAATGATATTGAATGATGTTGAATGATACTGAATGACATGGAATGAGCTTAAAGGAAGGCTCCTTTAATTTTACATGTATGGCTTGATCGGCAGTAAATAGTTAGTTTAGCTACGAAAAATGCATAAGAGCTGAAGAATACACCCTTATATTGATTTATTTAACTTTTCTTCAACATAGAAGTACTTCCGTGTTGCAACGCCCCCAAGTGGTGACGTCACTAGTGTGTATACTCGCTTGGCGAACGCAGACATAACAACGAGGAGGACACAAACGTCACTTATGCCTTTGTGTATTGCAAAATTTTGCAAGGCGTCGGCAATGAAAAACCCGCGAGACCCCCCCCACCCCCCCCAAAAAAAAAAAAAAAAAAAAAAAAAGCTACTTGAGTAGACAATGGTTTGTTTGCTAAGTGCTGTCAACCTCCCGAAGGACAAGCAGGCGTGTGCGCAGCGAACATTTCAGGCATGAGGACTTCGAATATATGTTACAATTTGAGATGGGGTACGCCACACGCCTAATACTAAAGCCCAACGCAGTACCGAGTATCTTTAAAGAACCAGACGTGGGAAATAATCAAGCCGATGGAGGAGCCGCAACTGCTAGCAACACGGAGCCTTCACTCTCACAACAGCCGCCACAAATCGAGGTCTTACTACGGCCACTGAAAGATCTCGGAGAAGCGAAGCAAATGTAAAGCGAAAGGTAGGCATGTTTCGGGGGTGGGGGGGGGGCATTCGTTATTATACTGCACGGACTGTTTTATTTCATAATTCATTTGAAGGTGGCCAACGCAGGGGCACGTCGGCACGTTACCGTAATGCACAGTATTAACAATCGTTGGGGCGGCTGGCTTGACTTCGTCTTTTCGAGTGGCGGCTGGCCTGACCGCATCGGGACGCTACGCAAAAAAAGAAAAAAAAAACAGCTAGGGGAGGTTGGGTGCTGTAACGACGATACATTTAATTTTACTATTTTTTCTTTTTCCTGAAATATTTCGTCAGTTCCACACGTTTTGCATTGCTCGTACTGTGTGTCACTTTACCTGTTGGATATTGGCTCATCCAAGACTTTTCTTCTTCACATCTTTCATCGCAACCAAAGCTATCCTGAGAATGTCTATTTAGTATTGCCATGTTGAATGTCTGATGTTCCGGGATGCAGTTGAGATTGTCCGCAAGGAACCGATCCTCGAGTTCTTTCATTTCCAGACAGCACACATTCATTAGCGGATTGTCCATTCATGTGCAGCTCCCGCACGAACACCACTCACCCCTCCCCCCCCCCCTGATTCACTCGTTCGTTAAAGTTTATTTTGTGCCCGAAAAGACCATCTGGCGCCACAACTTTCACATCCAAGGCAGACTTTCCTTCGGTAGGGTTATTTTGTTGTGTTGGCTCGAAGCGATAAGGTTTAATCCTTCCGGGTTTGACGCTAGATGCACGGCTGCGTTGCATAGTGCTTCCATAGTGTTGCGTTTACACACTAGTGACGTAAACATCCGGGTTATTTAGTCACATGTAACAAACATGCCGGCGTTCGATTCATTTTAACATCGGTTTAAAAGTTATTAAATGTACATAAAAAAATAATCACGTCACCAAATTAATTATTGAAAAAGTAGCAACTTTTTGCTGCTAAAAATGGATCAATAAGTAAAGTGTTCCTTTAACATGCTGAAGTTGGAATGGTTTAAATTCATCCAGAAATCTAGAAGCAGTTGAAGGAAGATAAATACCACAAAAGTACAAATAAATCAGCAAGAAACAAGAAAACAAGGAAGAAATCAAGTAAGAAATGGAGGAAGTAGCAAGTAATCGGGAAGCAATGGAGTAAAGTGAGAAGAATTAAGTAAGCAATGACGTAAGGAGGGTAGAATCGAGTCGCAATGGTGTAAGGAGTGGCAAACTTAAGCAATGGAGTAATAGTCACTCTGTTGAAATCCGGTCACATTTGCATTAGTATACTAAGCTAGCATTAGCATGCTAAGTTAACATTAGAATTAATATGCTAACTTAGCATTAGCATGCTAAGCTAACATTAGCATTAGCATGCTAACTTAGCATTAGCATTCTAAGCTAACATTAGCATTGCTATGCTAAGCTAACATTAGCAGTAACATGCTAACATTAGCATTAGCTAGTTAAGCTAACATTAGCATTAGCATTTGATATGAGGTCACTTCCTGTTGATATTGGTCACTTCCTGTTCAGGTCGGGGAATATCCTGGCAAGAATCACACGCATACCTAATCAATTGGCCAAAATGGCCACCGCCTTGGGAGGCCAGGTTGGCGAGAAACCTGGGCATATCATTTGTCTAAAATGGCCGCCGTGCATGGTAAGTTGGAAAATGGCCGCCATGCGTGGTAAGTTAGGTGGTAAGATGGAAGAGCTCATGAGGTGAAATGGTGGAATATATTGAAGTTGGAACGAAGTCAATTGGATAAATAATGTGGAAGTAAATGGAAAATGTAGAATGGGGGAAATATTCGGGTACGAAATCGGGAATTGTGGGCAAGGCGTGAATTTTGGAACTGAAAAGCTGGAAGAGCTAATGGCTTGAAATGCTGGAATATATTGAAGCTGGAACGACGTCAATCGGATGAATAATGTGTAAGTAAATGGAAAATGTAGAATGTGGGAAATATTCGGGTACGAAATCGGGAATTGTGGGTCAGGCGTGAATTTTGGAACTGAAAAGCTGGAAGAGCTCATGGCTTGAAGTGGTGGAATATATTGAAGTTGAAACGACGTCAATCGGATGAATAATGTGGAAGTAAATGGAAAATGTAGAATGTGGGAAATATTCGGGTACGAAATCGGGAATTGTGGGTCAGGCGTAAATTTTGGAACTGAAAAGCTGGAAGAGCTCATGGCTTGAAGTGGTGGAATATATTGAAGTTGAAACGACGTCAATCGGATGAATAATGTGGAAGTAAATGGAAAATGTAGAATGTGGGAAATATTCGGGTACGAAATCAGGAATTGTGGGCAAGGCGTGAATTTTGGAACTGAAAAGCTGGAAGAGCTAATGGCTTGAAATGCTGGAATATATTGAAGCTGGAACGACGTCAATCGGATGAATAATGTGTAAGTAAATGTGAAATATAGAATTTGGGAAATATTCGGGTACGAAATTGGGAATTGTGGGTAAGGCGTGAATTTTGGAACTGAAAAGCTGGAAGAGCTCATGGCTTGAATTGCTGGAATATATTGAAGTTGGAACGAAGTCAATCGGATGAATAATGTGGAAGTAAATGAAAAATGTAGAATGTGGGAAATATTCGGGTACGAAATCGTGAATTGTGGGTAAGGCGTGAATTTTGGAACTGAAAAGCTGGAAGAGCTCATGATGGAACATATTGAAGTTTGAACGAAGTGAATCGGATGAAAAATGTGGAAGGAAATGTGAAATTTTGAATCTCCCATTAAGAATACATGGAGAAAAATATAGTCACTCTGTTGAAATCAGGTAACATTTGCATTAGTATACTAAGCTAGCATTAGCATGCTAAGCTAACATTAGCATTAGCATGCTAAGCTAACATTAGCATTAGCATGCTAAGCTAACATTAGCATTAGCATGCTAAGCTAGCATTAGCATGCTAAGCTAACATTTACATTAGCATGCTAACTTAGCATGAGCATTAGCATGCTATCATTAGCATTAGCATGCTAAGTTAGCATTAGCATGCTAAGCTAACATTTGCATTAAGCTAACATTAGCATTAGGATGCTAAGCTAGCATTAACATTAGCATGCTAATCTAACATTAGCATTAGCATGCTAACTTAGCATTAGCATTCTAACATTAGCATTAGCATGCTAACATTAGCATTAGCATGCTAACTTAGCATTAGAATTATACTAAGCTAACATTAGCATTAGCATGTTAATCTAGCATTAGCATTAGCATGCTAAGCTAACATTAGCATTAACATGCTAACTTAGCATTAACATTAGCATGCTAACCTTAGCATTAGCATGCTATCCGAGAATTAGCATTAGCATACTAAGCTAACATTAGCATTAGCATGCAAACTTAGTATAAGCATGCTAAGCTAACATTAGCATGCTAAGCTAGCAATAGCATTAGCATGTTCAGCTAGCATTAGCATTAGCTAGCATTAGCATGCTAATTTAGCACTAGCATGCTCACTTCCTGTTGATTTCAGGCCACTTCCTGTTTAAATCGGGTCACTTCCTGTTGAAATGGGTCACTTCCTGTTGATTTTAGGTCACTTCCTGTTGATTTGAGGTCACTTCCTGTTAAAATCAGGTCACTTCCTGTTAAAATCAGGTCATTTCCTGTTGAAATTGGGTCACTTCCTGTTGAAATCGGGTCACTTCCTGTTAAATTCAGGTCACTTCCTGTTGATTTGAGGCCACTTCCTGTTGAAATCGGGTCACTTCCTGTTGATATGAGGTCACTTCCTCTTGATATGAGGTCACTTCCTGTTAAATTCAGGTCACTTCCTGTTAAAATCAGGTCACATCCTGTTGATTTCAGGCCACTTCCTGTTGAAATCGGGTCACTTCCTGTTGATATGAGGTCACTTCCTGTTAAAATCAGGTCACTTCCTGTTGATTTCAGGCCACTTCCTGTTGAAATCGGGTCACTTCCTGTTGAAATCGGGTCACTTCCTGTTGATTTTAGGTCACTTCCTGTTGATATGATGTCACTTCCTGTTGATTTTAGGTCACTTTCTGTTGATATGAGGTCACTTTCTGTTGATATGAGGTCACTTCCTATTGATATGAGGTCACTTCCTGTTGATATGAGGTCACTTCCTGTCGAAATCGGGTCACTTCCTGTTAAAATCAGGTCACTTCCTGTTGAGTTTAGGTCACTTCCTATTGAAATTAGCTCGAAATGGCGGAAATCCTAGGCGTCCCTAATCAATTGGCCAAGATGGCCGCCGCCCTCGGTGGACGACGTGGCGGAAATCCTAGGCTTCCCGAATCAATTGGCCAAGATGGCCGCCGCCCCCGGTGGACGACATGGCGGAAATCCTCGGCGTCCCTAATCCATTGGCCAAGATGGCCGCCGGCCTGTGGGTCCAGGTTGGCGAGAATCCTGGGCATATCTAATCATTTATCCAAAATGGCCGCCATTCATGGTAATTTGGAAACTGGCCGCCATGCGTGGTAAGTTCGGTGGTAAGATGGAAGAGTTCATGACGTGAAATGGTGGAATATATTGAAGTTGGAACGAAGTCAATCGGAAAAAATAATGTGGAAGTAAATGGAAAATGTAGAATGTGGGAAATATTTGGGTACGAAATTGGGAATTGTGGGTAAGGCGTGAATTTTGGAACTGAAAAGCTGGAAGAGCTCATGGCTTGAATTGGTGGAATATATTGAAGTTGAAACGACGTCAATCGGATGAATAATGTGGAAGTAAATGTGAAATATAGAATTTGGGAAATATTCGGGTACGAAATTGGGAATTGTGGGTAAGGCGTGAATTTTGGAACTGAAAAGCTGGAAGAGCTCATGGCTTGAATTGCTGGAATATATTGAAGTTGGAACGAAGTCAATCGGATGAATAATGTGGAAGTAAATGAAAAATGTAGAATGTGGGAAATATTCGGGTACGAAATCGTGAATTGTGGGTAAGGCGTGAATTTTGGAACTGAAAAGCTGGAAGAGCTCATGATGGAACATATTGAAGTTTGAACGAAGTGAATCGGATGAAAAATGTGGAAGGAAATGTGAAATTTTGAATCTCCCATTAAGAATACATGGGGAAAAATCGGGTACGAAATCAGGAATTGCGGGTAACACGTGAATCGTGGGAATAAGAAAAATGGAAGCGCTGTAGGCGCGAATATTTGGAATCGTTTGAAATTGGAACGGAGTGAATCGGGTGAAAAATGTGGAAGAAGAAACTGGACAAAAAAGTGCGAGGAATAAAATAGAATAAGAATAACGGGAATGGTGTAGAATAACATATGTGTGAAGGCCTCCAGCCTTCACACAACTAGAAATGCCATTTCTGGGGAAATGGCGTGTGAAGGCTGGAGAGCTGAATGAATACTAATACTAATACTAAATAATGATTTGGAATAATGTTGAATGATGATGAATGATATTGAAAGATCTTGAAAGATATTGAATGATATTGAATGATGTTGAATGATACTGAATGACATGGAATGAGCTTAACATGCTGAAGTTGGAATGGTTTAAATTCATCCAGAAATCTAGAAGCAGTTGAAGGAAGATAAATACCACAAAAGTAAAAATAAATCAGCAAGAAACATGAAAACAAGGAAGGAATCAAGTAAGAAATGGAGGAAGTAGCAAGTAATCGGGTAAGCAATGGAGTAAAGTGAGAAGAATTAAGTAAGCAATGAAGTAAGGAGGGTAGAATCGAGTCGCAATGGTGTAAGGAGTGGCAAACTTAAGCAATGGAGTAATAGTCACTCTGTTGAAATCAGGTCACATTTGCATTAGTATACTAAGCTAGCATTAGCATGCTAAGTTAACATTAGCATTAATATGCTAACTTAGCATTAGCATGCTAACTTAGCATTAGCATGCTAACTTAGCATTAGCATGCTAAGCTAACATTAGCATTAGCATGCTAACTTAGCATTAGCATTCTAAGCTAATATTAGTATTGGCATGCTAAGCTAACATTAGCATTAGCATGCTAACATTAGCATTAGCATGCTAAGCTAACATTAGCATTAGCATGCTAAGCTAACATTAGCATTAGCATGCTAAGCTAACATTAGCATTAGCATGCTAACCTAACATTAGCATTAGCATGCTAAGCTAACATTAGCATTAGCATGCTAACTTAGCATTAACATGCTAAGCTAACATTAGCATTAGCATGCTAACTTAGCATTAGCATGCTAAGCTAACATTAGCATTAGCATGCTAAGCTAACATTAGCATTAGCATGCTAAGCTAACATTAGCATTCACATGCTAAGCTAACATTAACATTAGCATGCTGAGCTAACATTAGCATTAGCATGCTAAGCTAGCAATAGCATGCTCACTTCCTGTTGATTTCAGGCCACTTCCTGTTGAAATCGGGTCACTTCCTGTTGAAATCGGGTCACTTCCTGTTGAAATCGGGTCACTTCCTGTTGAAATTGGGTCACTTCCTGTTTTTTTTTTTTTTTTTTTTTTTTTTTTTTTCTTAAATGTGTTGTGTGCCCTATGTGTATATTTACAAAGTGTATAGTGCAAGCTAGTGAAGTGAGTAAGAGGAGCGACCAGCGGGGCCTCACCCAACCCGGCGGGTGTAGGTGGCACGCCCGCCCCCCAGCACCCCCACCCCCCGCCGCCCCCCACCTCATCCACCCGGCACCACAATGGGCGGACAGCCAGCGCAGCAGGGCTACCGGACAGCCCACCGGCCACCGGAGCCCGCCCGGGGCGCCAGGAGTTATACCGGAGTGGGGCAGGCCCCAAACCCTCGCCCGGCCCCCGGAGCCCGACGCCCGGGCCGGGGAGGGAGCCCCAGGCCCAGGGAGAGGGAGGGGGAGGGGCCGCAGGGCAGACAGGGAAGGGGGGGGGGGGGGGCGGGGGAAGCGGGGAGAAGACGACAAGAAGGCGAAAGGGCGGCTGCAGGGCAGGAGGCGGGGGGGGAGAGGAGGAGGGAGGGCGACAAGGGAAAAGGGACCGGGAGGCAGAGGAGGATGGGCGGGAGGAGGCGAGGAGGGAGAGGCGACGGGGGGGAGGAAGGGGGAGGGGAGAGGGAACCACGGGGCACACCGGAGGCCCACCCACCCCGAACCGCGCCGCCGGGCACGGAGCAGCGGACCGCGCCGGGACGGCACCGCCCCGGGCACCAGGGGAAGCACCCCAACACCGCACCCCACAGGGGGCCCAGGGAGCGGCCAAGACGCAACCACCGCCGAGCAGACAACGGGGGGGGGGGGGGGGGGGCAGAACCACCCCCGCCCGACCACAGGGGACGGCGTCAAGAAAATTGACTAATTAGCATGCAGTAACACCAAGTGTTGATGCTTAGTGCCCACTAGAAATAGATCTTAAGGAGTTATTGAGTATAGTGTCGTATAGTGTGGTATGCTCGAGCCCACTAGCAGCAACTAGGTTCCTGACTATATAAAAATAAAAACAATCAGATACAAAATACCAAATACAGGAGCAGCGAAAACAGAAGTTGTAACGATGTGGTGGCTCTCGTTAACAGGCAGAATCTTGGCAGGATTAAGTTGCCAAATTGAGATTAAAATATTCTATGTACATAGACCATATTTGTTTAAATCTTGATACTTGATTTTTATTTAAGGCAGAGATTTTTTCCATTGAGATATAATTTATTAGTAAGTTTAACCAGTGGTCGATATTTAGAGATTGTTTATTTTTCCAATTGACAAGGATTATTTTTTTAGCAATAGTAAGGGCTATAAATATAGATTGAGATTGTTTACATGGTAGCTCAGTTATTGTTAAGTCACCTAGTAAACACAATCTTGGAGATAAAGGAAGCCTACAGTTTAATATATCAGCGAGCTTTTCCAAGATTTTAGTCCAGAAATGCAGCACTGGAGTACATGACCATAAAGCATGAAGATAAGTATCGGCAGTGTTTTGTGAGCACTGGAGACAAATGTCGGAGTCAGAGAGTCCCATTTTTTTCATCATATATTGTGTAATATATGTTCTATGAAGTATCTTATATTGGATAAGTTGCAAATTTGTCTGTTTGGTCATTTTAAATACATTTTCACAGATTTGGGTCCAAAAGTCTGGTTCCGGAACTATAGACAAGTCTTTTTCCCATTTTAAAGTCGGTAAATACGTTTTATTTGTGTATAAAAATAACTTATATATTTTTGATATTTTCTTTATTGTTGTTGGAGAAAGCTTTATAATATCTTTAGCTAAGACAGGCAGTTGGAGCGTATCCTGAAGTGTTGGGATTTGTTTCTTAACCATATTTTTAACTTGCAGATAATGTAAGAAATTTCCCTTTTTTATTTCATATTTCTGGACCAAGTTTGTATACGATATAAACTTATTATCTGAGAAAAGATGATGAAGGTGTGTAATTCCTTTCTGCTCCCATAGGCTTAAATGGAACGACTGATTATTAAGTTGAAAGTCGGGGTTATGCCAAATGGGAGAGAGCCCACAGGGCGCCAATTGGGAGTTTGTAATTTCTAATGCCTTCCACCAGGCAGTCAGGGTGGCGGCTATCATTGGGTTTTTAAAACAATTATGTCGTCTTATTGATTTTGTAATAAAGAGTAAATCTGACAGTCTAAGATTATTACAATCCTTCTGCTCCAATTCCAACCAACAGTTAGTATCTCTGTTGGGTTGTGTCCATAGCACAAGATATTGTAGTTGATTAGCTAAATAATAGTACATAAAGTTTGGTGCCTCTAAACCTCCTTTAGATTTACTTTCCTGAAGAGTAGATAGACTAATTTTGGCTTTTTTTTTATTCCAATAGAATTTTATGAGAAGAACTCATGGCTTGATTTGCTGGAATATATTGAAGCTGGAACGACGTCAATCGGATGAATAATGTGTAAGTAAATGGAAAATGTAGAATGTGGGAAATATTCGGGTACGAAATCGGGAATTGTGGGCAAGGCGTGAATTTTGGAACTGAAAAGCTGGAAGAGCTAATGGCTTGAAATTGTGGAATATATTGAAGCTGGAACGACGTCAATTGGATGAATAATGTGGAAGTAAATGGAAAATGTAGAATGTGGGAAATATTCGGGTACGAAATCAGGAATTGTGGGTAAGGCGTGAATTTTGGAACTGAAAAGCTGGAAGAGCTCATGGCTTGAATTGCTGGAATATATTGAAGTTGGAACGAAGTCAATCGGATGAATAATGTGTAAGTAAATGTGAAATATAGAATGTGGGAAAAATTCGGGTACGAAATCGTGAATTGTGGGTAAGGCATGAATTTTGGAACTGAAAAGCTGGAAGAGCTCATGGCTTGAATTGCTGGAATATATTGAAGTTGGAACGAAGTCAGTCGGATGGATA
The DNA here is from genome assembly GCF_051991245.1 of Festucalex cinctus. Lineage (NCBI taxonomy): Eukaryota > Metazoa > Chordata > Actinopteri > Syngnathiformes > Syngnathidae > Festucalex > Festucalex cinctus. The sequence goes on from NC_135425.1 coordinate 2,285,764, forward strand.
ATGTGGAAGTAAATGTGAAATATAGAATGTGGGAAATATTCGGGTACGAATTCCGGAATTGTGGGCAAGGTGTGAATTTTGGAACTGAAAAGCTGGAAGAACTCATGGCTTGAATTGCTGGACTATATTGAAGCTGGAACGACGTCAATCGGATGAATAATGTGTAAGTAAATGGAAAATGTAGAATGTGGGAAATATTCGGGTACGAAATCGGGAATTGTGGGCAAGGCGTGAATTTTGGAACTGAAAAGCTGGAAGAGCTAATGGCTTGAAATTGTGGAATATATTGAAGCTGGAACAACGTCAATTGGATGAATAATGTGGAAGTAAATGGAAAATGTAGAATGTGGGTAATATGCGGGTACGAAATCGGGAATTGTGGGTAAGGCGTGAATTTTGGAACTGAAAAGCTGGAAGAGCTCATTGCTTGAATTGCTGGAATATATTGAAGTTGGAACGAAGTCAATCGGATGAATAATGTGGAAGTAAATGAAAAATGTAGAATGTAGGAAATATTCGGGTACGAAATCGTGAATTGTGGGTAAGGCGTGAATTTTGGAACTGAAAAGCTCATTATGGAACATATTGAAGTTGGAACGAAGTGAATCGGATGAAAAATGTGGAAGGAAATGTGAAATTTTGAATCTCCCATTAAGAATACATGGGGAAAAATCGGGTACGAAATCGGGAATTGCGGGTAACACGTGAATCGTGGGAATAAGAAAAATGGAAGCGCTCTAGGCGCGAATATTTGGAATCGTTTGAAATTGGAACGGAGTGAATCGGGTGAAAAATGTGGAAGTAGAAGCTGGACAAAAAAGTGCGAGGAATAAAATATAAGAATAATAATAAGAAGAACTAGAAATGCCATTTCTGGGGAAATGGCGTGTGAAGGCTGGAGAGCTGAATGAATACCTGTGGAATGATTTGGAATAATGATGAATGATGATGAATGATATTGAAATATATTGAATGGTGTTGAATGATGTTGAATGATACTGAATGACATGGAATGAGCTTAACATGCTGAAGTTGGAATGGTTTAAATTCATCCAGAAATCTAGAAGCAGTTGAAGGAAGACAAATACCACAAAAGTAAAAATAAATCAGCAAGAAACAAGAAAACAAGGAAGAAATCAAGGAAGAAATGGACGAAGTAGCAAGTAATCGGGTAAGCAATGGAGTAAAGTGAGAAGAATTAAGTAAGCAATGAAGTAAGGAGGGTAGAATCGAGTCGCAATGGTGTAAGGAGTGGCAAACTTAAGCAATGGAGTAATAGTCACTCTGTTGAAATCAGGTCACATTTGCATTAGTATACTAAGCTAGCATTAGAATGCTAAGTTAACATTAGCATTAATATGCTAACTTAGCATTAGCATGCTAAGCTAACATTAGCATTAGCATGCTAACTTAGCATTAGCATTCTAAGCTAACATTAGCATTGGCATGCTAAGCTAACATTAGCATTAGCATGCTTACATTAGCATTAGCATTTTAAGCTAACATTAGCATTAGCATGCTAACATTAGCATTAGCATGCTAACTTAGCATTAGCATTAGCATGCTAAGCTAACATTAGCATTAGCATGCTAACTTAGCATTAACATGCTAAGCTAACATTAGCATTCACATGCTAAGCTAACATTAGCATTAGCATGCTGAGCTAAAATTAGCATTAGCATGCTAAGCTAGCAATAGCATTAGCATGTTCAGCTAGAATTAGCATTAGCTAGCATTAGCATGCTAACTTAGCACTAGCATGCTCACTTCCTGTTGATTTCAGGCCACTTCCTGTTGAAATCGGGTCACTTCCTGTTGAAATCGGGTCACTTCCTATTGAAATTGGGTCACTTCCTGTTGATATCAGGTCACTTCCTGTCAAAATTGGGTCACTTCCTGTTGAAATTGGGTCACTTCCTGTTGATATCAGGTCACTTCCTGTCAAAATTGGGTCACTTCCTGTTGAAATCGGGTCACTTCCTGTTAAAAACAGGTCACTTCCTGTTGATTTTAGGTCACTTCCTGTTGAAATTAAGTCACTTCCTGTTGAAATCGGGTCACTTCCTGTTGATTTTAAAACACTTCCTGTTGACATGAAGTCACTTCCTGTTAAAATCAGGTCACTTCCTGTTGAAATCGGGTCATTTCCTGTTAAAATCAGGTCACTTCCTGTTGATTTTAGGTCACTTCCTGTTGAAATTAAGTCACTTCCTGTTGATATGAGGTCACTTCCTGTTGATATTGGTCACTTCCTGTTCAGGTCGGGGAATATCCTGGCAAGAATCACACGCATACCTAATCAATTGGCCAAAATGGCCACCGCCTTGGGAGGCCAGGTTGGCGAGAAACCTGGGCATATCATTTGTCTAAAATGGCCGCCGTGCATGGTAAGTTGGAAAATGGCCGCCATACGTGGTAAGTTAGGTGGTAAGATGGAAGAGCTCATGACGTGAAATGGTGGAATATATTGAAGTTGGAACGAAGTCAATCGGATAAATAATGTGGAAGTAAATGGAAAATGTAGAATGTGGGAAATATTTGGGTACGAAATTGGGAATTGTGGGTAAGGCGTGAATTTTGGAACTGAAAAGCTGCAAGAGCTCATGGCTTGAATTGGTGGAATATATTGAAGTTGAAACCACGTCAATCGGTTGAAAAATGTCGAAGTAAATGTGAAATGTAGAATGTGGGAAATATTCGGGTACGCAATCGGGAATTGTGGGTAAGGCATGAATTTTGGAACTGAAAAGCTGGAAGAGCTCATGGCTTGAATTGCTGGAATATATTGAAGTTGGAACGAAGTCAATCGGATGACTAATGTGGAAGTAAATGTGAAATATAGAATGTGGGAAATATTCGGGTACGAAATCCGGAATTGTGGGCAAGGTGTGAATTTTGGAACTGAAAAGCTGGAAGAGCTCATGGCTTGAATTGCTGGAATATATTGAAGCTGGAACGACGTCAATCGGATGAATAATGTGTAAGTAAATGGAAAATGTAGAATGTGGCAAATATTCGGGTACGAAATCGGGAATTGTGGGCAAGGCGTGAATTTTGGAACTGAAAAGCTGGAAGAGCTAATGGCTTGAAATGCTGGAATATATTGAAGCTGGAACGACGTCAATCGGATGAATAATGTGTAAGTAAATGGAAAATGTAGAATGTGGGAAATATTCGGGTACGAAATCGGGAATTGTGGGTCAGGCGTAAATTTTGGAACTGAAAAGCTGGAAGAGCTCATGGCTTGAAGTGGTGGAATATATTGAAGTTGAAACGACGTCAATCGGATGAATAATGTGGAAGTAAATGGAAAATGTAGAATGTGGGAAATATTCGGGTACGAAATCAGGAATTGTGGGCAAGGCGTGAATTTTGGAACTGAAAAGCTGGAAGAGCTAATGGCTTGAAATGCTGGAATATATTGAAGCTGGAACGACGTCAATTGGATGAATAATGTGGAAGTAAATGGAAAATGTAGAATGTGGGAAATATTCGGGTACGAAATCGGGAATTGTGGGCAAGGCGTGAATTTTGGAACTGAAAAGCTGGCTCATGGCTTGAATTGCTGGAATATATTGAAGTTGGAACGAAGTCAATCGGATGAATAATGTGGAAGTAAATGAAAAATGTAGAATGTAGGAAATATTCGGGTACGAAATCGTGAATTGTGGGTAAGGCGTGAATTTTGGAACTGAAAAGCTCATTATGGAACATATTGAAGTTGGAACGAAGTGAATCGGATGAAAAATGTGGAAGGAAATGTGAAATTTTGAATCTCCCATTAAGAATACATGGGGAAAAATCGGGTACGAAATCGGGAATTGCGGGTAACACGTGAATCGTGGGAATAAGAAAAATGGAAGCGCTCTAGGCGCGAATATTTGGAATCGTTTGAAATTGGAACGGAGTGAATCGGGTGAAAAATGTGGAAGTAGAAGCTGGACAAAAAAGTGCGAGGAATAAAATATAAGAATAATAATAATAAGAAGAATAATAACTAGAAATGCCATTTCTGGGGAAATGGCGTGTGAAGGCTGGAGAGCTGAATGAATACCTGTGGAATGATTTGGAATAATGTTGAATGATGATGAATGATATTGAAAGATATTGAAAGATATTGAAAGATATTGAATGATATTGAATGATATTGAATGATGTTGAATGATACTGAATGACATGGAATGAGCTAAACATGCTGAAGTTGGAATGGTTTAAATTCATCCAGAAATCTAGAAGCAGTTGAAGGAAGACAAATACCACAAAAGTAAAAATAAATCAGCAAGAAACAAGAAAACAAGGAAGAAATCAAGTAAGAAATGGACGAAGTAGCAAGTAATCGGGTAAGCAATGGAGTAAAGTGAGAAGAATTAAGTAAGCAATGAAGTAAGGAGGGTAGAATCGAGTCGCAATGGTGTAAGGAGTGGCAAACTTAAGCAATGGAGTAATAGTCACTCTGTTGAAATCAGGTCACATTTGCATTAGTATACTAAGCTAGCATTAGAATGCTAAGTTAACATTAGCATTAATATGCTAACTTAGCATTAGCATGCTAAGCTAACATTAGCATTAGCATGCTAACTTAGCATTAGCATTCTAAGCTAACATTAGCATTGGCATGCTAAGCTAACATTAGCATTAGCATGCTTACATTAGCATTAGCATGCTAAGCTAACATTAGCATTAGCATGCTAACATTAGCATTAGCATGCTAACTTAGCATTAGCATTAGCATGCTAAGCTAACATTAGCATTAGCATGCTAACTTAGCATTAACATGCTAAGCTAACATTAGCATTCACATGCTAAGCTAACATTAGCATTAGCATGCTGAGCTAAAATTAGCATTAGCATGCTAAGCTAGCAATAGCATTAGCATGTTCAGCTAGAATTAGCATTAGCTAGCATTAGCATGCTAACTTAGCACTAGCATGCTCACTTCCTGTTGATTTCAGGCCACTTCCTGTTGAAATCGGGTCACTTCCTGTTGAAATCGGGTCACTTCCTGTTGAAATTGGGTCACTTCCTGTTGATATCAGGTCACTTCCTGTCAAAATTGGGTCACTTCCTGTTGAAATTGGGTCACTTCCTGTTGATATCAGGTCACTTCCTGTCAAAATTGGGTCACTTCCTGTTGAAATCGGGTCACTTCCTGTTAAAAACAGGTCACTTCCTGTTGATTTTAGGTCACTTCCTGTTGAAATTAAGTCACTTCCTGTTGAAATCGGGTCACTTCCTGTTGATTTTAAAACACTTCCTGTTGACATGAAGTCACTTCCTGTTAAAATCAGGTCACTTCCTGTTGAAATCGGGTCATTTCCTGTTAAAATCAGGTCACTTCCTGTTGATTTTAGGTCACTTCCTGTTGAAATTAAGTCACTTCCTGTTGATATGAGGTCACTTCCTGTTGATATTGGTCACTTCCTGTTCAGGTCGGGGAATATCCTGGCAAGAATCACACGCATACCTAATCAATTGGCCAAAATGGCCACCGCCTTGGGAGGCCAGGTTGGCGAGAAACCTGGGCATATCATTTGTCTAAAATGGCCGCCGTGCATGGTAAGTTGGAAAATGGCCGCCATACGTGGTAAGTTAGGTGGTAAGATGGAAGAGCTCATGACGTGAAATGGTGGAATATATTGAAGTTGGAACGAAGTCAATCGGATAAATAATGTGGAAGTAAATGGAAAATGTAGAATGTGGGAAATATTTGGGTACGAAATTGGGAATTGTGGGTAAGGCGTGAATTTTGGAACTGAAAAGCTGGAAGAGCTCATGGCTTGAATTGGTGGAATATATTGAAGTTGAAACCACGTCAATCGGTTGAAAAATGTCGAAGTAAATGTGAAATGTAGAATGTGGGAAATATTCGGGTACGCAATCGGGAATTGTGGGTAAGGCATGAATTTTGGAACTGAAAAGCTGGAAGAGCTCATGGCTTGAATTGCTGGAATATATTGAAGTTGGAACGAAGTCAATCGGATGACTAATGTGGAAGTAAATGTGAAATATAGAATGTGGGAAATATTCGGGTACGAAATCCGGAATTGTGGGCAAGGTGTGAATTTTGGAACTGAAAAGCTGGAAGAGCTCATGGCTTGAATTGCTGGAATATATTGAAGCTGGAACGACGTCAATCGGATGAATAATGTGTAAGTAAATGGAAAATGTAGAATGTGGGAAATATTCGGGTACGAAATCAGGAATTGTGGGCAAGGCGTGAATTTTGGAACTGAAAAGCTGGAAGAGCTAATGGCTTGAAATGCTGGAATATATTGAAGCTGGAACGACGTTAATTGGATGTATAATGTGGAAGTCAATGGAAAATGTAGAATGTGGGAAATATTCGGGTACGAAATCGGGAATTGTGGGCAAGGCGTGAATTTTGGAACTGAAAAGCTGGAATAGCTCATGGCTTGAATTGCTGGAATATATTGAAGTTGGAACGAAGTCAATCAGATGAATAATGTGGAAGTAAATGAAAAATGTAGAATGTGGGAAATATTCGGGTACGAAATCGTGAATTGTGGGTAAGGCGTGAATTTTGGAACTGAAAAGCTCATGATGGAACATATTGAAGTTGGAACGAAGTGAATCGGATGAAAAATGTGGAAGGAAATGTGAAATTTTGAATCTCCCATTAAGAATACATGGGGAAAAATCGGGTACGAAATCGGGAATTGCGGGTAACACGTGAATCGTGGGAATAAGAAAAATGGAAGCGCTCTAGGCGCGAATATTTGGAATCGTTTGAAATTGGAACGGAGTGAATCGGGTGAAAAATGTGGAAGAAGAAACTGGACAAAAAAGTGCGAGGAATAAAATATAATAATAATAAGAATAACGGGAATGGTGTAGAATAACATATGTGTGAAGGCCTCCAGCCTTCACACAACTAGAAATGCCATTTCTGGGGAAATGGCGTGTGAAGGCTGGAGTGCTGAATGAATACCTGTGGAATGATTTAGAATAATGTTGAATGATGATGAATGATATTGAAAGATATTGAATGATATTGAATGGTGTTGAATGATGTTGAATGATACTGAATGACATGGAATGACCTTAACATGCTGAAGTTGGAATGGTTTAAATTCATCCAGAAATCTAGAAGCAGTTGAAGGAAGACAAATACCACAAAAGTAAAATTAAATCAGCAAGAAACAAGAAAACAAGGAAGAAATCAAGAAATGGAGGAAGTAGCAAGTAATCGGGAAAGCAATGGAGTAAAGTGAGAAGAATTAAGTAAGCAATGAAGTAAGGAGGGTAGAATCGAGTCGCAATGGTGTAAGGAGTGGCAAACTTAAGCAATGGAGTAATAGTCACTCTGTTGAAACCAGGTAACATTTGCATGAGTATACTAAGCTAGCATTAGCATGCTAAGCTAACATTAGCATTAGTATGCTAATTTATCATTAGCATGCGAAGTTAACATTAATATTGTCATGCTAAGCTAACATTAGCATTAATATTCTAACTTAGCATTAGCATGCTAAGCTTACATTAGCATTAGCATGCTAACTGAGCATTAGCATTAGCATTCTAAGCTAACATTAGCATTAGCATGCTAAGCTAACATTAGCATTAGCATGATAACATTAGCATTAACATGCTAACATTAGCATTAACATGCTAAGCTAACATTAGCATTAGCATGCTAAGCTAACATTAGCATTAGCATGCTAACTTAGCATTAGCATACTGAGCTAACATTAGCATTAACATGCTAAGCTAGCAATAGCATTAGCATGTTCAGCTAGCCTAAGCATTAGTTAGCATTAGCATGCTAACTTAGCACTAGCATGCTCACTTCCTGTTGATTTCAGGCCACTTCCTGTTGAAATTGGGTCACTTCCTGTTGATTTTAGGTCACTTCCTGTTGATATGAGGTCACTTCCTGTTGATGTGAGGTCACTTCCTGTTAAAATCAGGTCACTTCCTGTTAAAATCAGGTCACTTCCTGTTGATTTCAGGCCACTTCCTGTTGGAATCGGGTCACTTCCTGTTGAAATCGGGTCACTTCCTGTTGATATGAGGTCACTTCCTGTTGATATGAGGTCAATTCCTGTTGAAATCGGGTCACTTCCTGTTGATATGAGGTCACTTCCTGTTGATATGAGGTCACTTCCTGTTAAAATCAGGTCACTTCCTATTAAAATCAGGTCACTTCCTGTTGATTTTAAGTCACTTCCTGTTGAAATTAAGTCACTTCCTGTTGAGATTAAGTCACTTCCTGTTGATGTGAGGTCACTTCCTGTTGAAATTGGGTCACTTCCTGTTGATATTAGGTCACTTCCTGTCAAAATTGGGTCACTTCCTGTTGAAATTGGGTCACTTCCTGTTGATATCAGGTCACTTCCTGTTGAAATCGGGTCACTTCCTGTTAAAATCGGGTCACTTCCTGTTAAAAACAGGTCACTTCCTGTTGATTTTAGGCCACTTCCTGTTGAAATTAAGTCACTTCCTGTTGAAATCGGGTCACTTCCTGTTGATTTTAAGTCACTTCCTGTTGATATGAGGTCACTTCCTGTTAAAATCAGGTCACTTCCTGTTGAAATCGGGTCACTTCCTGTTAAAATCAGGTCACTTCCTGTTGATTTTAGGTCACTTCCTGTTGAAATTAAGTCACTTCCTGTTGAGATTAAGTCACTTCCTGTTGATGTGAGGTCACTTCCTGTTGATATTGGTCACTTCCTGTTCAGGTCGGGGAATATCCTGGCAAGAATCACACGCATACCTAATCAATTGGCCAAAATGGCCACCGCCTTGGGAGGCCAGGTTGGCGAGAAACCTGGGCATATCATTTGTCTAAAATGGCCGCCGTGCATGGTAAGTTGGAAAATGGCCGCCATACGTGGTAAGTTAGGTGGTAAGATGGAAGAGCTCATGACGTGAAATGGTGGAATATATTGAAGTTGGAACGAAGTCAATCGGATAAATAATGTGGAAGTAAATGGAAAATGTAGAATGTGGGAAATATTTGGGTACGAAATTGGGAATTGTAGGTAAGGCGTGAATTTTGGAACTGAAAAGCTGGAAGAGCTCATGGCTTGAATTGGTGGAATATATTGAAGTTGAAACGACGTCAATCGGATGAAAAATGTCGAAGTAAATGTGAAATGTAGAATGTGGGAAATATTCGGGTACGAAATTGGGAATTGTGGGTAAGGCATGAATTTTGGAACTGAAAAGCTGGAAGAGCTCATGGCTTGAATTGCTGGAATATATTGAAGTTGGAACGAAGTCAATCGGATGACTAATGTGGAAGTAAATGTGAAATATAGAATGTGGGAAATATTCGGGTACGAAATCCGGAATTGTGGGCAAGGTGTGAATTTTGGAACTGAAAAGCTGGAAGAGCTCATGGCTTGAATTGCTGGAATATATTGAAGCTGGAACGACGTCAATCGGATGAATAATGTGTAAGTAAATGGAAAATGTAGAATGTGGGAAATATTCGGGTACGAAATCGGGAATTGTGGGCAAGGCGTGAATTTTGGAACTGAAAAGCTGGAAGAGCTAATGGCTTGAAATGCTGGAATATATTGAAGCTGGAACGACGTCAATCGGATGAATAATGTGTAAGTAAATGGAAAATGTAGAATGTGGGAAATATTCGGGTACGAAATCGGGAATTGTGGGTCAGGCGTAAATTTTGGAACTGAAAAGCTGGAAGAGCTCATGGCTTGAAGTGGTGGAATATATTGAAGTTTAAACGACGTCAATCGGATGAATAATGTGGAAGTAAATGGAAAATGTAGAATGTGGGAAATATTCGGGTACGAAATCAGGAATTGTGGGCAAGGCGTGAATTTTGGAACTGAAAAGCTGGAAGAGCTAATGGCTTGAAATGCTGGAATATATTGAAGCTGGAACGACGTCAATCGGATGAATAATGTGTAAGTAAATGGAAAATGTAGAATGTGGGAAATATTCGGGTACGAAATCGGGAATTGTGGGTCAGGCGTGAATTTTGGAACTGAAAAGCTGGAATAGCTCATGGCTTGAATTGCTGGAATATATTGAAGTTGGAACGAAGTCAATCGGATGAATAATGTGGAAGTAAATGAAAAATGTAGAATGTGGGAAATATTCGGGTACGAAATCGTGAATTGTGGGTAAGGCGTGAATTTTGGAACTGAAAAGCTCATTATGGAACATATTGAAGTTGGAACGAAGTGAATCGGATGAAAAATGTGGAAGGAAATGTGAAATTTTGAATCTCCCATTAAGAATAAATGGGGAAAAATCGGGTACGAAATCGGGAATTGTGGGTAACACGTGAATCGTGGGAATAAGAAAAATGGAAGCGCTGTAGGCGTGAATATTTGGAATCGTTTGAAATTGGAACGGAGTGAATCGGGTGAAAAATGTGGAAGAAGAAACTGGACAAAAAAGTGCGAGGAATAAAATATAATAATAATAATAATAACTAGAAATGCCATTTCTGGGGAAATGGCGTGTGAAGGCTGGAGAGCTGAATGAATACCTGTGGAATGATTTGGAATAATGTTGAATGATGATGAATGATATTGAAAGATATTGAATGATATTGAATGGTTTTGAATGATGTTGAATGATGTTGAATGATACTGAATGACATGGAATGAGCTTAACATGCTGAAGTTGGAATGGTTTAATTCTAATGTTAGCATGCGAACATTAGCATTAGCATGCTAACTTAGCATTAGCATGCTAAGCTAACATTAGAATTAGCATGCTAACTTAGCATTAGCATGCTAAGCTAACATTAGCATTAGCATGCTAGCTTAGTACTAGCATGCTCACTTCCTGTTGATTTCAGGCCACTTCCTGTTGAAATCGGGTCACTTCCTGTTGAATTCGGGTCACTTCCTGTTGAAACTGGGTCACTTCCTGTTGATTTTAAGTCACTTCCTGTTGATATCAGGTCACTTCCTGTCAAAATCGGGTCACTTCCTGTTGAAATCGGGTCACTTCCTGTTGAAATCGGGGTCACTTCCTGTTAAAAACAGGTCACTTCCTGTTGATTTTAGGTCACTTCCTTTTGAAATTAAGTCACTTCCTGTTGAAATCAGGTCACTTCCTGTTGATTTTAAGTCACTTCCTGTTGATATGAGGTCACTTCCTGTTAAAATCAGGTCACTTCCTATTAAAATCAGGTCACTTCCTGTTGATTTTAGGTCACTTCCTGTTGAAATTAAGTCACTTCCTGTTGAGATTAAGTCACTTCCTGTTGATGTGAGGTCACTTCCTGTTGAAATTGGGTCACTTCCTGTTGATATTAGGTCACTTCCTGTCAAAATTGGGTCACTTCCTGTTGAAATTGGGTCACTTCCTGTTGATATCAGGTCACTTCCTGTTGAAATCGGGTCACTTCCTGTTAAAATCGGGTCACTTCCTGTTAAAAACAGGTCACTTCCTGTTGATTTTAGGCCACTTCCTGTTGAAATTAAGTCACTTCCTGTTGAAATCGGGTCACTTCCTGTTGATTTTAAGTCACTTCCTGTTGATATGAGGTCACTTCCTGTTAAAATCAGGTCACTTCCTGTTGAAATCGGGTCACTTCCTGTTAAAATCAGGTCACTTCCTGTTGATTTTAGGTCACTTCCTGTTGAAATTAAGTCACTTCCTGTTGAGATTAAGTCACTTCCTGTTGATGTGAGGTCACTTCCTGTTGATATTGGTCACTTCCTGTTCAGGTCGGGGAATATCCTGGCAAGAATCACACGCATACCTAATCAATTGGCCAAAATGGCCACCGCCTTGGGAGGCCAGGTTGGCGAGAAACCTGGGCATATCATTTGTCTAAAATGGCCGCCGTGCATGGTAAGTTGGAAAATGGCCGCCATACGTGGTAAGTTAGGTGGTAAGATGGAAGAGCTCATGACGTGAAATGGTGGAATATATTGAAGTTGGAACGAAGTCAATCGGATAAATAATGTGGAAGTAAATGGAAAATGTAGAATGTGGGAAATATTTGGGTACGAAATTGGGAATTGTGGGTAAGGCGTGAATTTTGGAACTGAAAAGCTGGAAGAGCTCATGGCTTGAATTGGTGGAATATATTGAAGTTGAAACGACGTCAATCGGATGAAAAATGTCGAAGTAAATGTGAAATGTAGAATGTGGGAAATATTCGGGTACGAAATTGGGAATTGTGGGTAAGGCATGAATTTTGGAACTGAAAAGCTGGAAGAGCTCATGGCTTGAATTGCTGGAATATATTGAAGTTGGAACGAAGTCAATCGGATGACTAATGTGGAAGTAAATGTGAAATATAGAATGTGGGAAATATTCGGGTACGAAATCCGGAATTGTGGGCAAGGTGTGAATTTTGGAACTGAAAAGCTGGAAGAGCTCATGGCTTGAATTGCTGGAATATATTGAAGCTGGAACGACGTCAATCGGATGAATAATGTGTAAGTAAATGGAAAATGTAGAATGTGGGAAATATTCGGGTACGAAATCGGGAATTGTGGGCAAGGCGTGAATTTTGGAACTGAAAAGCTGGAAGAGCTAATGGCTTGAAATGCTGGAATATATTGAAGCTGGAACGACGTCAATCGGATGAATAATGTGTAAGTAAATGGAAAATGTAGAATGTGGGAAATATTCGGGTACGAAATCGGGAATTGTGGGTCAGGCGTAAATTTTGGAACTGAAAAGCTGGAAGAGCTCATGGCTTGAAGTGGTGGAATATATTGAAGTTTAAACGACGTCAATCGGATGAATAATGTGGAAGTAAATGGAAAATGTAGAATGTGGGAAATATTCGGGTACGAAATCAGGAATTGTGGGCAAGGCGTGAATTTTGGAACTGAAAAGCTGGAAGAGCTAATGGCTTGAAATGCTGGAATATATTGAAGCTGGAACGACGTCAATCGGATGAATAATGTGTAAGTAAATGGAAAATGTAGAATGTGGGAAATATTCGGGTACGAAATCGGGAATTGTGGGTCAGGCGTGAATTTTGGAACTGAAAAGCTGGAATAGCTCATGGCTTGAATTGCTGGAATATATTGAAGTTGGAACGAAGTCAATCGGATGAATAATGTGGAAGTAAATGAAAAATGTAGAATGTGGGAAATATTCGGGTACGAAATCGTGAATTGTGGGTAAGGCGTGAATTTTGGAACTGAAAAGCTCATTATGGAACATATTGAAGTTGGAACGAAGTGAATCGGATGAAAAATGTGGAAGGAAATGTGAAATTTTGAATCTCCCATTAAGAATAAATGGGGAAAAATCGGGTACGAAATCGGGAATTGTGGGTAACACGTGAATCGTGGGAATAAGAAAAATGGAAGCGCTGTAGGCGTGAATATTTGGAATCGTTTGAAATTGGAACGGAGTGAATCGGGTGAAAAATGTGGAAGAAGAAACTGGACAAAAAAGTGCGAGGAATAAAATATAATAATAATAATAACTAGAAATGCCATTTCTGGGGAAATGGCGTGTGAAGGCTGGAGAGCTGAATGAATACCTGTGGAATGATTTGGAATAATGTTGAATGATGATGAATGATATTGAAAGATATTGAATGATATTGAATGATGTTGAATGATACTGAATGACATGGAATGAGCTTAACATGCTGAAGTTGGAATGGTTTAAATTCATCCAGAAATCTAGAAGCAGTTGAAGGAAGATAAATACCACAAAAGTAAAAATAAATCAGCAAGAAACATGAAAACAAGGAAGGAATCAAGTAAGAAATGGAGGAAGTAGCAAGTAATCGGGTAAGCAATGGAGTAAAGTGAGAAGAATTAAGTAAGCAATGAAGTAAGGAGGGTAGAATCGAGTCGCAATGGTGTAAGGAGTGGCAAACTTAAGCAATGGAGTAATAGTCACTCTGTTGAAATCAGGTCACATTTGCATTAGCATACTAAGCTAGCATTAGCATGCTAAGTTAACATTAGCATTAATATGCTAACTTAGCATTAGCATGCTAAGCTAACATTAGCATTAGCATGCTAACATGAGCATTAGCATGCTAAGCTAACATTAGCATTAGCATGCTAAGCTAACATTAGCATTAGCATGCTAACTTAACATTAACATGCTAAGCTAACATTAGCATTAGCATGCTAACTTAGCATTAGCATGCTAAGCTAACATTAGCATTAGCATGCTAAGCTAACATTAGCATTCACATGCTAAGCTAACATTAGCATTAGCATGCTGAGCTAACATTAGCATTAACATGCTAAGCTAACAATAGCATTAGCATGTTCAGCTAGCATTAGCATTAGCTAGCATTAGCATGCTAACTTAGCACTGGCATGCTCACTTCCTGTTGATTTCAGGCCACTTCCTGTTGAAATCGGGTCACTTCCTGTTGAAATCGGGTCACTTCCTGTTGAAATTGGGTCACTTCCTGTTGATATCAGGTCACTTCCTGTCAAAATTGGGTCACTTCCTGTTGAAATTGGGTCACTTCCTGTTGATATCAGGTCACTTCCTGTCAAAATTGGGTCACTTCCTGTTGAAATCGGGTCACTTCCTGTTGAAATTGGGTCACTTCCTGTTGAAATCGGGTCACTTCCTGTTGAAATTGGGTCACTTCCTGTTGATATCAGGTCACTTCCTGTCAAAATTGGGTCACTTCCTGTTGAAATTGGGTCACTTCCTGTTGATATCAGGTCACTTCCTGTCAAAATTGGGTCACTTCCTGTTGAAATCGGGTCACTTCCTGTTGAAATTGGGTCACTTCCTGTTGATATCAGGTCACTTCCTGTCAAAATTGGGTCACTTCCTGTTGAAATTGGGTCACTTCCTGTTGATATCAGGTCACTTCCTGTCAAAATTGGGTCACTTCCTGTTGAAATCGGGTCACTTCCTGTTAAAAACAGGTCACTTCCTGTTGATTTTAGGTCACTTCCTGTTAAAATTAAGTCACTTCCTGTTGAAATTAAGTCACTTCCTGTTGAAATCGGGTCACTTCCTGTTGATTTTAAGTCACTTCCTGTTGATATGAGGTCACTTCCTGTTAAAATCAGGTCACTTCCTGTTGAATTCGGGTAATTTCCTGTTAATATCAGGTCAGTTCCTGTTGATTTTAGGTCACTTCCTGTTGAAATTAAGTCACTTCCTGTTGATATGAGGTCACTTCCTGTTGATATTGGTCACTTCCTGTTCAGGTCGGGGAATATCCTGGCAAGAATCACACGCATACCTAATCAATTGGCCAAAATGGCCACCGCCTTGGGAGGCCAGGTTGGCGAGAAACCTGGGCATATCATTGGTCTAAAATGGCCGCCGTGCATGGTAAGTTGGAAAATGCCCGCCATGCGTGGTAAGTTAGGTGGTAAGATAGAAGAGCTCATGATGTGAAATGGTGGAATATATTGAAGTTGGAACGAAGTCAATCGGATAAATAATGTGGAAGTAAATGGAAAATGTAGAATGTGGGAAATATTTGGGTACGAAATTGGGAATTGTGGGTAAGGTGTGAATTTTGGAACTGAAAAGCTGGAAGAGCTCATGGCTTGAATTGGTGGAATATATTGAAGTTGAAACCACGTCAATCGGTTGAAAAATGTCGAAGTAAATGTGAAATGTAGAATGTGGCAAATATTCGGGTACGAAATCGGGAATTGTGGGTAAGGCATGAATTTTGGAACTGAAAAGCTGGAAGAGCTCATGGCTTGAATTGCTGGAATATATTGAAGTTGGAACGAAGTCAATCGGATAAATAATGTGGAAGTAAATGGAAAATGTAGAATGTGGGAAATATTTGGGTACGAAATTGGGAATTGTGGGTAAGGCGTGAATTTTGGAACTGAAAAGCAGGAAGAGCTCATGGCTTGAATTGGTGGAATAGATTGAAGTTGAAACGACGTCAATCGGATGAAAAATGTCGAAGTAAATGTGAAATGTATAATGTGGGAAATATTCGGGTACGAAATCGGGAATTGTGAGTAAGGCATGAATTTTGGAACTGAAAAGCTGGAAGAGCTCATGGCTTGAATTGCTGGAATATATTGAAGTTGGAACAAAGTCAATCGGATGAATAATGTGTAAGTAAATGGAAAATGTAGAATGTGGGAAATATTTGGGTACGAAATTGGGAATTGTGGGTAAGGCGTGAATTTTGGAACTGAAAAGCTGGAAGAGATCATGGCTTGAATTGGTGGAATATATTGAAGTTGAAACGTCAATCGGATGAAAAATGTCGAAGTAAATGGAAAATGTAGAATGTGGGTAATGTGCGGGTACGAAATCGAGAATTGTGGGTAAGGCGTGAATTTTGGAACTGAAAAGCTGGAAGAGCTCGTGGCTTGAATTGCTGGAATATATTGAAGTTGGAACGACGTCAATCGGATGAATAATGTGGAAGTAAATGAAAAATGTAGAATGTGGGAAATATTCGGGTACGAAATCGTGAATTGTGGGTAAGGTGTGAATTTTGGAACTGAAAAGCTGGAAGAGCTCATGATGGAACATATTGAAGTTGGAACGAAGTGAATCGGATGAAAAATGTGGAAGGAAATGTGAAATTTAGAATCTCCCATTAAGAATACATGGGGAAAAATCGGGTACGAAATCGGGAATTGCGGGTAACACGTGAATCGTGGGAATAAGAAAAATGGAAGCGATGTAGGCGCGAATATTTGGAATCATTTGAAATTGGAACGGAGTGAATCGGGTGAAAAATGTGGAAGTAGAAACAGGACAAAAAAGTGCGAGGAATAAAATAGTATAAGAATAAGAATAAGAATAAGAATAACGGGAATGGTGTAGAATAACATATGTGTGAAGGCCTCCAGCCTTCACACAATAACTAGAAATGCCATTTCTGGGGAAATGGCGTGTGAAGGCTGGAGAGCTGAATGAATACCTGTGGAATGATTTGGAATAATGTTGAATGATGATGAATGATATTGAAAGATATTGAATGATATTGAATGGTTTTGAATGATGTTGAATGATGTTGAATGATACTGAATGACATGGAATGAGCTTAACATGCTGAAGTTGGAATGGTTTAATTCTAATGTTAGCATGCGAACATTAGCATTAGCATGCTAACTTAGCATTAGCATGCTAAGCTAACATTAGAATTAGCATGCTAACTTAGCATTAGCATGCTAAGCTAACATTAGCATTAGCATGCTAGCTTAGTACTAGCATGCTCACTTCCTGTTGATTTCAGGCCACTTCCTGTTGAAATCGGGTCACTTCCTGTTGAATTCGGGTCACTTCCTGTTGAAACTGGGTCACTTCCTGTTGATTTTAAGTCACTTCCTGTTGATATCAGGTCACTTCCTGTCAAAATCGGGTCACTTCCTGTTGAAATCGGGTCACTTCCTGTTGAAATCGGGGTCACTTCCTGTTAAAAACAGGTCACTTCCTGTTGATTTTAGGTCACTTCCTTTTGAAATTAAGTCACTTCCTGTTGAAATCAGGTCACTTCCTGTTGATTTTAAGTCACTTCCTGTTGATATGAGGTCACTTCCTGTTAAAATCAGGTCACTTCCTGTTGAAATCGGGTCATTTCCTGTTAAAATCAGGTCACTTCCTGTTGATTTTAGGTCACTTCCTGTTGATTTTAGGTCACTTCCTGCTGAAATTAAGTCAATTCCTGTGGATATGAGGTCACTTCCTGTTGATATTGGTCACTTCCTGTTCAGGTCGGGGAATATCCTGGCAAGAATCACACGCATACCTAATCAAATGGCCAAAATGGCCACCGCCTTGGGAGGCCAGGTTGGCGAGAAACCTGGGCATATCATTTGTCTAAAATGGCCGCCGTGCATGGTAAGTTGGAAAATGGCCGCCATGCGTGGTAAGTTCGGTGGTAAGATGAAAGAGCTCATGACGTGATATGGTGGAATATATTGAAGTTGGAACGAAGTCAATCGGATAAATAATGTGGAAGTAAATGGAAAATGTAGAATGTGGGAAATATTTGGGTACGAAATCGGGAATTGTGGGTAAGGCGTGAATTTTGGAACTGAAAAGCTGGAAGAGCTCATGGCTTGAATTGGTGGAATATATTGAAGTTGAAACGACGTCAATCGGATGAAAAATGTCGAAGTAAATGTGAAATGTAGAATGTGGGAAATATTCGGGTACGAAATCGGGAATTGTGGGTAAGGCATGAATTTTGGAACTGAAAAGCTGGAAGAGCTCATGGTTTGAATTGCTGGAATATATTGAAGTTGGAACGAAGTCAATCGGATGAATAATGTGGAAGTAAATGTGAAATATAGAATGTGGGAAATATTCGGGTACCAAATCCGGAATTGTGGTCAAGGTGTGAATTTTGGAACTGAAAAGCTAGAAGAGCTCATGGCTTGAATTGCTGGAATATATTGAAGCTGGAACGACGTCAATCGGATGAATAATGTGTAAGTAAATGGAAAATGTTGAATGTGGGAAATATTCGGGTATGAAATCGGGAATTGTGGGCAAGGCGTGAATTTTGGAACTGAAAAGCTGGAAGAGCTAATGGCTTGAAATGCTGGAATATATTGAAGTTGGAACGACGTTAATTGGATGAATGATGTGGAAGTAAATGGAAAATGTAGAATATGGGTAATGTGCGGGTACGAAATCAGGAATTGTGGGTAAGGCATGAATTTTGGAACTGAAAAGCTGGAAGAGCTCATGGCTTGAATTGGTGGAATATATTGAAGTTGAAACGACATCAATCGGATGAAAAATGTCGAAGTAAATGTGAAATGTAGAATGTGGGAAATATGCGGGTACGAAATCGGGAATTGTGGGTAAGGCATGAATTTTGGAACTGAAAAGCTGGAAGAGCTCATGGCTTGAATTGCTAGAATACATTGAAGTTGGAACGACGTCAATCGGATGAATAATGTGGAAGTAAATGAAAAATGTAGAATGTGGGAAATATTCGGGTACGAAATCGTGAATTGTGGGTAAGGTGTGAATTTTGGAACTGAAAAGCTGGAAGAGCTCATGATGGAACATATTGAAGTTGGAACGAAGTGAATCGGATGAAAAATGTGGAAGGAAATGTGAAATTTTGAATCTCCCATTAAGAATACATGGGGAAAAATCGGGTACGAAATCGGGAATTGCGGGTAACACGTGAATCGTGGGAATAAGAAAAATGGAAGCGATGTAGGCGCGAATATTTGGAATCATTTGAAATTGGAACGGAGTGAATCGGGTGAAAAATGTGGAAGTAGAAACAGGACAAAAAAGTGCGAGGAATAAAATAGAATAAGAATAAGAA
This sequence comes from Festucalex cinctus, assembly GCF_051991245.1. Taxonomy (NCBI): domain Eukaryota; kingdom Metazoa; phylum Chordata; class Actinopteri; order Syngnathiformes; family Syngnathidae; genus Festucalex; species Festucalex cinctus. The sequence goes on from NC_135425.1 coordinate 2,304,953, forward strand.
TAAGAATAACGGGAATGGTGTAGAATAACATATGTGTGAAGGCCTCCAGCCTTCACACAATAAGAATAACGGGAATGGTGTAGAATAACATATGTGTGAAGGCCTCCAGCCTTCACACAACTAGAAATGCCATTTCTGGGGAAATGGCGTGTGAAGGCTGGAGAGCTGAATGAATACCTGTGGAATGATTTGGAATAATGTTGAATGATGATGAATGATATTGAAAGATATTGAAAGATATTGAATGATATTGAATGATGTTGAATGATACTGAATGACATGGAATGAGCTTAACATGCTGAAGTTGGAATGGTTTAAATTCATCCAGAAATCTAGAAGCAGTTGAAGGAAGATAAATACCACAAAAGTAAAAATAAATCAGCAAGAAACATGAAAACAAGGAAGGAATCAAGTAAGAAATGGAGGAAGTAGCAAGTAATCGGGTAAGCAATGGAGTAAAGTGAGAAGAATTAAGTAAGCAATGAAGTAAGGAGGGTAGAATCGAGTCGCAATGGTGTAAGGAGTGGCAAACTTAAGCAATGGAGTAATAGTCACTCTGTTGAAATCAGGTCACATTTGCATTAGTATACTAAGCTAGCATTAGCATGCTAAGTTAACATTTGCATTAATATGCTAACTTAGCATTAGCATGCTAAGCTAACATTAGCATTAGCATGCTAACAATAGCATTAGCATTCTAAGCTAACATTAGCATTAGCATGCTAACATTAGCATTAGCATGCTAAGTTAACATTAGCATTAGCATGCTAACATTAGCATTAGCATGCTAACATTAGCATTAGCATGCTAACTTAGCATTAACATTAGCATGCTAACTTAGCATTAGCATGCTAAGCTAACATTAGCATTAGCATGTTAACTTAGCATTAACATGCTAAGCTAACATTAGCATTAGCATGCTAACTTAGCATTAGCATGCTAAGCTAACATTAGCATTAGCATGCTAAGCTAACATTAGCATTCACATGCTAAGCTAGCATTAGCATTAGCATGCTGAGCTAACATTAGCATTAGCATGCTAAGCTAGCAATAGCATTAGCATGTTCAGCTAGCATTAGCATTAGCTAGCATTAGCATGCTAACTTAGCACTAGCATGCTCACTTCCTGTTGATTTCAGGCCACTTCCTGTTGAAATCGGGTCACTTCCTGTTGAAATTGGGTCACTTCCTGTTGATATCAGGTCACTTCCTGTCAAAATTGGGTCACTTCCTGTTGAAATTGGGTCACTTCCTGTTGATATCAGGTCACTTCCTGTCAAAATTGGGTCACTTCCTGTTGAAATCGGGTCACTTCCTGTTAAAAACAGGTCACTTCCTGTTGATTTTAGGCCACTTCCTGTTGAAATTAAGTCACTTCCTGTTGAAATCGGGTCACTTCCTGTTGATTTTAAGTCACTTCCTGTTGATATGAGGTCACTTCCTGTTAAAATCAGGTCACTTCCTGTTGAAATCGGGTCATTTCCTGTTAAAATCAGGTCACTTCCTGTTGATTTTAGGTCACTTCCTGTTGATATGAGGTCACTTCCTGTTGATATTGGTCACTTCCTGTTCAGGTCGGGGAATATCCTGGCAAGAATCACACGCATACCTAATCAATTGGCCAAAATGGCCACCGCCTTGGGAGGCCAGGTTGGCGAGAAACCTGGGCATATCATTTGTCTAAAATGGCCGCCGTGCATGGTAAATTGGAAAATGGCCGCCATACGTGGTAAGTTAGGTGGTAAGATGGAAGAGCTCATGACGTGAAATGGTGGAATATATTGAAGTTGGAACGAAGTCAATCGGATAAATAATGTGGAAGTAAATGGAAAATGTAGAATGTGGGAAATATTTGGGTACGAAATTGGGAATTGTGGGTAAGGCGGGAATTTTGGAACTGAAAAGCTGGAAGAGCTCATGGTTTGAATTGCTGGAATATATTGAAGTTGGAACGAAGTCAATCGGATGAATAATGTGGAAGTAAATGTGAAATATAGAATGTGGGAAATATTCGGGTACCAAATCCGGAATTGTGGTCAAGGTGTGAATTTTGGAACTGAAAAGCTAGAAGAGCTCATGGCTTGAATTGCTGGAATATATTGAAGCTGGAACGACGTCAATCGGATGAATAATGTGTAAGTAAATGGAAAATGTTGAATGTGGGAAATATTCGGGTATGAAATCGGGAATTGTGGGCAAGGCGTGAATTTTGGAACTGAAAAGCTGGAAGAGCTAATGGCTTGAAATGCTGGAATATATTGAAGTTGGAACGACGTTAATTGGATGAATGATGTGGAAGTAAATGGAAAATGTAGAATATGGGTAATGTGCGGGTACGAAATCAGGAATTGTGGGTAAGGCATGAATTTTGGAACTGAAAAGCTGGAAGAGCTCATGGCTTGAATTGGTGGAATATATTGAAGTTGAAACGACATCAATCGGATGAAAAATGTCGAAGTAAATGTGAAATGTAGAATGTGGGAAATATGCGGGTACGAAATCGGGAATTGTGGGTAAGGCATGAATTTTGGAACTGAAAAGCTGGAAGAGCTCATGGCTTGAATTGCTAGAATACATTGAAGTTGGAACGACGTCAATCGGATGAATAATGTGGAAGTAAATGAAAAATGTAGAATGTGGGAAATATTCGGGTACGAAATCGTGAATTGTGGGTAAGGTGTGAATTTTGGAACTGAAAAGCTGGAAGAGCTCATGATGGAACATATTGAAGTTGGAACGAAGTGAATCGGATGAAAAATGTGGAAGGAAATGTGAAATTTTGAATCTCCCATTAAGAATACATGGGGAAAAATCGGGTACGAAATCGGGAATTGCGGGTAACACGTGAATCGTGGGAATAAGAAAAATGGAAGCGATGTAGGCGCGAATATTTGGAATCATTTGAAATTGGAACGGAGTGAATCGGGTGAAAAATGTGGAAGTAGAAACAGGACAAAAAAGTGCGAGGAATAAAATAGAATAAGAATAAGAATAAGAATAACGGGAATGGTGTAGAATAACATATGTGTGAAGGCCTCCAGCCTTCACACAATAAGAATAACGGGAATGGTGTAGAATAACATATGTGTGAAGGCCTCCAGCCTTCACACAACTAGAAATGCCATTTCTGGGGAAATGGCGTGTGAAGGCTGGAGAGCTGAATGAATACCTGTGGAATGATTTGGAATAATGTTGAATGATGATGAATGATATTGAAAGATATTGAAAGATATTGAATGATATTGAATGATGTTGAATGATACTGAATGACATGGAATGAGCTTAACATGCTGAAGTTGGAATGGTTTAAATTCATCCAGAAATCTAGAAGCAGTTGAAGGAAGATAAATACCACAAAAGTAAAAATAAATCAGCAAGAAACATGAAAACAAGGAAGGAATCAAGTAAGAAATGGAGGAAGTAGCAAGTAATCGGGTAAGCAATGGAGTAAAGTGAGAAGAATTAAGTAAGCAATGAAGTAAGGAGGGTAGAATCGAGTCGCAATGGTGTAAGGAGTGGCAAACTTAAGCAATGGAGTAATAGTCACTCTGTTGAAATCAGGTCACATTTGCATTAGTATACTAAGCTAGCATTAGCATGCTAAGTTAACATTTGCATTAATATGCTAACTTAGCATTAGCATGCTAAGCTAACATTAGCATTAGCATGCTAACAATAGCATTAGCATTCTAAGCTAACATTAGCATTAGCATGCTAACATTAGCATTAGCATGCTAAGTTAACATTAGCATTAGCATGCTAACATTAGCATTAGCATGCTAACATTAGCATTAGCATGCTAACTTAGCATTAACATTAGCATGCTAACTTAGCATTAGCATGCTAAGCTAACATTAGCATTAGCATGTTAACTTAGCATTAACATGCTAAGCTAACATTAGCATTAGCATGCTAACTTAGCATTAGCATGCTAAGCTAACATTAGCATTAGCATGCTAAGCTAACATTAGCATTCACATGCTAAGCTAGCATTAGCATTAGCATGCTGAGCTAACATTAGCATTAGCATGCTAAGCTAGCAATAGCATTAGCATGTTCAGCTAGCATTAGCATTAGCTAGCATTAGCATGCTAACTTAGCACTAGCATGCTCACTTCCTGTTGATTTCAGGCCACTTCCTGTTGAAATCGGGTCACTTCCTGTTGAAATTGGGTCACTTCCTGTTGATATCAGGTCACTTCCTGTCAAAATTGGGTCACTTCCTGTTGAAATTGGGTCACTTCCTGTTGATATCAGGTCACTTCCTGTCAAAATTGGGTCACTTCCTGTTGAAATCGGGTCACTTCCTGTTAAAAACAGGTCACTTCCTGTTGATTTTAGGCCACTTCCTGTTGAAATTAAGTCACTTCCTGTTGAAATCGGGTCACTTCCTGTTGATTTTAAGTCACTTCCTGTTGATATGAGGTCACTTCCTGTTAAAATCAGGTCACTTCCTGTTGAAATCGGGTCATTTCCTGTTAAAATCAGGTCACTTCCTGTTGATTTTAGGTCACTTCCTGTTGATATGAGGTCACTTCCTGTTGATATTGGTCACTTCCTGTTCAGGTCGGGGAATATCCTGGCAAGAATCACACGCATACCTAATCAATTGGCCAAAATGGCCACCGCCTTGGGAGGCCAGGTTGGCGAGAAACCTGGGCATATCATTTGTCTAAAATGGCCGCCGTGCATGGTAAATTGGAAAATGGCCGCCATACGTGGTAAGTTAGGTGGTAAGATGGAAGAGCTCATGACGTGAAATGGTGGAATATATTGAAGTTGGAACGAAGTCAATCGGATAAATAATGTGGAAGTAAATGGAAAATGTAGAATGTGGGAAATATTTGGGTACGAAATTGGGAATTGTGGGTAAGGCGGGAATTTTGGAACTGAAAAGCTGGAAGAGCTCATGGCTTGAATTGGTGGAATATATTGAAGTTGAAACAACGTCAATCGGATAAAAAATGTCGAAGTAAATGTGAAATGTAGAATGTGGGAAATATTCGGGTACGAAATCGGGAATTGTGGGTAAGGCATGAATTTTGGAACTGAAAAGCTGGAAGAGCTCATGGCTTGAATTGCTGGAATATATTGAAGTTAGAACGAAGTCAATCGGATAAATAATGTGGAAGTAAATGGAAAATGTAGAATGTGGGAAATATTTGGGCACGAAATTGGGAATTGTGGGTAAGGCGTGAATTTTGGAACTGAAAAGCAGGAAGAGCTCATGGCTTGAATTGGTGGAATAGATTGAAGTTGAAACGACGTCAATCGGATGAAAAATGTCGAAGTAAATGTGAAATGTATAATGTGGGAAATATTCGGGTACGAAATCGGGAATTGTGGGTAAGGCATGAATTTTGGAACTGAAAAGCTGGAAGAGCTCATGGCTTGAATTGCTGGAATATATTGAAGCTGGAACAACGTCAATCGGATGAATAATGTGTAAGTAAATGGAAAATGTAGAATGTGGGAAATATTCGGGTACGAAATCGGGAATTGTGGGCAAGGCGTGAATTTTGGAACTGAAAAGCTGGAAGAGCTAATGGCTTGAAATGCTGGAATATATTGAAGCTGGAACGACGTCAATCGGATGAATAATGTGTAAGTAAATGGAAAATGTAGAATGTGGGTAATGTGCGGGTACGAAATCGGGAATTGTGGGTAAGGCGTGAATTTTGGAACTGAAAAGCTGGAAGAGCTCATGGCTTGAATTGCTGGAATATATTGAAGTTGGAACGAAGTCAATTGGATGAATAATGTGGAAGTAAATGAAAAATGTAGAATGTGGGAAATATTCGGGTACGAAATCGTGAATTGTGGGTAAGGCGTGAATTTTGGAACTGAAAAGCTGGAAGAGCTCATGGCTTGGATTGCTGGAATATATTGAAGTTGGCATGAAGTCAATCGGATGAATAATGTGGAAGTAAATGTGAAATGTAGAATGTGGGAAATATTCGGGTACGAAATCGTGAATTGTGGGTAAGGCGTGAATTTTGGAACTGAAAAGCTGGAAGAGCTCATGATGGAACATATTTGAAGTTGGAACGAAGTGAATCGGATGAAAAATGTGGAAGGAAATGTGAAATTTTGAATCTCCCATTAAGAATACATGGGGAAAAATCGGGTACGAAATCGGGAATTGCGGGTAACACGTGAATCGTGGGAATAAGAAAAATGGAAGCGCTGTAGGCGTGAATATTTGGAATCGTTTGAAATTGGAACGGAGTGAATCGGGTGAAAAATGTGGAAGTAGAAGCTGGACAAAAAAGTGCGAGGAATAAAATATAAGAATAAGAATAATAATAATAATAACTAGAAATGCCATTTCTGGGGAAATGGCGTGTGAAGGCTGGAGTGCTGAATGAATACCTATGGAATAATTTAGAATAATGTTGAATGATGATGAATGATATTGAAAGATATTGAATGATATTGAATGGTGTTGAATGATGTTGAATGATACTGAATGACATGGAATGACCTTAACATGCTGAAGTTGGAATGGTTTAAATTCATCCAGAAATCTAGAAGCAGTTGAAGGAAGACAAATACCACAAAAGTAAAATTAAATCAGCAAGAAACAAGAAAACAAGGAAGAAATCAAGAAATGGAGGAAGTAGCAAGTAATCGGGAAAGCAATGGAGTAAAGTGAGAAGAATTAAGTAAGCAATGAAGTAAGGAGGGTAGAATCGAGTCGCAATGGTGTAAGGAGTGGCAAACTTAAGCAATGGAGTAATAGTCACTCTGTTGAAACCAGGTAACATTTGCATGAGTATACTAAGCTAGCATTAGCATGCTAAGCTAACATTAGCATTAGTATGCTAATTTATCATTAGCATGCGAAGTTAACATTAATATTGTCATGCTAAGCTAACATTAGCATTAATATTCTAACTTAGCATTAGCATGCTAAGTTTACATTAGCATTAGCATGCTAACTGAGCATTAGCATTAGCATTCTAAGCTAACATTAGCATTAGCATGCTAAGCTAACATTAGCATTAGCATGATAACATTAGCATTAACATGCTAACATTAGCATTAACATGCTAAGCTAACATTAGCATTAGCATGCTAAGCTAACATTAGCATTGGCATGCTAAGCTAACATTAGCATTAGCATGCTAACTTAGCATTAGCATACTGAGCTAACATTAGCATTAACATGCTAAGCTAGCAATAGCATTAGCATGTTCAGCTAGCATAAGCATTAGTTAGCATTAGCATGCTAACTTAGCACTAGCATGCTCACTTCCTGTTGATTTCAGGCCACTTCCTGTTGAAATTGGGTCACTTCCTGTTGATTTTAGGTCACTTCCTGTTGATATGAGGTCACTTCCTGTTGATTTTAGGTCACTTCCTGTTGATATGAGGTCACTTCCTGTTGATATGAGGTCACTTCCTGTTAAAATCAGGTCACTTCCTGTTAAAATCAGGTCACTTCCTGTTGATTTCAGGCCACTTCCTGTTGGAATCGGGTCACTTCCTGTTGAAATCGGGTCACTTCCTGTTGATATGAGGTCACTTCCTGTTGAAATCGGGTCACTTCCTGTTGATATGAGGTCACTTCCTGTTGATATGAGGTCACTTCCTGTTAAAATCAGGTCACTTCCTGTTAAAATCAGGTCACTTCCTGTTGAAATCGGGTCAATTCCTGTTAAAATCAGGTCACTTCCTGTTGATTTTAGGTCACTTCCTATTGAAATTAGGTCGAAATGGCGGAAATCCTAGGCGTCCCTAATCAATTGGCCAAGATGGCCGCCGCCCCCGGTGGACGACGTGGCGGAAATCCTAGGCGTCCCGAATCAATTGGCCAAGATGGCCGCCGCCACCGGTGGACGACGTGGCGGAAATCCTAGGCGTCCCGAATCAATTGGGCAAGATGGCCGCCGCCACCGGTGGACGACGTGGCGGAAATCCTGGGCGTCCCTAAACACCATTGGCCAAGATGGCCGCCGGCCTGTGGGTCCAGGTTGGCGAGAATCCTGGGCATATCTAATCATTTATCTAAAATGGCCGCCATTCATGGTAATTTGGAAAATGGCCGCCATGTGTTGTAAGTTAGGTGCTAAGATGGAAGAGCTCATGACGTGAAATGGTGGAATATATTGAAGTTGGAACGAAGTCAATCGGATAAATAATGTGGAAGTAAATGGAAAATGTAGAATGTGGGAAATATTTGGGTACGAATTTGGGAATTGTGGGTAAGGCGTGAATTTTGGAACTGAAAAGCTGGAAGAGCTCATGGCTTGAATTGGTGAAATATATTGAAGTTGAAACGACGTCAATCGGATGAAAAATGTCGAAGTAAATGTGAAATGTAGAATGTGGGAAATATTCGGGTACGAAATCGGAAATTGTGGGTAAGGCATGAATTTTGGAACTGAAAAGCTGGAAGAGCTCATGGCTTGAATTGCTGGAATATATTGAAGTTGGAACGAAGTCAATCGGATGAATAATGTGGAAGTAAATGTGAAGTATAGAATGTGGGAAATATTCGGGTACGAAATCGTGAATTGTGGGTAAGGCGTGAATTTTGGAACTGAAAAGCTGGAAGAGCTCATGGCTTGAATTGCTGGAATATATTGAAGTTGGAACGAAGTCAATTGGATGAATAATGTGGAAGTAAATGAAAAATGTAGAATGTGGGAAAAATTCGGGTACGAAATCGTGAATTGTGGGTAAGGCGTGAATTTTGGAACTGAAAAGCTGGAAGAGCTCATGATGGAACATATTGAACTTGGAACGAAGTGAATCGGATGAAAAATGTGGAAGGAAATGTGAAATTTTGAATCTCCCATTAAGAATACATGGGGAAAAATCGGGTACGAAATCGGGAATTGCGGGTAACACGTGAATCGTGGGAATAAGAAACATGGAAGCGATGTAGGCACGAATATTTGGAATCGTTTGAAATTGGAACGGAGTGAATCGGGTGAAAAATGTGGAAGTAGAAGCTGGACAAAAAAGTGCGAGGAATAAAATATAAGAATAATAATAATAAGAATAAGAATAACGGGAATGGTGTAGAATAACATATGTGTGAAGGCCTCCAGCCTTCACACAATAATAAGAATAACGGGAATGGTGTAGAATAACATATGTGTGAAGGCCTCCAGCCTTCACACAATAAGAATAACGGGAATGGTGTAGAATAACATATGTGTGAAGGCCTCCAGCCTTCACACAATAATAATAATAAGAATAACGGGAATGGTGTAGAATAACATATGTGTGAAGGCCTCCAGCCTTCACACAATAAGAATAACGGGAATGGTGTAGAATAACATATGTGTGAAGGCCTCCAGCCTTCACACAATAAGAATAACGGAAATGGTGTAGAATAACATATGTGTGAAGGCCTCCAGCCTTCACACAATAAGAATAACGGGAATGGTGTAGAATAACATATGTGTGAAGGCCTCCAGCCTTCACACAATAAGAATAACGGGAATGGTGTAGAATAACATATGTGTGAAGGCCTCCAGCCTTCACACAATAAGAATAACGGAAATGGTGTAGAATAACATATGTGTGAAGGCCTCCAGCCTTCACACAATAACGGGAATGGTGTAGAATAACATATGTGTGAAGGCCTCCAGCCTTCACACAATAATAATAATAAGAAGAATAACGGGAATGGTGTAGAATAACATATGTGTGAAGGCCTCCAGCCTTCACACAATAATAATAAGAAGAAGAATAACGGGAATGGTGTAGAATAACATATGTGTGAAGGCCTCCAGCCTTCACACAATAACGGGAATGGTGTAGAATAACATATGTGTGAAGGCCTCCAGCCTTCACACAATAACGGGAATGGTGTAGAATAACATATGTGTGAAGGCCTCCAGCCTTCACACAATAATGGGAATGATGTAGAATAACATATGTGTGAAGGCGTCCAGCCTTCACACAATAAGAATAACGGGAATGGTGTAGAATAACATATGTGTGAAGGCCTCCAGCCTTCACACAATAATAATAATAAGAAGAATAACGGGAATGGTGTAGAATAACATATGTGGGAAGGCCTCCAGTCTTCACACAATAATAATAAGAATAAGAATAACGGGAATGGTGTAGAATAACATATGTGTGAAGGCCTCCAGCCTTCACACAATAATGGATTTAATTTATAGTGCACCTTAGATGCATTCGCATCTCAAAGTGCTTCAAGGAGAGAAGTAATTAAAAATAAAAATAAAAATAAAATCAGTAAAATAAGACACAAAGGCATGTTGGTCAGTGTGATTATGGAAAAGCTTGACTGAAAAGATGGGTTTTGAGTCCTTTCTTAAATGCTTCAATGGATTGTGATAATCTTAAGTGAACTGGTAGAGCATTCCAAAGTTCTGGGGTCTCCCATAGGATGTAATTTAGTTCTTGCCGGCTTGAGAAGACAGGTATTTGTGGAACGGAGGTTGCGGGAAGAGGGTTGAAGGCAGAGGAGTTTTTTAAGGCAGGAAGGGGCGTTGCCATGCATTGCATTGGCGAGCAGGGAGATCTTTTACTCAGTTCGGTAAGTGATTGGAAGCCAGTGGAGAGATTTGAGGATGGGTGTGATATGTTCATGCTTTTGCACTCTCATCAGGATCCTGGCGATGCCGTTTTGGATGAATTGAAGCTTTTTGAGGCTCTTCCGGGGGATCTGATGAGAAGTGCGTTGCAATAGTCCAACCGGGAGGAGACGAAAGCATGGATGAGTTTTTCGGAGTCAGCAAGGGTGAGTGTAGGGCAGAGTTTGGAGATGTTTCTGAGGTGGACGAATGAAGTTTTGTATACATGGTTAATATGAGCATCGAAGTTCAGGTGGGGGCCCATTCTTACGCCGAGGTTGGTTACGACTGTTGAGGGTGAGATGTCCTGTCCGTAGAAGGTGATACTGGTTCTGGGTGATGTGCTTATCTGTTGAGGGGTGCCGACTTGCATTATTTGGGTTTTCAAACTGTTAAGCTGCAAGAAGTTGATGGTCATCCATACCTTGATCTCCTCCAGGCAGGTGGTGAGAGTGGATAAGGGAGTTGGTGATGCTGAGGATGGGTTGAGTTTGAGGTAGAGTTGCGTGTCATCAGCATAGCAATGGAAGGAGATACCATGCTTGCTGATGACACGGCCAAGGGGTAAAAGATACAGGGTAAACAGAGTGGGGCCGAGGACAGATCCCTGTGGGACGCCACAGGTAACGGGCTGAGTGCGTAAAAAGGAACCTCCCATGGAGAAGTATTCTAATCGGCCGGTGATATAAGATTTAAATCAGTCTAGCGCTGTGTTATGTAAGTCAGACAATTTAAAAATTGAAGTTGTATTTTTCTCGTAACAGATTTTATTTATTTTTTTATGGGGGGGGGGGGGGGGGGGTAATCATATCATAAAGTAAATATTTTACAGTGCATATACATTTACTCAAAAAAAAAAACAAGAGTTTTGTGATCAATTAGTATATTTGTACGATGGCATATTAGGGCCACATACAGTTTGTGTATACACACATATATATATATATATATATATATATATATATATACACACACAAAACAAAAAACTTGTATATTTGCAACATTATAAAATGGCTATTTTGCGAGGAAAACCCCCCCAAAAATTTACGACAAATAGACTCGCAAATTTGTGATAATTTAAAGTGTCAAATTTGTGAGGAAAAAAAACAACCTCTAATTTATATAATTTAATTTAAAATATATAATTTAAATAAACTCTGAAACTTGCGAGAAATACACGTAGCGTAGCTTTAGTCTGGACGAGGTGCTGGCTTTTGTCTTTGGCTTTTACTCACACACATGATGTTGTGTTCAGTAATTATATACCTGTATACACTGAATCTGCCAAATGACAGAATGGACTCATTCCGCCTTTTTCCGTTCTTTGATAATCAATAATAGCAAAATGTAGGTTACACAATATGTAATCCACAGATTCTCAAACTGTGTTTGTCTAATATAAAATGTGGCAAATATGTAATCTACTGGTGGTTGTGCACCAGTAAAGTTGTTTCCAAGTTTCAAATTTACAGTGGAGCAGAATCAGATGGTCCTCCATCAGGCCCCATTGAAAAAAAAAAACAGCATAAAAAACATCATTGACAAGTATACTTGTCAATGGAAGTGAATTAAAAATAGGGTAAATGTAAATGCTTATTTTGAGGGCTGAAATGGATTAACTGCAATACCATTCATTTCAATAGGAAACGTTACCTCGGTTTACAGCAGTGGCGAGCGGTGACCTTTTCGAGTGGGCATGCTGGACTGAGAAAAATGCGAGCACCCGGAAGGGCGCGAGATGAAAAATTTGGGGGTATTTTTATTGTTAATTTTAATATTAAATATTATTGAATTATTATGTAATACCAGGTGTAGGTATAAAATTAAAGGGGAAATATTCAGGACTGACACAGGTTGATGCGCACACACACTTGAATTAATATTGTAACGAACTAAGTGTTGTGTGTTCTGGGGTTGCCATTTATGTTGTGCACTGTTATGTCAGACTTTTACTGAATGCAACACAGGTCTCGGGTGAGGGACACGACGTGCAGTTGAGTAGCGTTGTGGTGCGTTTTCCTGCTAGCAACGAGAGCGATTGTAATTTGTGCTTTGGCATCGGCCACTGCCAAGAAGTGGCGTGTTGATGAAAGAAATAAACGGGTGACACCTCCCAACATTTGTTGGTGGCGTTTTGTACAAATCTTTACAAACTCAGCGGAGCCACAAGCGATTTCAACTAACCTCACCTCACCTCTAGAAAGCCAGCGAGCCATTTATGTTTCTCGTACGTCCTGGCTTGAAAGTGATGGACAAAATTCTTCCCTGTTTGTGTGATGACTACTTCAGGAATAGAACGCCCACTTGAATTATTCTTTTCCTCAAAAGTTCTCCGGGAAGAGCACACTCATTGGGATCCGGCGATGAACTTGAACTGAACCAGTGACTGGTTACTGCAGAACAAGCCAAGTAAGCCAGTTACGCGCATACGCGTTGTCAGCCATGCAGCTTGACTGTCAGCTTTTTTGCTATTCAAAAGACTCGCGTACAGAAACAATGTTCACGCAACTAACACAATTGATTTCTCATTGTGTATGCGCGAAACAAACTGTCGATTTCTCCGCTCCCCGCGAGGAAAACAGGACAAAATATACAGGAATTTAAGATCAAAACAGTATAACTACGATATTGTATTTTAGAGGACACTGACAGAAATATTTTCAATTATTTTATTTTGAAAATCCCGGGCATGCACCGCATTAATAGCTTATTAGGACCGCTCGCCACTGGTTTACTGTACATATGCTTTGGAGTAAAAAAGGGGTCACCGAACAAATTCAATTAGTAACCTGAGGTTCCACTAAACTTGAGAACAATTGTTCAGAGCAATAGGGAGTGTGGAATAGTGATGACAAAGACAATACATGGACAGAGGAAAAGTACAAGTGGATTTATCACTGACACAAGAGAACCAGCTAATGTGAAAGGAAAGGCAAGTGTAAGCAGCCTTTTCTTATGGCTTAGAGACAGTGACCAGAAAAAACAGAGTTAAAATTTGTAAGTGGCAAAGTTGAAGCTAGTGAGATTCTCTTTGTGAGTGACGAGGTTTAGAAAGGATTAGCAATGAGCTCAGAGAGATAACGCTGACTGGAAGGTTTCGAGGAGGGACATCAATAAAAGGACGCTGGAAATGGAGCCACCAGGTATGAGGCAAAGAGGAAGAGGTGATTTATGGATGTCAAAATCTATTCAGAATAATTCCTCCACCATGTTCTTTAGTGCAGTAAATGATATTGAAATTTTAAATGTCGTTAAATTATTCAAAAATAAAAAATCTACAGTTTTAATATTGATATGGCGCTAATAAAAAGTATTATACAATATATCGTGCAACCTTTTACTCATGTCTGTAACTTATCCATTAAAAGTGGTATTTTCCCAACTAAAATGAAAATTGCAAAAGTTATCCTGATTTATAAAATTGGAGAGAAACATCTATTTACTAATTACAGACCAATATCATTACTTCCACAGTTTTCAAAAATCCTAGAAAAACAATTTTCACATAGACTTGACAAGTTTATTGAGAAACAATCTGCTAACTGCAAGTCAATTTGGTTTTAGAGAAAAGAGATCCACCTCTATGGCAGTAATGGAGCTTGTGGATGAAAAAGCCACAAGTATAGATAATAAAGAATTTACAGTTGGGATTTTTATGTTTAAAAAATAGCATTTGATATGAGAGATCATCACAAATTAATGGAAAAGATTTAAAGATATGGCATATGAGGTCTGTCATATAGATGGATTAAAGGTGGATTCAATTACGTTATCCATATGTGTATATATATATATATATATATATATATATATATATATATATATATATATATATATATATATATATATATATATGAATAACTTATCATCATTAGCAGATGTCTGGTACTGCTTGGTGGCACAGTTGTTAAAGCGCATTGACCAGTAACCAGGAGGTCATAATTTCATAATTTATCTCTCAATACGCTTTCAGCATTCCCATGCAATTTCTCCAGAAATTGCACTTAGTCTAGTTTATGTAGGGCTTTACTTTCGGTCTCTCTGTTTTGCGTATATGTAGTGGATAAGGACTTATAACTTGTACTTATATATCTGTGAACTTATGATAAACATGTTTTGTTTATTTTATATTGTTTAACTTTTATGTTTGTAAGAACAACTTAAGTATATTATTATGAGAAAAGTATTAGGGAGAAGGACTAGATAAGTTTTTGCACTTCTTCCTACTCTTTTTGAACATGTAAATTATGATACTATTGACGATTTATTTTTCTTTTCTCTATTTTAACTACAACTTCTATTTTATATTTGTGATGTTAATATCCTCAATAAAATCCAATCAATCAATCAATCAATCAATCAATCAATCAATCAATCAATCAATAAGGCAATACTTAGGAGGGTATATTGTTGATGAGGGAAAACTGCTGGATCAAAAAATGCAGACAGAAAAAGATAGGGGATGATTCAGTGTGACAATACCTGAATAGGTTTAAGCTGAAGGAGAAAGGAAGATGAGGATACAGACCTGTGCATGTCATGTTCTAAACAGAGAAAGGAATCATATTTTCAACAAACCTGTCCTCCCTGTTGACCTGATAATAGTAGGACCGCTGTCGGATGGCTGAGTAGAAAGAAAATGCCTCATTCAGGTAACTTGTTTCGGATGTACGTAGGCTGTCAAAGTTTGGAAAAAAAAAAAAAGAAAAAGAAAAAAAAACCACCTGTGAGCAAAATTTAAAACATTGGGCACTACTCAAAAGTAGTCAGCTTTATTATTTTACCATGATGCACTCCCACAGTGGATTTGTAGTCAATGTACTGTACAAGTTATGATTATTGTATTACATACGTTATTGGGATTCTTTATTCGTACTTATTATAGCATTTTATTCTCACTTTTTTTTTGCCATGAATCAGCTCCCACATAATACTAAAATTTACACCGTTCATATTTCAACTTGCTTCAAAAATTCACCCCATCTTGGTTGGGCTGCCACAAAAATAATGAGTATTTTGCTATTTGACTAATCACCAACGGTAGTCGCGATTAGTCGACTAATTGGAACATATCGTTGTTCATCCATCCATCCATCTTCTTCCGCTTATCTGAAGTCGGGTCATGGGGGAAGCAGCTTTAGGAGGGAAACCCAGACTTCCCTCTCCCCAGCCACGGAGGGTGTGTTCCAACTATAGAAGGATCACACTCCTCAGCCTCCCTGGTAAGGTCTATTCAGGGGTGCTGGTGAGGAGGGTCCATCGGGAAGTCGAATCTCGGATTCAGCAGGAGCAGTGTGGTTTTCGTCCTGGCCATGGAACAGTGGACCAGCTCTACACCCTCAGCAGGATCCTCGAGGGTGCGTGGGAGTTCGCTCAACCAGTCCACATGTGTTTTGTGGATTTGGAGAAGGCGTTCGACCGTGTCCCTCGGGGAGTCCTGTGGGGGGTGCTTCGGGAGTACGGGGTACTGGGCCCCCTGATACGGGCTGTTTTGTCCCTGCACGGCCGTTGCCAGAGTCTGGTCCGCATTGCCAGCATTAAGTCGGATTCGTTTCCAGTGAGGGTTGGACTCCGCCAAGGTTGCCCTTTGTCACCGATTCTGTTCATAATTTTTATGGA
Source organism: Festucalex cinctus (assembly GCF_051991245.1). NCBI lineage: Eukaryota > Metazoa > Chordata > Actinopteri > Syngnathiformes > Syngnathidae > Festucalex > Festucalex cinctus. The sequence goes on from NC_135425.1 coordinate 2,321,134, forward strand.
CAGAATTTCTAGGTGCAGCCGAGGCATTGAGGGGGTCCGGTTTGGTGGCCTCAGCATTTCATCTCTGCTTTTTGCAGATGTAGTTGGCTTCATCCAGCAGATGTAGTTGGCTTCATCCAGCCAGGATCTCCAACTCTCACTGGAGCGGTTCGCAGCCAAGTGTGAAGCGGTTGGGATGAAGATCAGCACTTCCAAATCCGAGACCATGGTCCTCAGTCGGAAAAGGGTGGCATGTCTTCTCCGGGTCGGGGATGAGATCCTGCCCCAAGTGGAGGAGTTCAAGTATCTAGGTGTCTTGTTCATGAGTGAGGGCAGGATGGAGCGAGAGATCGACAGGCAGATCGGTGCAGCGTCTGCAGTGATGCAGACTCTGTGTCGGTCAATCGTGGTGAAGAAAGATCTGAGCCAAAAGGCAAAGCTCTCGATTTACCGGTCGATCTACTTTCCAACCCTCACCTATGGTCATGAGCTGTGTGTCGTTCTGACGATACCGCGGCCATGCTACCTTCCAAATGTTTGTTTGTGTTGGTGAGAGAGACGGAGGAAAAGCATGCTTGAAGGTTTGCGAAGTAAGAGTGGGCGGGAGCTGCCGCTGATACACTGCTTGAGTGCGTGCAGAAGGCGGAAGGAAAAAGTAGGCAGTATTAGGGATGGAATGATATGGGCAATATCGTGATATCGTGATATTAAAACTGCCACAATATCGTTGTCGTCATGTTCACAATATTTAAAAGGAACACATCTGTTAAAAACAAGTCAGTTTGATTTCCATTTGTTCAGTTCTACTACCCTCTAGTGGCTATTTTGTTAGTGCAATTTAATTTTCATTTGGGATGTTTTAGCCTTCTAATTGTCAGATGAAGGGGAACCTAATTTGCTTGTGAAGCGATCAATGTGTGCTTGCATTAGCAAGTCAGTGCCTCAATATTGTTATTAGAGATTGTAGGTGATTTATATGCATTGCTGTTATGTACAAAAGCACAATATTGTGCTTTTTTTTAGTATGTATTTTTTTTAACAATATAGTGATCTTTTTTAAATATCGCCAACCCCCCCCCCCCCCCCCCCCCCCTCCTCAATATCGTGATAATTATCGTATCATGACCTTCATATCGTGATATCGTTTTTTTTTTTGTTTTTTTTTTAAAGAGCTCAGAATTGTTCATTCGGTACTCTTACCGATTCAACGTCTTATCATCATTGCTCTTTTTTGTTTTTTTTTGTTTTTGTTTTTTGTGTATGTGCGTGCGTTTGCGTGTGTGCGTTTGCGTGCGTGCGTGTGTGTGCAAATACGTATAAATTTATACTCATTAATTCACCTAAAGCCTTATAAATATCCCATTACCCTTCGCCTTAACCAGGTACTTCAGAATCTTGCCAGAGTCGTGAGGTTTAAATGGTCAGGAGACCAGAGAAAAGGTCAGAAAAAAATAAAGAGAAAAGAAAGATAAATCAAAGTGAAATCCAGCACCAACCAAACACTTCCTGCCTTCCCCATGATTACAAAATCAAAGTCTTACGCCAACCCCGGAAGCCTCTAAATTCCAGCAAATTTAGCGAGATATCAAGAGACCAGAGGAAAAACTAAAGAGAGGAAGGAGGGAAGGATCGATAAGGCAGAGTGAGATCCATAGAAGCCAGTACATCCAATCCATCAAAGTGAAATCCAGCACCAACAAAACCCCTCCTGCGTGGTTACAAAACCAGAGTCTTATGCCAACCCCAGAAACCTCAAACTTCCAATAAATTGAGATCTCAAGTGACCAGAGGAAAAACTAAAGAGAGGAAGGAGGGAAGGATAGATAAAGCAAAGTGAGATCCACAGAGGCGGCACGGTAGTCGAGTGGTTAGCACGTCCGCTTCCCAGTTCTGAGGTCTCCGGTTCGAGTCCAGGCTCGGACCTTCCTGGGTGGAGTTTGCATGTTCTCCCCGTGCCCGCGTGGGTCTTCTCCGGGTACTCCGGTCTCCTCCCACACTCCAAAGACATGCATGGCAGGTTAATTGGGCGCTCCGAATTGTCCCTAGGTGTGCTTGTGAGTGTGGATGGTTGTTCATCTCTGTGTGCCCTGCGATTGCGAACCAGTCCAGGGTGTCCCCCCGCCTACTGCCCAGAGCCAGCTGAGATAGGCGCCAGCAACCCCCGCGACCCTTGTGAGGAATAAGCGGTCAAGAAAATGGATGGATGGATGGAGATCCACAGACACCAGCACCCACTGATTCAAGGGGCTGTGGGAGGGAGAGGCTACTTCTGTTGAGTTTCAGTAGATGCTGGTGCGACGGATCTGGCATGCATAAGGACCACCACCAAAGAAAGAAACCGTCAACCGCGAAGTATCTTATATTGGATAAGTTGCAAATTTGTCTGTTTGGTCATTTTAAATACATTTTCACAGATTTGGGTCCAAAAGTCTGGTTCCGGAACTATAGACAAGTCTTTTTCCCATTTTAAAGTCGGTAAATACGTTTTATTTGTGTATAAAAATAACTTATATATTTTTGATATTTTCTTTATTGTTGTTGGAGAAAGCTTTATAATATCTTTAGCTAAGACAGGCAGTTGGAGCGTATCCTGAAGTGTTGGGATTTGTTTCTTAACCATATTTTTAACTTGCAGATAATGTAAGAAATTTCCATTTTTTATTTCATATTTCTGGACCAAGTTTGTATACGATATAAACTTATTATCTGAGAAAAGATGATGAAGGTGTGTAATTCCTTTCTGCTCCCATAAGCTTAAATGGAACGACTGATTATTAAGTTGAAAGTCGTGGTTATGCCAAATGGGAGAGAGCCCACAGGGCGCCAAATGGGAGTTTGTAATTTCTAATGCCTTCCACCAGGCAGTCAGGGTGGCGGCTATCATTGGGTTTTTAAAACAATTATGTCGTTTTATTGATTTTGTAATAAAGAGTAAATCTAACAGTCTAAGATTATTACAATCCTTCTGCTCCAATTCCAACCAACAGTTAGTATCTCTGTTGGGTTGTGTCCATAGCACAAGATATTGTAGTTGATAAGCTATATAATAGTACATAAAGTTTGGTGCCTCTAAACCTCCTTTAGATTTACTTTCCTGAAGAGTAGATAGACTAATTTTGGCTTTTTTTTTATTCCAATAGAATTTTATGAGAGCAGAGTCCAGCGATTGGAACCAGTTAGACGTAGGTTTAAATGGAATCATTGAAAATAAATAATTAATCTTTGGTAAAACTTTCATTTTTATAGTAGCTATCCGTCCTATTAAAGAGATCGGAAGATTATTCCAGCGCTCCAGATCACTACGGATACTATCCAATAATGGTAAAAAATTTAAAGAAGTATCGTGATATCGTATCTTGACGTTTGGATATCGTTACATCCCTTGTAAGTATGCACATTGCACAATAATATACCCAAAAAAATAGAGACAAAGAAAATATAATAAATGAACTGCAAATATTAATACTTTAGCTTTTGTATCAATACTTAATAGTGAACACGTTGGATCGAAATATCAATATTTGGTATCGATCCACCCATCCCTAGTTGCAACTCGCGAGTCAAAGGAGAGGAAAAGACCTCCATGAGGGAGCACATTCGATGTTAATGCATTCGGCGGCAAACTGTTTTGGTTATGAATGGACCCCTTTGTGGCCTACGTCACGATGACGTCACGGTGTTTACCGGAGGCAAAAACAACTTGCCGCTGCAGGCAACGGAAGTGCAGCTAGAAGTAAACAACGCTGGTTGTCTGTTGAAAATGTCGTCTTGTTGTGTTTTTGGTTGCCAGAACCGTAAAAGCACCAACAAAAACTTGAAATTCTATCGCATCCCAGCCTCTGCCAGTCAAGTAATCGCAGATGGCTGTGGTTAAACGTGATTAGGCGAAAGGACTGGACTGAGGCGATCATCAACAATGCTCGTGTTTGCAGCGCACACTTCATATCAGGTAAGATTAAACTATCAGCTTCAGCCTGGACAATGATATGGGCTAGAATTAGTTGTGATTGAAATTACTTAAATTAGTCATTATTTGTGGGATTCTTTTTACATGCACGGACTTACAAAAAGTCTGTGTTTATATGCTACATGCGCGAATGCTAACCGCTACCTAACCAAACGTTAGCTGTATGTTTCAGTTTTGTCGAGGCGAAAGCCCCCACAATGGTTCCGATAATTTCTTGGCAAAATTTTTGTAGAAAAGGTACATGTCTCGTATAGCCTCGTCTTCTGTCCCTCAAGTTGTTCTATTCTAAATTTAGAACATGTCCATTCAAGACGTAGTTAGTTGTAGACATCTAATGAGTTAATCAGAGTTAACTTTTTAAAGTAACATTCACGGTCGTGGGGAGTCAGTTTTCTCGCATATTAACTCAAATGTCCGTTTTCCGAGTCCTTTCCGATGTGAACTTTCCGTGAAAATATGCTGACCGGTGTTAGAACCACATGCCACTGAGGTGTTTTTGCCTCCAGCTAAGCCCCGCCCTTTAAATTGCGTCACGTGGTTTACAAACTTTGAAGGGGTCTATAAACGCAGCGGTCGCTGCTCGGGCCCTAATAATAAGAATTCCTGCAGGAACAATAGGGACCTCGCAGCAGTCGCTGCTCGGGCCCTAATAAGAAGAAGAATTCCTTCCGAAACAATAAGGCCTCGCAGCGGCACTGCCACCACTGCTCAGGCCCTAATAAGCACATTTAGACTGCTGAAGGAATATTCGTGAGGCCACTCTCCTGATTGACATGCCCCAAGGAGGAGTTGTTTCTGGATGGTTGCACTGCTACAGACTTACAGTAAATATTTGTATGACTCACTAGTAGTGGTAGTAAAGCTGTCCAATTTTTGATGCAACTTCTCCAATCTGCCATCTCTTCAAGCCATAGCGGCTGTCCAGAACCTGCCTGTCAAAAACAATGTACAAAAATGGTCATTATAGACGCGATCAACCAAAAACACAGGCATTATTCAATCTTTTTTCTTATACCGTACTTTCCGGACTATAAGCCGCTACTTTTTCCATGAGCTTTGACCCCTGCGGGCAATGTGATGGTGTAGCTAATATATTGGGGGTGGGTTTTGGGGGGTTGCCACGGATATTGCTGTGCGAACGCACACTCCTGATTGGGTTGGTTTCACGCTCGTTCCTGCTTCCGTCACATCCGAGACTGTACTGACATACGCTCTTTCAAATCCCACCTCAAAACCCACCTTTTTAGAACTGCTTTTAATCTCGGATCATTGTCCTTTGTCTTGTTTCTTCTGAGTTTATTCTACATGATGTATTGTTGAGGTGTTTCTTTTAGTTGTACATATTTAGAAGCCCTACTTATATTTTTCTGTTGAATCCAGTTTTTATCAGTTTTATTTTTGTAAAGTGTCTGAGTCTTTTGAAAAGCGCTATACAACAAAATGTATTATTGTTATTATTGGCTGTTTCCTCGAGCCACGGGGGCAAGCGATTATCAGTGGCAATATTATAAATATGTCTTTGACATTTGACCTGCCTCTAACTCGATGCAGACATTTCTGAGGCTTTTCAACTCTGAAACGGAACGACTTCAATGGTTTCAGTGAATAGGAGAAGGATGAATAAAAACAATGAAACTGCTATGATGGAGCCGTTCTACTACCATGTTACAGACACTGCTTGGAAACAAGTTACCGTATTTTCCGCACTATAAAGCGCACCTAAAAGCCTTCAATTTTTTCAAAAGCTGACCCTGCGCCTTATAGTCCAGTGCGCCTTATAAATGGATCAATATTAATATTTTTTTGTTGTTGTTGGAGAAAGCTTTATAATATCTTTAGGTAAGACAGGCAGTTGGAGCGTATCCTGAAGTGTTGGGATTTGTTTCTTAACCATATTTTTAACTTGCAGATAATGTAAGAAATTTCCGCTTTTTATTTCATATTTTTGGACCAAACTTGTATACGATATAAACTTATTATCTGAGAAAAGATGATAAAGGTGTTTAATTCCTTTCTGCTCCCATAAGCTTAAATGGAACACATGATTATCAAGTTGAAAGTCGGGGTTATGCCAAATGGGAGAGAGTCCACAGGGCGCCAATTGGGAGTTAGTCATTTATAATGCCTTCCACCAGGCAGTCAGGGTGGCGGCTATCATTGGGTTTTTAAAACAAATATGTTGTTTTATCGATTTTGTAATAAAGAGTAAATCTGAGAGTCTAAGATTATTACAATCCTTCTGCTCCAATTCCAACCAACAGTTAGTATCTCTGTTGGGTTGTGTCCATAGCACAAGATATTGTAGTTGATTAGCTATATAGTAGTACATAAAGTTTAGTGCCTCTAAACCTCCTTTAGATTTACTTTCCTGAAGAGTAGATAGACTAATTTTAGCTTTTTTTTTTTTATTCCAATAGAATTTTATGATAGCAGAGTCCAGCGATTGGAACCAGTTAGACGTAGGTTTAAATGGAATCATTGAAAATAAATAATTTATCTTTGGTAAAACTTTCATTTTTATAGTAGCTATCCGTCCTATTAAAGAGATAGGAAGATTATTCCAGCGCTCCAGGTCACTACGGATGCTATCCAATAATGGTAAAAAATGTAAAGAAGTTAATTCAGTTAACTTAGGTGAGATTTTAACACCTAAGTATTTTAAATTACCTGTGGGAAAGGAGTAGTGTGGATCCAGACTTGTAGGGTTCCATGAATTTTCTGTAATAGTTAATAATGTTGATTTTGTCCAGTTAATAGAGTAATCTGATAAGTGAGAGAAATTAGTTATTCAGTTAAATGCTTCCCTTAACGAGATAGCAGGTTCTTCTAAATAGAGTAATATATCATCGGCATATATATTAATTTTATGTTCTATTGTCCCGGAGTGGATTCCTTGGATCCATCTATCCTGACGTATAGCTAATGCAAGTGGCTCAATAAATATAGCAAATAATAAAGGAGACATTGGGCACCCTTGTCTTGTACCTCTTTGTAGAGTAAAACTCTGTGATGTAATCCCATTAGTAGTAACTGTAGCTTTAGGAGAATCATATAATATGGAGACCCATTGAATGAATGACTCCCCGAAGCCGAATTTATTTAAGACAGCAAAGAGCAGTTAACTTTATCGAAGGCTTTTTCTGCATCCAGCGAAATAACAACGCTTTTTATCATACCGCTGTGACATACTAATTAAGTTAAAGAGCCTCCTAATATTATTAGTAGAATGACGACCTTTAATAAAACCTGTTTGATCGCTATGAATAATTGTTGAGATTACTGTCTCTAGTCTAGATGCCAAGGCCTTAGCGATAATTTTAATATCGGTATTAATTAGTGATATCGGTCGGTAACTTGACGGGAGGGTGGGGTCTTTTTCTGGCTTTAATAAAAGTTTAATTGCTGCTATATTCACATCTTGACGTATATCACCCTTACTTTTAATTTCAGTTACTACTCTTAGAAATAATGGAGCAAACATTGACCAGAAATGTTTAAAAAAAAATAGCCGGATAACCGTCTGGACCAGGTGCTCTGCCATTAGGCATACTGTCTAAAGCACTATACAACTCATCAATAGTAAGCGGGGCATCTAGAGTATCTTTATGTTCAGTAGATAACTGAGGTATATTTAAGCTATTAAGGAATACCTCAATATATGCAGGGTTAGGTCTATTAATTTCTTAGTATAGATTTCAATAATAGTTATAGAAAATATGGTTAATTTCTTCTGGTGATTGTGTGCATTCACCATTTATATCTTTAAGAGATTTTTCCCGATTCCGTTGAAGTTGATTTGCCAGAAATTTACCTGATTTATTATTATGTTCAAAATTATTATATCTCATCTGTTGTATTATAAAATCTGTCTTTTTAGATAACATGTTATCTAACTGTATTTTTATATTTTGTAGTTCCGTCCATATTTGATTATTTGGGTTTGTTGCATATTCATCCGTTAGTTGTTTAATTTTATCTTCCAAGTATTTTTCTAATTTTTGATCCTGTTTCTTTTTATAAGTTGAATATGAAAGAATTTTCCCTCTAATTACCGCTTTCCCTGCTTCCCAGAGAAGACATGGAGATATATTTGGAGAGTCATTTATTTCCCAAAAATCTGCCCATTCCCTTCTTAGAATTTTATCAAACTCTACGTCTTTCAGTAGTGAGATGTTAAAACGCCATATCGGGGGTAGTTTAAAGGTGCAGTCAATTTGTAGAGTGAGGGACACTGGTGCATGATCACTTATAATTATAGAATGTATTTTTATAGCAGTTTTATCAACAATAGAATTATTTGTAAGGAAAAAATCAATTCTTGAGAATGATCGGTGCACCGCAGAGAAGAAAGTAAATTCCTTCTTAGTTGGGTTTTGAAGTCTCCAGCCATCGCTGAGGCCAAAATTCTCCATATATTCATCTATTACTTTAGCGGATCGTAATCGCCTTGTATATATCGTATTATTAGAACGATCTATTAATGGGTTTAAGACCGTATTAAAATCACCTCCAATAATAATAGTAGAATTTGTTGCTAAATCGAGTAACCGAGAGAAAAATTCGTGGAAAAAATCCGGGTCATCATTATTTGGGGCATATAAATTACCAATTGTATATACTTTATTAAATATAGTTACCCGAATAATAATATATCGGCCCTCTAAATCTATTACTATATTATTTAGAGTAAAGGATAAATTCTTATGTATAAGTATAGAGACACCTCTTTGTCTACTATTATAGGAGGCAGAGTAAACTTGACTAAAATTTCTATCGCTAAGTAATTTTTCTTCTGATTTTTGTAGCTGGGTTTCTTGGAGGAGACAAATATCTGCCTTAAATTTTAAGAGATGGTCTAAAATTTTTATTCTTTTTGCCTGGGAGCGAGCGAAACACACATTCCAGGAGACCAGAACTAATTTCTGCATACAAGCAATGTAGACTCAGTCCTATGTATACATCTATATGAGCTGCTTATTAATATTAACATATTATAGGATAGCAAAAGAGTAATTAGGCAATTTATATAATTTATATAAAGAGAGAGATAACAAGTAGATAAGTATAATAGTGAAGAAACGAGGGGGGAAGTGAATGTGAAAGAAATCTGTGGGGGATTCAACATAACAATACACCAGTAAATAGAGAGATACCTTCAGTCCTTTATTATGAACATACATGTCAAGTTTGGGATTTTTTGCAGCATGTACCGGGGAGTTATTAAGCATATCCTTTTTCATTACGAAACGTGTTTACAATTTTTGTAAAAATACCGTCAGTTGGATTTTTTTTTTTTATGCTTCAAGGGCTAGATGGCGCTGCATATATAACTGAATGTTGTCAAAGAGATACCTTCAGGCCTTGACTATAAACATACATGTCAAGTATGGAGTATGGAGTAAGGAGTTTTTTAGCTCAAAATGTGATGCCCGGCCCCTGGGGGACTTCCTGTTGGGTTTAGCACATGACACCCAAAGACCTTTTTGTACATCGTGGGCTGTTACATATGCCTCCAAATTTTTGTAGCTCTAGCTGCTTTGTACAACTGGGAATTCTTCATTAAGAAGGATTTTTTTTTTCTTTTGCAAAAAGTGCATGCCATGGCAACAGCGTGCAACGAAATAAAAAGCTTTCAATAACTTTTCATCTTCAACATCTTAAGATGAATCACACCAAGTTTGAAGATGATTGAATCAACTCTGTAGGAGGAGTTCGTTAAAAGACCCCTATGAAATGGCCAAAAAAATGGCGGAAAGTAAATCAAAATGGCGGACTTCCTGTTAGGAGAAGTTAGGAAAAGAGTTTTTTTGTACCTTGAGGGCTGTTACATATCTCTGCAAATTTTGGTAACTCGAGGTGAAACGTACAACCAGGAATGCTTCATTAAGTAAGAGTTTTGAAACGCAAAATTTGATGCCCCGCCTCTGGCGGACTTCCTGTTGGGTTTAGCATATGGCACCAACAGACTTTTTTGAAGGTCGTAGTCTGTTACATATGTTTACCAATTTTCGTAGCTCTCGATTAAACGTACAACTGGCAATGCTACGTCTAGTAAGAGTTTTGAAACTCTAAATTTGATGCCTCACCGCCGTCATATAGTACGTCAAAAACTTTAGATTTTTTTACCATGATGTTGTCCCAGGTGTTGAGATGGTACATCCCAAGTTTGAAGTCAATCGGGTTAACCGTGTAGGAGAAGCGGGCTAAAGTATGACCCCTGTAAATGTGCAAAAATGGGCCAAAATTGGACATTTAAATACTCCAACCTCACTTCCTGTCTATTTTAGGGTACACATATCAAAGAGGTTTTTGTTCATCTGGATGTGCTACAGGTGCCACGCAATTTTCATAGCCGTAGAACAATCATAGCGGGACAGGGATCCGTCTAACCTATGTAGGTGGCGCTACAGAGCCATTTTTCTGTCATCATGTATGGCGACTTTAAAATATAAAATTTTTCGCCAGGCCCGATCTGCGTGTAAAGTTTGGTGAGTTTTCGATCATGTTTAGTGTCTCAAAAATGTGATTGTTTGCGGAAAAGAATAATAACTCTCATAATCCTGCTCTCAGTCTGTGTGTCTGGTGTTTTTCCAGTGGACAAGTGAAGGGGGCGTGTCCACCTGCGCCACACCTGAGGCGTATTCCCGCAATCAAGAGGTCTTTAAAATGACTCCCGGCGCGACGGATCAGTGTCGGATTATTTCTTGCATGCAGCCCTTGCTCAAGACGTTCTCTAAACCTTTTGTTCCTGAATCTTAGTCTCGCGTTTTAGTATAGTCTTGTTTTGATTTGATAAGTTAGTATTTTTTCACGTGTATCTGCCACGGCGCTTTCTGTTTTGTATATAGATTGTAGTGCCATGGCTCATCATGGCTATGGCTATTTCCTACCATAGGTATCTACGAGCGGAAATACTAGATCGGTGTTTGTGCATCGTTCTGGCATCCCATTGGCTAAGAGGAACCTCTACCATAGGTATCTATGAGCGTATACTAGATCGGTGTTTGTGCATGTTTCTGGCATCCCATTGGCTAAGAGGAACCTCTACCATAGGTATGAACGTATACTTGATCGGTGTCTATACAGCGCCCTGATCATGCATCCCGCGGCCCATGAGGTGTTCCGATAGTTTTTCGTAAATGTATGAACTAACGGCCAACGAATTTGTGCAGAAATTCAAACAATTAGTGATTGATGAAGGCACAGTAAGTTTTTAATTTCAACAAGACGGGCCTTTTTTTTGAAAAAGATGCCTCGCCATACCGGAAGTTTCCATGAAGTTTCAGAATTTGTTTAAAAGAATCGCCCAGAAAAAGTGTTCACCAGTCGGGCGTTTGCTCACTAAGATGATGTTTGCCTTGGACATTTCCGAAGGATTTAAAAAACAAAAAATAAAAAACAAAACATCCATGGATCAGTTCTTTACAAAACACCAGGCAAAAATCCCCCCAAAAACAAACAAACCAAAAAAAACACTTCTGAGAGAGGAGAACATGAACCAGAGGGCAAAAAAAGATGAGGACAGCAGTTATAAAGGTAAATGACCATCATTTTTATTCTTTACTCTATTCTTTGTTATTTACATTATGCACAACTCTCATTTATTGTGCAATAATCTAATTGTAACATGTATTTGTTACATGTTTTGATGCATTTTATGCTTTATAAAACATTTATGTCTGAAATTTGGGAGGCTTGGAACGGATTAGGGCATTTACATGGAAAATGCATCCCTACTTACAAAATTTTCTACTTAAGAACTTTCTTCCAGAACCAATTAATTTTGTAAGTAGAGGTACCACTCTACTATGGTTTTTAACTATAGTATTTATTATGTATGCTTTTTTTATGTTTATTGATTTTAATGCCTTTATTGATTTAATGCCTTTTTGCATACTTGCTCGTATGCTATTGAATTGCCCCTTGGGGACAAATAAAGTGTTTTGAATTTGAATTGAAAAAAAAAAAAAAAAAAAAACATTTTTCTCCACCTAAATCAGTAAAGCTGCCATATGGTGGCACTTGTCTTTGCCAAGTGGGCACTGGCATGTGCTGTACTTCACCTGCTGACTTTCTATGTGCACCTGTATTGAGAACAACTACATCCCTTACACCAACCCTAACTTTTTAAACATCGCATTTGCAATAGCCCAGGGAGGGACTTTCATTAACTAGAACATGGAACCTGCTAAAGAACGTGGCATAATAATTTTATATAGCTGGACAAGATATGATATATATGTAAAGGACGGCAAATGTCAAAAACTGATTTATGGCACCCATAAAACCATGATTTATTGCACCCCCCATAAAACTTTATGACACCCCCATAAAACCATTCATAACCTACCCCTTTGAAGTAAGCCCCGCCCCCTTCCGCCTTCATAGCCAATCAGAAACCGTTATTTTGAATTAAGCCCCACCCACTTTCCGAATTCTTAACCAATCAGAAGCCAAGGACAGCTCCTGTCAAAATTGATTGATGACCTTCTGCATCCCACAACAACAAGCACATGTTTTCCGGATCCCCCCACCCTTCTCCACCCCTTCAACAAACATATGATTCCGGTCACCCCCCCTAACACCCCCCATCAATTGTATACGTACTTCCTTTGACCCCCCACCAACAGCTTTGTTGTCTGAGAGGAAACTCTCTCAACAGTTCTACCAGCTGATAACAATATTTCGGCATCCTCATGTTAATAAACTTTTTTTTATCTTACAGGAAGGATCCTACCAGCTTTTGAAGTCTTGCAGGAAGCGCGCCCCTGTATGCGAATACTGATAATGCTCCCCACTTTGAAGTATAAAGTGTATCAAACGTGGGAAACGGCGACCCCCCTCAATACCACGGCCAAACTTCACACCCGGGAACCCCCTCTATCGGGCATGTGCGTGCGTGAATGTAAAATAGGACGAGGCTCTCTTATTCGAGTTAAAGTGTTGTGAATATTTAAAACATGTTTTCCATTTGTTTCATGTTTTTTTAAATAAATAAAAGAAACTTACCGGTGTTTCAGAATTTGAAGTCGCGTCTCATTCAATGGGGTTTTAAAAAAAATAAAAATAAAATAAAATAAAAAATAAAATGGCGTCTGTCTAATCGTTGGAGTTGGAAATACAGGCGTAAAAATAGATTATTCGTGCGTAAAACGCGGTTATTTAGCCCATTTTAGAACCGTGTCATTCTTTTTCTTAGACTAAAAAACTTGTGTGTGACTATGTAAAAAGCTAAAGGGGCCGGCTTGAGAGTTGTGACTCCCTCAAGCCGCGGTAAACGGCGCCATCTAAAGGGCAAAGGATGTTACTGCATATGGTCATGGGAGGGAGACAAGGAGGAGCTAGTCAATCCCCCCATCCATAAAATCTACGTTTTCAGTGTAACACGTCATCAGTTCATATCCACCTTGGATTTACTAAGAAGTTTGTCTTTTGGGTCTCTGAAAAAAAACGGCATTCAAGATGGTGAAAGGTAATGATCTTTTTATTATTATTTTTATTGTATAGATGATATAAAACTATATTGCTATTATATTTCGTATCGTACAGATACTGTTACAACGACCGCTGAAGTTTATGATGCTTGTGAGTTTACTAAATTTTAATTATCCGCAATATTCTTCTTAATTTAATATAGGAAATTGTTTTAAAAGGTCCTCAGCAGTTCGACTTTAGCGATGAGGATTTTACAAAGGAGGATTACGGTAAGAATCTGCGTTTAGTCTAAAATAGTAGTAGTATATTGAATTTTAACGTATATTTTGTTTTTATTTCTAGATTCTATAAAAGCTACGGAAATTTCGGCTCTCCACGAGGAGTTACAATCGTTTCCTCTACTCTGGAGAAATCCAACGGGAGAGGTCGTTGTTTTGGCTGACGAGGACTCACGGGCGGTCGTGAACGGAAGAGGCGAAGAAGAACCGGGAGCTGTATCCGGAGACGAGGGGAACTCTAACGTATTGGAAGCCGCCCCTATTTCCCTCGTTTCAGGCCGAGCCAGGATAAATATTAGCAGATACGTGACAACAACCGGTAAGCGATTGATATTTATTATTAAAGAGAATTATATAATAAGATAAAACGCCTTCGTTTGTTGTTACCGTAGAAATATGGTACGGCGCGATGAACGATGTTATGAAATACTACAATACCCATAATGCTTAGCGACCAGATTGTTTTGTTTTACTTTTTAAAGTTTTTAAGATAAAAGCAATCTATTTATATCGATAAAATGAATATACGATTATACAGATAGTGAAGGGGTCTCCGCCGAGGACGTTGGACAGGCCGTTGACTCGACGGTGGAAGCATCGCGCTACATCCAGAGCGTGGCCGGTGAATCCGACGAGCGAGCATCGTCGGCGGGGGGAAGAAGGAGAAGGCGCCGTGGGAATCCAATCGGACGATGCTGCCGAACAAGATGCAGGTTTCATGAGGAAGATTGTGTTCGCGAGCGCATAGAAGCGGTTAAGCGGATTACGCGCTTAGAAACGACTATGCGTATTGTACAATCTATTATTAATAATTTGTAGTTTTTTATTTAAAACCTTACAATGGAACGCTATGATGTACCTGAGACGTGTAATATACCGACTGAATTGGAGGAAATTGTAAATCAGATAAATGATCCCTTTGCGTCTATAAGACAAATTGATGATTTTGAAGACTTCTTTAGCCCTCTCGATGCGGCGCTAGCAAGACTTAACCGAGCAAATTCAAACGGAGGTGAAAATCAAGAAGTACAGGCGCATGTTATTTCAGATAACGATATAGCTAGTATATCTAATGAAATATCACTCCCATCCACTTTGGCATTTGGTGATGGATTGGGAATAGACGATTCAAATGAAATACAGCCTGCTGTGCATTACATAAGCGAACCGCCTCAATCCAACCAGCAGGTGGCACACATAGATGAAACACAACAACAACAGCAACAAGAAATACAGCCTGCTGTGCATTACATGATCGAACCGCCTCAATCCAACCAGCAGGTGGCACACATAGATGAAACACATCAACACATAGGCGTTTTTCTACAACCACCAAATGAAACACAGCAGCATATACATAATTTGGTGCATTCAGATGAAATACAGCCTGCTGTGCATTACATAAGCGAACCGCCTCAATCCAACCAGCAGGTGTCACACATAGGTGAAACACAACAACAACAGCAACACGTAGGCGTTTTTCTACAACCACCAAATGAAACACAGCAACAGCAATTACCTACGCTATGCATAGGTGAAAATCAGGCAATAGATGCAGATGTACAGGAGGGTGCGGGGGGTATTATTAGAACGAGGAGACCCGTTTTTAATAATGCCGAATTTCGTAAACGTATTTATACACGTGAGTCCGATGAGCCCCTTGATTTTGCGACTTTTTATACAAATATAGGAGAAAATGTAAACGAGCTAATTGACGAGGTAACTAGATCAACATGTCCTGGTGATATCGTACAAGTAGAATTAATTAGCGGTGATAGGAGTGCTAACTGTTATCTACGTCTTACCGACGATCCAAATATTTTAAACGAAGAGGTTAATAATTTATTGGAAAATATAGCTCAATCTAACATAGAGATTTTAGCTAGCGATGAGATTCAAATGGTAGTACAAATTGTCCCGGATATGCGAGGAGGAGGCGGTGTCAGGCGCAAGCTACAGTTAACTACAAACGAAGAAATTTTGAGAAAGAAACGAAATTGTTTGTATATGACCCACAATGAAAATAACAAACTATGTTTTGCACTAGCATTAGCCTTCTTGCTGGACAGGTCGTTAACGGCGGCTCAGGCAATGCAGAGAGCAGAGCATCTACGAAAATGCGTAGGGCTAAGCTGTCAAACATCCGTCAGTCTGCGAGACGTGCATAGATTCGAGACCTACATCAAACGAAAAATCGTAATTCTATACAGAAACGATGATTGTAGGCCCATGTCTTTTTTTGAAACGCATTACCCAAAATCAGAGGATACTCTGTTTTTGTTATTGCTGAATGAACATTATTATGGCATAAAAAGGATCGAACGTTTTGTCGGTCAGGGTTACTTCTGCCGACACTGCTACAAGGGGCATTCAGACCGGCGACTTCATAATTGTGAAGGACGATGCGCGATCTGTCTCAACCCCTTATGTACACAACAGCGGCGAAAAATCGTTATTTGTCACGATTGTAACAGATCGTGTCTAAACGATGAATGTTATGCTAAGCATAAAGAAAGCGATCGGGGGAACGAGAGTAATTGCGACCTTTGGAAAAAATGTCACAAATGCGGTCTATTGTACTACAAATCAAAACATGCGTGCATACAGCCCCGATGTGTAATTTGTTAACAGGTGCTGCCGCAATGGGGTGACACGATGTTTAATCCTCATCGTTGTTACATGCAACCCCTCAAAAATGAGCAGATATGTAAACAAATAATCTACTATGATTTTGAAACTTGCGTGGGGGCGGACGGTAACCATAAAGCGTATCTGGTATGCGCAAAATTAAACGACCTTGAAAAAGAATGGTTAGGACATGATTGCGTGCGACATTTCATCGAATACTTCAGAAATCCACGCTTTAAAGGTGCAATCTTCATAGCCCATAATGCACGAGCCTTTGATTCATACATCTTAATTAACAAGATGATCTGCATGGGGGTTAAACCCGAAATTATTATGCAGGGCAGCAAAATCATTTGTTTCACAGATACCGACTATAATATGAGATATATCGATTCGATATCTTTTCTTACAATGGCTCTGAGCAAATTCCCGAAATCGTTAGGTTTCGAAGATCAGGTAAAGGGTTATTTTTCACACGCATTTAGCTCTTTTAAAAATCTGGACTATGTAGGTCCATACCCCGAATCAAAATTTTATGGTGTGGAACGCATGACGTCCTCGCAGCGCACTGAATTTTTTAATTGGTATGAAAAAGTGCGGGGCGGGACCTTTAATTTTACAGAGCAGGCGCTGCTGTATTGTAAAAACGACGTCAACATTTTAGCGACAGGTTGTGAGAAATTCAGGGAGGAATTTTTAAATAGCACAGGATTAGACCCGTTTAAAGCCGTGACGATCGCATCAGCGTGCATGAAAGTTTTTCGCAGTAAATTCTTAATTCCTAACACGCTAGCAATTACCCCGACCGATAATTATAGACGACAGTTCAAAGCATTCTCTCACGACTCTATTCAATACTTGATGTGGATAATGCACAGCCAAAATATTGATATCACGCACGCGCTCAATAGAGGCGAAATGAAGATCGGTCGATATTTTGTAGATGGGTATGCGAATGTAAACGGCGAACAATGGGTATTCGAATATCTGGGATGTTTTTATCACGGATGTATCGAATGTTTCGACCCAAACCAAATTTGTCCTATGACTAAAAGACCTTTCCAAGAAAAATTTGACGCTACTGAAAAGAGATTGCGTGAGCTAACTCATAATCATGGCGTTAAACTTTTTGTCATGAGAGAACATGTCTGGCAACGAATGAAACAGACTGATCCGAGAGTGAGAGAGTTTCTGCGCGAATCAAAATTCCCTGAACCTCTCAATCCTCGTAACGCTCTTTTCGGAGGTAGAACAAATGCTTTTGTTTTACGGTACACAGCCGCACCTGATGAACGTGTATTGTATGTTGATGTCACATCTCTGTATCCTTTTGTCAACAGCACCTGTCAATACCCTCTCGGGCATCCCATTATCATTCACAGAGACTTTGGTGACCTCAGAAAGTATTTTGGTTTCATCAAAGCTGTTGTTCTACCCCGAGAAGGTTGTATTTTCCTCTTCTTCCTCATAAAACAGCTAGAGATAAACTTGTGTTTACGCTTTGCAAAACATGCGCGGAACTTAACAACCAAGATAGCGCGTGTGCTCATTATGACAAAGAAAGAGAGTTGGCGGGTGTATGGACGACCCCCGAGTTCATCAAAGCTCTAGATCTAGGCTACACCGTCTCACAAGTTGATGAAGTGTGGCATTTTAATGACTCGAGTAATGATGTTTTCAAACAATACATGAACACCTTTCTCAAAGGAAAGCAGGAATCTTCGGGCTACCCCTCACACGTCGTAGATGACGTCGGGAGAGAGAAATACATCTCCGACTACTTGAAGCACCAGGGTATTCAACTCGACGCCAGTAAGATAGCGCCAAACCCGGCTAAAAGACAGGTTTCAAAGCTATGCATGAATTCGACATGGGGCAAACTCGGACAGCGTGAAAATTTAAATCAAACAGAAATTGTAAAAAATCCGGATCGTTTTTTCAACCTGCTGTTCTCAGGGATGTACGAGGTGAAATTTTTTCACTTCCTTAACGATGATGTTTCTCTGGTACAGTACAAATACAGCGAACGCGCTCAAACACCCTCCTCACCGACGTCCAACATCTTCATCGCTTGCCTAACAACCGCCTATGCCCGTTTAATAATGTATGGGTATTTGGAACAACTGCAGACCAGAGTACTTTATACAGACACAGATAGTTTGATCTATACTGTAAAACAGGGGGAAAGCACACTCCCGTTAGGCGATCTATTAGGTGATCTCACAGATGAACTAGATAATGACACCATCCAAGAATTTGTCTCCGCAGGTCCGAAAATCTACGCTTATCAGACCAGAAGCAAGGGGAAATTGGTGATGAAGGTGAAAGGCATCACCCAGACGCATGACACGTGTCAAATCATCAATTTTGACAGCGTCAAGGAGCTGGTTGACGGCTACGTCGACAGCATGGGGGCGCGACCAGGGATGCTTCAAACCCCTCAATTCAACATTGTCCGAGATAAGAAGGGGTTTCATTTGAAAAACACTTCATTTATGAAAAAGTTTAAGGTGGTTTACGACAAACGTCGGTTGCTTCCAGGCGGTCGTAGCGTTCCATTTGGTTTTTGACGAGCTTGTGTTTTTGTTTGTGATTGTGTTTGTGGTGGAACAAAAAAAATAAAAAAATAAAAATTAAAAAATAATAAAAATATGAATCCGAACCACATTGATTTTGATACTAGATTAGAAATCCCATTTTCATGTTTGATTGCAGGTCCTAGCGGGTGCGGGAAGACTTTTTTTTGTGAAAAGTGTTTTGGAAAATTGTGAGCATGTCATGAAATCAGCTCCTGAGAATATCGTTTGGATTTATAATTCTTACCAGGAAATGTATGATGAACTTGAAAAAAAACTGAATAAAAAGATAAAGTTTGTAAAAGGTCTCCCGGAATGCTTTGAGGACGAATCTCTCTTTCCAGCCCATCTTTCGCACCTGATCATCTTGGATGACGTCATCTTCGAGGCGAGTGATCACCCGGAAGTGGTAAACATTTTTACCCAATACAGACATCATCGGAAAATGAGCGTCATGTTACTCACTCAAAACATTTTCCATCAGGGGAAGTATAGCAGAACAATCAGTTTAAACAGTAATTACATTATACTGTTTAAAAACCCTCGCGATAAATTACAGGCGAGTGTTTTGGCTAATCAAATCTACCCCGCACGCAAAAAGTACTTTTTGGAATGTTATGAGGACGCCACGAAAAACGCTCATGGGTATTTATTGGTAGATCTTACGCCGGCGTCTCCAGATCAATTTAGATTGAGAACCGGTGTGTTACACGGGGAGTGGCCCGCAGTATATTTACCCAAAAGCTCGTAAGATGTCAAAACTTAAAAAAAAAAAAACGCCCCGCTTCTTAAATTATTGTTTCGTGCCCTCCCTCGCAAACGTAAACAAATTCTCAAACAAGCCCCCAATGACCTGGTGAAAGCGCTCTGTGAGATTGCTTTAAATCTCTTAAAAGGGCATATACCTCTAAACCCGTCTCAATATAAGAAGCTGAAGAGGAGAAAGAAGTTTATTCGGATATTAGCCGATAAAAAAAACAGTCTTAAAAAGAAGCGTGTGACTTTAGTTCAAAAAGGAGGCTTCATACTCCCTCTACTGGTCGCTTTTGCACCTGTCCTAGGCAGCATCGTCACCGGTCTAGTAAACAAATAAAACATGAGTCTGAAAACAGCTCAGAAAATGTTTTTAGTTTCCCCTCACCAACTAGAACGTTTAAGCAAACCCACTCACAATATCCGTGAAACAGCTGAGAATGATTTGGACGTCAGGATGAGGGAGTTATTAGATGATCGTTCTATAAATCAATATGAAAAACTAAGGAGATATCAAACTCTGGTGCAACGGTATTTAGGTCTGCTTAAACAAAGAGATCGTGAGTTGGTTCCGGTCGCTTTGACACTTCCTAATCCGCGTGAAGTTTTTGAACGGGGAGGAGGGACGCAAAAGAAGGACGAGGAGGAGGTGGATGAGGAGGGGGGTGTCAAGATGGATGTGGGTGTATGGAGCGAGATATTACAAACTATTCCGCTACGTCATCGTAAAAACGCCGAATATGTTTTAAGAAAAATATCGTCTCGTGAAGAAAAGGTATGGAACCAACGGGGAGAGTTTATCTTTAACGGTAGACCCGTTAGAGGCTCCCATATGACCGATTTACTCAAACATCTCACTGTAAACGGAAAGAAGATCAACGAGCGGGAGCTGCTAGGCTGGACGGAATTCTTACGGCTATTATCGTAGTTTAATATACCAGAGACTATAGTTTCCAATCCCTACGCTTGAGAGCGGTTAAGACTAATAAAAAACGAATCTGTTTCTAAGCAAAGTGACGATGACGTAATATCCGGCGGTAAAAGGAAGCGGAAGAGGAAGCAGAAAATCATTAATTTTTTTATTATTATTTTTTTATTATTTTTATTATTATTTTTTTATTATTTTTATTATTATTATTTTATTATTAATTTTTACCCCATCTCGTCAAGAAAAGAAGAATAAACACACCCACTCACGTCTCTGTATCTTTTGCATGTGAATTTTATTGAATAAAATATTTGAAAAAGACATCATGAGCAATGGCATTTTTTTTTAAATATATCCAAACAACATGAAATTTGACCTCCACACATCGTCCTGGGAAACATCCTCCGACTTTCCACGAACGTTGCTACCATAACATCATTCATAACTACATCGTCATAATAACGGGTTAAAACCTCGCGGTAAGATTCACCACAGCCTCGGGCTGATAAATAATAAACACAATGCTGACCGCATACTGTCGAGAGTTCGTGCTGTAATTGGCGGTCGTGGTGGAATATCCGGTCGGAATGTTTTTTTAAGAAGCAGTTTATGCTCTTAGGGTAATAATAAAAATCAGGTGGGAATCCGAAAGAATCGAAAAACGTAGCCGTCCCGTCGTCCTCTAACGTCAAAGCCAACCAATGTTCGCCACGAAGGTGGCGAGGGTGTGTATTAACAATATAACAGGAGGGGGTAGGGGGCGCTAATATGTCAGTCAACTCATCTTCAGCGAAGACGCCTTGGAATCTTTCCCCCTGAATTTGCCTCATCAGACGCTCCAAATCACGGCCGTTCATCTTTTAATAATAGTCGATCAAAACTTCTCTTTTTGAATTAATTTCTATAATGCTGTCATAAGCGGCGTAAACGATAAAGGTTGCTGTATGGGGGAGAGGATTTCTAAATCTCATATCTAGTCTTACGACTCCGTTGGAGACAGGTGACAATGCCTCGGTATCAGAGGTGGGGCTTAGGTTAAAAGCAAAAAGCACGTAGCCATTTTGGAAGTCCTGCAAGTCTAAAAACAGGGGTAAATCTTTGAGATACCTTCCTGTTGCTTCATATAAATTATGAAATTCGCGCACAGAGTTCCCCGCAGTAAAAAGCGGTTGAAAAGGTTTATTTGGGATCTGAGTGCCATCTCTCGATAGTGCTAAATATTCAATATCATGATGGGCGAAATTAAAGGGGTTTAAATCTCTTCTCCCCACAAAAGCGTTATGATTAACGAGAGCCAGGACTACGCTTTTTGTCATAGTTCCTAGAAAGAGGTTGTCTTGATGACATATCCTTGAATTTTGAGGGATAGAATAAGTTTTTATGTTGACTCTCGTAACCGGATATAGGGCATTCCCCTTATTGAGAGCTGAGGCGTGGCCCAGCGCTATTGCTGGGGACACGGTTACTTTTTTGATAAAGAGCGACGCACCCATAATTTTTAAGCGAGTATCACTGTCAGGTGCACTCATCAGACAGAAATCATCGCTGGCTCTTATCAGCTTCAACCTTAAATCCACGTTATTTAAAAGGTGTCTCTCGCAGAAAAAATATATCCGTATGAATCGGGCCGATGACGTCAAATTCTTTTGAATTCTGTATTAGACGAGCTCCTCTAACAAAACCTTCGTTTACCCCGTCCCCCTCGGTGGCTAACGAGTCCATAACACCTCTCGTATCTTTAAAAAACATCCCCGCTGTAAATTGACTTTTCAACGTATCCCCCGAGAAGTTTAATAACGTTTCTATTATGGCCCTATAGGGATGGGAGACGCTAGATTGAGATATTAAACGGTCTCCGAGAGTGACGTCAACTTGGCTAAAAATAGTATTCAGAGGGAAATTAATTATACTAACGCGTTCGTTAGGGGCGATGTTAGAGCCGTCTCGTCGTGTTATTTTTAAGCGCAGGTGCAATAGCGTATCCGATAAGTCAAGATACTTTGACCCGTCCCCGGGGATAAAAAATTCGATCGGGGATTGGTCGCCGAGGGCCGAAAGGGGTAATATCTCAATATATTGACTCTGCTCTATTGAGAGTTGCGTCATAGGAGGGGAAAATAGATCTAATTCGGACATGGTACATTCTTGCGACTTGTGATGTAAGAGGGCCATTTTTCTTGCAGAGAAAATATCTACACTGTTTCTCCTATGCTTTCTTTTTCGAACTGATTTCCTTTTAGTACTGTGTTGAATTGAGTGGGATCGTGTGGGTCAGATGGAGCGCCATATCATGTACTTTTAGATGACGAATTATGGACTGAACTCAATTCTAAAATTAGAGATCAATTGGTGTCCATAAGATCAGGGAATTGGTGTCTATAGGGCAGATATGATCATGTTTTGGCCTTTGGGTGTAGTACCTCAAGGTAACCACCAGATGCCGCCAAACCTAAGCAACCGGAGCCGCCTGCTTAGCAAGGATAGGTCATCCCTTAGCAAGGCCCATATTAACCTTAAGTAAGCTCCACGTTTTGAACCTTATCAAGCACACCACGAGAACACCAGTCTTGTTTTGCCCCAGGTAGTGGACTTGTTTTGCCCCACGTTGTGATTTTGTTTTGCCCCACGGTTTGAACCTTATCAAGCCACAAGTTAAAGAGAGTAGGTGGCCCCACGTTGTAGTGATAGAGCCCCACGGTTAAATAAATAAACAAAGGTATCCTGAATTGAGTGATAGCACACACAAAATACAATTTTTACTCGACAATTGTTAACCTGAAATATGGATCAATGCTTACAGCACATTGAAGCCACTGTGAAACCTTGCTGTCTTTTCTTTTCTTTTAATTACACGCGATACTGTTTATTATCGCTGATGAGATTGCTGTAACTGCATTGAGTGTCATGATTGCCTGTATGAAAAGATGTTTTCTCTCAGCATTGTCATACAAGATGTGTAACAAATGAAAAAGAATCAACCTGTTGAGATTCCCTGAGAGGTTTGGGATTTAACATGTCATGTATATACATGTTATTCATGCTTGCATAGTTATGTTTAGAACATTATTATATATTGTTATTGATTTGATGTTTGTAAATATCAAATAAGAGCCAGGACCGTTAGAATTGTAATAGGGACTTTTTTGGCTCCATATTGAATTGCAGCCGAGACTTTGGCAGCGTAAGATGGCGCAGTGCCCCACGTAGGATGAGCATATTGCCCCACGTAAGATGGATATATTGCCCCACGTGCATATGGGTGCATATAGCCCCACGTAGGCTGAAATGTGTTTTTGTTTAAACAGGAACTGATTAAGCTTTGTGGTGTGCGTAGCTTAGTAACCAGTTTCCTGTGTGCGCTTGTGTAAAGAATGAGCTCCAATGTTATGTGCTTGTCACTCACTCAACTGTATGTGACTGTGGACATGCCCTAACACGTCCCAACATTCCCTAACTTGTCTCAGCGCATCGATATGCAAAGGGACTACAAGTGACTGAAAAGACTTGCGGAAGGACACCTTCACCAAGAGGAAGCTGTGACACGCAACCAAGGTTATAAAAGTTCGTTCCTTGTGAGGATCGAGGCTCTTCCGTCGACGATATCCATCGACTTGTTCCTGCGATAGACCTGTAAGGAGTGTGTTGTTAGAGAACTGTTCAGCAGAGTGATAGGACTTAGGTTTTTCTCGGAGGACCTTTGGCTGTTAGCTGCGAGCGGGGACTTTTCTCACCAAATTGGGTAATGTACAACGCTTTATTAAATAAGATGTTTAAAAGGAAGTTATGAACGGTAAATCGCGTGTAGGGACGGAGCCATTTAATACACTCCCATATCTTCAAATTATTTTTAGCCAAAAAACGTCTTATTTTACATTTAGGTCTTGAGCTCTTTAGAGAAGTGATCAATCTTAGAAGGCTCTATTCAAAGGTTTATATGATTATGTTTGATTTCCCTTTTCCTATTTTATTTTATATTTTATTAATTTTAATTTTGATTGTATTTGTGATTTTTGAAATTTATAATTGCGCCTTGTGTTTGGCGAATGCGCATTAAAGAATTTAAAAATTGTTTTTATATTCCTGTTATTATCGAAATAAAAAATTGAAAGACAATTTTTGATTTAATTATTTTATTTGTTTCTTTCGGTTTTGTTTTGTTCATTTTGACATTTTATGAGTCATTGGTCATTTTATAAGACCGTTGATCTTGAACTTAAGTTTCTTTATTTGATTTGATTTTTGTTTTATTATTCTTGGGACGTTTGGAAAAGAGGTAAGTGCATTTTAATAATAATTGATGAATGTTTCCATTTATATTAATGATGTCAAATACTCCTGCTTTATGTGAAACAAGTCCGTATGATCCTAACAAGGATTATTAAAAGACTAGGTCAATAACAAATGCAAACAACTAAGAGAAGTGGAGCTGCCAAGTAAGTGAGGTGTTCAGTTTGTTATTCCTGGGTTCTGTGTGGTTGCTCATTCAGGAGTAATAGGTGGATGAAAACGGATTGGCCTCATGATAAGAAGACAGTGAACAAACCTAGGTGAGTCCACCTCGATATATCGGCTTAACTAATTCTCGTCCCCTCACTTTGACGCCTTAGAGCCGGTGAGGGAAAAGGGGAATTACTGACCCATTGATTGGAGAGTCGATCAGGACATATTTCCCGATTTAAGTCCTGCGGGTAAGCGGAAGTTGACAACTGCGCGGACGTTTTTTATGCGTCTTCACCCGACGCCCCACAGGCCTAGAGGCCGGACGTCGCGCCAGTACCACTAGGCCTGAGCCATCTTGGCCTTGTTTAATGTCTCTTTTCTGACTCATTCTTTCCATAACACGCCCCGCAACATCGGTGGCTATATTTTTAGCCGCCGACTGTAAATGCGGTCTGGCAACGTTCAAACCTCTTTTGACTAAGGGAGCTACGAAACGAAATAATTTTGCAAAAATAGATCCGAATCCGCGGCCATATTGGACCGGTGCTCCTTGAAATCCAGGAATACCGCTCCCTGTCTGATGTTCATAATAATGTACGAAGCGGTAGGGGTGACGTCATAATAACCATAATCTATCGAGGTCTAAAGTGTAACGTTAAAATGACCTTCCCAAACCGGAAACCAACGGGTTGATTTTGATCCGTCTTAATGTGTATCGCTATATCTTCGATGTGCTTTTTACTAATAGGATGGTAATAAGCGGGGTTAAAATTTTTATAAATAATCTCTCCGTAGCGACCTAAAACAGGGACTGCTCTCAATAGCGGAGCGGATGCGTCACCAACCGCCTGGTGTCGAATTACGTCCGTATATAAATAAAGATATTGTCCAGCGTTTATATCCGCCGGGTATGGAGCATCAGTCCAATCTAATTCAATAGTAAACCATTCGCCATCATTCATACCGAGTATATAAGCTAAAGGACCCACGAAACGAATCTTATAGCTGCCTTCCCCCGCGAAGAAAAAAAATGTTCTTTTCAAGGAGTTGAAATTTAATAAAATGAAAGGGCCTATTTTTTCTCTTATAGCGCCCTCTACCGCCTGTCGTACCTTATCGAGATTATCATAGTCACCGGGTTTAACGTCTAGAACGTATTGGGAGGACGTCTTTGTATTCATTAAGAAAAACGACGTGTGTTCTTCAGGGATGTTCACCCAGCTGCGTGGGTATGAAATCTCGGTTAGAGCCACCTCCCATTCTCCCTTAACCAGATCTAAATGGCGCGCCAGATTAACTCTATACTGCGCAATTGTATTATCCTTAAACATATCCATGCTTGAATTTGACGGGAGAGTTACATAGAA
The DNA here is from genome assembly GCF_051991245.1 of Festucalex cinctus. Taxonomy (NCBI): domain Eukaryota; kingdom Metazoa; phylum Chordata; class Actinopteri; order Syngnathiformes; family Syngnathidae; genus Festucalex; species Festucalex cinctus. The sequence continues at coordinate 2,347,485 of NC_135425.1, forward strand.
CCCTCCTTCGTTAATGGGATCCATATTAACGTATGATTTATAATGTATATTTCCGCTGATTTTAAATATTTACAACCTGTGATGCGTGTACCCAGCTGTTAAATTTTTCCGGCCAGCCCTTACAACGGATTAGATATTGAGTCCGCCCCTTAACCTTACGCCTTTTAATAAAATTTTCAATATGAAAAGCATAATCTTTTGAAATAGCGACCTTTTGCAATTCTTCCTCATAAAATGACCCTTCTATTTCCTCGCCGTCGTAATCTGCTAGTTTGTAGACAGGGGGCGCTCGAGGAATACATTTGGTAATTGTGAAATATTCATCGGTGAAGCTCTGTTTTGCAATTCTTCCTCATAAAATGACCCTTCTATTTCCTCGCCGTCGTAATCTGCTAGTTTGTAGACAGGGGGCGCTCGAGGAATACATTTGGTTATTGTGAAATATTCATCGGTGAAGCTCTGTTCATATTTCTTATCGAAAACCCCTCTTAATTTTGATATCCGTACAATATCTCCTTTTTTAAAATTCATTTTAATCTTTCCACCTACCCGAATATTTCCGTATAAATTGAAAAATGCTTTTCGAGTTGTTTCGGCGTTAACTTCAATCGGCTTCATTTTAATACTGGAATGAAAGCTCTCATTGTAGGCCGTCAGGAGTTCTTGCAATATATCTATATATCTGCGAGTATTTTTCGCCGTAAAATAACGCCACATTCTGGTTTTCAAAGTCCGATTGAACCTTTCCACCACCTGGGCTTTGTATCGCTATGCGTTGCAAAGTGTGTGATTCGAAGCTTTTTCATCCATCTGGCGAAACGGTTATTAAAAAATTATTTTCCTTTATCCGTTTGTAATTTTTTAGGAACGCCGCTCTCGGCGAAGACTGATTCGAAGGCCTCCGTCACCCTTACCGCTGATTTATCTTTCAACACACGCGCATACGCTCGTTTTGAAAAAATATCAATAACGGTCAATAAATATTTATTATTGTCGTTGTACACAGCCAAGGCCTGCATGTCACACAGATCGGCCTGGAATTGTCTCAGAGGCCCCGCAATAAATACTCTATTTCTAGGGAAATTAATATGGGCTGGTTTATGTAACGAATACGTATCTTGTTGAGATAAATATTCTTTAACTTTATCACGTTTTATTTTTTTATTCAAAGCCTCCTGAAGGCCTCTATGGAGGCGATCTACTCCCCCATAACTGGATGGTTGTTTGGGATCAAAGTATAGCTCTTTCAAACGCCTGCCCTCCTTCATCCTCATCTCTTAATGGTTAATAAAGGTTATGTCTATACTTTTGAAACACATTTGATTTAACTCTTTTAAATATTTTTATTAGGTAGTGAAATAAATATGTTTAAATTAATTTACATCGTTATATTTCAATGCATTATTTACCGTGTGTGTGTGTGTGTGTGTGTGTGTGTTATAAACAAGGCCTACTGCCCTCCTTCATCCTCATCTCTTAATGGTTAATAAAGGTTATGTCTACTTTTTATACACATTTGATTTAAAATTAACTCTTTTAAATATTTTTATTAGGTAGTGAAATAAATATGGTTTAAATTAATTTGCATCGTTATATTTCAATGCAATATTTACCGTGTGTGTGTGTGTGTGTGTGTTATAAACAAGGCTTACACTCAGACTTTTTTTTTTTTTTAATCAATGGGTAATAAAAAACACAAGTATACATAATTCTAAAAACTATAAAAAGTAAAAACACAAAACATACATTTTCAAAAAGTGAGTATACATGATTTTTTTTTTTAATCAATGAGTAATAAAAAACACAAGTATACATAATTCTAAAAACTATAAAAAGTAAAAACACAAAACATACATTTTCAAAAAGTGAGTATACATGATTTTTTTTTTTTAATCAACGGGTAATAACAAAACACAAGTATACATAATTCTAAAAACTATAAAAAGTAAAAACACAAAACATACATTTTCAAAAAGTGAGTATACATGATTTTTTTTTTTTTTAAATCAACGGGTAATAACAAAACACAAGTATACATAATTCTAAAAACTATAAAAAGTAAAACACACAAAAACATGGTACTAAAAAACTATGAAAAGCAAATACATTTTCAACCTCACGAGTGGAGAAAAAAACTTATGGATTAACATAGTAAAGCACTCTAAACAAGATACGGGGGTGAACTTTGCGTTCGATAAAGCTTTTAAATTGTTTCATTTCAATCACCATATTACGAGGAATGTTATTATCTTCACAGTATCGTACACAGTCTATGAATAGAGCAATGAGGGTAATCAATTGACCGGCTTTGACGGGATCACCCCTCCATTCACATGTAGCATATTCCAGAGTATCTGTAATATTGTGGTGACTTATTTCAACAACGCGTTTTACATACTCCCCCCAGGGGTGACAAAACAAGGTGGGGGCCAATGTCCTGACTTTATCAATGAATAAAATCAGGCGTTTGACACGTTTGCAATCATCATCAACAACACCAGCATCAACATCTTCATCATCATCACGTTTCAGTATGGTTATCTCCACAATTTCTATCCAATTATCCATTCCATAGTAATAATTGATTTGAATTTTTCTTAGAAAATTACCCATCGCGATCGTACAACCCACGGATTATGTCAGGGATTGCAAATGGCAGGTAGCCGTCCCACGTACTGGCAAGAACGGTAGTGATTCTGTCTAAAATCAGCCGTTCATGCGCGTAGTCGTGCAGCACAGATTCGACAATACGTCTCACGTCTACGTCTGAGGATGGATGGTTAGTAATCGTTACAACCCTGCGGATTGTCGACCTGAAATGCCCGTTACATAATTCTTCGACAATAGCATCGAAATTCTCCCCAAAATAATACGGGCGTCCGGGTGCGTAAAAACAGGTGTGCTTATTTCGACATGTGTATGAATAAAAACATCCCTCACACGTTTTTCTACTATATTTGAGGATAGCGATCCTCAGCATATAGCTAACAGCCTGTTTAATACATTGATACCTCGCATTATTCACCCACATGAAAGGAGACAGCGTCCAATCCAGGCAGGTGGCTCGTTCGTTGCACGGTGGCGGAGGGGGCGGGGGGATGGCGTTCACCGGTAATCCTAGAAGCATAACGTTGGGTGATGACGTGCCGTTGGAAGCTCCATACATAGATACTTCCGCAGTATCGGGGGTAGCCGTACCGTTTGAGATTCCCCACGCCGGTGAACGAGGAGAGGCTGATCCGGTTGAGAAATTCCACACGGGTCGCTCCAGCGTCTCGAAAGCTGGTGAAGATTCGCTGGATAGAGCCCACGCTGGAATTCCACGCTCTATCGGCGAACTGTTCTCATCACACCCCGTGTCATTTGTGTGGGAGAGAGAATATTACAAGGCCGCTTCTGTCAAAATTTGATGGATGACATTCTTAATTAGATTAGGGGGGTCATGTGTGGGTCATGACCCCTCCCTAATGAAGATTAATGACCCTTTAATGACTTCCAGATGTCATATAATGAGGGTTAATGACCTTTAATGACTTCCTGATGTCATTTAATGAGGGTTAATGACCCTTAATGACTTCCTGATGTCATTTAATGAAGATTAATGACCCCTAATGACTTCCTGATGTCATTTAATGAAGATTAATGACCCTTAATGACTTCCTGATGTCATTTAATGAAGATTAATGACCCTTTAATGACTTCCAGATGTCATATAATGAGGGTTAATGACCTTTAATGACTTCCAGATGTCATTTAATGAGGGGTAATGACCTTTAATGACTTCCGGATGTCGTTTAATGAGGATGAATGACCTTTAATGACTTCCGGATGTCGTATAATGAAGATGAATGACTTTTAATGACTTCCGGATGTCGTTTAATGAAGATGAATGACCTTTAATGACTTCCAGGTGTTATATAATGAAGATGAATGACACTTAATGACTTCCTGATGTCATTTAATGAAGATTAATGACCCCTTAATGAAGATGGATGATGTGTAGGTGGTGTTCCTACCTGTTTTTGCAGATATCATGGCTGACCCGGGTTCAAATGCTAATTGTTTGGTTAACTTCCGGATCCGGTGCACGCCCCCTAGATTGAGTGAATAATAATGAGATTGAATGACGTGATCGGAGGGAGTGGTTTAGTATGGGTAAAACCGCCGGGGGAAAAGTACTAGCCATTTCTATTATGGTGAAGGGGGAAAAGTATGCGCAAACACGGCTCAAAGATTGTATTTTTAGAGGTTGTAAAACAAGAAGTATAAGGTAAGGTTAAACTGTGATACGGTGGTTGGTATTATGAAATTAAAAAACATGAAGTTATACATTATATGTAAAAATGTTGTAAGAGTCGTTCGTGACTGCTGGGGTTGAATCTGAAAATAAACGGATAAAACTATATAATTTCCCCTTACTGATATAGTTACTATCTGACATTTTTGTTCAATATTTCTGTGAGTAAGGGGAAGCATATGCAGTCAAAGATTCATGGGGAGGTCAAATGTATGTCTGTGCTTGTGTGTGCGTACGCGCATGTATGGCTGCATGGGGGTCAAAGAAGTGTGAGGACAGACGGGCGGCTGAAGAAGTGTGAGGTTAGACGGTGGCTATAATGTTGTTAGTTTGAAAAGACAACGCTTCCTAAAATATATTACAAAAATATGCATCTACTTAGATCTGATTCTATTTATAATGATAATTTTATGTAGAAATTGGTGAAAAGCCATCATCAGCGATAGTCTCCTTACCCCTGCGAGGACAGGGGTTGCTGGTCATAAAATTAAATTAAGCTGAAGAAGAACGGATACGCAGCTAATTGCGAGGGGCCATTTTTGGTCTGAGAAAGGCGATTGTTCAATATTCCTGTGAGTAGGGGGAAGCAGAGGCAGTCAAAGATTCACGGGGAGGTCAAATGTATGTCTGAGGGGCCTGTGTATGCGTGTGTGCGTTTGCATGAGAGCTGAACAGTGTAAGATTAAACGGTAACTGTAATGTTGGTTTTCAAGAAGAGATTTCCAAAACTGCTTCTTTAAAAAAACATCTACACAGATATCCATTTATGATAGTTTTATGCAGCAACCGTTAGTTGAAACATCCTAGCTAACATTTTCTCAAGGATTTGAAAAGTGGTGACAAGTGAAAACTAATTAAGCTTACCTATAGGCGTAACGGTGTGTGGCTTTGAGTCCATCACATACATGCTCTGCATAGAGCATATATGCGTAGCAGCGAGGTATGCGTAGCAGAAAGGGGAGATGTCCCTACACTCGTGAGAATTTTCTGAGGCTTGTTGGAGACACTAGGACTCTGTCACAGTTTGAGTGTGTGTGTTTCAATGACCATAATTGTTGGGGGGCTGGTGGATATGAGCGAGGGGGTTGGTTAGACGTCTGCCAGCGTGCTCTCCTTGGGATATTTTCTCAAATACTAAAACCCAAATGCCAATCCTCTGAACCGAATGACCAGTTGTCTAAACACATTGAATAAATGTAACCCCTCATTTTCCAATGCCATAAAAACATTTTACATGAAGACACAATTCACAAATTGCTCTCATGCGATACAAAATGTTTACCACAAGTCAACAATATTTGAACACAACGGACTTAACTGGCGTTCACACAACAACTCAAAAATTGAATACACTTGTTGCTAATGATGTGACCACACCTATAAACTCAAGTTCAGAGTGTACAGTTTGCTGGAGAGTCCAAACAAGCGCAATGGATAGAGGCAGAGCCAGAGGAAGAGGAATTAGAGGAGGGAGAGGAGCAGGTCGAGCAATGCAAAAGTTATAAAATAGTAACATGGAATGGTAAGGGTAGTCGTAAACACGAAAATAAAAATAATAATTTAACCATCTTATTACAGTCTTTCTCAATTGCTAATACACATTTCTTGAAACCTGTACCCATTTTCTCAAAACCTTAAACACAAACACAAAAATTCTAACAATTTTCACAAAAGCCGTGACTTTTCACTTCAAAACCTATTATCCGGTATTCAAATCCGAACAATATATTCAGATCATACACACAGTAAGTCAAAATCTATTCACCATGAGAGCATTTGTTAGACACGACATAAAATAATCTAACACAGAGCATCCAGGGTAGGTAGTCAACAGAGGTTTATTTTACATGCATGAACAAACATAGTTTTGGCACTAGACAAATTACTAACCAAGTTAAAATTATGGTGAATTCAAATGAAATAGAAAGGGTGTATGAAAATAAATTCCTTGGAGTAGTTATTGATGATAAATTATGTTGGAAGCCACATGTAGAAAATGTTAAAAGGAAAATGTCAAAAATCATCGGGATACTCTATAAAACTAAGGATGTCCTGAACATGAACTCATTATATATATTATATAGTTCATTATTATTACCATATTTGACCTATTGTGTGGAAATCTGGGGGGCTGCATATAAAACAAACACTAACTCTGTTTTCAATTTGCAAAAAAGAGCCATAAGGATTATTAATCGTTCAAAATATACAGAATCAACACATCCATTATTTATCAAATTAAATACAATGACATTTTATGACTTGGTTGAGTTTAAAATAGCACAAATAATGTACAAAGTATATAACAATCTACTCTGCTATATTACTCAGACATTGTTTGAAAATAGACACAGTCCTTATGATATAAGGGGTACAAGTGTGTACAAAAAACCCAAAACAAGAACAAATATTAAGCAAAGGTGTGTTTCTGTAAAAGGTGTTAATTTATGGAATAATCTGGGAATTGACTTGAAAAGATGTGACTCACTTGTTGAGTTAAAAAAAAAATGTTTAAATGCAAAGTTAAAAAAAATTACTTTTGTCAAATAAGAGCATGAAAATTGTATATAATGAGTATGAGTATATGATTTATAAATGTATTATGGTATATGTTTAGGAATTTCATGTATATATGTTGCTGGATAATGCACGCATCATTTTATTTTTAAAAATATTAACCTAGTATTGTATCAATAATGAAATAAGTTTAAATGTATAATGTATGAGGGGTAGGACTAAATAAGTTAACTTCTTCCTACTCCCTTTTGAACATGTAAACTATGATGAGTTTGTTTTTTCTTTTCTTCTTTTCTTTTTTAACTTTTGTTTCTCTGCTGTTTGTTTTTATGTTCAATAATTCAATCAAAAAACGTGATAGAGTCAAAATGGGTACTTTTAACAAAAAAACATGCATTAGTCTTAGGGCAAAATAATTTAGGAATAGTGTGAAATGTGGTTAAGTTTTATCCAAAAAGAGTGGATGAGTTTTGAGAATTGGGTCTAAGCCTGAACCGTGTGTAAGGTTTGGTCAAAAAAGTGTTTCATTCCAGAAATTAGTCTCGGAAACTGAGAATTTGCTTCATCGAACGGGGTTTGGTGTTTTAGCAACTGATAAAAACTGTTAAGTTAAAAGCGGACATGACAATACAATAACCACACATAACAAAATCAGAACAACCCTATCTCAATTGTAAATAATACATTCAAATATTCACACCAACTTCTAGGCCGTGGGGTGAACCCCAAAAAAGTGCCTAGAAAATGAGTTTCGCTCCACTGTCTGGGCACTACTTGTTCAATGCATTTTTTGATAGATAATACCCTTCTGAACTTTGGGTTAAAAGTTCACCCAATGTTTTCCTGCCCCAATTTTGTCACAAGCCAGAAATGCATATATAGGTAAATAACAAAAAACGAAAATCTTGTGCTGCAGTTTTTGGTTGTAAAACGTCTTACATTAAATTTGGCAACAGAAAATCATTCCCAGATGTTATAAATACATGTACCTAACATCAGAAACAAGTATTGGTGGTTTGGTGCAATCATGTGAATTTAGATAATTAAATATATTAAATTTGTGCCAAAAAAACAAAAAACGCTTCAACTAGAAGTGAAACCAGCACACAGATGTTACATTTAGCTATGTTTATGTTTCATATATGAAAACAATTCACAACCTATTACGTAATGAAAGGTACACAAGAAGCAGCATACATCGGCCAAAAATACTACCATGCACCACAAACCTGGAACAAGGCAAAATGGACTAGATGGAAATAGATGCATTCAGAGCCCAGATTATTATAACATATAGAATATTTATTAAAGTATCAGATTGTGTCATCACAGCATGTCATTTATACCCCCCGTCCCCTACCCAAAAAATATTAATAAAAATAATAATAATAATAAAATAAAAATCAAATGTGCATTCACAATAAAACCTTTGGAACTTCATTGGAACAGCTCTCTTTTATTTTTTTGGCAGACCAATTTAACAAAGGTCTGTGTTGTGGAAAAATGGAATACAGACATTTTAATTTTTGCTTGAAAAGTGTTAAAATGGAGAGTTAACATCTTGATAATGAAACAAACAAAATGGCAGATTTTACATAGATTTTACAGCCCTGCACTGTAAAGTGTCCTCGTATGCCCTGTCATTTTACAACCTGATGTTGTACCAGCCATGTGTTAGTGTCACTTTCTTGGCTTACATCAGTAGACTCAGTAGTTGATGTATCTGATGAGTGAGGTACCCTGTCTAAAAGTTTGTCAGTTGTTGGTAATGTCTCTACAAAAACCATTTCAGAGTTGTTGCTGGAAAGGGGTGTGAAAAACCAGATGGGGGAAATCACGCCTCAATCTTCGTTTCAGTATATCCTGCCTGAAATAGAAAATTGAAGGGGAAGATGAGCACAAGATACACATATTCACATCACACTAGGGCTGCTCTATTATGGAAAAAAATAATCATCACAATTATTTTGGTAATAATTGAAATCAAGATTATTCTAAACAATTATATTTTGTTCAAATCAAGAAAATATTTCAACATTTGAAAATAAGACAATCACAATCATATGAAACTATAATTATGTAAGTTGCTTTTGGATCCAACAAAATTTGTAATATATTATTATTATTATTATTATTATTATTATTATTATTATGACGTTAGCAAAAATTTGAAGTTGGGGTGCAGTGTGTGTGTGCAGTAAGCTAGTTTTGACATGGGTGTGTGGTAAAATAACTCGTGTGGGCGTGCCACAACTCAAAATTAGTATTATTAGTGCTGCAGCTATCGAATATTTTGGTATTTGGATATCCTACTGAAAATTCTAGTGAATAATCGTATATTTGGATAGAAATACAAATATACCTATAGGCCTATATACTTTCTTGGTCAAAGAACAATTATAAATACAGCAGACAAAAAAACACATTTGCATGTAATAATTAACAACCAACTGGTTTTCATTTTTAGAGAATCAATTTTATTTATTTATTTATTTTTTACTTAAATTGAGCTTGTCAGCAAACTATTTTTCTCTGAAACAGTGAGATTTTAGACAAATCTCTCCCCATAGATTTCATAAATGTGTTTCAATGTGAAGATTTATATGTTACTTGTAGTCTGAAGCATCAAGATCCCCGTGTTTATTAACACTGTTCACAAACCCCTTAGCTTGTCCATTCTCATCACATCTTTGTCAACTATAATCCTTTGACGGATTACTTGTTCACATACTGTTGCAAACTCCTGTCCGTGCGATGGAGGAAATTTTTCCATACCAGATCGGTCGTGGCCCGATATAATAATTTTTTGCTAGGTTAAGTTTTAAGGCTATAGTTTAGTAAAAACGCGAGCTGCTGAATGATTTATCGAGTGAATCCAACAGTTGTTACCAAACTCGAGTTACCTGTGCCCATCAGAGTCATAATATAGTCACAGCTACACACTCCCTTTTCCCCAAACTCTCTCTCATCAACCTCAACAAACACTTTACTTTACTTAAATCTTTGATGTGCATATACTGTAAAGAGGTGATGTGACAATAACACTTATAATGTAATTCTTTTTTGTCTAAAGGCGGGTTGGTTGCTGCAGGCCGCTGAGATGAAGAAAGACTGTTCCATTCTTCTGCATATTCAAGACAAAAGACTGTGTCACAATGGAGGTGCAGTTTTGTTTCAGAGATTACACAAGGTTCTTAAAGTCAACAGCAACCAACCCGCCTTTAGACAAAAAAGAATTACATTATAAGTGTTATTGTCACATCACCTCTTTACAGTATATGCACATCAAAGATTTAAGTAAAGTAAAGTGTTTGTTGAGGTTGATGAGAGAGAGTTTGGGGAAAAGGGAGTGTGTAGCTGTGACTATATTATGACTCTGATGGGCACAGGTAACTCGAGTTTGGTAACAACTGTTGGATTCACTCGATAAATCATTCAGCAGCTCGCGTTTTTACTAAACTATAGCCTTAAAACTTAACCTAGCAAAAAATTATTATATCGGGCCACGACCGATCTGGTATGGAAAAATTTCCTCCATCGCACGGACAGGAGTTTGCAACAGTATGTGAACAAGTAATCCGTCAAAGGATTATAGTTGACAAAGATGTGATGAGAATGGACAAGCTAAGGGGTTTGTGAACAGTGTTAATAAACACGGGGATCTTGATGCTTCAGACTACAGGTAACATATAAATCTTCACATTGAAACACATTTATGAAATCTATGGGGAGAGATTTGTCTAAAATCTCACTGTTTCAGAGAAAAATAGTTTGCTGACAAGCTCAATTTAAGTAAAAAATAAATAAATAAATAAAATTGATTCTCTAAAAATGAAAACCAGTTGGTTGTTAATTATACATGCAAATGTGTTTTTTTGTCTTCTGTATTTATAATTGTTCTTTGACCAAGAAAGTATATAGGCCTATAGGTATATTTGTATTTCTATCCAAATATACGATTATTCACTAGAATTTTCAGTAGGATATCCAAATACCAAAATATTCGATAGCTGCAGCACTAATAATACTAATTTTGAGTTGTGGCACGCCCACACGAGTTATTTTACCACACACCCATGTCAAAACTAGCTTACTGCACACACACACTGCACCCCAACTTCAAATTTTTGCTAACGTCATAATAATAATAATAATAATATATTACAAATTTTGTTGGATCCAAAAGCAACTTACATAATTATAGTTTCATATGATTGTGATTGTCTTATTTTCAAATGTTGAAATATTTTCTTGATTTGAACAAAATATAATTGTTTAGAATAATCTTGATTTCAATTATTACCAAAATAATTGTGATGATTATTTTTTTCCATAATAGAGCAGCCCTAGTGTGATGTGAATATGTGTATCTTGTGCTCATCTTCCCCTTCAATTTTCTATTTCAGGCAGGATATACTGAAACGAAGATTGAGGCGTGATTTCCCCCATCTGGTTTTTCAAACCCCTTTCCAGCAACAACTCTGAAATGGTTTTTGTAGAGACATTACCAACAACTGACAAACTTTTAGACAGGGTACCTCACTCATCAGATACATCAACTACTGAGTCTACTGATGTAAGCCAAGAAAGTGACACTAACACATGGCTGGTACAACATCAGGTTGTAAAATGACAGGGCATACGAGGACACTTTACAGTGCAGGGCTGTAAAATCTATGTAAAATCTGCCATTTTGTTTGTTTCATTATCAAGATGTTAACTCTCCATTTTAACACTTTTCAAGCAAAAATTAAAATGTCTGTATTCCATTTTTCCACAACACAGACCTTTGTTAAATTGGTCTGCCAAAAAAATAAAAGAGAGCTGTTCCAATGAAGTTCCAAAGGTTTTATTGTGAATGCACATTTGATTTTTATTTTATTATTATTATTATTTTTATTAATATTTTTTGGGTAGGGGACGGGGGGTATAAATGACATGCTGTGATGACACAATCTGATACTTTAATAAATATTCTATATGTTATAATAATCTGGGCTCTGAATGCATCTATTTCCATCTAGTCCATTTTGCCTTGTTCCAGGTTTGTGGTGCATGGTAGTATTTTTGGCCGATGTATGCTGCTTCTTGTGTACCTTTCATTACGTAATAGGTTGTGAATTGTTTTCATATATGAAACATAAACATAGCTAAATGTAACATCTGTGTGCTGGTTTCACTTCTAGTTGAAGCGTTTTTTGTTTTTTTGGCACAAATTTAATATATTTAATTATCTAAATTCACATGATTGCACCAAACCACCAATACTTGTTTCTGATGTTAGGTACATGTATTTATAACATCTGGGAATGATTTTCTGTTGCCAAATTTAATGTAAGACGTTTTACAACCAAAAACTGCAGCACAAGATTTTCGTTTTTTGTTATTTACCTATATATGCATTTCTGGCTTGTGACAAAATTGGGGCAGGAAAACATTGGGTGAACTTTTAACCCAAAGTTCAGAAGGGTATTATCTATCAAAAAATGCATTGAACAAGTAGTGCCCAGACAGTGGAGCGAAACTCATTTTCTAGGCACTTTTTTGGGGTTCACCCCACGGCCTAGAAGTTGGTGTGAATATTTGAATGTATTATTTACAATTGAGATAGGGTTGTTCTGATTTTGTTATGTGTGGTTATTGTATTGTCATGTCCGCTTTTAACTTAACAGTTTTTATCAGTTGCTAAAACACCAAACCCCGTTCGATGAAGCAAATTCTCAGTTTCCGAGACTAATTTCTGGAATGAAACACTTTTTTGACCAAACCTTACACACGGTTCAGGCTTAGACCCAATTCTCAAAACTCATCCACTCTTTTTGGATAAAACTTAACCACATTTCACACTATTCCTAAATTATTTTGCCCTAAGACTAATGCATGTTTTTTTGTTAAAAGTACCCATTTTGACTCTATCACGTTTTTTGATTGAATTATTGAACATAAAAACAAACAGCAGAGAAACAAAAGTTAAAAAAAGAAAAGAAGAAAAGAAAAAACAAACTCATCATAGTTTACATGTTCAAAAGGGAGTAGGAAGAAGTTAACTTATTTAGTCCTACCCCTCATACATTATACATTTAAACTTATTTCATTATTGATACAATACTAGGTTAATATTTTTAAAAATAAAATGATGCGTGCATTATCCAGCAACATATATACATGAAATTCCTAAACATATACCATAATACATTTATAAATCATATACTCATACTCATTATATACAATTTTCATGCTCTTATTTGACAAAAGTATTTTTTTTTAACTTTGCATTTAAACATTTTTTTTTTAACTCAACAAGTGAGTCACATCTTTTCAAGTCAATTCCCAGATTATTCCACAAATTAACACCTTTTACAGAAACACACCTTTGCTTAATATTTGTTCTTGTTTTGGGTTTTTTGTACACACTTGTACCCCTTATATCATAAGGACTGTGTCTATTTTCAAACAATGTCTGAGTAATATAGCAGAGTAGATTGTTATATACTTTGTACATTATTTGTGCTATTTTAAACTCAACCAAGTCATAAAATGTCATTGTATTTAATTTGATAAATAATGGATGTGTTGATTCTGTATATTTTGAACGATTAATAATCCTTATGGCTCTTTTTTGCAAATTGAAAACAGAGTTAGTGTTTGTTTTATATGCAGCCCCCCAGATTTCCACACAATAGGTCAAATATGGTAATAATAATGAACTATATAATATATATAATGAGTTCATGTTCAGGACATCCTTAGTTTTATAGAGTATCCCGATGATTTTTGACATTTTCCTTTTAACATTTTCTACATGTGGCTTCCAACATAATTTATCATCAATAACTACTCCAAGGAATTTATTTTCATACACCCTTTCTATTTCATTTGAATTCACCATAATTTTAACTTGGTTAGTAATTTGTCTAGTGCCAAAACTATGTTTGTTCATGCATGTAAAATAAACCTCTGTTGACTACCTACCCTGGATGCTCTGTGTTAGATTATTTTATGTCGTGTCTAACAAATGCTCTCATGGTGAATAGATTTTGACTTACTGTGTGTATGATCTGAATATATTGTTCGGATTTGAATACCGGATAATAGGTTTTGAAGTGAAAAGTCACGGCTTTTGTGAAAATTGTTTGAATTTTTGTGTTTGTGTTTACGGTTTTGAGAAAATGGGTACAGGTTTCAAGAAATGTGTATTAGCAATTGAGAAAGACTGTAATAAGATAGTTAAATTATTATTTTTATTTTCGTGTTTACGACTACCCTTACCATTCCATGTTACTATTTTATAACTTTTGCATTGCTCGACCTGCTCCTCTCCCTCCTCTAATTCCTCTTCCTCTGGCTCTGCCTCTATCCATTGCGCTTGTTTGGACTCTCCAGCAAACTGTACACTCTGAACTTGAGTTTATAGGTGTGGTCACATCATTAGCAACAAGTGTATTCAATTTTTGAGTTGTTGTGTGAACGCCAGTTAAGTCCGTTGTGTTCAAATATTGTTGACTTGTGGTAAACATTTTGTATCGCATGAGAGCAATTTGTGAATTGTGTCTTCATGTAAAATGTTTTTATGGCATTGGAAAATGAGGGGTTACATTTATTCAATGTGTTTAGACAACTGGTCATTCGGTTCAGAGGATTGGCATTTGGGTTTTAGTATTTGAGAAAATATCCCAAGGAGAGCACGCTGGCAGACGTCTAACCAACCCCCTCGCTCATATCCACCAGCCCCCCAACAATTATGGTCATTGAAACACACACACTCAAACTGTGACAGAGTCCTAGTGTCTCCAACAAGCCTCAGAAAATTCTCACGAGTGTAGGGACATCTCCCCTTTCTGCTACGCATACCTCGCTGCTACGCATATATGCTCTATGCAGAGCATGTATGTGATGGACTCAAAGCCACACACCGTTACGCCTATAGGTAAGCTTAATTAGTTTTCACTTGTCACCACTTTTCAAATCCTTGAGAAAATGTTAGCTAGGATGTTTCAACTAACGGTTGCTGCATAAAACTATCATAAATGGATATCTGTGTAGATGTTTTTTTAAAGAAGCAGTTTTGGAAATCTCTTCTTGAAAACCAACATTACAGTTACCGTTTAATCTTACACTGTTCAGCTCTCATGCAAACGCACACACGCATACACAGGCCCCTCAGACATACATTTGACCTCCCCGTGAATCTTTGACTGCCTCTGCTTCCCCCTACTCACAGGAATATTGAACAATCGCCTTTCTCAGACCAAAAATGGCGCTCATTTTAACCAAGATAGGAGGAACCCCCCGATATTTTCTCTTCCTCCTCCTTCAGCCTTAATTTTATGACCAGCAGCCGCTGTCCTCGCAGGGGTAAGGAGACTATCGCTGATGATGGCTTTTCACCAATTTCTACATAAAATTATCATTATAAATAGAATCAGATCTAAGTCGATGCATATTTTTGTAATATGTTTTAGGAAGTGTTGTCTTTTCAAACTAACAACATTATAGCCACCGTCTAACCTCACACTTCTTCAGCCGCCCGTCTGTCCTCACACTTCTTTGACCCCCATGCAGCCATACATGCGCGTACGCACACACAAGCACAGACATACATTTGACCTCCCCATGAATCTTTGACTGCATCTGCTTCCCCCCTACTCACAGGAATATTGAACAAAAATGTCAGATAGTAACTATATCAGTAAGGGGAAATTATATAGTTTTATCCGTTTATTTTCAGATTCAACCCCAGCAGTCACGAACGACTCTTACAACATTTTTACATATAATGTATAACTTCATGTTAGAGTTTTTTAATTTCATAATACCAACCAGCGTATCACAGTTTAACCTTACCTTATACTTCTTGTTTTACAACCTCTAAAATACACTCTTTGAGCCGTGTTTGCGCATGCTTTTTCCCCCTTCACCATAATAGAAATGGCTAGTACTTTTCCCCCGGCGGTTTTACCCATACTAAACCATATCCCTCTGATCACGTCATTCAATCTCATTATTATTCATTATTCACTCAATCTAGGGGGGCGTGCACCGGATCCGGAAGTTAACCAAACAATTAGCATTTGAACCCGGGTCAGCCATGATATCTGCAAAAACAGGTAGGAACACCACCTACACATCATCCATCTTCATTAAGGGGTCATTAATTTTCATTAAATGACATCAGGAAGTCATTAAGGGTCATTCATCTTCATTATATAACACCTGGAAGTCATTAAAGGTCATTCATCTTCATTAAACGACATCCGGAAGTCATTAAAGGTCATTCATCTTCATTATACGACATCCGGAAGTCATTAAAGGTCATTCATCCTCATTAAACGACATCAGGAAGTCATTAAAGGTCATTAACCCTCATTAAATGACATCCGGAAGTCATTAAAGGTCATTAACCCTCATTATATGACATCTGGAAGTCATTAAAGGGTCATTAATCTTCATTAAATGACATCAGGAAGTCATTAAGGGTCATTAATCTTCATTAAATGACATCAGGAAGTCATTAAGGGTCATTAATCTTCATTAAATGACATCAGGAAGTCATTAAGGGTCATTAATCTTCATTAAATGACATCAGGAAGTCATTAAAGGTCATTAACCCTCATTATATGACATCTGGAAGTCATTAAAGGGTCATTAATCTTCATTAGGGAGGGGTCATGACCCATACATGACCCCCCTAATCTAATTAAGAATGTCATCCATCAAATTTTGACAGAAGCGGCCTTGTAATATTCTCTCTTGTGGGAATGCGTCTGCGCGAACGGCAGAAGAAGATTCTCTTTTTCAGGCACCGCGCTGACGTCATCGATCGCCTCAACGTTGCAGCAGACGCCGGGCTCTTCCTCCTCCTCCTCCCCCTGCATCGGTTGTAACGATGTCAGACCTCCGTAACAATCTGCCGACGTCGACGGACGGTCATCCCCGCCATTCGACTCGTCTCTGTGGACTACCGCCATACTAATATGGTATGGCTCGGCGGTGCTCACAACGTGGTAAAGTCCGGTTGTATGGAGACCCGGAGGGACGTCCATCGCGCCACCTCCTCGCTGTACGGGTCCTTCGAGAAAGGTAACATCTGCCTCGTTTTCTTCAATGTCAGAGCAAATGGGGCTAGAGGTAATTAGGATTGGAGGAGGAACGAAGCAAGAACGCGTACCTTCGCTGTATGTAGGGAATAGCAGCGGAGAAGTTGGCTGCGATGATGCCGGTGTGCTTCCTTTTCGTTCAGCGGTGGGGGGCATGGTCGGAGGCATTTCTTGCTGCGAGTCAGACGACTGTAGACGGCTAATACCTTGTTGGGGGGTACGTACTATTTTTATGCTCGTAGGGGCGGGAAAAGGTAGGTCGGGTGTGAGGAGGAGGGTATGGGGGTAGAGGGAGGGAGGGGGGATGTCGCCGGACTGTGGTTAATCAAATTTTAGAGTTTTTCTCACCCCGATGAGATTCCGCCACAATCTACTATTAGAATACAAGGTAGAAATTCTCTCAGACTCGCTCAGCATGTGGTTCCGCCATTCAGACCATGGTACGCTTACAATTTGATAAAAAACACCACATTCTGTATTGAATGATTCCAACGTAAAATACATATGCTCGGGCTCCCTACATCCCCCCGTGGATTTTGTCGGACATTCTTCTTCTCTTTTGACATGCTCGAACTTTACTCGAAAGTACCATCGCCCGTTTGGTGCTGTTCTACTAACCCATGTAAAACACAGAATCTCACCAGACTGTCCGAGCTGATCCGAATGCATTGTTGTGTACTCTTTGAAGTTCCTGGGGATAAGTTCGTTGATCACGCCCCAGTCGTTTGAATTCAGAGTGCCAAAGCCAGTCGCCGGCGTTGTCTTGATACCATCATATTCCAAAAAACGCACAATTCACCCATCTCGTACAAAAAACGGTACCCCCAAAATGCTCCATTCAGCGGCCACTTCTTCTCCAAAACCCCTTCAGCAGGTTTTTGAACACGACGTAAAAACATTCTATGTTTACGAGGCGTCCTCTGCGGGTTCAACACCTGCATAAGAACGCTAGTCTCGCCTATTACACGGTGGTTGGGGTCAGACATTTTGTTTCAGCTGTCACGACTCAAATGAAAAAAGAAAATTGAATCTCTCCCGTTAGTCAGTCTAAAAACACACCCACTGCTTTAAATCCATCCCACCCTAATACCACGTGGTATTTAATCTAAAAAAAAGAAAAAGTACAAACGTCGCCTCATTTATTTTTATTTATATTTGAAAAAGAAAACCCATGACCATATGCAGTAACATCCTTTGCCGTTTAGATGGCGCCGTTTACCGCGGCTTGAGGGAGTCACAACTCTCAAGCCGGCCCCTTTAGCTTTTTACATAGTCACACACAAGTTTTTTAGTCTAAGAAAAAGAATGACACGGTTCTAAAATGGGCTAAATAACCGCGCTTTACGCACGAATAATCTATTTTTACGCCTGTATTTCCAACTCCAACGGTTAGAGACAGACGCCATTTTATTTTTTATTTTATTTTTATTTATTTTTATAAAAAA
Source organism: Festucalex cinctus (assembly GCF_051991245.1). Lineage (NCBI taxonomy): Eukaryota > Metazoa > Chordata > Actinopteri > Syngnathiformes > Syngnathidae > Festucalex > Festucalex cinctus. The sequence continues at coordinate 2,365,841 of NC_135425.1, forward strand.
CCCATTGAATGAGACGCGACTTCAAATTCTGAAACACCGGTAAGTTTCTTTTATTTATTTTAAAAAACATGAAACAAATGGAAAACATGTTTTAAATATTCACAACACTTTAACTCGAATAAGAGAGCCTCGTCCTATTTTACATTCACGCACGCACATGCCCGATAGAGGGGGTTCCCGGGTGTGAAGTTTGGCCGTGGTATTGAGGGGGGTCGCCGTTTCCCACGTTTGATACACTTTATACTTCAAAGTGGGGAGCATTATCAGTATTCGCATACAGGGGCGCGCTTCCTGCAAGACTTCAAAAGCTGGTAGGATCCTTCCTGTAAGATAAAAAAAAGTTTATTAACATGAGGATGCCGAAATATTGTTATCAGCTGGTAGAACTGTTGAGAGAGTTTCCTCTCAGACAACAAAGCTGTTGGTGGGGGGTCAAAGGAAGTACGTATACAATTGATGGGGGGTGTTAGGGGGGTGACCGGAATCATATGTTTGTTGAAGGGGTGCAGAAGGGTGGGGGGATCCGGAAAACATGTGCTTGTTGTTGTGGGATGCAGAAGGTCATCAATCAATTTTGACAGGAGCTGTCCTCGGCTTCTGATTGGCTAGGACGATGAGGGGGTGGGGAGGGGGGTGCAGGATGTCATCAATCAATTTTGACAGGAGCTGTCCTTGGCTTCTGATTGGTTAAGAAGTCGGAAAGTGGGTGGGGCTTAATTCAAAATAACGGTTTCTGATTGGCTATGAATGCGGAAGGGGGCGGGGCTTACTTCAAAGGGGTAGGTTATGAATGGTTTTATGGGGGTGTCATAAAGTTTTATGGGGGGTGCAATAAATCATGGTTTTATGGGTGCCATAAATCAGTTTTTGACATTTGCCGTCCTTTACATATATATGATATGAAAGGCCAGGGAATGTGGTGGCAACAACCATAAAGATCATGGTACACTGAAAGCTAGCCCTGGTCCATAGCCTAATGCATATTACAGCTGTTGCATTTATGATTAAATGGATGGATGGATGGATGGATGGATGGATGGATGGATGGATGGATGGATATGCAACTGCAGTAAGGTAGGCTATGGTCCAGGTATGACTGAAAGTTCGCTTTGGATCAAGTCTGTCATATCTGTATTGTATCACATCAAACGTCAGAAAAAACAATTTGCCAACAAAATAAATCTCTGACAGTCTTCACCCAAGGTTAATGAAAAGCCACTGAAAGTGGTATATAACGTTAAGAGCCAGGATTCCTAACAACACCTAGCTGTCCCTGTCAACTCACCTTGACATCATATACTTTCTTTTTCATGGACGCTTGCACTTTACCCTTAATAATACCCCCTGGAAGAAGATTTAAATTTACAACTCTATCTGAGTTAAAAGAATTAAGACCCTTTTTAACTCGCAATTGTTTTTTTTTTCTTCCGAAAAGGACGTAATTGTGAAAAGATTCACTGGTTCCATTGTCGCTGTTTAAAATGGCAAGTGAATGGGGGCTGGTGACGCTTGTACCCGGAAGAAAGATTGAACTACAAAATGACGTCAGACTAAAATACTGGATAGGGCCTCGCAGCGGCACCGCCACCGGTGCCGCCGCTGCTCGGGCCCTAACTAGAGCTGCGAGCAGTTATAAAGGGCCCTCGCAGCTCGGGCCACGTTGGGGTACTTGCACGTTGGGGTACTGGCACATTGGAAGCAGAATTTCTTTGAAAATGGCATGATAAACCTTTACATGTGGATTTTTTTTTTGCCAGGTGTGATGAGTGTGTCAAGCTCAGCGTCCATTTTTATTTTTAGGCAATGAGTTGCCCTGACTGGTATTTTTTGTAAAAGTATAAAAACACATCATTGCTCATACTCGTTGCACAATGTTGCTTTTATTCATCATCATCATCATCATCATCATCATCATCTTCAGGCAATAGTATTACAGTTGAACACAGCAGCAACAAGTCATACTGCCGTTTCATAATATGAACAGAAAAAAAGAAAAAAAAAAAAGAGGAAAATTTGATTCTGCCTGAAAGGGAGTGGGAAGAAGAAAATTTATTTAATCCCACCCCCGTCTCTAATCCATAAAAATACAAATATACAGTACTTCCTGCAAGTTACATTATTTCTATCTTAAAATGTTTTTTATCAATATATAGACAATATAATGGCATACCATTAACTGAATTATTAAGTGCTAATAATTGTGATATTATCATCAGTAACAGATATCACATTCTTATGGTTCATACCAACAATGGTAATACATTATATATTCCAAGAATAAGACATAAACATACGTATCAACTTTAGTAGTAAACAATAACAGCAATAGTAGCAGCAAGGACACATTTACACCAAGTATTTATAAATTCAAGGTCCTCTGACATATTGTGACCAAACCATATTTTTATAACATTTTAAATCTGAAAATATTTTGGGATTGCTTATGTTGAGTACCCAGACTATTCCAATATTTCACACCACATACTGACACACAAAAACGTTTACAATTTATTCTACATTTAGGTATTATGAATTCTCCATATCCTCTCAAATTATAAACTAACTTTAAGTTTAAATAACTGTTGTAGATTAATTGGCAATAATTTATTAAATGCTTTATATAAGATTATCAAAGTATTAAATTTAACTAGATCTTTAAATTTTAATAATTTTGACTGAGCAAAAAGATTATGTGTATGTTCAAGAAATCCAACTTTATGTATAATCCGCAAAGCACGTTTTTGTAATATGATTAATGGCTCTATTGTACACTGGTAGGTGTTACCCCACACTTCAACACAATATGTGAAGTAAGGGAGGACCAGTGTACAATATAATGTACAGAGAGAATCCTTATCAAGACATGACTTTACATTATTCATAATTGAGAGACATTTAGAGACTTTATTTTGTGTGTGTCTCATATGGGCTTTCCAAGACAATTTATTATCAATTACAACACCGAAAAATTTAATCTCACTTACATTATCAATTAGGATGCCATCTATAGTTATCTGCGATTCAAAAATTATTCTAGAATTACTAAAGATAATTGTTTTAGTTTTTTCTACATTTAACGATAATTTATTCATATCCATCCACATTTTTATTTTGTCAAGTTCATTATTCACGGTACTAACAAGCTCATTATAATTAACTACTATAAAATATATTAGTGTCATCCGCGAAAAGTATAAGTTTTAATGTCTGAGACACATTAAACATGTCATTAATGTACATATTAAATAATATTGGCCCTAATACGGACCCTGGGGAACACCACAAGCAATGTGGTGGTCAAGTTGTCCAGATATGTGCTGCCCAATTTTAACATATTGTAACCTTCCTTACCCTTAAGCGATTCCATGTCCATTTTTTGGATATTTGATTTTTATTCAAAGAAAAAAGCATCTGGGAAAAAACAATTAGGAGCATCAATATCCCCAGGGTTGTTAATACATAAAAAAAAATAAAACAAATCCGACCATGCTGACTTTTGTGAAGTGTAGCAGTTTGAAGCTAAATAAGAAACACCATTATCATGCACTGAATCCAATATTTTGCTAATTTTTGATGCACTGTAAACGCCGTGTGTTAAAATGCATTTCCCGTGATTTCCGCTTCAATCCGTTCAGTTGCAAGTCAACACACGGGGGAAATCAAAAATTAGGGTTTGAATGTGTTTACACCCATTAACCACCGGGTGGCGCCAGGGACTAACTAATGGTTTTTGGGTACGCTACAATGGTGGCACATTACTGCAAATCAATGCAATTAAAGTTTACTTAAGGGGTCAGATAATTACTTTTACTAGCCATAGGGCAAAGCAGACTTGGCATGAAACAGAAAAGCTGAAAGCGGAGATTGCGACCCTTGAAGGGGAATATTATCAAACGTTATGTCCAGAGGTCCATCGAAAACTTCTCTTACTGAGAACGCAATATAATGAACTCTCCGCCTCTAAGGCAGCTTCCCGTCTCCAACGTCTCAAACAAACATTTTACGACCAAGGGGAAAAGTCTGGGAAATTACTGGCCTGGCGTCTTCGACAATTACAGAATGAGAAAGTTATTGTTTCAGTTAAAAACAGTGATGGACAGATGGTGGTTGACCCTTTAGGAATTAATAAAACGTCTAATAAAACGTTTAAGCTTTTTTTTGAAAAATTATATAGCTTAGACACAACACATATGGGACATGAACAAACTATTTTTCTGGACTCCCTTTTAATACCCAAGATTCCAGGAATGTCGAGTGCAGATTTGGATGCTCCTATAACAAAGGAGGAAATATCCGAAGCAATAGACCGTATGAAAGTAGGCAAGGCTCCAGGCCCAGATGGAATTTCGTTGGAAATATATACAAAATTTAAAACTAAAATCCTTAGCCCTCTTCTAGACATGTTTTCTGATTCATTTGAAAAGGGAATTCTTCCTGTTTCATTGAGAGGAGCGTTGATAACTCTATTGCCCAAACCTGGCAAACCATGCACTGAATGCGAAAATCTCAGACCAATGAGCCTCCTTAATGTGGACTTAAAAATACTTTGTAAAGTTTTGGCTCAGACACTGGAGAGAATATTACCTGACATTATAGCAGATGATCAGAATGGCTTTATTGTACGCAGACAGGGATTTCACAATGTGAGACGAGTGCTGGATGTTTTACATAATTGGGAAGGGAAAATAGACACTGCTCTACTATCATTGGATGCTGAGAAAGCCTTTGATAGAGTTGAATGGCACTATTTATTTGAAATTTTAAAAAGATTTGGCTGTGGAGATGTTTTCTGTCGGTGGGTAGAACTTATTTACAATGAACCGTATGCTGAATTAGTGACAAATGGAGTCATTTCTGAACCATTTCAAATTAAATGGGGATGTAGGCAAGGTTGTCCTTTGTCCCCCCTTATTATTCATCTTAGCGATCGAAGTGCGGTTTCATAAATCTATAACTGGTTTATCTATAGGCCAACAGGAACATAAAATCTCCTTATTTGCTGATGATGTTATTCTTTTTCTAAGGGAACTGGAGAAATCTATCACAGCTTTGTGAGACTTAACATGTTTGGAAGGATATCAGGGTATAAAGTAAATAAAGAAAAATCTTCTCTAATGTTACTTAACACAGAAGAAAGGATGAGGGCTGAAAATTCTTTCCCATTTAAAAAGGTAGAGTGGTTTTCATATTTGGGCATTAAAATATATATATATATATATATATATATATATATATATATATATATATATATATATATATATATATATATATATATATATATATATATATATGTATAAAAGAGATAGCTATGGTTAATTATACCCCCATGAATGATTCTATTACTTCCTCACTAGACAGATGGAATTCTTTGCCCTTATTACGATGCTGCACTTAAAATCACCTAGGAATAATTTAATTACCATGACAGAATTTGACTCAGTGGATCAAAATAGTGTAGTAGACTTGGTTCAGCAATTGAAACCTTCCACGAGCTGTCTTGACACAATTCCATCTGGCTTTTTCAAAACCATTGTGAAATCTGTTCAGATCGATTTACAACAAATAATTAATTGCTCACTTCAATCAGGTGAACTTCCTAAATGTCTGAAAGTAGCCGCCGTCAAGCCCATTCTAAAAAAGAGAACACTGGATGTCTCCCTGCTAGCAAATTATAGACCAATCGCAAACCTTCCCTTCGTAACTAAAATAGTTGAAAAAGTGGTTTTTAATCAACTCAGCAATTTTTTTAGCTTAAACGGACTTGTGGATAAATTCCAGTCAGGTTTCCGACCTCATCACAGTACAGAAACAGCTCTGATTAAAGTACTGAATGATATAAGATTGAGCACTGATGCAGGGAAGGTATCAGTGCTCGTCTTGTTGGACCTCAGTGCAGCATTTGACACGATTGATCATAATATACTGTTGGACAGGCTGGAAACTTGGGTGGGGTTAAATGGAACAGTCCTTAAATGGTTCAGGTCCTATTTGGAGGAAAGGAGTTACTTTGTGACCATTGGAAATTTTGAATCTGATCGAAAGGCCATGACATGTGGGGTCCCTCAAGGGTCAGTCCTTGGACCCCTGTTGTTCAGTCTGTATATGTTACCTTTGGGTCAAATGCTTCAGAACACCGATGTTGACTATCAAAGTTATGCAGATGACACACAACTGTATTTATCTATGTCCCCAAATGACAGCAGTTCTATTAACGCATTGTGTCATTCTCTAGAGCAAGTTAACAACTGGATGAACCAAAATTTCCTTCAGCTGAACGAAAACAAAACGGAGCTCATTGTTTTCGGCAATAAAGAAAAGAGGATTGCTGTTAAAAAACAGCTTGAGTCACTGTCTTTAGAAACTAAAGACCAAGTTCGAAATCTTGGGGTACTAATAGACTCAGATCTGACCTTCAGCAATCATATTAAATTCATCACTAAAACAGCCTTTTACCAGCTGAAAAACATATCCAGACTTAAGGACTGCATGCTTCAAGCAGACCAAGAGAAGCTTATCCATGCTTTTATCTCCAGCAGACTAGATTACTGTAACGGTCTTCTGACTGGACTCTCTCAAAAGAACATGAGACAATTGCAGCTCATTCAGAATGCTGCAGCTCGAGTTCTGACCAAAACAAAAAGATCAGAACATATTACTCCAGTACTTAAGGATTTACACTGGCTCCCTGTCAGCTGTAGAATCGATTTTAAAGTTCTGCTACTCGTCTATAAATCACTAAATGGTTTGGGTCCTGAATATATCCAAGAAATGCTGATTGAGTACAAGCCCAGCAGGGCTCTGAGATCTACAGACTTGGGCCAATAGTGGAACCCAGAGTTCGAAGCAAACATGGAGAAGCTGCATTTAGCTATTATGCTGCACACAGATGGAATAGGCTGCCAACAGAAGTGAAGTCAGCCCCGAGTGTAAATGCTTTCAAATCCAGGTTAAAAACTTTGCTTTTTTCTTATACCTTTGATTAGGGACTTTTAAACAGCTTTAATTAAGTGGGTTTTTTTTAATTATTATTTTTATTTTTATTTTTATCATTTTAAACTTTTTTATGTTAAATTTTTTAAAGTTTGTTGAATAATGTTTTAAGATTGTTAGTTTGTAACCTATTTTCATTTATTTTTCTTCCTCTGAATGTTAACTACTGTTTCTTGATGCTTATGTGTTGTCTTTCCTCGTGTAAAGCACATTGAGTTGCCTTGTGTATGAAATGTGCTATACAAATAAACTTGCCTTGCCTTGCCTTGCCTTATCACATAGCAAGAATTAATGTTCTTAAAACAAACATAATGCCTAAACTGATATATTTGTTTCAAAACATCCCATTCCCACCTCCTACTAATTATTTCCACACTTAAAGAGCATTTTTTGTTCGCTTTTTGTGGAATAATAGAAGACCAAGGTTACGTCTGTCACTCTTGTACTTACCGTATGAAAGAGGCAGCCTCAAATGCCCTAACCCTATATGGTATTACTGGGCAGCACAATTACGGACTGTGGTGTTTTATTTTACAGATAAATGTTTCCCACTCTGGATGTATATTGAATCCTGCTCTGTCCCCCTCCCTCTTCCTCAGTACTTGTACTCATCAAAAGTTAGAATGCTAAAAAATAAGACAAAGAATCGTATAGTTAAACATATGATTACAATTTGGTATCAGGTACAAAAATACATGGGTGAATTGTCCTCCTTATCACACTTTAGTCCGATATGGAGCAAGTCTTTGTTCCCTCCAGGCAGAGCCGATCCTGGGTTCTGGATTTGGGCTGAAAAAGGTTTGAAGACTGTAGGGGATCTCATGGGTCCGGAAGGTGTAACTCTGATGTCATTTGATGAGTTGATTGCCAAGTATGATGTTCCTCCCAAGCATCTATTTAAATATCTTCAGATGAGAAACTTTATCAGATCGGCTCAAAATGAAAGCACATTGATTCCCAAGGTGTCTAATTTAGAAATGGAAATGAAAAAGGATTGCTATGGAAAGGGAATCATCTCCAAGTTGTACAGAATGTTGGAAGCAGGATCTTCCGAGTCCTCTCTACAGAAACTTAATGCCTGGAGGGAAAACTTACAGGGGAGCTTTTCTTCAGAGGATTGGGGAAAGACATGTGCTAAAGCACAAATGAAGACTGCCAATACCCAACTTAAATTACTTCAGTATAATTGGTTAATGAGGACATATGTGACACCAGAAAAGCTTAATAAATATAATGGCGCCATCCCTGATTGGTGGTTCAGGTGTGGGGTGGAAAAGGGGACATTCTTTCACTGTGTATGGGAATGTAATAAAGTTCAACACTTTTGGCAAGAGGTCAAACAAGCCTTAGAAAGCATATTGGATATGAAACTAGCTCTTGAACCTAATGTGTTTGTTTTAGAATTATATCCTGATGGTCATCAGATGTCTGGGAAAATAATAACTGCTCTGGATTTATGTTTTTTGCTTGCAAAAAAGTCATAGCACTCTCATGGAGGAGGACAAGTAAACCAAAGTTCATCGACTGGATTAAGGAACTGTCCACAACTTCACCCATGGAAAAAATAACCTACATTATAAAAGGGAAACTGTAATTATTTCAAAGTATTTGGGGCCCATTTATGCACTATCTGGAGAGTGTGGATCTCAGTCATGCCAATGAGCCTAATGAGGTGTGATTTTTGGTGGTTCTCTGCAGTCCATTAAATAAATACTCTTTCTGTTGAAATTTAATGTATGTAATATGCATGAAACTGTTTGGTTGTGTACTGTACTGTACTGTACTGTACTGTACTGACTCTTTGGTCTTCCTCTCGATCTACACTCAAGACACTCAAGACAGTTATTTTGCTGTATATGCTTGGGATAGGCTCGTACCCCCATTGTAAGGAATAAGCGGAAAATAGATGGATGAATGGATGGATGTATTGTACAGTACAAGGGGTAAGGTTTATCTTGAAACTGTTTATATAAGCCGTTTAAAGAAGGTGATGTCATTATCTGTGCTATTTCATTCATTGCAAAATTAATGTACCAGTAATCAAATAACCATATTAAAAATACCAGGTCACAAATTGAGCAAAATTTCAGCTTTGAAACTAAAGATAGAATAAAAGATGGAAAATAACCAGTGAAGGAAATAACCTGTGCTGTTGCTGAAACTTCCACAACTTGGTGTAGACATCAAAAGTCCGCCCAAAGTAGGACTGCCACTGCTTGTGTCCGTACTGAGGAAGGTCTCTGCAGCAAAATGATTTAAGCATATATCAGAAAAAGAATATCATATGCATTCACAAAACGATTCAATCACACAATCGCAAAACTTTTTAAAATTCTCAGGTAAGGCAGATCGATAGATCGTGATTATATCGCTATCTAGATATGAACATTCAAGACAATATTGAAAATTAAATTAATATCAGTCAACTTTGTGGACTTTTCATGCTTGCGCTGCATTTACACAACGCAGGTCAACCATTTCCTTGTCTCTCATTATTTACAAATATGTACATATTTTACGGACATGCTTAGCCAGTGGTCCCCAACCACCGGACCGCGGACCCGTCCCGGGCCGTGAGCTACTTTGGACTGGGCCGCGGTGGGATGCACATTTGAAAGAATAAAAAAAAAAACATACTGTACTTCCGGTTAATTGAATAGCTGAGGCTTTAAAATGTTTAATTTTGAAAAATGACCAGATACTCTCTGTTTACGACGGACTCTTGAGGCATGTCAAGATGCTTATTATCTCAGTCGCGTGGCACTGATGCTAATCGACAAGTTAGCAAAATGAGTAAAAAAAACAAAAAAAAAACAGACATACTTGGAACGTTTCTTTGCAACGGAGAAAAAGCCCCGTGATGAGACTATACAGGAGCCTATGACCAAGAAGAAAAAGTCATGTACATGGACTTACAGCAACAGGTAATTCCCACACCTCTAAATCCAGCGTTATGGTGAGTGAGTTACTCATGGACTTCTGTGGTGCCTTGTTATGTTGGCACATTTAAGGAGGGCGCTGCTCATATATTACATAAAAATGGGGCTTAGTTCACATTATTGTTATATCTACAAAAAACCCAGTATTAGTGTTGCTCGTATCTTTCATAAGCATTACCATTAGTGACCTCGCCATATTAAAGCATTGTTGTTTACCCTTGTTATTGTGTTTGTGCTGCTAGGACAGGTACTAGGGATGTAACAATATCCAAACATCACACTACGATATTATCACGATATGAAGGTAACGATACGATAATTATCACGATATTGTGGGAGGGTTGGCGATATTTAAAAAATATCACAATGCACAATATTGTGCTTTTGTACATAGAGCAATGCATATAAACAGCCTACAATCACTAATAACAATATTGAGGCACTTACTTGCTAATGCAAGCACACATTGATCGCTTCACAAGCAAATTAGGTTCCCCTTTTTCTGACAATTAGCATAGATTTTAAACCTAGAAGGCCAAAAACATCCCTAATGAAAATTAAATTGCACTAATAACCTAGCTACTAGAGGGTGCTAGAAGTGCACAAATGGAAATCAACCTGACTTTTCTTTTTTAACAGATGTGTTCCTTATAAATATTGTGAACATGACGACGACGACGATATTGTGGCAGTTTTAATATCACAATATACGATATTGCCCTTATCGTGACATCCCTAACAGGTACATGAAAATATATAGTGGATTTGTGTTTGTTGTTGTAGCCTTTTGATTAATCAGCTGCTGAACATCACCCACCCTCCTACTGGGTTGCCGGTCAACTGCCGGACAGTTGGGGATTTGTATGAACCGGTCCGCGGTGGGACACAGTGCTAATCCTTATTACACAATGAACACAAAAAACTTGTGTATTCACCTTAAAAATGTGTGGCATATTTCTCATGTACAGCTCTGCCACTGTAATTCACCCATAACTCAGTGGATTCTTCTGCTCCATCAACACAAACAGCAATGTCAGCAAAGCAATTACTCCAGTCATGTTATGAAAAACACACGCCATCCAATTTAATTGAGTTGGTATATTAATCTTCAATAGAGAAACGATTCTTTCGCATCTTGTTATTGTAACAGTTCTTATCAGGGTCAATCAATTCCATTTGGGTCAGAGAATACAGAGTTGCTGTTTTCTCTTTAGCTCTTAAATTTGGCAACTCTTCCACACTTTTGATCACCCTTATTTAGGGTTAAGGCGGCCTGACACTTGCACAACTTTTGGGCACGATTCTGTCGTGTCATTTTGGGGCACGAACTGGGTGGTTCCCGCACTGTTCACGACTAGTTCACGACTAGTTCATGCATAGTTCACGACGAGTTCACGAATTCGTGACCATTCGTGTCCACATTGACACGAACTGACACGACGAGTTCACGCATAGTTTGTGCATAGTTTGCGCATAGTTTACGCACTTCCCGCATTTGTACAACGGGTTCGCACAATTCGGACGGTGTCGTGCCGACTTGGGCACGCCATATAAAAAGGGGGCCTCCCCAACCCAGTTGCGTACCCGTCTGCTGTCGGGTTCCAAGGTGGCCACCGCAGGCACCGGCGGTGGGTGGGAGGTGTCCCCACCCCGGCCGCGGGCTGGGACCAAGGTTGAGTGGACGTGGGGAAGGGGGGGGGTAAACCGAGCCAGCCAGCCGCGCGCCCTCGGCCTCTCGTTCGAAGGCGCCTCCGCCCGTGCGGGCTCACTTGCCCTCTTTCTCCGGTAATAATCCTTCCACAGGTTCACCCACGGAAACCTTGTTAAACTTCCTCTAGTATAGTCAAGCTTGATCGTCTTCTCGGCGCGCCGCAGGCGCCGGGGAGGGCCCATCCAAGGCGCGCACTGCCACGCACTGGATCGCATCCTTCCCGCATCGTCCCGACGAGTTCACGAACAGTTTGCGCATAGTTCAAGGCCCGGTCGCGAAATTTTGTCGTGACAAAAATTTTGAACATTTCAAAATTGGATGAGAATGAGAACTTTTGGTTGGAACTTGATGAAACGATGCAGAGCATCCCTAGAAGTGAGAGAGTTGTCATTGGTGCAGACATCAATGGACATGTTGGTGCAGGAAACAGAGGAGATGAGGAGGTGATGGGCAGGTTTGGTATCCAGAAGAGGAATGCAGAAGGACAGCTGGTGGTTGATTTTTCAAAAAGGATGGAAATGGCTGTCGTGAATATTTTCTTCCAGAAGTGGCAGGAACATAGGGTGACGTACAAGAGTTGAGGTAGAAGTACACATCTACATCTTGTGTAGACGGTGTAATTTGAAGGAGATCAGCGACTGCAACGTAGTAGTAGGTGAGATTGTAGCCAGACAGCATAGGAAGGTTGCGTGTAAGATGACTCTGGTGGTGAGGAAGACAAAGAGAGCAAGGGCAGAGCAGAGGATGAAATGATAGAACCTGAAAAAGGAAGAGTGTTGTATGACTTTCAGGAAGGAGTTGAGAAAGGCTCTAGGTGGTGAGGATGTGCTCCCAGATAACTGGACAACTACAGCAAATGCGATCAGACAGACAGGTAGGACAGTCCTTGGTGTGTCATCTGGAAGGAAAGGAAAGATAAGGAGAATGGTGGTGGAAGGATGGAAATGGCTGTCCTGAATATTTTCTTCCAGAAAAGGCAGGAACATAAGGTGACCTACAAGAATGGAGGTAGAAGTACACTTCCACCAAAGGAGACCTTCAAGCAGTGACCCTGGGGTCTGAAGGGCTAGCATAGCACTTATCTTTCTTTGCTGCTGAGGAAATTAATGGCTGCCTTTTTTTCTAGGAGAGTCCTGTCGTAAATAAATACAAATGCATAAAAAACGTGTCAGAAATCCTGATATTATTGGTAAAATAAATATAAATATTATACACCTCAACTCATTTGTCCATGAGCTTGTGTGTGATTTTGTTGTCGCGTGTTCTATAAAGTGCATTTTTTCAGCAGCTTCCACTGTTGTTTTAGTGCGAATAAAGTTGAATACAGTTAATATGGATGAAGAAGACCATCCATCCATTCATCCATCCATCCATTTTCTTAACCGCTTGCTCCTCACAAGGGGTGCTGGAGCCTATTCCAGCTGGCTTTGGGCAGTAGGCGGGGTAGACCCTGAACTGGTTGCCAGCCAATCGCAGGGCACACAGAGACGAACAACCACTCATACACACACTCACAAGCACACCTAGGGACAATTTGGAGCGCTGAATTAACCTGCCATGCATATCTTTGGAATGTGGGAGGAGACTGGAGTACCCGGCGAAGACCCACGCAGGCACGGGGAGAACATGCAAACTCCACCCAGGAAGGCTGGACTCGATCTTGCGTCCCCATTACTGGGAGGCGGACGTGCTAACCACTCAACCACCGTGCCGCCCTGAAGAAGAGTAATTCAGCATAATAATTCATAGCAATTGATCATTTTAGTCCTTCAGTGACATGATTGTTGAATATGAGATCATCATCATCTTGTCTACAGTAGAAGGACTGGCTGTAGTATCTAAAACAAACAAAAAATTGAAATGTTCAATTCATATACATTTATATGTATACACCACCCTCAGAGAAACAAATGCTTTTAACAGCTGACAATGGGGAGGGCTCAATACTCATTTTGCTGGATCTCAGTGCTGCTTTTGACACAGTCGACCACCATATTTTAATTGATTGTCTTAAACACTGGTTGGGGATCAGGGATACTGCACAAAGTTGGTTTTATTCTTATCTCTTAGAGCGAACATTTGCAGTCACCATAGGCAAACACTGTTCAACCACTTCCACCCTTACCTGTGGTGTACCACAAGGTTCGGTTTTGGCCCAATATTATTTTCAATTTACATGCTGTCTCTTGACCAAATTATTGAGCACCACAACATGTCCTTCCATCGCTACGCAGACGACACACAGATATACCTTGCCCTGAGACCAGAGGATCCTATGAATCCTAGCAGCTGTAAAAGACTGCCTCTCAGACATCAGTTGCTGGATGGCTCACAACTTCATCCAATTCAACAATTCAAAATCTGAATTCATACTATTCAACCTCCTAAATACCACTCAAAATATTAAATCCAGCCTTACCTCATTTACTGATAATTTCACTTCCACAGACAGAAACTTAGGTGTCTTCTTTGATTCAGACTTTACTTTCATAACTCATATCAATAAAGTTGTCCAATCATCTTTGCATCATTTGCGTACAATAGCCAAAATCAGTGTTTTCAGTGAAAATAAAATAAGTGCCGGTACTCTCCTAAATATTAATGATGTAACGATAAGCATAATATCGTGATATTGTGATATTAAAACTGCCACAATATCGTCGTCGTCATGTTCAAGATATTTAAATGTAACACATCTGTTAAAAAACAAGTCTGGTTGATTTCCATTTGTGCAGTTCTAGCACCCTCTCGTGGCTAGTTTTTTTTTAGTGCAATTTAATTTTCATTAGGGATGTTTTGGCCCTTCTATGTTTAAAATCTACACTAATTGTCAGATGAAGGGGAACGTAATATGCCTGTGAAACAAGTCAATATGTGGAGGAACTCAATGTGTGTGTGCATTAAAAACATAACATACTAATAATAACATAATAATAATAATAAAGTATAATAATAACTAGAGCTGCGGGCCTCGCAGCCCGGGCCACGTTGGGGTACTTGCACAATGGGGTACTGGCACGATGGGGTACTGGCACATTGGAAGCGGATATTCTTTGAAAATGGCATAATAACGGTATAATAACCACTAGGTGGCGCTATATGTATAACTTAATTTTATTGTAATAGATGTTTTCAGGCCGTGACTATTAAGTTGCATGAGAAGTTTGAGATTTTTTGGAGCTTGATCATGGGAGTTATTATCACTCCCAGCCATTTTCACAGAAGCAGTCCCGTTCGCTCCCGGCTGTTTTACTGGATTTTGACTGATTTTGCAAGGCCCACAGAATATTGTGTTCTATTGCTATAAAACCACAAAAGAAAGATTAAAGTCTCTTCTGTCATCAGAAAAAAAAAAGTATGTTATCTGTTTCCGTTTTGCAGCAATTAGCATTAGAAGAGAGCTAAATTTCATCAGTTTTCACAAATCTATTTAAAATTGCAAGTAATTGAGCTTATTTTCTACATGGCCCTGGTTGATCTCCTTTGCTCTGCTGGCCGTTTGTGTAATAACTATCATTTCTGCAACCGTTCTTTGCAGTTGAGAGGCTGCATCAAAGCCTTCTGTATGCTTGAGCATAAAAAAAACAAAAAAACGTATAAATATGTCTTTGTGACACTTAGAACAATTAAAAAAACGTATTTATACGTTTTTGGTAGTAAATGAGTTAAGCATTTGCTCTTTCTGGACAATTGAAATTTTAAAGACAATATTTGATGCCCTGGCCCCCGTCATATGGTATTTCGAAAAGTCTAGATTTTTTGCCCATTTGTTGTCTGAGGTCTTGAGATGATACATGCCAAGTTTGAAGTCAATCAGATGAAAACTGTTTGCAAAGGGCCAAAAAGTATGATCACAGTGAATGCACTGCTCGGGCCCTAACTAGGACTGAATCTAATCGCCAAACACATGATGTACAAGTGGTTCGAATTTTTTTGTTACATACTGTACCTAGCTTACTGTATGTAAATGGACTCAGTTGGGTTTACATTTCACAGCCAATTTTGTCCTGATGGCCTTTGCGTTCATTTCATTGTTCATGGTTCTGACAAGATGATAAGGACAAGTCTTGGAATAGCCCTCACAAACACAGCTTGCAAGAGAAAATGTATATATGCATTAATTTCATACCAATGAAATGTGCATGTAGAGCTTCTTGCAGTCTTATTGGTACAACCATACGCTACGCAGGGCGGCATTTCACTATGGAGACAGTAAATTGACATGAAAACACTGTGGGAAAACGAACATTTTCAAGTTTGGTCGGTTTAGTGACTGGCAACGTAAGGTGGCTGCCGCTGGCTTCACTTCTCACCACACCCGTCACCATGGGCGGGCCATAGGGGTCCGTGCCCGCCCACCAAGATTATTGTGCCCGCCCATTTGAGGCATGGATCTCTGAAATGGTTCTTCTTTTTTTATTATTATATTTTTCCATTCATTCGGTTTAGCACTCTTATATCCGAGTGTCAGTAAACGCAACACAGGTCTCGCAGTGTCGGAGGTATGTTACGTTTGTGTTGGCTGCTTCAGTTCATTGCTACTACAGTCTTCCCTCGCTATAACGCGGTTCACTTTTCGCGGCCTCGCTGTATCGCGGATTTTTTTTAAGTGCAATTTGGCATATTTTTTTTACAGTAATATACCCTTTTTTATAAAAATTTATGAAGGTTTGAACATTGTCAATGTTTGAACAAGAGAGAAATGTGAGAACATGTAAATGCCTCTATGAGAAAAGTGTCTAAATTGTGCGGTCGGGGATTTTCGAGCCTTAAAACATTTATAAGAGTTGTAAAACATAAAGCTAACTACTTCGCGGATTTCATTTATTGCGGGTATTTTTTGGAACCTAACCCCAGCAGAAAACGAGGGAACACTGTAATGCTTGCCACTCACCGAATTGTTCTTGTTTTTGGCATCGGCTACGGCCAACGGTGGCCGTTTGTACAAGTAACGTTTTCTGGCGGCATACTTGCAAGATGTCACAATATGAAGAAATAGTGGTATGGTTTTATTTGATTGTCTTATCTGCAACAGCCATCACAGTCTTACTGAAAATAATGCTAGGTATGCCTTACGCTGACTTATACGCATACGCGACAAATATGTCAATGTTGGCGTGCAATGCAAGAGTCATGTACATTTTGTACAAGTGAAGCTGCAAGTTTCTGAGGACGCTGGCGCACAAGACAAGTGAGGAGGGACATACTACAAACTACTTTCATGTCGGCAAATAAAGAGTCACTTGGAAAAAGAAAAAAACTACGGGACCCACATATCGTTTTGGCATCTACAATGAGGTAGGATTTAGTTTTCCTTTTTTCTTTTTAATTCTGCTGCAAACATCGTTCAAACAGGTGACCAGTTCGAAGCAATATGTCAGCACATCCGCCCTATTGGATGTGGCAATTGTATTTGCCATTACATCGGCAAAAATAGTAAGATTGTCTTTGAATGTGATAATATAATCAAAGGTAATAATTCCTTATTAATCCAATGAGTTGTGGTTTGATGATACATCTGCAAGGAGAAACAGAAGGAGGCATCTTTACAAATAGCTTCACTTTGCCTCATCCAATATGGCTGCGGCGTCAACGTACTCACGACGTGTCACGCCGCCACCAAAGTGGCGGGTCATGCTTTTATTTGTCACAGTCAGGTTCCTGTTTTATTTTGAAAATACTAACTCTCATCTCACCCCAGGTCACTTACCCTTCCTGCAGCTCACTGATTACCGGTCCACGCCCATGATTACCACCACCTGTTCCCAATCAACCCGGACATAAAAGCCACCTGAATCATTCCCTCAGTGCCGAAGTGTCACATCTCAGTGCATGGAAGCGTCCTCACAGTCCTTGATCCACAGTTCTTGTTCGATGTCTTGCCTTGCCTTGCCTTGCCTTGCCTTGTCTTGCGCCCTTAGTTTGCCCCTTGTTTTCCTCCCTAGCGGAGCGCCTTTAGTTGTCCCTGTTTTTGAGTGCCCTTGTTTTATCTCCAGTTTGGAGCTCTTTTTGTTCTGCCTTTTTTCCCTCTTTGAGAGGTGTTTTTTGGTTCGATTCATTAAAGCTGCAGCCTTGTTGGCCAACTTACACTCTGCGTCTGAGTCCTACCTCCTCGCTGCGTGTCACGACGCCACTGCAGACTAACTTTATGTGTGTGTACTGTAAATGGGCTCTATGATAATACTGTCAGCGGACGCCATTCAATGGATTGATGCACGACAGTGCTACATAAATTTATCCAAATATATTGGGCAAGTTAATGCTGTCAGTATGGTATTCATAATAATTGGGCCCGCCCATGCATTTCATGTGCCCCCCTTAAGCCTGGGCTCTGGTGACGGGTCTGCTTCTCACTGTGGTGAATAGGTGGCATTGTGAGTCTGTCCATGGATGTCGCTCACCGTAATCCATCGAATGCTCAAGAAGTTTGAGTGAATGCACAGTCACACGGAAATTAGAGGGAACATTGTTCGGTAGGTAGGTTGGTAGGTAGGTGGGTGGATGGAAAATGGTCGCTGTCATGTGTAGTTCCATGATAGACCACAAGATGGCGGCACGCTTGTTTAGTTTGAGACGGTTTAAAATTGAATGCAAAAAAAAAAAAACAGGAAGTATCTCGCACTACCTAGTTTTTTTATTTTAAAATAAATATTAAATGTCATCTTTAAAATCCTACTTTTTGGGCCTCCAGAAACCACCTTTTTTTGTTTTATAATGTTCATCTTTGGGCGAAAAATAAAAACAGGATTTGTTTATTGCAAACACAAAGAGGGATCAGTAATCTGTAGAATATTTTTGTGTTATCCGTTGCTCTTGCTCTCAATATTATCTGAGTAAATAGGGTATATGTACGTTGCAAATTTCACATATTGTGACATTTGTACTGTATATTTTTGTATCGGCAGCATTGCAGCCAGCCTGGTGTATTCGTACATCACACTGCGAGAGCAGCAACCCAGCAAGGCCAGCGAAAGCACTAAAATGGAGATTAAGGGCAAAGTGGTTGTATGACACTGGATTCTTCTCGTTTTGCTCATGTATGTCTTGACTTTTTTATTTTATTTAATTTTTTTATTTATGCCCGAGGAGTAACTGATGGTTACAAATTATCATATACAAATAAAAATAGTGGTCAAGTCATGTAATGCAATAAAGATTTGTGGGTCCATTGCATCTCAGAATGTCATTTACTGTCCTCAAATTTAGTGTGTCCAATTGTTGTTTCTCTTTTCGATTCATGTCATGTTCCAATACGATTTCCAGTTCTTCCAGTATTTTTCTCCTTTCGCGTAGGAATGTCTCAAGGAAAATGTCAGTTGTTTCATAGTGTAGATTTCCTGAATATTTCCTTCCATTTGATTGTTGGTGGGTCCTTATTCAGCCACTTCTTAGTCAATGCCTTTCTGCCACTCGCTAGAAGTATTTGTAGTAAATATCGATCCTGTTTTTTCATCTCAATTGGCACATTACCCAGGTATATGACACTGAAATTAAGATCAAGTTTAAATTGGATTATTGAACCAATTGCTGTTACCACATCCGACCAGTAGGAGGAAATAGTGGGACATTCCCAAAAAATGTGAAAATGACCAGCAGACATGTTGCCACACAGTCTCCAACACTGACCCAGCTCTGGTTTATGACCCTGTATTGCTTTGCTTTTTGGTGTTATGAAATACCTTAAAATATTTTTCCAGGAAAATTCTCTCCATAGATTTGAGCTGGAGGTGGAAGACTGCATCCTACAAATGTTCAGCCAGTCATCTTCAGTTAACTTTATATTGGCGTCCCTCTCCCATCTCAATTTAATATACATTGTGGACAGACCCTTTTCCTGCTGTAAGGAGTTATAGATCTTAGAAATCAGTGTTTTACTGATTTTACTTTTGAAGGCATCAACAAATATATTGGAAAGACTCAATGCCTCCTCTTCAGCAGTTTTGATATTCTTATCAAAATTTGTTCGTAGTTCAAGATATCTGAAAAAGTCCAGTTTCTCCAGATTATTGGTGTCTTTAAGTTCTTGGAAAGTGACAAGCCCATTACTGGTGGATATTAAACAAAAAGTGGTGAGGCCTTTATTTACTCAAAGTCTAAATGTACAATCTAGTTTTGCTGGTGTAAAATCTGAGTCGTAGGTCACC
The DNA here is from genome assembly GCF_051991245.1 of Festucalex cinctus. Taxonomy (NCBI): domain Eukaryota; kingdom Metazoa; phylum Chordata; class Actinopteri; order Syngnathiformes; family Syngnathidae; genus Festucalex; species Festucalex cinctus. The sequence goes on from NC_135425.1 coordinate 2,385,625, forward strand.
CAACGTAGCTTTCTAACATTCCTTTCAAAGTTCTGATCTTTAAATTTCTTTTGCCAGATGTGCAGAGGGAGGCTAGTCCACTTAGGGAGCATGTCCATGTATTTCTTAAGGAGAGTCTTGTCCACCAGTAAAGATTGTAGAGATATATCTATTTGATTTTGCTCTAGGTCTTTCCATATGGCGTCACACTCAGGGCTACACCAACACACCAAATAGCGTGAAGCCCAATTCACACTGACTGTGGAACGGCTGCGGTGCGTTTTCCGTACGGCGGCCGTACGGGCGCCACAAGGACTGCAATTCGCACCGCCTTGCGTGTCTGGAAATCTACTCCCGACAGACCACAAGATCACATGGGGTTCAAGCTGGAGAGTTGAGTTCACCCGATAACAACAGTGTATAGTTCTATTTGTAAACAATAGCCACACTTGTGTAGCGATAATTGGGTCGTCTTTTGGACGAATTAATAATCTGGACGTTACAGAGGTAAATTATATTTACCTCGATGACCTCTAGGAGCACCACGTTGGTTTTGCTTTGGGTTAACAGGAGCAAACAACGACCAAAATCCTTCCTTCATCAGTCATTTATAGTCTAAAATCGCCACACTCGATATTCAGTGGTTCGTTGTACTAACAAAAGAATAATAATCCACTCGGAAACACAGATGACTTAGGCGGAATAGAGTTAATAAAACATACATTTATTCACGATTGCTACACTACGGAATCAAAACACTGCCTATCTAACTATTCTACCGTCAGAAGAAAAGAAATAAAATAAAGCGAATGAAAATAAGGAAGGAATGCGAATGAATAAGGAAACAGGGAAAAGAGAAATTTGACCTGGCAGATTTGTGATATGTTTCAAACGTAAGTGGCACACAGTGGATACGCCGAGGTAGAAATCAAACGCACACTTACGAGAATCGTTTGCGTCGAAGCGAGCAAAAAGGTCTTGTGAAAAAGGGGGAAAAAAATAGTCAATGCTCGTTGAGAAAGGCAAGAAAATCAAAAAAAAAAAGGGGCTATTCCACAGGTGGGCAAGGAAGCCGCTCGGGGGCTGACGTAGTTGCGCCTTGATTGGTCGGCGACTCGGCGAGGTTGATTCTCCGGCAAGGTTGGTTCTGCCGGACAGCTGTCCGACTCCAGGTGTTGGAGCTCGGTCCGCTACGCGCCTGCGTACGGGGAAGGCCAGCCGTTGGAGGTGAGCTAGCACTGCGGCGGGGCGCCACCGAATAGCAGGTGGTGCGGGGCGGCTTAGGTGCACAAATTTGAGTCCGGCGGTACGTTGCAAGTGTACCCCGGGGCCGCGGAGTTCGCCGCTGGCGGGCAATCACCGATGGTGAAAAAAAACAAGGAAAAAAAAAGGAGTAAAAGAGTCTTTGGGGTCAGCGTTGTAGTTTGCACCTGCTTTGGCGTGGCGTGGAGCGAGTGTCTGCTCTCGGCAAGGATTGCTGGCAGGAAAAAAAAAGGGGCCACGTGTTATCAAGTTTCTTGGAACAAAGAGTTCAAGCAGGCTGGGGAACTTGCAGGTCGTTAGCCTGAGGATGATGATGTTGGAAGAGGAGTTTTTGGTAGAGGAAGAGGCAAGAGAGGGAGCGAGGGGGTCCCCTCGTCTTTTTAAAGTCTATGGGCGGGGCTTCAGTAAGTGGTGGCACACCCTTCTGTTTGCTCGCGCAGACTTTATAAAAAAATTATTAAAGGGATTAATAATTTGGCATTAAATTTGGTCAGTCTGGCAAATCAGTTTTCCCACACAACCCGTTTAACACACATCGTAATTAATACATCATAAACTAACTTGTGAGGTAACTTCTACTTGTCTAATCTGACTGAACTGAAAGATATTGATTACATTTCATTCCTTATGGAGTACAAATGAAATAGGATGTTCATACACACAAAGACATAACATGAATCATTCGTAGTTCAGTTATCTGTCAAGAATTATCATGGTATAAATGTGTGAAATGCGGTTACTTATATGAATTGGCACTAAGGATAGTTCCAAGTTTCACCACTTGACGATGCTGTTGCTCCGTCTAGACGTTCCAGGAGTGCCTGTTTGGAAGGGCGAGACGCCAGAATATCCTTTGTGATTGATAAGAAGTCATGAACATTCCTTTGATCAGTCGTTTGTGTATTCCAAATCATTGGAGCCATTTGTTCGGGCTCCGGGAAGACGGGCTTGAATACACTCCTTCGGCAGACGCATAAATTCCTTTGTCACCTGGTCAGCGGCTTCAAAAGAGCTTTGTTGGTGGTTGGGTGACCACCTGCAGAGCTAACCAAGCTTAGATCCTGTCTGGGCAGTGGAATATGTATGCAACTGCAGAGAATTTGCTTTAGAAGAAGCAAACTTAAAAAAAAAATTAAAAAGTAGACTGGGCCATAGGCAATAGTTGTTACACTTGCCTGTTATCACATCAAAATGTGACCCGCTCCAGCAAAAGGGTCCACATGTCGGGAGGCTCAATCAAGAGATATGGCCGAAAAAAAGACAGTTGGACATTTTTTGTCCATTTTGAGATTTCTACACAAATAGCTTCCTTGAGGTCTCTAGTTTCATTTCCAAGCAGCACACAAGTCAAAATTGTAATAGAAGTGTATGAAAATAAGCAATTAATTAGACAGTATGCCTCGTAACTAGGAGGCGTGTTTTTAGCCTGCTAGCTAGCGTAAGTGCACGCTACACTAGCTAGCATTGCGTCTTGCGCACCTTTTTAAAATCAACCCGACTTTCCTAACCTAAGACGTAATTAATTACTGATTTATATAAATATTGTGAGGATAAGCGAATCTGCTAATGGATGGATGGATGGACATAGCAACCAAAAAAAGTCAAAACACAATTCAGCACGAACGTGAACAGTCATCCTACCTAATAATGGAACAGAAGCTATGTTGTCATCGGTCCGGTTACCGGCGAATTGAAAAGAAAAGAAATATGCTTTTTGGACATTATTTCTGGGACTTCTACCATGGCTGTTCTCCATGGGTAAGTACGTTTTGTGTTTAAATAGTGTAATTTTGTCGAGCTCAGTTTTTGTCTTAAATATCCGACTGATGTCATGCTATGCAGCTAGCTAGCTTCCCTCCCCAAAAAACGAGTTCGCAAACAGTTTTATTTTGAAATACAGTACACCTTAATGCGAGACGCTCAATTTCCTGTCTGGCTCGTGTAATTTCTTCAGATTAATGAAAATCCGCATGCGGCGTCCGGAAGAAATAGAACGCTTGCGGAAACCTTCCGCATCGCCACTTGGCAATAACTGCCTGCCGGTCGTCTTGGTTGCTCAGTATAAAATATCTACAGCAACAATAAATTGCCCATCAATCTGAAAAGGAAAAACGGAATACAAATCAAACAGTCAGCAGTTTTCAAAGTGCATGTGAACAGACTTCTTCATCAGTATGAATGGCGAGTATGCCTTTTTTTTTTTTTAAATCAATTATTACATCCATAATTCCATGTAAGATTTAAATAATCTATAGTATTTTGGGAAGATTCGAACCCAAAATAAGACAGTTGAGTCAGATGCTGTCAAAGACTAAGTAGTTTTATGTATCAGACGCTCAAGTCTCGGGGCTCGCAGCAGAAGTATCACAATCAGTCGTCTCGATGTCTCGCGAGAATCGGGAGAACAGCTCGTGACGTCATGCTCGAAGCAAACGCTCGGCAAGTCTCGAGCGCTCGCTGCACTGTCTTGATACGTTGTTCCGATGCCGTGCTTCATTCAGTGGAAAAATCACCTGGCCACGGAAGCGAAGCGTTGTTACGTCACAACGCGTGTCGGCAGTGACTGTCGACGTGTCACTCAGGTAGGGAGGAGTCGAGTCGGTCAATTTGGATGAATCAAACTCACAATGCTTATAAAGGGGCAAGATCCCTCAGTATGTTGTGGATTGTGAGGAGAAGACCATTTGTGCGCATTAGGGATGTCACGATACCAGAAAAAAAAAAAAGAATTTGCAACTTGTCCATTCACACCCTTATCAGATCCTCAGGATCATCCCCTGAATAAAGGTGCAAATTAGGCAGGCCAAATGGACCCAGATTGTTCCTGTGGTACATTGAAAACAACACCTCTCCTCACCTCCCCCGAACCGGGACTGACAAGTTTGCCCTAATCTCCAATGTTTAGAGGTCCTTTGTGGCAAACTGCAATTTCTTCAATTTTGGACAATTTTTTTGAGATGTAAAGAAATTGTCCGTATAACTGCAACAACGGACAATTTCTTTGAGATGTAAAGAAATTGTCCGTTGTCACAGTTCTGCCTTTGTCCAGGAATGGGTCCATAATATGCATCACGACGTCTTCCCCCACTCTCACCCCCTTGGGATGGCTGGGGTCCTTCCCAAGATAGGGGATCATGTTGCAGACATTTTTTGTCTTTAGGTCACATGCCGCCCAGAACTTTAGCCCAAATTTGTCTGGTTTGGAAGGAATATATTGGGTGAAAGGGCCTTTGTTGGCTAAAGCTGTTCGTCTATGTAGATGTGCCTGCCTGGACTGTACGATGAAATGCAGTTTGCCACAAAGGACCTCCAAACATTAGAGATTAGGGCAAATTTGTCAGTCCCAGCTCGGGGGAGGTGAGGGGAGGTGTTGCACTGTTGTTTTCAATGTACCACAAGAACAATCTGGGACATCTGGGTCCATTTGGCCTGCCTAATTTGCACCTTTATTCAGGGGGTGATCCTGAGGATTTGATAAGTGTGTGATTGCAAATGCTTTTTTTTTTTTTTTTTTTGGATAGAGATTCAGTCCTACATGTTCTACAAGCCACACATACATACATTTTATGCTATAGCAAATGTTTGCATACAAAGGACACACAAACAGTAAGGAATGTCTTATTTTCAACAAACAAGTTAGCAGGAATTAATGACAAACATACAATTTTATTGTCTGGAAAATTTGATATTTCTTGCAGTTTGACTGCGAGAATACAACTGGTTCATTCTCGTCACTCAGCCAAATTCTCAACTTTGCCTGTTCTCAACAAAAAACAAAGGGACATCTGGGTACATTTGGCCTCAGATTCAGTTGAATATTGGTGTGTGGGACAAATGGAGCACATTCCAGCATAATGGCTGTGTAGTGACTTTATTTACATATGATAGGTGGCTAACTGATCGGACAACAACTCGTTAAAAAGTGCAGGGACAAATGGACCTCATCTGGTATTCGAAGAGGGAAGGGCCAACCGCACCCTCCTTGGTATGCATTCGCAAATGATAGGTGGATGCTAATACGTGAACGATTAAATTAATGCAAATGTGCAGGGCCAAAAGGCCCTTCTCTGGATTTGTTCGGTAATGAGATCATTTGGCCCCTGCTTGGGGGTATTGGTGTAAGCAATAGGAATGCATTTATTTATTCAACACTAAGTGCAATAGTGCATGAGGATGAGGTAGGTGAACGTTTGGTAAAATTATATGCATTGACATTTGTCAACCTTAATTAAAAAAATAATAATTGAAATCAAGTAAATCGACAAAACTGGTTTTGCAGCAACCCTTGTGGGTGCGTGTGTGGTTATGTTGTTTCCCGTGGTCTGGAGTGGAAGGCAACACAGACTTGAAAATAATAATAATAATTAGAAAGTAAATACATAAATAAATACATAAATATAATAATATAATAATATATAATAAGCTACTCATATTAGCGTGTTGTGTTGTGGCTTGGTTACAGCAAACAGTAACTGGCATTAAATAGTTAGTTGACTGCTTGGCTTGATCATTTCACGAACGTAATGCTTTGACTGCACTGGGCATAGTAGAGATTTCTCTGAAAATGTAAAAGTTAAAAATAAAATAACATATGATACGCATCCTTGAAAACCTCCACCTCGAACTGCGGTGAGACTTACATGTAGTGTTAGTCCGTTCTTGTCAATCAAGCTGTGGCCACTTGGGAGGATGCAACGTGGTTCCAAATGTGGTATTAACTTGCAAAAAAAATGGGTCAGCTACAAAAAAACGACTGTTTGTCTAGCGCTATGAATGCCATAACTTTGGCGTTAATGGCTTTAGGTTTGTTGTTTGCTGCCTTGTTAGCTTCGTCGTTAGCCTAGCAACATTAGCTGCTGCAGATGTGCCTCCTTCACGTTCGTTCAAAACGTTTCAGGTGAGCAAAAGTCTTCTTTCCCCCTCTTAGAATCCTTGCTGAAAATGTTTTGATCTTCTGCCATGGAGTAAAGCGACCACACTGGTGAGGAGGACATGTTGATTGCTATGTGCTAGTCTAGACAGATAGTGTGGGACGTGCCAAGCTTCGCTCAGTTGGAAGTTTTTTTGTTTTTTGTTTTTTTTTGCGTCATGTTGCGCGACGTCATTAGACGTTGTGTCGGTTCCCAGATAAGCGCTCATTCCCCGAAAACACCACAAAAGACGCGGCCAGATCTGCCGCCTCGGTACCAACGATACTTCGGGTATTGTAGAAAAGGAAGTACCGTCACATTTTCAGAATTTTGGCATCGACTTGGCACCGAAGTATCGGTTCTCGTGAGAACCCTAGTGCGCATTACGTCATTATTGTCAGTGGCGCAAAAAGGGGGTATGCAAACTTGCAAAGTATGCGGCGCATAGGGGAATCCGTATTAAGAACTACATGTGGCTTGTAAATAATCAAGTTAGCTAAAAAGCTATTAGTAAAATGAGAAGTTACTGTTGTCTTGCAACTGTGTACTGGACAGTATTTACAGACTAACAAATCATGAGAAGAACATTAATGGGTTTGTGATGGGGTGTGTGGGCGGACGCTTGGGGCGGGGGGTCATTCACATGCAGAAAACGTGGGATCTCCGCTGCAAGTGGCGTGATATAAAGTCAGTGGCTGTGTCTGCGCAGTGTGTCTATTAAGAACCACCACATTTGAAAATTTTTTAACTCTTTGACTGCCAAACGGTATCCAAAAAACAACCCCGTCAGTGCCAGCTGATTTCGGGCATTTTCACTCATCTTTCAAGGCAAACAAAATATTGTGCACTATGACTACATAAACATGTAAAAAAAAATGTGTTTCTACCTTATTCCGTTCTTTAGTAATCACCATTTGAAAATAGGTAATTTGAGTGACATAAGCGAAAATAGAAAAACAAAATGGAGAAAACGAGCTTTTTTTCAAGACTTTTTGCACAACAGTGACTTTGACACTAAAACTGTATTTTTTTGTTTAGTGACACTCAAAGACTTTGATCATTCACGTCATCGTTGAAAACATTCTATTTCATCAGATTTGTCATATTTCATTGTAATTTCATATGGCCATCTGTGGCCATAGTTAGTGGGTGTTTTTGATTCCACAACTCATTGACCAGGAAACGCTCCACTGCACTTAGACGTTGCACTACCCATTGATTAAAAAAAAAAAAAAAAAAAAAAAAAAAAAAAAAAAAAAAAAAAAAACTTAGTAAATGTCAATTAACGTTTATGGCGGCACTCATTGGGATTTTAGCATAGGTCATTAAACGTTTTTGGCGGTCAATGAGTTAAGAAAGAAAAATTCCCACAAATGCTTCCTGAGAATATTTGGGATTGTAATCATAAGGGCGTTCTAAAATCCCCACCCACTACTGTATCCAATGAGTCTGATCAGATGCAGTGTCCAATCAGTATTTATTTATTAAAAAATAAAATAAAGATTTACTGATTTCCAAAAAGAATATCATTTCAAATACATTTTTTTTTTTGGTATGTGGTTTGGCTGGTGTACCTTTTAAAATTTCCTTAACAAAAAGATGATGTCGTTCAGATGTGAGAATGAAGAGAAAGAAGAGAAAGACGGAGCGAAAGAACAGCCAGGGAAAGGCGACAGGTTGGTGTGTCACGTTAGATCAGTTAGTCAAAGGTAGGACAAAGCTTAAAATATAAAATATACATTTAAGTAGTTATATGTAAATAACTATTTACATTAATCACATTGTTTTAAAGGATGACAGGCTGAGCTGGATGAGGCCTTAGTAGACTTCATTGTGCAGGGATGCCAGCTATTTGCTATGGTTAAGGATAAATGCTTTCAAGCATTTGTCCAGAAGTTGGACCCAACTTATGCCATCCCCCCAAAACAGGCGCTGCGAGGCATGGTGGAGCAAAACTATAAAGAGGCCAAAGAAAAAGCCAGACCAGAGCTGAAGAGAACTGTGGCAGTCACCTTGATTGTAGACATGTGGACATCTGTGAACATGGATGCCTGCCTTGGGGAGCACATGTCATTATATAGATGAAAGAAGCCAACTGTCATCTGTCCTTTTAGGGATCACAAAATTACCCACAGTGGAAAACCTGAAGAATGCCACACAAAGCCTAATTGATGAATGGGCCCTCACAAACAAAATCCACTGTCTTGTGTCTGACAATGCTGCAAATATTCTGGAGTGTGCAAACTTACTGAAACTACGCCATATTCCTTGTTTTGCCCATAGTTTAAATTTAGTGGCAAATAATGCACTTGAGGCAACACCAGAACTTTCACAGATCTGTTTGAGAGCCCGAGAAATTGTGACTTTCTTCAAAACAAGCACAAAGGCCAAAGAGAAACTGACCCATGTCCAGTTACAACTCTACAAACCATGTCATAAACTTCTTCAAGAAGTTGACACAAGGTGGATTTCAACCTTTCATATGTTGCAACGCTTACTTGAGCAGCGTGTGCCAGTGAGAGTAGCCCTGGCATCATTAACCACAGATGTGCGACCACTGAACGGTGCTGAGTATGAGGCAGTGGCTGAATGCCTTGAAGTTCTGGAACCCCTGTCCTTGGCTACTACAGAGCTTTCAGTAGAGAAGAAGGTGTCTGCATCTAAAGTCATACCATTAGTTAAAATGCTTCAGCATAACATTACAGAAGAATCAACATCATTACTCCACCCATGTGCAAAACAGCTGAGCCAGAACTTACTGCACTTTTTAATGGAAAGCTGCAATGTAGAAAACATCCCAGTCCTGGCAGTTGCGACTATTTTGGACCCAAGATTCAAAACTTTGGGATTTGGTAACCAGACAAAAGCACAAGAGGCTGTTTCTCAGCTCATAGCTAAATGTGCAGGACTGATTGCAAGGCGCTCAGAACCCACAACCGTGACATCACAGGTGATTCAACTTCATTTTATCTGCGCTTGTATGTGCCTTTATAAAAATAATATGTCTATTTCCGTTTTTTTACAGCATACAATGGAGGAAGCCCCTGGACCCTCAACCCAACAGGCTAACCCTGATACTCTTTGGGCCCTTCTGGACTGCCAAGTTGGTCGGTTGCATTAGTTTGGAGTTACCTTGACACCGAAACATGAATATTTTTCTGTCCTGATTGATGTCTTGCAGGTGCAACACGCAGTGCCCATAACGCAAAAGCTGACGCAACAGGGGAAGTGCAGCGTTACATATCTGAGTGCAACCTCTCCAGAGGAGCAGACCCTTTGAACTACTGGAACTCTAGGGCAGCCATTTATCCCCATCTTGCTGAGCTGTCGAAGATTTACTTAAATATGCCTGCCACCTCGGTGCCATGTGAAAGAATCTTCTCCAAAGCTGGAGAGGTCATCAGCAAAAAGAGGAACCAACTGAAACCAAATGCTGCTGAGATGATTTTGTTTTTAAATAAAAATGCGTGAAACACTCAACTTTGCCCAGTGTCACAAGCATTCTATACTAGTGATGTGTTGGTCGCGAACGAGGCGGTACGAAGAGTCTTTGAAGTGAAGGATGAGAGCCATCACCCTCCCTCGAGAGCCAGCTCCGTCATTTTCTCTCTCTCTCTCTCTCTCTCTCTCTCTCTCTCTCTCTCTCTCTCTCTCTCTCTCTCTCTCTCTCTCTCTCTCTACCTACCTATGTCACTCTCTCTTTTTCACTTGTCTGAAGCGAGGTTTGGCAGTGTCTCAGCTGCCGTGCTCAGAGAGGGGGGTGGGGGATTGGGGGGCGGTACTGCACGCGGAGCACATTGCTCCGCCTCGTCTGCGCAGCCGCAGACAGAGAGACAGGAGGAGGAGAAAACAGGAGAGTAAAGGAAAGGACGACACACAAACGCGGTTTGTACAAGATGAGCCGAAAACGCAGTAAAATTTGGAGACATTTTAATTGATTAAAGTCAGATGGGAGGGGCGGGTGGCGGGGGGGCTCGTGAGCCGAAATGGAGTAAAGACGTGCTTCTCTGAGCTCCTGCAGACTTTTTCTCATTTCACTTAAAATATGACATTTTTCCTGCCCTTTTGATACGCAAATTTGTTTATTACAACTTTGAACCAAGGACTCGCTAACGTGGCTCATTTCTGCGCACGGCGGATAAACTACAGAAATTTAAGTTCGACGGCGCTGGTGAGAAGCCCAAAAGGCCGACAAGGCTACAAGCTGCTGAATCGGACAACTCCAAGAGCTCACTGTCACCTCGGGACATGGGCAACGACATTAAAGCTCAGACTCTGGCGACCTTGCGAGGCGACATCACCCAAATTATAAGGGAGGAACGTAAAAACGCCTTGGCGAATGACTTCGCCGCTCTCAAAGCTGAGCTCCAGGCGGCGTGGGCCAAGATTGCTAACAGCGCTGTTGCGGTGAATGCTAGATTTGATTGAAACCGACGTCCAGGAAGTGAAGGATGATATGTCTGCATGGTCTGATGATGTAACCGAATTGAAAGCCACGGTAAAAGGGGTCCAGAACGACGTAAAATCACTTCGGGAGAAGGGTGATGATCAAGGAAGGAAGGATGAGGCATGGAAACATCCGCATTGTGGACATCGATGAATATCAGAACTCCAGTAGTCCAAAGGAAGTGTCTAAAATCATTAAACACATTCTACAGCTGGAAAGGGATGTCAAAGTTGATCGCTCGCACCGTACACTTGCACCCAAGAAGCCAGGTGACGACAGGCCCCGAGTGATTGTTGCCAAGATGCACTACGATGGGAATGCTGTGGACATCTTGAGAAGAGCCAGGGAGAAAGCACCGCTGACGTACAACAGAAAAATGATCAGCTTTTTCCCAGACTACACCACAGGAGTTGCGGAAGGCCGAGTCTCATTCACAGATGCACGGAAAGCTTTGCGGGGGCGTCGTGACGTGCGTTACGGATTGTACTATCCAGCAAGATTACAAATCACCTTCAACAATGAAAGCCTGGAGTTTCAAGACCCCGCCAAGGCCATCCAGTCCACTATCCTTTCCGTGCCTGAAGGGTAATCTTAACTCTTTGACCGCCATAAACGTTTAAAAACGTTCAGTATAATCCTAGGATAGGCCGCCATAGAGTGTCAATTGACGTCTACTATGTTTTTTTATGGAAACGGGTGGAGGAAAGCCTTGGGCAGCTGTGCTCCAAGTATCAAGCCGATCGGGTTACTATAATGAGTATTCCTGGCCACTAGATGGCTGTGATGAGTCTTTTGGACAAAATCGGGTAGGAGACATCAGTAGAAGGAGAGAGGCTGAGCTAGAGTGTTGAGGGGGAGCGAATGGCTAACTTGGCTAAGGGAGTCAAAAAGGCTACAGATGGCAATCAGCTCACGCTTGATCCTTATTTTCAAAGCTCAAAAGCATCGCCCAGTGCTCAAGAGCACAGTGATGACGGGGTTAAGTCATAGTTGAAGCGGTGACGCGGCCGTTTCGACCACGTCCTAAGGCCCCACCGGCTAGCGATGCTAATAACGTCCTAAGGCCCCACCGGCTAGCGATGCTAACACCGGAGAAAAGTGGTGCACAACCGAGCACGTCTGCACAGATGACGTTTCATCGGACAATGACGACTACTATGGGTCCGATGCAAGACAGTCTTGGACAGCCGAGCCGCTGGCACGGAAAACAGTGGAGTTAGGGATCGCGAGATGCTGTGACTATCGCGAGATCGGTAGCGAGACTGGGAAAATCTAACATGGCGGCGTCCTGCTGCTAAAATAGAATTAGCTTTATATTTCTTTTTATTTTTATTTTTATTTTTTTTATTTTTATTTTTTTTTGAAGAAGCTTCAAGCTTCAAAAAGCTTTATATTTCTAATTAAACCAGAATTTAACGATTAGATAAATTCGATTTTTTTCTTTTCTAAGAAAGATCGGAAATATTATCCAGTGTGGACGACCTCGAACGCTTTATTGACGATTATTTTTATAGCTGCGCGATGGATGATCTGGCGGCTAGTCGTGATAATCCTTCGAAAAAAAGGAAAAATGACTCGTCAACAGACACGGACGATTTAGTAACCGCCGACGTATCGGTGAGTATGCTGGATTCCATAAATAAAAAACTTGACGTCCTCTGTCTTATCCGCGAGGACGTCAAAGAATTAAAGGCAAGTTTGGAATTCGTTAGCCAACAGGTAAGCGATCTCCAACGAGATAATTCCAAGCTACGCTCCTCTCTGTCACAGCCGAGTTGGAGACGATTAAAAAGGAAAACAAAATGCTAAAGGAAACGGTCTTAGATGTTCAATCCCGTAGTATGCGGGAAAATCTAATATTTTCAGGTATATCCGAAAATACCCCAGGTAATCCAGAGGGCGAGATAAAAAAATTTATGACATTATCGCTAAAGATCCCTCAGGAGACGGTAAATAATATCTCTTTTCACCGTGTACACCGGCTCGGAGCTCGTAAGGGCAATAAGCCCCGTCCTATTATTGCTAAGTTCGAACATTTTAAACATAAAGAATTGGTAAAAAGTAAAGGACGGGAGCTCAAAGGGACATCTTTCGGGATGAATGATCAATTCCCAAGAGAGATAAACGAGCGGCGAAAAGTACTGTTTCCTATAATGAAACAAAATAGACAGGAGGGTAAACGGACTTCGATGGTCGTTGATAAATTATATATCGACGGCCAGCTATTCCGAAACCCAACCTCGACCCCTTGGCTGTTCTAACTGATAATTGGTAGAGCCGAGTATTGTGTGATTATTTGACGTATGTATATGCATGTATATGTATATGTGTATATATGTATATATATATGTATATGTATATATATGTGTATGTATATGTATGTATATGTATGGATAATGGGTTACGAAACTGAGAATATGAATTTATATCATGTATAGGCTATAATAATAATAATAATGATGATAATAATAATAATAATATAAAAATATATTCTTAAAAAAATAAAAATAATAATAATAATAAAAAAAATAATCTCGCTTAGGTCACTATTTACTGGTGTTTTGTTATGTTGAATCCCCCACAGATTTCCTTCACACTCACTTCCCCCCTCGTTTCTTCACTATTATACTTATCTACTTGCTATCTCTCTCTTTATATAAATTATATAAATTGCCTAATTACTCTTTTGCTATCCTACAATATGTTAATATTAATAAGCAGCTTATATAGATGTATACATAAGACTGAGTCTATATTGCTTGTATGCAGAAATTAGTTCTGGTCTCCTGGAATGTGTGTGGCGCTCGCTCCCAGGCAAAAAGAATAAAAATTTTAGACCATCTCTCAAAATTTAAGGCAGATATTTGTCTCCTACAAGAAACCCACTTACAAAAATCAGAAGAAAAATTATTTATAGATAAAAATTTTAGTCAAGTTTACTCTGCCTCCTATAATAGTAGACAAAGAGGTGTCTCTATACTTATACATAAGAATTTATTCTTTACTCTAAATAATATAGTAACAGATTTAGAGGGCCGATATATTATTATCCAGGTAACTATATTTAATAAAGTATATACAATTGGTAATTTATATGCCCCAAATAATGATGACCCGGATTTTTTCCATGAATTTTTCTCTCGGTTACTCGATTTAGCAACAAATTCTACTATTATTATTGGAGGTGATTTTAACACGGTCTTAAACCCGTTAATAGATCGTTCTAATAATACGATATATACAAGGCGATTACGATCCGCTAAAGTAATAGATGAATATATGGAGGATTTTGGCCTCAGCGATGGCTGGAGACTTCAAAACCCAACTAAGAAGGAATTTACTTTCTTCTCTGCGGTGCACCGATCATTCTCAAGAATTGATTTTTTCCTTACAAATAATTCTATTGTTGATAAAACTGCTATAAAAATACATTCTATAATTATAAGTGATCATGCACCAGTCTCTCTCACTCTACAAATTGACTCTACCTTTAAACTTCCCCCGATATGGCGTTTTAACATCTCATTACTGAAAGATGTAGAGTTTGATAAAATTATTAGAAGGGAGTGGGCAGATTTTTTGGAAATAAATGACTCTCCAAATATATCTCCATCTCTTCTCTGGGAAGCAGGGAAAGCGGTAATTAGAGGGAAAATTATATCATATTCAACTTATAAAAAGAAACAGGATCAAAAATTAGAAAAATACCTGGAAGATAAAATTAAACAACTAACGGATGAATATGCATTAAACCCAAATAATCAAATATGGATAGAACTACAGAATATAAAAATTCAGTTAGATAACATGTTATCTAAAAAGACAGAGTTTATTATACAACAGTTGAGATATAATAATTTTGAACATAATAATAAATCAGGTAAATTCCTGGCAAATCAACTTCAACGGAATCGGGAAAAATCTCTTATAACGACTATTAAAGATATAAATGGTGAATGCATACAATCACCAAAAGAAATTAACCATATTTTTTATAACTATTATCGAAATCTATACTCAGAAATTAATAGACCTAACCCTGAACATATTGAGGTATTCCTAAATAGCTTAAATATACCTCAGTTATCTATTGAACATAAAGATATTCTAGATGCCCCGCTTACTATAGATGAGTTGTATCGTGCTTTAGACAGTATGCCTAATGGCAGAGCACCTGGTCCAGACGGCTATCCGGCTATATTTTTTAAACATTTCTGGTTAATGTTTGCTCCATTATTTCTAAGAGTTGTTGAATTGAGTGGATTGAGTAGGGTCAGATGAAACACCATATCATGTAAAATGAGATAACAAATTAATGGACTAGACTCAATTCGTAGTTAGAGACCAATAGGTGTCTATAGGATTGATAAATAGTCTTTGGCCTCTGGGTGTAGTTCCTCAAAGTAACCACCAGATGCCGCCAAACCTGTACAACTAAGCCACCCACTCAGCATTGCCCGGACATTCCATATAAGATACAAATTGTGTAAATAAATGATATCCTGAATTAAGTAATAATACACAACACAATCTATATTCGACAATTGTTAACCTGATTTTTGGATCAATGTTTGTAGCACATTGAAAGCCAACTATGAAGTTTTGCTGTCTTTTCTTTTCTTTTCTTTTATTTATAAGTGATACTGTCTTTTATCGCTGATAATATTGCTGTAACTGCATTGAAAAGATTATCTGTATGTATTGTTTGATTTAACAAAGATATATACAAGATGTGCAACAGATAACTAGAATTAACCTGTTAAGTTCAAGCTGAGAGAATTTGGGATTTAACATGTCATGTATATACATGTTATTCATGCTTGCTTAATTAATATATCTATGATGTTATTTATTTTAACGTTTATCATTGTCGAATAGAGCTAAGACCTTGACATACTTTCATGTATGACTCATCATTCAACGTTGTGTATCCATGACACATTTGTAAAGAATGTATGACTTCATGACTCATCTTCATGGCTCGTCTGTGGAAAATTACTGAGAATGAGTCCCAACAAGTGCGCTTTGATATGAGGAGGCGGAAGGACATTCACCGGAAGAAGTCAGTGGTATGACCCAAGGGGATAAAAAGCCGTCACCAGCTGCGATCGACGCCCTTTTTTCTTCACCCTGCGATGTGGTCTGGACAGAGTGTATCCCCGAAGAAGGATTATAGCTGCCTGGGACTTTGGATTTTTTACGAAGGACTTGGACCAGCCGTGAATGGAATTATCTTCAATAATTGGTAATGTACAAATCTTTTAGCAATAATGATGTATAATAGGAAGATATGAATGACTAATCGCGTGTTAGGGTAGGGGCCATTTAATACACTCTCATATCTTTAAAATTATTTTTGCCAAAAACATCTTATTGTCAATCAGGTCTTAAGCTTTTCCGAGAAATGATCAATCTTAGAAAGCTTATTGTAAAAGGTTTATATTATTCTTAATTTTCTGTTTTTATTTTATTTTATTTTGATTGATTTAAAGTTTTATCATTAAATGTGATTTTTATGATTTATATTGGTTATCTTATTATTGTCAATAAAATTGTTTAAAAGATAATTTTTGAATCAATCATTTTATTGTTTTGTTTTAATCTTTATTTTATTTAGTTTTGGTTTTATTTTTATTTTTTTGGACGTTTTATAAGTCCTTATTATTTGTCTTTGATTTTATTTTTATTTTTGGACGTTTTATAAGTCCTTATTATTTGTCTTTGATTTTATTTTTATTTTTGGACGTTTTATAAGTCCTTATTATTTGTTTTTGATTTTATTTTATTTTTGGACGTTTTATAAGTCCTTATTATTTGTCTTTGATTTTATTTTTATTTTTGGACGTTTTATAAGTCCTTATTATTTGTTTTTGATTTTATTTTTATTTTTGGACGTTTTATAAGTCCTTATTATTTGTTTTTGATTTTATTTTTATTTTTGGACGTTTTATAAGTCCTTATTATTTGTTTTTGATTTTATTTTATTTTTGGACGTTTTATAAGTCCTTATTATTTGTCTTTGATTTGATTTTATTTTTGGTCGTTTTATGAGACCTTATTATTTGTCTTTGATTTTATTTTTATTTTTGGATGTTTTATAAGTCCTTATTATTTGTTTCTGATTGTATTTTATTTTTGGACGTTTTATAAGTCCTTATTATTTGTCTTTGATTTTATTGTATTTTTTTTGGACATTTTATAAGTCCGCATTAATATTAATTTTTCCCCTCTTCGAGGAGGACAACAGTAACGGACGTTTGGGAGAAGGTAAGTGCATTTGAATAACCTCTAACCAATGCTTCCATCTGTATTAATAAAGTCAAATACTCCAGCTTGATATGTAACAAATCCGTATGATTCTAACAAGGATTATTAAATGACTAGGTCAATAACAAATGCAAACAACTTAGAAAAGTGGAGCTGCCAATTTAAGTGAGGTGTTCAGATTATCATTCCTGGGCTCTGTGTGTGTGGTTACTCACTCAGGATTGATAGGTGGATGAAAACGGATTGGCCTCATGATAAGAAGACAGTGAACAAACCTAGGTGAATCCACTTTGATATATCGGCTTATCTAATTCCCGTCTCCTCACGCTGACGCCTTAGAGCTGGTGAGGAAAAAGGGGAATTTCTAACCCTTTAATTGGAGAGTCGATCAGGACATATTTCCCGATTTAAGTCCTGCGGGTAAGCGGAAGTTGACAGAGTAGTAACTGAAATTAAAAGTAAGGGTGATATACGTCAAGATATGAATAGAGCAGCAATTAAACTTTTATTAAAGCCAGAAAAAGACCCCACCCTCCCGTCAAGTTACCGACCGATATCACTAATTAATACCGATATTAAAATTATCGCTAAGGCCTTGGCATCTCGACTAGAGACAGTAATCTCGACAATTATTCATAGCGATCAAACAGGTTTTATTAAAGGTCGTCATTCTACTAATAATATTAGGAGGCTCTTTAACTTGATTAGTATGTCACAGCGGTATGATAAAAAGGCAGTTGTTATTTCGCTGGATGCAGAAAAAGCCTTCGATAAAGTTAACTGGTCCTTCCTCTTTGCTGTCTTAAATAAATTCGGCTTCGGGGAGTCATTCATTCAATGGGTCTCAATATTATATGATTCTCCTAAAGCTACAGTTACTACTAATGGGATTACATCACAGAGTTTTACTCTACAAAGGGGAACAAGACAAGGGTGCCCAATGTCTCCTTTATTATTTGCTATATTTATTGAGCCGCTTGCATTAGCTATACGTCAGGATAGACGGATCCAAGGAATCCACTCCGGGACAATAGAACATAAAATTAATCTATATGCCGATGATATACTACTCTATTTAGAAGAACCTGCTATCTCGCTAGGGGAAGCATTTAACTTAATAACTAAATTCTCTCACTTATCAGATGACTCTATTAACTGGACAAAATCAACATTATTACCTATCACAGAAAATTCATGGAATCCTACAAGTCAGGATCCACACTACTCCTTTCCTACAGGTAATTTAAAATACTTAGGTGTTAAAATTTCACCAAAGTTAACTGAATTAACTTCTTAAAAATTTTTACCATTATTGGATAGTATCCGTAGTGATCTGGAGCGCTGGAATAATCTTCAGATCTCTTTAATAGGACGGATAGCTACTATAAAAATGAAAGTTTTACCAAAGATTAATTATTTATTTTCAATGATTCCATTTAAACCTACGTCTAACTGGTTCCAATCGCTGGACTCTGCTATCATAAAATTCTATTGGAATAAAAAAAAAGCTAAAATTAGTCTATCTACTCTTCAGGAAAGTAAATCGAAAGGAGGTTTAGAGGCACCAAACTTTATGTACTATTATATAGCTAATCAACTACAATATCTTGTACTATGGACACAACCCAACAGAGATACTAACTGTTGGTTGGAATTGGAGCAGAAGGATTGTAATAATCTTAGACTGTTAGATTTACTCTTTATTACAAAATCAATAAAACGACATAATTGTTTTAAAAACCCAATGATAGCCGCCACCCTGACTGCCTGGTGGAAGGCATTAGAAATTACAAACTCCCAATTGGCGCCCTGTGGGCTCTCTCCCATTTGGCATAACCCCGACTTTCAACTTAATAATCAGTCGTTCCATTTAAGCTTATGGGAGCAGAAAGGAATTACACACCTTCATCATCTTTTCTCAGATAATAAGTTTATATCGTATACAAACTTGGTCCAGAAATATGAAATAAAAAATGGAAATTTCTTACATTATCTGCAAGTTAAAAATATGGTTAAGAAACAAATCCCAACACTTCAGGATACGCTCCAACTGCCTGTCTTAGCTAAAGATATTATAAAGCTTTCTCCAACAACAATAAAGAAAATATCAAAAATATATAAGTTATTTTTATACACAAATAAAACGTATTTACCGACTTTAAAATGGGAAAAAGACTTGTCTATAGTTCCGGAACCAGACTTTTGGACCCAAATCTGTGAAAATGTATTTAAAATGACCAAACAGACAAATTTGCAACTTATCCAATATAAGATACTTCATAGAACATATATTACACAATATATGATGAAAAAAATGGGACTCTCTGACTCCGACATTTGTCTCCAGTGCTCACAAAACACTGCCGATACTTATCTTCATGCTTTATGGTCATGTACTCCAGTGCTGCATTTCTGGACTAAAATCTTGGAAAAGCTCGCTGATATATTAAACTGTAGGCTTCCTTTTTCTCCAAGATTGTGTTTACTAGGTGACTTAACAATAACTGAGCTACCATGTAAACAATCCCAATCTATATTTATAGCCCTTACTATTGCTAAAAAAATAATCCTTGTCAATTGGAAAAATAAACAATCTCTAAATATCGACCACTGGTTAAACTTACTAATAAATTATATCTCAATGGAAAAAATCTCTGCCTTAAATAAAAATCAAGTATCAAGATTTAAACAAATATGGTCTATGTACATAGAATATTTTAATCTTAATTTGGCAACTTAATCCTGCCAAGATTCTGCCTGTTAACGAGAGCCACCACATCGTTACAACTTCTGTTTTCGCTGCTTCTGTATTTGGTATTTTGTATCTGATTGTTTTTATTTTTATATAGTCAGGAACCTAGTTGCTGCTAGTGGGCTCGAGCATACCACACTATACGACACTATACTCACTAACTCCTTAAGAGTTATTTTTAGTGGGCACTAAGCATCAACACTTGGTGTTACTGCATGCTAATTAGTCAATTTTCTTGACGCCGTCCCCCGTGGTCGGGCGGGGGTGGTTCTGCCGCCTCCCCCCCCCCGTTGTCTGCTCGGTAGCGGTTGCGTCTTGGCCGGTCCCTGGGCCCCCTGTGGGGTGCGGTGTTGGGGTGCTTTCCCTGGTGCCCGGGGCGGCGCCGTCCCGGCGCGGTCCGCTGCTCCGTGCCCGGCGGCGCGGTTCGGGGCGGGTAGGCCTCTGGTGTGCCCCGTGGCTCCCTCTCCCCTCCCCCTTCCTCCCCCCCCGTCGCCTCTCCCTCCTCGCCTCCTCCCGCCCATCCTCCTCTGCCTCCCGGTCCCTTTTCCCTTGTCGCCCTCCCTCCTCCCCCCCCCCCCCTCCTGCCCTGCAGCCGCCCTTTCGCCTTCTTGTCGTCTTCCCCCCGCTTCCCCCTCCCCCCTTCCCTGTCTGCCCCCCGCCCCCTCCCCCTCCCTCTCCCTGGGGCTCCCTCCCCGGCCCGGGCGTCGGGCTCCGGGGGCCGGGCG
This sequence comes from Festucalex cinctus, assembly GCF_051991245.1. Classification (NCBI taxonomy): domain Eukaryota; kingdom Metazoa; phylum Chordata; class Actinopteri; order Syngnathiformes; family Syngnathidae; genus Festucalex; species Festucalex cinctus. The sequence continues at coordinate 2,405,968 of NC_135425.1, forward strand.
GGGGTTTGAGGCCTGCCCCACTCCGGTAGAACTCCTGGCGCCCCGGGCGGGCTCCGGTGGCCGGTGGGCTGTCCAGTAGCCCTGCTGCGCTGGCGGTCCGCCTATTGTGGTGCCAGATGGGTGGGGTGGGGGGCGGGTGGGGGTGGGGGGTGCTGGGGGACGGGCGTGCCACCTACACCCGCCGGGTTGGGTGAGGCCCCGCTGGTCGCTCCTCTTACTCACTTCACTAGTTTTGCACTATACACTTTGTAAATATACACATAGGGCACACAACACATTTCTTGGTGGGGTGGGGAAGGGTGGAAACACCGTCTTCACCCTTCAACTCCCCTCCAATTTTAATGCACTTCATGTCCAAGGGGAGGGGTGAGTTGGGGCGGGGAGCCATCAGAGGGGATGGACTGCAGTGCCTGGCAGCGCTGTGGTCCCCACCATCTGTGTCCCTGCCCCACCACTTTGTCCCTCCTTTTTTGGGGCGGGGGGATGCGGGTGTGTCGGAGTAAGGGAAATTTTTTCCCTCTGCTACGACTCACCTGCTCCCAATTTTAATGCACCACACGCACACACTTGTATATACACTGGGTGGGGCCACATTCACGGTGTAAGGGTAGGGCTCGCCAGTCGGCGAGCTGGCGGACTCAGTAACAGGGTTAGGTGTCACTAGTACTCTGGCGTGACGACCGGGGCCTCTCCCCACCGGGCTCGGTGTTCTGGTGTTCCGCCTTTTCCCCTGGTGCTTCCTCCTCTGCTTCCCCCCTCCCGCCGCTGTGCTACTCTCGCACGGCTGGAGGTGGGGTGGGCACGTTTTTCCCTCTCTGCGCTGCTGCCCGGTGCCGGTTTCCGGGGGTGGGGGGGGGGCTCGCGGGGGGCCGGGTTCGCGGGGGGGTTGGCGGTCGTCGGGGGGGGGGGGGGGGGGGGGGGGCTTGTTTGGGGGGGTGGAGGTATGGGTGGGTGGGGGGTTGGGTGTTGGGGGTCGGGGTGTGTTCGGGGTTTGGGGGCCGGGGGTGGTGGGGCCTGGGTCGTGGTGGGTGGCGGGTTTGGGTGGGGTGCGGGGGGGTCGTGGGGGGATGGGGGCTGGGGACCGGTGGGGCGCTGTGGGGGCCCGCTGGGCCTCGTTCTGCGGCCTTGGGCTCGGGGGTGTGGGCCGGGGCTGGGGCGGGGGTGTTCCGGGCGTCTGGGTCGGCTCACCGACCGGTGTCCGCTCGGGTGGCTTGGGGGTGGCCTTGGTGCTGCCGCGGCCTTGGGATTTCGGGGGGGGGGGGTGGTGCTCGCTTTGCTGGACCGCGGTTGACGGCTTCTTTCTTTGGTGGTGGTCCTTATGCATGCCAGATCCGTCGCACCAGCATGTACTGAAACTCAACAGAAGTAGCCTCTCCCTCCCACAGCCCCTTGAATCAGTGGGTGCTGGTGTCTGTGGATCTCACTTTGCTTTATCTATCCTTCCCTCCTTCCTCTCTTTAGTTTTTCCTCTGGTCACTTGAGATCTCAATTTATTGGAAGTTCGAGGTTTCTGGGGTTGGCATAAGACTCTGGTTTTGTAACCACGCAGGAGGGGTTTTGTTGGTGCTGGATTTCACTTTGATGGATTGGATGTACTGGCTTCCATGGATCTCACTCTGCCTTATCGGTCCTTCCCTCCTTCCTCTCTTTGGTTTTTCCTCTGGTCTCTTGAGATCTCGCTAAATTTGCTGGAATTTAGAGGCTTCCGGGGTTGGCGTAAGACTTTGATTTTGTAATCATGGGGAAGGCAGGAAGTGTTTGGTCGGTGCTGGATTTCACTTTGATTTATCTTTCTTTTCTCTTTATTTTTTTCTGACCTTTTCTTTGGTCTCCTGACCATTTAAACCTCACGACTCTGGCAAGATTCTGAAGTACCTGGTTAAGGCGAAGGGTAATGGGATATTTATAAGGCTTTAGGTGAATTAATGAGTATAAATTTATACGTATTTGCACGCACACGCACGCACGCGCACGCACGCACGCAAACGCACGCACGCAAACGCACGCACACCAGGACCAAGGGATGCTGCAGCAGAGCTGAATTCCCACCTGCCAGCTGACATCCTGGAGCTCTTCATCACGGATGAACTTCTCCAGCACATCGTTCATCATACCAACCTCTACGCAAATCAGTCCATGCAGAAGCAGACTGACAAAAACTGTTGCACACGTGTAAATAGTTTGCAAAGAGTTTTCCAAATTGTTTGTTCGGATTGCTACTGTTGCATGTAAATAAACTGTTATTTTGCAATCAAAAAACACTTTTTTTATTGTTGGGGTAGTGTTTTATAGAAGTTTAGGTGTTTGTAGAATCACTCATGCAAAAAAAAAAAGGTGCCAAATTCACTAGAGTGCATGAAATAACATCGTTTCACAAAAAGCTTGATTTCTCCGTATTTTGGAAGAAAATAGAGGATTTGGGTAAAACGAAGCTGTTTTCTATTGTTGATTACTGAAGATCCGAATAAGGTAGAAACAAACTTTTTTTTTTAGATGAAAGATGAGACTTCAATCTTTCATTTGGTAGTATCCGCGTTTCCATAGTCCTAACACAACATTTTCTGTGGAGCTTGAAAGATCGGTAAAATTCTGTAAATCAGCTGGCAGTATGGGGTTACCTTTTCCGAAAATGGCTGGCAGTCAAAGAGTTAAGGTACTGTGTGCTCGAAAATATTGCCAGTCTCTGCTGATAGGAACAATGACATATTGTTTGCACAATTTGGTTTATCAGTTACATAAGGTACAGTAAAACCTCCGCTGACGAACGCTTAAGCTCACGAACTTTTCGCCTCAAGAACATTAAATTCGCGAGCATATAGTCTCTGCTGACGAACTAGTTTTCGGCGGACGAACCAAACCACGCGGTCAAACAGCCACGGTGGCGGCCACGAGAAGCTGACGCACGCTCACGGCGTCCCAGTTCGTCACCCCCTTTCTTTGAGTGCGGACGTGGTTTGTGTTTGATAGACATTTTGGACCATATTGAGTGTACTTTTGCTATTATGGGACCGAAAACGACCCCACCACAGGCTAGTGTTAAGCCTCATGCTGTGTTCTCAACCAAAAGCGAGGGACGGCGATTCGGCGGCGCGTTTGCATTGTCGTCAATGGAGTTCGCGCCACTAAAAAAAGCGAAAGTGCTATCACGTACCTCAAAATAGGAGAAAATAGTGCCACTGCTGTTTAGTCCCAGTAAAGAAGTGAAAATAGTTGGCGGTGCTCATTTTTTGTTGACTCGCTAAAGTGCTCCACTTCCTTGTTCACCAAGGAACACGCCTCCTCCGCTCCGGTGAGCACGAAAGCGCGAATGAACGGCAACCGTTCCATAAACACTCTCCGCGGTGAAACGCTCGCGAATGAAGTAAGTCTGCTACCATCCTTAAGAACTACCATCACAAAGGTAAATAAAACGACTTTATTATACAGTACAGTTTATTTCTTTAATTACAATGCAATAGCACATTTATTATACATAAAATAAGGTATATTTTTGTGTAGTTTTAAGGCTTATTTAGTAGAAAATTATGTTTTATAGGGACCTGGGAACGGATTATTCTCATTTTAATGGTTTCTTATGGGAAATAAATGTTCGGAAGAAGAACTTTTCGCCTTACACACACTTTCTGTGAACCAATTATGTTCGTGAGCTGAGGTATCACTGTACTGGCAAATCTCTCTCTTTTTTTCCCCCTTACCTGGAACTGTTAATTGTTAATAATGTATCATCTGTACTTTTGTTTAGTAGACTAAAATTGAATTCTTGTCTTTTTTTTTTCTTATTTTCTTTAATTCCATATGTGATCTGCAGGAGCCAGAGCTCCAATGTTGTTTTGATTGGTTAATCCACAGTTTGGTTTTCGCTCCTCTCTTTTGGAGTGGATAGAGCACATCGCGTCAGACAGTGTTTTTTGCTGCTTAAATATAGTGGCAAGGGACGTTATCCCACATTTTTTCGTTTCACATGTTTGTTATTGGTGTTGTTTTCTTTTGCATTCTGATCTTCCTGTTCCCCGGAGATCTAGTTCCATTTAGGAGAACAATAGAGCTATTATTCCTTACATGTTATGGTGTTACTTCTATAAAGGTAAAAGTTTTTTATTTTGATCAAACATTCCTGCGCACAGCTATGTCATTACATATGTGGTCACTACTATACCTCTCTAGTATCGCGTCGCGGACCTACGTAGACGTGTACGCGCGCGATTTTTCACATGCATGAACGTCGCGTGTCGCCGAGAGGGAAGAGGGGAGGCGATTTTCGCCTTGTCGCCTTGCTTCCATAGGAAATGAATGAGAGCGAGCAACGTCGCCTCCCGTGTGGCGAGCCCCTGAGCCAGCGAGCAGCAGTGAGCATGAATGGCTAGCAACAAGCTACACTGAGAGGAGAGCAATAGAGAAGTGCAAGCAAGGGGTGGAAGCACTACAAATACTTTTCATCATCTAAACAGTGCTCCAAATTTAAGGATAAAGTGTGTATAGCTGCATGCTGCAGGAGCTCCAGTCATAAACCGTCAGTAGGGTTTGTCATATTTTGTGCTTTTGTAATGATCCTTATTTGCATCTGTGGATTTCTCAGAAAGGGGAAGAAATTGTGTAATTTTATTTCAGTGAACCACTTATAGTTATCAGTGTATATGTGTGTACTTTTCTTGTGCATGCCTCGTGCAAATTATCATAGTGCGAGGTGAAACGTACAACCGGGAATGCTTCGTTAAAGAGGAGCTTTTTAGCTCAAAATGTGATGCCCGGCCCCCGGGGGACTTTCTGTTGGGTTTAGCACATGGCACAAAGAGACTTTTTTTTATATATTGTGGGCTGCTACATGTCTCCAAATTTCGTAGCTCTAGCTGCTTTGTACAACCGTGAATTTAAGAAGGATTTTTTTCCTTTGCAAACAGTGCATGCCACGACAACAGCGTGACAAAATAAAAAGCTTTCAATAATTTTCATCTTCAACATCTTAAGATGAATCACACCAAGTTTAAAGATGATCGGATAAACTCTGTAGGAGGAGTTAGTTAAAATAAGACCCCTATGAAATGGCCCAAAAAAAATAAAAAATTCCAACACGTTCCAAAGTAAATCAAAATGGCGGAGTTCCTGTTGGGTTTAGCATATGGTTCAAAAAGAGTTTTTTGTACCTCGAGGGCTGTTACATATGTCTTCAAATTTTGGTAACTCTAGGTGAAATGTACAACAGGGAATGCTTCATTAAGTAAGAATTTTGAAGCGCAAAATTTGATGCCCCGCCTCTGGCGGACTTCCTGTTAGGTTTAGCATATGGCACCAACAGACTTTTTTTGTACATCTTGGGCTGTTACATATGTTTACAAATTTTCGTAGCTCAAGCTGCTTCGTACAACTGGGAATGCTTCTTTAAGAAGTATTGTTTTTTCCTTTGCAAAAAGGGCATGCCACGGCAACATCGTGCAACGGAATAAAAAGCTTTCAATAACTTTTCATCTTCAACATCTAAAGATGAATCAGACCAAGTTTGAAGATGATCAGATAAACTCTGTAGGAGGAGTTCGTTAAAATACGACCCCTATGAAATGGCCAAAAAAATGGCAACACGTTCCAAAGTAAATCAAAATGCCGGACTTCCTGTTAGGTTTAACATATGGTTCAAAAAGAGTTTTTTGTACCTTGAGGGCTGTTACGTATGGGAATGCTTCATGAAGAATTTTGAAATGCAAAATTTGAAGCCCCACTTCTGGCGGACTTCCTGTTAAGTTTAGCATATGGCACTTATAGACTTTTTTTGTAGGTCGTAGTCTGTTACATATGTGTACCAATTTTCGTAGCTCTAGATTAAACGTACAACCGGCAATACTATGTTTAGTAAGAGTTTTGAAACTCTAAATTTGATGCCTCATCCCCGTCATATAGTAGGTCAAAAATTTTGGATTTTTTACCATGATGTTGTCCCAGGTGTTGAGATGGTACAGCCCAAGTTTGAAGTCAATCGGGTTAACCGTGTAGGAGAAGCGGGCAAAAGTATGACCCCTGTAAATGTGCAAAAATGGGCCAAAATTGGACATTCAAATACTCATACCTCACTTTCTGTCTATTTTAGGGTACACATTTCAAATAGGTTTTTGTTCATCTGGATGTGTTACAGGTGCCACACAATTTTCGTAGCCATAGGACAATCGTAGCGGGACAGGGATCCGTTAAACCTATGTAGGTGGCGCTATGGAGCCATTTTTCTGTTATCACGTATGGCGACTTTAAAATATCAAATTTTTTGCCAGGCCTGACGTGTGTGTAAAGTTTGGTGAGTTTTCGTTCACGTTTAGTGTCTCAAAAATGTGATTGTTAGCGGAAAAGAATAATAACCAGGAAAAAGAATAATAAGAATTCCTTGAAAAACAATAGGGCCTCGCAGTGGCACCGGTGCCGCCGCTGCTCGGGCCCTAACTAGAGCTGCGAGCAGCTATAAAGGGCCCTCGCAACCTGGGCCAAGTTGGGGTACTTGCACGTCGGGGTACTGGCACGTTGGGGTACTGTCAAATAGGACAAGGACCATCTAAAATGTTTTTGACAAGCTTTGTGGGTGCAAAAGGCCAAAGATGGTGTGCAATTCCCAAAATATATTCAAAATGGCGGACTTCATTTTAGGTTTAGCATACGGCTACAGAATACTTTTTGTAGGTCTTAAGCTAATAGGTATGCCTCCCAGTTTTCACAAATCTAGGTCAAGTCATCTTTAGTTGTGTATAGCTTGAATCATACAATTGGAAATGCTCCATAAAAATGCATAGAGGGCGCTATTGAGCACAACGTTGGGTTACTTGCACGTCAGGGTACTGGCACGTTGGGGTACTGTTACATGGAACAAGGACCATTTAAAATGTTAGTTTTTTCCATGCCTTGTCTGTGCAAAGTTTAATGAAAGAGGCTAAAAATGATGTATAATTCCCAAAATAAAATCAAAATAGCGGACTTCCTCTTTGGTTTGGCAAATGGCTACATAATACTTTTTTGTAGGTTTTAGGCTGATAGGGGTCTGTCCTAATTTTCAAATCTAGCAGAATCATACAATCGGAAATACTTCATAAAAATGTCTAGAGGGCACTATTTATTGCAAATTGCACAATAAATCTCTAAAAATTCATGTTCATGACAAGTTTGATGTGTTTGCAAAGTTTCATGAGTTTTCACACATGTATAGATAAAAAAACAAAGCAGCACTTTACTTGGCAAACAATGCATCGCTATAGCAGCAGCGTGCGACAAAATAAAAAACTTTCGATAACTTTGCATCTTAAACATCTTAAGATGAAACACACCAAGTTTGAAGACGGTCGAATGAACTTTGTACGAGGAGTTCGTTAAAATATGACCCCTGAAAAAGGCCACAAAAAATGGCAACAAATCCCATCGTAAATCAAAATGGCAGACTTCCTGTTTGGTTTAGCACATGGTTCCAAGAGACTTTTTTTGTACATCGTGGGCTCTTATGTATGCCTGCAAATTATCATAGCGCTAGGTGAAACGTACAACCGGGAATGCTTCGTTAAAGAGGAGTTTTCTAGCTCAAAATGTGATGCCCGTCCCTGGGGGACTTCTTGTTGGGTTTAGCACATGGCACCAAGAGACTTTTTTGTATATCGTGGGCTGTTACATATGTCTACAAATTTTTGTAGCTCTAGCTGCTTCGTACAACTGGGAATGCTTCATTAATAAGGATTTTTTTCCTTTGCAAAAAGTGCATGCCACGACAAGAGCGTGCGACGAAATAAAGAGCTTTCAATAACTTTTCATCCTCAACATCTTAAGATGAGTCACACCAAGTTTGAAGATGATCGGATAAACTCTGTAGGAGGAGTTCGTTAAAATAAGATCCCTACGAAGTGGCCCAAAAAATGGCAATATGTTCCAAATTAAATCAAAATGGCGGACTTCCTGTTAGGTTTCGCACATGGTTCATAAAGAGTTTTTTGTACCTTGATGGCTGTTACATATGTCTTCAAATTTTGGTCACTCTCAGTGAAACTTACAGCCGGGAATGCTTCATTGAGTAAGAATTTTGAAACAACAAATTTGATGCCCTGCTTCTGGCGGACTTCCTCTTAGGTTTAGCATATGGCACTAAAAGACTTTTTTGTAGGTCGTAGTCTGTTACATATGTGTACCAATTTTCGTAGTTCTAGAATAAACGTACAACCAGCAATGCTTTGTTAAGTAAGAGTATTGAAACTCTAAATTTGATGCCTCGTCCCCGTCATATAGTATGTCAAAAACGTTTGATTTTTTTACCATGATGTTGTCCCAGGTGTTGAGATGGTACATCCGAAGTTTGACGTCAATCGGGTTAACCGTGTAGGAGAAGCGGGCAAAAGTATGACCCCTGTATATGTGCAAAAATGGGCCAAAATTGGACATTTTAATACTCATATCTCACTTCCTGTCTATTTTAGGGTACACATATCAAAGAGGTTTTTGTTCATCTGGATGTGCTACAGGTGCCACACAATTTTCATAGCCGTAGGACAATCGTAGCGGGACAGGGATCCGTTTAACCTATGTAGGTGGCGCTATGGAGCCATTTTTCTGTTATCATGTATGGCGACTTTAAAATATCAAATTTTTCGCCAGGCCTGATGTGCGTGTAAAGTTTGGTGAGTTTTCGTTCACGTTTAGTGTCTCAAAAATGCGATTGTTTGCGGAGGAGAATAATAATAACTAGAGCTGCGAGCAGCTATAAAGGGCCCTCGCAACCTGGGCCACGTTGGGGTATTTGCATGTCGGGGTACTGGCATGTTGGGGTACTGTTTCATAGGAAACCGTCTAAATTGTAAATGTTTTTGACATGCTTTGTGTTTGCAAAGTTTCATGGAAGGCCAAAAATAATGCACAATTAAAATGGATTGGCACATGGCTATAGAATAATTTTTGGAGGTATTAGGCTGATAGGTATGCCTCCCAATATTCACACATCTAGCTGAACCATATAATCGGATATACTTCATAAAAATATCTAGACGGCGCTATTGAGCCATTTATTACAAATTGCACAACAAATGATAAAATATTCATGTTCGTGAGAGATCTGATCTGTGTGCAATATTTTGTGCGTTTTTGCCCATGTTTAGACTCTCTAAAAAAAAATGTCTTTGCAAACAATGCATCGCTACAGCAAAGGCGTGTGACAAAATAAAAAATTTCAATAACTTTTCATCTTAAATATCTTAAGATGAAACATGCCAAAGAATGAAGACGATGTGATAAGTTTTGCAGAAAAAATGACCCCTATAAAAGGCCCCAAAAAGTGGCTACAAATACCAAAGTAAATTAAAATGGCAGACTTCCTGTTTAGTTCAGCATATGGTTCCAAGAGACTTTTTTGTACATCGTGGGCTCTTATGTATGCCTCCAAATTATCATAGCTCTAGGTGAAACGTACAACCGGGAATGCTTCGTTAAAGAGGAGGGTTTTTTTTTTTTTAGCACAAAATGTGATGCCCGGCCCCTGGGGGACTTCCTGTTAGGTTTAGCATATGGCACCAACAGACTTTTTTGTACATCTTGGGCTGTTACATATGTCTCCAAATTTTCGTAGCTCTAGCTGCTTCGTACAACTGGGAATGCTTCATTAAGAAGGATTTTTTTTCCTTTGCAAACAAGTGCATGCCACGACAACAGCGTGCGACGAAATAAAAAGCTTTCAATAAATTTTCATCATCAACATCTTAAGATGAATCACACCAAGTTTGAAGATGATCGGATAAACTCTATAGGAGGAGTTCGTTAAAATAAGACCCCTATGAAATGGCCAAAAAAATGGCAACACGTTTCAAAGTAAATCAAAATGGTGGACTTCCTGTTGGGGTTAGCATATGTTTCAAAAAGGGTTTTTTGTACCTCGAGGCCTTTTACATAGGTCTTCAAATTTTGGTAACTCTAGGTAAAACGTACAACCGGGAATGCTTTGTTAAAGAGGAGTTTTTTTTTAGTTCAAAATGTGATGCCCGGCCCCTGGGGGACTTCCTGTTGGGTTTAGCACAGGGCACCAAGAGACTTTTTTGTACATCTTGGGCTGTTACATATGTCTACAAATTTTCGTAGCTCTAGCTGCTTCGTACAAATGGGAATGCTTCTTTAAGGATATTTTTTTTCCTTTCAAACAGTGCATGCCATGACAACAGCGTGCGACGAAATACAAAGCTTTCAATAACTTTTGTGTACCAATGTGTACCAATTTTCGTAGCTCTAGATTAAACATACAACCGGCAATGCTTCGTGAAGTAAGAATTTTTAAACTCTAAATTTGATGCGCCGCCGCCGTCATATAGTATATCAAAAACTTTAGATTTTTTACAATGATGTTGTCCCAGGTGTTGAGATGGTAGATCCCAAGTTTGAAGTCAATCGGGTTAAACGTGTAGGAGAAGCGGGCAAAAGTATGACCCCTGTAAATGTGCAAAAATTGGCAAAAATTGGACATTTAAATACTCATACCTCACTTCCTGTCTATTTTAGGGTACACATATCAAAGAGGTTTTTGTTCATCTGGATGTGCTGCGGGTGCCACACAATTTTCGTCGCCATAGGACAATCGTAGCGGGACAGGGATCCGTTTAACCTATGTAGGTGGCGCTATGGAGCCATTTTTCTGTTATCATGTATGGCGACTTTAAAATATCAAATTTTTCGCCAGGCCTGATGTGCGTGTAAAGTTTGGTGAGTTTTCGTTCACGTTTAGCGTCTCAAAAATGCGATTGTTTGCGGAGAATAATAATAATAAGAATAACTAGAGCTGCAAGCAGCTATAAAGGGCCCTCGCAACCTGGGCCACGTTGGGGTACTTGCACGTCGGGGTACTGGCCTGTTGGGGTACTGTCAAATAGGACAAGGACCATGTAAAATGTTTTTGACAAGCCTTGTGTGTGCAAAACTTTATCAAAAGGCCAAAGATGGTGAGAAATTCCCAAAATAAATTCAAAATGGCGGACTTCCTTTTAGGTTTAGCATACGGCTACAGAATACTTTTTGTAGGTCTTAGGCTAATAGGTATGCCTTCCAGTTTTCACAAATCTAGGTCAAGTCATCTTTAGTTATATAGCGCTTCAATCATACAATCGGAAATGCTCCATAAAAATGTCTAGAGGGCGCGATTTATTGCAAATTGCACAAGAAATCTCTAAAAATTCACGTTCATTACAAGCCTGATGTGTGTGCAAAGTTTCATGAGTTTTCACACATGAAAAGACAAAAAAAAAAAGCAGCACTTTACTTGGCAAACAATGCATCGCTATGGCAACAGCGTGCGACAAAATAAAAAACATTAGATAGGGACCTTGCAGGATAGTCGAACAAGATGGACGCATAACTGCGAGCTCCCGATTGTCGGTTTACTAAAGTACCTCCAATTAAGGAAAATTGACACAATTGTTGGCTCACATAGAATATGAAAGGAGGGAAACAGAATCGGAGTCATAGGGTTGGAAAGAAGTTAAGTCAAGTAGGTGAAAACAGCGAACTCAGCGGTGACGACGAAGAGGCTAATGAGGCTAACGGGGCGGAGCTAACATGGCTACTCAAGACGTAATGCTTCAAAGCTTCTCACTTCTTACCCAGGAGTTTAAGGACTTCCAAGCAGACTTGAAACAAAACCTCGTTGACTTCAAGACTGATGTTAAGCGGGCGATGAAAGACGACCTTGCCGAATTCAAGAATGATGTTTTGAGAGAGCTACAGAGCCATAACGCTAGCATTGCGGAGGCGCAGTCTCGCATTGTCGAGTTAGAGTCGGCTTGTCAATCAATGAAAGATACGCTGATTGTGGTGGTGAAAGAAAACACTGACATGCAAAAGAAAATTGTTGATTTGGAAGGCCGCTCTCGAAGGAACAATCTGCGAATTTACGGGATACCGGAAGAGACAGAAGGAACATCGATGATTGACTTTGTGAGTGCTTTGCTTAAAAAGAATCTCGCTTTGCCGCATGACATGGAGCTCCAGATACAGCGGGCACATCGAGCACTTGGACCTAAGCCAAATACACCAACGGCTTCTCGATCGATCATTGTCAACTTCCTACAGTTCTACGTTAAGGAAACGGTCCTCAAAGAAGCATGGCGGAAAAAGATTGAAGTCAACGGCAGGCGGATTTACTTCGACAACGATTACACGGCAGATGTCATGGGAAAGCGGAATATGGCCCGATAAAAGCAGCGTTGAAGCAAAAGGGCGTTCGCTTTCAAACGCCGTACACGAAGATGAGAGTGTATTGGGATACAGGACTTCGAATCTACGAAAGTGCGGACGAGGTCGCCATGGATTTGGCCGAACGTGGCATCGAGGTGACAACAACTGCAAGAGACGGGACGGCTGCGAGGGAGAGCACCGCGGTGGCTCTTGAGGAAGGCTTGAAGGAGACGTCTTCATGGAAGCGGTCTGCCACGCGGGTTACAACAGGACAGCGTGCCAAAGAGAAGCTCACCGAGTTCAGACGCAAGCAACAACCATAGTTTCTGATAATGGATAAGTAGAACACCTTTTTATTTATGTTTGTATACTGGGTTATAGCTTTGGGTGGCTCAAGGGGCTAATGTTAGTGTTGTTGGTGATACATATTCTAAGTTTAAATAGTATATTTGTGTTTTTTGTTTTTTCAAAGGTTCATAATGTTTTTGAAAGGTTATAATGTTTATGTCCCATGGCCACCCACGCAATGTAAGACCTTATGACGAAATTTTTTATTTATTTATTTTTTATTTCTTTAAGTAAACCGATAGAGGGGATTGCATGTGGAGAGTTTATGTTGGACTTTTCTAGTCAGTCTCCGGTTTTGGGGAATACTAGGGGGGGTCCCCTCAGGCTTGAGGTATCTTGCCCCCCTCCCACCAACAGGGAGCAAGAAGGGTGGCGGAATACACCCTTGTTTTGTGAAGTCACAAGTTTTGATGTTTTGCAAATGTTTAAATGTTTATGTGTTTTTTCTGTTTTGGGGCCTGGACTGCAATTTAAAGTGATGGTGAGATATGACGAGGAATAATATTAGAATATTGTCGTTGAATGTGAATGGTCTAAATAATCCTGTCAAGCGACGTAAAGTCATGACAAAGCTACGAAAAGACAACGCCCCTGTTGTGTTTCTCCAAGAAACTCATTTGTCTGAACAGGAAAATGAAAAGCTGAAAAAGTTTGGTTATCAGTATGTATTCTATAGCGTTTGTCAACAAGGTTGTCGGAGAGGTGTGACTATGCTTATTTCTAACTTGGTCAGATTTGAATGTATTAAAAATATTTATGATAAGGAAGGAAGATTTAACATTGTGGTAGGAAGACTGGAAAATACAACTGTGACCTTAGTTAATGTATATGCTCCGCCAATGGCAAATGTAACGATTATCGGCCGGTTGTAACTTTTTGCAACCTCAGTTCCAAAGGAATTGAGCTCCTGTGGCCTGAACATGCCACTGTGGGGGGTGGGGAGGACAAGAACATCCCCCACAAACAGCCACACATGCTCTGACTGACACGCGCACGCGCACACACACACAAATCAGAACAGTAAAAGCCTTCTTAGAAACTTGACTTTCTTATTTTGCAACAGAACAATGAATTATGAAATGTTATGTTTGCCATTTGTGAAATGTTGACTCCATGAAATGTCATGAAAATGTTCCATTGCAGTGGCAGATTCTCCACTAAACTTTCATGTGTATGCACGTTTTAACAGTGTAAGCTAGGTAACATTTCATTTGAGGTATTCAATTGTACGTGTTGCATTGGTTGAATTCTGACCTTAGAATCTTAACACACATGGGATCCAGATTCAATCTGATTAGTCTACCAAAAACCTCCCCCAGCTGGTAACTTTCCACTGTGGTCTCACCGGCCCCCTGGTGTGGAGGCCGCCGCCCTCCCAATTTAAAAGCACGCTCCCTGCTTGCTGCTCTCTCTCTTCTCCGCTGCTCTTTGGCTCCCGCTCTCTTCACTGCTCCTTGGCTCCTCTTGGCTCTTTCCTGGTCTCCATCGGCGCGGCTGCCAGACAAAGGGCTAGCCCAGCTCGCTTAACCTCCAGCACACGGCAATGCACAGAAGCCATCGCGTGTAGCGACAGGCGCAGCGAAACACGCTGCTTTTAGTCCCTGCAAAGGCTCAACGGATGGTGCTTTTCCCAAGCACCCTGAGGCCTCCACCAAGAGGGCCTCTCCCCAGCCAGCAGGTTGACCCCGTGACGCTCAGTTGGCCAGCCGGACGACCTGTCTCTCCCTCTCCTGAACTGAACCTTCTCCATTCTATCTTCAAACGGGCTTGGCGAGTCTCCATCCAGGGTCCTGCTTCTGAGACCAACCCCATCTGTAAGTGCAACATTGCAGGCCTTCGCCCTAGTACAAATTGGTGCAAACTAGGTTGATTGTGGGTCCCATGTTGGTTTAAGAAATCTATCACCTTGGCTAAGACCGTTTCTCTTTTCTTCTTTTTTCTCCTTTGATTATTTTTATTATTTTAGTTCTCGTTTCATTTCCTATCATAGTAGTTAGTTTTGCTTCTTTAAATTCTAAGTAGATTATCCCACCTAGGTTAGAAAATAAACGTGCACAAAACTCAACCCCTGGTTTACTGTGTGTGTGTTTCATCAATTTATAGTGACCTCTAAGCTGAACAAAGAACTCACAAAATTGTAGTAAGGGCACAACCTTCATTTTAATGACTGATTCAACGAGGTTCTCATCTGTTATCCTGATAAACTTATCAAAAAGAGATGTGGTGCTCCGCAGGCAAGCTCAACTTAATTTAAATATTAAGTTTGAGCCTCCTTCAATTAATGAGCCAATTGATTATTAATTTAATAATTAACAATTATTGATTTAATAATTAATTGGACCGATTTCCCTTACATAATGGTGCCCCTTTGGTGAGGCCAATTTATGTTACATATTTTGTGAAACACACACATGTAACAATCCAAAAACAGCTTAGTGCAGCGTGTTCTTCTGGGAAAATTTCAACTCGTTTCCATAGCAACCTAACTACAACTTTATGCCAGAGCCAATCCGCTGTATAAAAGCAGTGTATTTGAAGCGCTAAATAACAGTCTAACAACTAGTTATTGAGAAGAGAATGAATTTGTCGACTATGTGAATGTTACACACACAAAAGTGGAAGAGTAACAATCACATTTTTTCTATTGCATGCAAAACTTTTAGGCCTGGGAATGCTTTTTCTAGCTCGTCACGAATTCTGACTGGGTTAAAAATACATTCCAAACCTCACGTGGCGCAATCAGCTTAGCTACCTGATTACGTTACAAGCCTTTAGGCTGAGGAAATAGTCTAGTGCACGAAATTCTGCATTCAGACCACCATTTGAGTCACAGCACACTTCTCAAGGTGTTAAGTTGACTCCCTTTTGTCGGGTTTAGCGTAAAGCACATGGTGCTAAAACTGCTAGCCTTTTGTGTAAAACACACGTGTTAAGATCCGCCATCTTTGGAGGCGTATCCTTAACTTAACTGGGATTCAGGTAACCACCCCTTGAAACCAGTCGACCAATAAACTAATTTGAGGGGCGGGCCCAACGGCCAGACTTCCAAGTCGCTCCTCATTTGACTGTGGCTCCAAGAGGATCACGTCTCACCACGT
Organism: Festucalex cinctus; assembly: GCF_051991245.1. Lineage (NCBI taxonomy): Eukaryota > Metazoa > Chordata > Actinopteri > Syngnathiformes > Syngnathidae > Festucalex > Festucalex cinctus. Next base: position 2,421,567 of record NC_135425.1, read on the forward strand.
GACCCCTCACTGAGAGCCCACTCTCTGCCAAATTGTAGCATTGAAACACTAGTAATATAGGTTGCTTAAATTGTTGGAATTAGATGTCCATCTGATTAACACTTGTAGTCTACTGTTTGCTTAATATTCATATTGCTACACGGCCAGCTGCCAAACTACAGCCAGTATAGTTGACTCCTGCCTTCTCGCAACTCACGTGTGAAGAGGGACACATCACAGCCCCCCTCCCCCCGTGAGCCTACTGTCTGCCTTCTTCAACATCGCATTCAAAGCACTTTATAATTTAAATAATCAAGTTACCGTGATTTGAAACTAATCGAGGGATTTAAATTACTACTGTACCGTCCTAATCTATGATTCTTACTGGATTTAAGACAATTTAACATCACGTGTCTTCGCCACTCTTAAACGTTACATTATAATATTTTTCCTACTCCTGTTTCACCAAGTGTTAACATTGAGTTTAGGGTTAATATTTTTGTACGTTTTGCACTTTTAATCTTCATTAATTCCGTCGTGTTTAATGAATTAACACCGTCTTACAGGAAGTAGTAGTCTCCCTTTCCCCTCGACGCGAGTCCTTATAGGATACTAGCATCGCGATATAAACCCGTGGGAATTAAAACGTTTCCGTGGTTTCCGCTCCTTGATTTATTTAAATTATAATCACTAGTGTCTTCTTAATAATTCGGCGTCAGTGCCGCGCATAACACACGCGCGATTATCCGTAAGGAGTGAATTTAACGTGTTTGACAGATTGACAGCTGGCGACACACGCACGCGCAACTTCCGGTGACGTGCCACTCATTGACAAAGTTTACGTTAGCTGCGTCTTGCTAACAACTTTGCTTGCCAAGTGCTACGATTTTAAAACTTGTGCAAGGTATTTAAACACTCGTTTTAAGACACATTCTGTGTCACTTACGAGCGACGGAGTTGTTTTGTCTATGCGGTAAAGTCATAAAACTTTATTGATCGAACAAAAGTACGACTCTATACTACACACAGGAGCCTCGTTGCGTTTTAAACGCCGACGGCGTCCTCCTGTGGCTATTCACGGTACCGCAGTCGAAGAACTTTTGCTAACAAAATTAAAACGCTTGATAACTTTAATTATTGACTTACCAAAGAGTTTGTTTAAATAATTAACCACCATTTTCAAGTACTTAATTTTGTTTTAATTAAAAGCAATACTCAACCAGTAGTGTATAGCTTTTCTCGTTGTAGTAAAAGTGTTTACCCAATTTTTAGGCACTTTTGGAAACCTCTATTGAATTAAATGTAATTTTAATTTAATGTGACTGTCCTCAGTAGACTTTTGTTTCCTAAAACCTGTAACCTCAAACGTATGCCGTGGTTAATAGTAATTTAGCAGACTAAATTGCTTAACACAATACTTTGTTGAGGGTCTTCAATTATTTAATGCATTGCCATTTAAAATAATTGGTAACATATTTGGATACCATCCTTTAATCTGTGCCTTAATAAATTTTGGTAAAACATTTTGAATCAACTAATTGAGCCCAAAAAGCTCATCTTTAAGCATTTTCAGCATTGTCTAATTGGCTAACAATTAGTCCTTCCAAATTGAGTAAAGTGAGCTTACACATATCTTTGATATCATAACGCTACTTTTAACCATGGATGCTTTGCAAAATGCCCTTGCGACCGTGACTAACAATCTCATTCCAGGCTATGCCGACGCGACAGCCAGCGCTAGCGCAGAGATTCTTGACACCAACATTGCGCAACTCGTTTGCGACGCTCAACAAGGGTCGTTAACCCACGAAGATATGGCACAAATCCTCAGCCGACTAATGGTGAATTTAGTGGCTAGGTGGAAATTGAGTGACCATGAGCTTGAACAAGTGAAAAGCGTTCTGACAGCAGAACAGCAAATTCACGCCCAAGTTAGCAGCAAGCAAACCGAGTTGGAAGCATGGTTGCATGAATCTGACCACGTGAACTTGGGAAACCAAGTTACAAAATTGACACAGGAACTCAAAGTGAGTACACAAACTGCCCGCACGCATGAACAAAATTGGCATAATGCCACATCTGAAATTCGTGAGCTAAAAGAATGCATTGTAGAACTATCAAATCAGCCCACTGAAGCCCATTGGATTGATCTCCAAACTGAGCATGAATTTGACAAGTACTTGCTAGCTCTCGCGAATGATGAAATTGCGGAATTAACTCAAAAGATTAGACTTTTGAAAAATGAACGCATTGAAGGAAAAAGGCAGACGTTTCGTTTGAAATCTCAGTTGAGGGCAATGGAAGAAAAACTCCGGCGATTGCAGCATCCATCCTTCAACACTGGCCGGGATGACGAGTCATCCCATGCTGAACCGAAATTACAGCGAGTCCCACAAGGTAACACCAGGTGTCTATTGACGCCGTCCCAAACCACTGCTTTGGAGGTCCCCGTTCAGGACCTGTCTCAGGTGAACTCTCCTTTGCATTATGATCCACTTGTGGTGCGCGGACCTGTTCCTTTTTCAGACGCTGCCACGTTGTCTGATGTGCTGCAGACTTCCTCTGCAAATCTTGGACCTGCTTCTCAGCCACCTGTGCCACTTCCGGTTCCCACTCGCTCCATGGCAAGCACGTCTCCAATTGCCACTCAACACACACGGGGGCCCCCTCCCTCTGCAGTGTCACTGAGAGGAGCAAGCTCACCTGTCTCTGTGCTTCCACCAAGAAGCACACTTCTTGTTTCGGCACCCCCGCTAGGCGCCACGCCTTCTTGTGCGTCTCCAGTTGCTGCCAACCTTCCTTCCCCTGCTCAACAAGCAGATGCTTCTTCACCTCATCATGTGGCGCAACCAGGCATGTCTACAAAAGAGTTAGACACAATTGCCAAGCACATTCAGAAGTTTCAGCCAAAACAAGATTGCTCTGATAACACTTCTGTGTACCTCAAAGACCTTGATTTTCATTTGAGGTGATTCCCACAGGCAACAACGGAAGACAAGATTTACCTCATGAAATTGACGTCCACTCGAGAAGTAAGTGATTGGATCGACCGCCAGCCGATCCACATCTTGAATGATTATCGAGCACTGTGTCACGCATTGTCTCGTGAATTTGATGGCCCAGTATCAGCAATGAGCTTTCTTGCTGCCTGGTCAGTAAAACAAGGCCGAAAGGAATCACGCAGCCTGTATTATAGTCGCCTGCGCAAGGCATACTTTGGGCATCGTAACGAACCCAACATGGAAGAACAGGTAGAATTCAAAACACTATTTTTGAACAACCTCCACCCAAACACAAGCCGCCTCTTGGGTGTGACAACTTGTCCTCGCACGCTAAGTAGCCTAGAGCTACGTGAACTTGCATCCAAGGCCTTTGTGTTTTTACGCGAAAACGCTGCTAAATCAGTGAAATCCTCTGTTTACCATGTTGCAGGTGGTTCAGACGAGTTCGAACGACAGTCCGAATCACAGCAAAGCGACGATGACATCGCCGCTTCCCCATCAAATCCTGCACAACGGCCTCAAAATGGTTCTCATCAGAAGCACCAGTACAGCCGCAGTGCACCTGCGCGGTTGAGTCATAGCTCCAGCCGTGGTTGTGAACGGGAGAAACCCTTTGCGAAAATAAAACCTCGCAAAAAGAAACCTCCCCGCACAAATAGTCCTCAGGAGCCCCCATCTACGTCAGGTGACTCCTCAATTGACAGCAACATCTGGACAAAAGTTCTTGATGGGCTGCGCAAATTGTCCAACGACAGTCAGCCGACAGCCATCAATGAGCCAGAGGTGTCGGACAACACCGTTCTTTCAGTCCAACTGGATCCAGCACCTTCTTTGCCTTCTGCCAGTGCACCTGTTACCGAGTCGAATCAACCATTCAAACAGCTCTTAGGTAACCTCAAGATTAAAGGTGCATCGCGTAAGTTCTATTTGAGGACGACACTTGAACAAACATTAGACTATGACGCTTTGGTTGATCCTGGCGCTGAGATTACAGTAATGTCCAACACGCTTTTCAACCAACTTCAAGCCATGCTGAAGAACAGTAGCCGGATGCTCCGCCTCAACCACTGCTCATTGGAGATCGGTGCGTTTGCACTGACTAACACCCATCTGGACTCCATGGCAACGTTACACTGGACGATTGGACCACACAAATTGGTCCACCCCGTGTACGTGTCTGCTGTGGAATCAGTCCCGCTCCTCATTGGTCAAGATCTGCTGGGCCGCTTCAAGCCCCTGATAGATTACGACCGACGCAAAATCTGGTCACAGGTGCGGCAGCCTCTGCCAGCAGCACCGCTGACCAAAACTGCCAATTGTTATGCGGTAAGCCTAACAGAGCCTTCTTGTGAACCTGTTCTGAGTGTACAAAACTCACACCAGGACTCTCACCCAGCTCAAGGGGGGACCATGCCTGTTGTCTCCGAGATGCCCTCAAGAGGTCACCTTCGCAACACCAGCTCTCCCCTCGGCCAAGTTGAACACCCCACTCAGGGTGTGCAACTCTGCCACCTTACGGAACGCGACTTGGATTGCACCTCTGAGCTACGCATGACACAAATTGAGGCCGTTGTCCTCACTTTTGAAGCAAACCATTCAGCTTCACCGCGGACTTTGAACTTGAAATCGCACTTGAAATTGTCATCGAACAACCCAAACAACACAGTGGTTGTTCTTTGCAATCTGCTTGGCGCGTTGTGCCTATTTCTGAGCAAGTAGTTACCCACCCTGCCCACCCTTGCAATGCAGATGGTACGCGCCACTGCCCTGCCATTCACTGCCCCCGCTTTCGCGCCTGCAATACTTCTTTTGGGCCACACGTTGTCAGCCTTTGTGCTCAACAACACTTATCTGATTTCAATGAACTTGCAGTCCATTGTTCTACTCTTGCTTTTGCTCATTGTGTGGCTCACCGCCGCCGCGTGCCTTCCTTGTCCGCCTGTCGACGGCTCACCTGTTCATGCCAAGACATTCGCTTTTGGTGGTCACCTTTGGCTTCCTGTCATGGGCTTTCTTCTTGCTCCTCCGTGGACCGCACATCTCTGCCGTTCGTGGCTCCACGTAGCCGAAGGGGGAGTCATGACATCATACGCCCATGACATGAAACATAGCTGTCAAAGGGAGGTCATCACAACAGGAATGGACCAGCCAATCAGGTCCAACCTCCATGACCTCACTTCCTTGGTTACAATTGAGGGACGAACCTCGCCCATCTTTGTTGACCATCATCAGCAGGTACAAGATACACCTGTGATTGTTCCTGTGGTTCATCCACAAGATGACTTGGAGCTTTTGGCTCCCACCCATCAGGCACCTATGGGTGCATTTGCCTTTCCAACTGATGCAGGACCCAAACGGTCCCTTCCCAAACAGTGGTTTCAGACACCCTGGCGCCTAATGGCTTACACATTTTTGCTGCTGTTGTGTATGACTGCGCTGATTACATATTTAAAATGGCTAGCGCTAAACCTAACTGCCGCAACGCCATTGAATAGCCAATTCAAATTGCGCTTCACCCATTCGCACACCCGCACTCATACTTATGACACCATGTGCATAAACAAACATCCTAGAAAGTGTACAGTGACTCAAATGAACTTCAGCAGACTCCCCAAACGACTAAAGCGATTGGTAAGAAACGTGCTTTTAGCTACTGCTTTTATTAGCTTCTTATTTAACATAAGAACCCTAACTGTTAACGCTGTTAGTCCAAACACCGTTAACTTTAAAATGGCAAAACACGCGAGTCACGACCGAGATTCCTTTTGCCTAACAACGCGTAGCAAACAAATTACCAATCTACCGTCTCCCGACAAAACAAACAAAAGGACTACGCTAGTCCTCAATCTGCCTAGCATCACGCTAAGCTGAACCAACCTAACCACAAGACTTTGTTTCTTCCCGGTGTCCCAACCAGAGCACGCTCACACGCAAGGTGTGACCGCGCTGAGACTTGACATGCTGCACTAATCTGTTTGATACATCAACAGCTCAGTTGTGAGAACATCTTCTCGGCCTGCATGCTCCCTTAATACAGCTTTCTTTTGCCCTAGAAAGACCCAAGTCATAGTAAGAACCGAAAGTGCCCCCTTTCAGTCACATTGACATGACATTCCTACACAGGCCTCTAGACAACTATTGGACTTCTATTTTGCACTCTCGTGTTCTTCTCCTGTTGCGTCTGTTACTTTCCCCTTCCACTCTATACACGACACGTAGTGTAGACCTAGAGGGAAAGATAACATCATAGCCAACTGCCGAGTCTAGCTTTAGCAAAGGGAGGGGAGGGGTGGGTTTGCACCAACTTTGTACTCTGGTAACTGCATTGTTGTGCTTCACCTGTCCACCTGCCGATGCCACGTCAAGAAGTGCCGACCGAAACGTTCTGTCGAAGAACGTTTCCATCGCCAAAGGGAGGATCTGTAACGATTATCGGCCGGTTGTAACTTTTTGCAACCTCAGTTCCAAAGGAATTGAGCTCCTGTGGCCTGAACATGCCACTGTGGGGGGTGGGGAGGACAAGAACATCCCCCACAAACAGCCACACATGCTCTAACTGACACGCGCACGCGCACACACACACACAAATCAGAACAGTAAAAGCCTTCTTAGAAACTTGACTTTCTTATTTTGCAACAGAACAATGAATTATGAAATGTTATGTTTGCCATTTGTGAAATGTTGACACCATGAAATGTCATGAAAATGTTCCATTGCAGTGGCAGATTCTCCACTAAACTTTCATGTGTATGCACGTTTTAACAGTGTAAGCTAGGTAACATTTCATTTGAGGTATTCAATTGTACGTGTTGCATTGGTTGAATTCTGACCTTAGAATCTTAACACACATGGGATTCTGATTAGTCTACCAAAAACCTCCCCCAGCTGGTAACTTTCCACTGTGGTCTCACCGGCCCCCTGGTGTGGAGGCCGCCGCCCTCCCAATTTAAAAGCACGCTCCCTGCTTGCTGCTCTCTCTCTTCTCCGCTGCTCTTTGGCTCCCGCTCTCTTCACTGCTCCTTGGCTCCTCTTGGCTCTTTCCTGGTCTCCATCGGCGCGGCTGCCAGACAAAGGGCTAGCCCAGCTAGCTTAACCTCCAGCACACGGCAATGCACAGAAGCCATCGCGTGTAGCGACAGGCGCAGCGAAACACGCTGCTTTTAGTCCCTGCAAAGGCTCAACGGATGGTGCTTTTCCCAAGCACCCTGAGGCCTCCACCAAGAGGGCCTCTCCCCAGCCAGCAGGTTGACCCCGTGACGCTCAGTTGGCCAGCCGGACGACCTGTCTCTCCCTCTCCTGAACTGAACCTTCTCCATTCTATCTTCAAACGGGCTTGGCGAGTCTCCATCCAGGGTCCTGCTTCTGAGACCAACCCCATCTGTAAGTGCAACTTTGCAGGCCTTCGCCCTAGTACAAATTGGTGCAAACTAGGTTGATTGTGGGTCCCATGTTGGTTTAAGAAATCTATCACCTTGGCTAAGACCGTTTCTCTTTTCTTCTTTTTTCTCCTTTGATTATTTTTATTATTTTAGTTCTCGTTTCATTTCCTATCATAGTAGTTAGTTTTGCTTCTTTAAATTCTAAGTAGATTATCCCACCTAGGTTAGAGAATAAACGTGCACAAAACTCAACCCCTGGTTTACTGTGTGTGTGTTTCATCAATTTATAGTGACCTCTAAGCTGAACAAAGAACTCACAAAATTGTAGTAAGGGCACAACCTTCATTTTAATGACTGATTCAACGAGGTTCTCATCTGTTATCCTGATAAACTTATCAAAAAGAGATGTGGTGCTCCGCAGGCAAGCTCAACTTAATTTAAATATTAAGTTCGAGCCTCCTTCAATTAATGAGCCAATTGATTATTAATTTAATAATTAACAATTATTGATTTAATAATTAATTGGACCGATTTCCCTTACACAAACATTAGTTTTTTTAAGGCCTTGTTTGACAGGATTATTTTGGAGGTGGAGGGAATGCTTATTTGTGGGGGTGATTTCAATATGGTGTTGAATAGCAAGGTAGATACAACCAATAAAAAAAGAAATTCCACTTGCGTTACTAAACGACTTAAACCCATATTGAAAGAATTTGGTATTGTGGACGTATGGAGGGAGTTGCACCCCTCCAGGAAAGACTATACCCACTATTCAATACCTAATAAGAGTTACGCTCGAATTGATTATTTCTTTACTCTTATGTGTGATTTGTATAGAATACAATTGTGCGAAATTGGTGTGGCTGATTTATCAGATCACTGTGAAATGCACCTTGAAGTCGAATTAAAACTAGAAAAGCGAAATACATTATGGAGGCTAAACGTTGGACTGTTAAACAATAAGTCGTTTGCAGAAGACGCCAAAAAAGACATTGATATTTACTTAGAAGAGAATGATAATGGTGAGGTCAACTCAAATATTTTGTGGGATGCTCTTAAGGCGGTTGTGAGGGGTAAGTTCATTGCTCGTACGACAGCTCTTAAGAGGCAGAAAGAGGACTATTTTAAGAGGGAAAGGGAAAAGTTACTTGATATTGAACAACAACACAAAAACACACGGGATCCTGGACTTTTGTCTAAAATTCAGGAATGTAGGGATAATTTGGATAGAATGTATAGTATGGAGGTGGAAAAGAAACTCAGGTTTTTGAAACAATCATATTATGAATCTGGATCGAAAGCCACAAAGCTATTGGCCAGAAGACTAAAAAAACAACAAGCAGACAGGATGATTTGTAAAATTAGGGACCCAGAAACCAATAACTTGACATATAATCTGAAGGAAATTAAAACTGTCTTCTGTAATTACTATAAAGAGTTATACAGCCAACCTGAGTCGGCAACTACTGACCAGATGAAAGCTTTTCTTGACACACTAGATCTCCCTTCAATAGGAATGACACAGAATAAGATTTTAATATCGCCTATTTCTAGAGTAGAAATAGAGAAGGCCATTAAAAAACTCAAGCCAAACAAGTCACCTGGAGGAGATGGGCTGCCTTCTGAATGGTATAAGAAATTTGCAGCACAACTTGTGCCCCTACTTGAATCCTCATTTAATTATACTCTTGAACATGGGGTAATACCACCATCTTGGAATGAGGCTTTGATATCAGTTATTCCCAAGGGCAAAGATACAGAAACATGCTCAGGTTATAGACCAATTTCAGTACTAAATGTGGACTATAAGATATATACTTCAATTATTGCAAAACGATTTGAACATATTATGGGTGATATTATTGATGAGGACCAGACGGGATTCATTAGGGGGCGCCAAACTCATGACAATATAAGGAGAACGATACATATAATTGATTATATTGTGCGTAACAATTTAACGGCAGCACTGATAAGTCTTGATGCCGAAAAGGCTTTTGATAGTGTTAATTGGGCCTTCTTATTTCAGGTTTTAAAGAGGTTTGGATTAAACGATAAGGCACTTAGATGTGTTAAAGCACTATACGAAAAACCTACTGCACGTATAAAAATAAACGGCAGCCTGACTGATACCATACAGCTACAGCGGTCTACTAGGCAGGGTTGCTGTATTTCACCAACCCTTTTTGCGATCTTTATTGAACCCCTGGCACAACTAATTAGACAAAACAAGGAGTTGAAGGGGATACAGATTGGCGGAGAGAAACACATCGTGGGTCTCTTTGCTGATGATGTTATTTGTTACTTGGAGGATCCGAACTCATGTTTACCAAAACTGATTAAGAATTTGCAATTATATGGTTTCTATTCTGGCTACAAACTTAATTTAAAGAAGACACAAATTCTGACATTTAACTCATTCACTGCCAGTCATTATAGAAATTTTTTACATTTCCAATACTCACGTGATATTACATTCAATAATTATATATAAACCGAATCTACCAAATAACAGAATAGACTCCCTACTTTTTGTCCCGTCCCGTTCTTTTATAATTGACAGCAGAAAAATGTAGGTTTGCCAAAATACAGCCATTTCTCCCATGGACTCTGAAACTGTGTTTATTTCCTATAAAATGGGGCAATGATGTCATCTACCGGTGGTTGGGCATCAGTAAAGTTGTTTCCAAGTTTGATATTTACAGTGGAGCATGCTCAGATTCGCCCCCATTTAGCACCGCTCTAAAAAATACAATTGACAAGTATACTTGTCAAAGGCAGTGAATGAGTTAAGTATCACCCAACTGTAGACATACAAAGGGGATATAGTTTTAAGTGGGGAGCCAAAGACCTGAAATATCTTGGGGTTACTTTAACGAAACGATTGGATGAACTATACGATGCAAATTACAACAAGATGGACGAAAACATTAGAAATGATATTGTGAGGTGGGAAGTTCTTGGGCTAGATTATAGCTCCAGGATTGAGGTTATAAAAATGAACGTACTCCCGAGAATCCTTTATTTATTCCAAGCCTTACCTACTAATATTCCTGACAGACAGTTCCAAAATTGGAACAAAGTTATCTTAAGATTTGTATGGAATAACCAAAAACCAAGAGTTAAACTTGAAACGCTTCAGGCGAGGAAAGACAAAGGAGGAATGGCATTACCTAATTTTAGGGAATATTTCCATGCCGCACAGATGAGAGCGGTGGTCAATTGGTGTGATGAGACTTCTACATCAAAATGGAAAAACTTGGAACGTACTGTTCACGGAAGGGAGATTCAAAGCCTCCTTGCAGGTGGTAGGATGGAACTGGGTGACGATAAAGTTATGGGTACCATGACACGCTTTACATTGGAACTATGGTTTAAGTTGATAAAGAAATTAAATGTAGAAGATGATATTTGTATACTAAGGTGGATAGCATATGATAAACGGTTTGTCCCTAATAGTTTCGATAAGTCATTTCTACAATGGATCCCAAGGGGTATAACTGCACTATGTACTATTGTGAAGAAGGGGGTACTTATGCATTTTCAAGACATGCAAGAAAAGTATAGTTTGGGTAAACATGACTTCTTTAGATATTTACAGTTGAGGGACTACTACGAGAAGGAAATAAAAAACAGGTTACGGTTGGAGCCTCATGGATTTATTCTAACCGTTGCGGGGGCTTACACCTCGAGGCCCAAAAAGATTGTATCCACACTGTATCGCAACTTGACGGAGGGTAGGGGGGAGACTATGTACATCAAACAGAGATGGGAGAAGGAACTTCAAATTAACATTACAGAATGTGAATGGTTAAGTATGATAAAAACACAGGGCTCCACTACATCCTCTCGTGGCTGGAGGCCTTCACACATATGTTATTCTACACCATTCCCGTTATTGTGTGAAGGCTGGAGGCCTTCACACATATGTTATTCTACACCATTCCCGTTATTCTTATTATTATTGTGTGAAGGCTGGAGGCCTTCACACATGTGTTATTCTACACCATTCCCGTTATTCTTATTCTTATTGTGTGAAGGCTGGAGGCCTTCACACATATGTTATTCTACACCATTCCCGTTATTCTTATTATTGTGTGAAGGCTGGAGGCCTTCACACATATGTTATTCTACACCATTCCCGTTATTCTTATTATTATTATTATTCTTCTTATTATTGTGTGAAGGCTGGAGGCCTTCACACATATGTTATTCTACACCATTCCCGTTATTCTTATTGTGTGAAGGCTGGAGGCCTTCACACATATGTTATTCTACACCATTCCCGTTATTCTTATTATTATTCTTATTATTCTTATTCTTATATTTTATTCCTCGCACTTTTTTGTCCAGCTTCTACTTCCACATTTTTCACCCGATTCACTCCGTTCCAATTTCAAACGATTCCAAATATTCGCGCCTACAGCGCTTCCATTTTTCTTATTCCCACGATTCACGTGTTACCCGCAATTCCCGATTTCGTACCCGATTTTTCCCCATGTATTCTTAATGGGAGATTCAAAATTTCACATTTCCTTCCACATTTTTCATCCGATTCACTTCGTTCCAACTTCAAATATGTTCCATCATGAGCTCTTCCAGCTTTTCAGTTCCAAAATTCACGCCTTACCCACAATTCACGATTTCGTACCCGAATATTTCCCACATTCTACATTTCACATTTACTTCCACATTATTCATCCGATTGACTTCGTGCCAACTTCAAAATATTCCAGCAATTCAAGCCATGAGCTCTTCCAGCTTTTCAGTTCCAAAATTCACGCCTTACCCACAATTCCCGATTTCGTACCCGCACATTACCCACATTCTACATTTTCCATTTACTTACACATTATTCATCCGATTGACGTCGTTCCAGCTTCAATATATTCCAGCATTTCAAGCCATTAGCTCTTCCAGCTTTTCAGTTCCAAAATTCACGCCTTGCCCACAATTCCCGATTTCGTACCCGAATATTTCCCACATTCTACATTTTCCATTTACTTACACATTATTCATCCGATTGACGTTGTTCCAGCTTCAATATATTCCAGCATTTCAAGCCATGAGCTCTTCCACGTTTTCAGTTCCAAAATTCACACCTTGCCCACAATTCCGGATTTCGTACCCGAATATTTCCCACATTCTATATTTCACATTTACTTCGACATTTTTCATCCGATTGACTTCGTTCCAACTTCAATATATTCCAGCAATTCAAACCATGAGCTCTTCCAGCTTTTCAGTTCCAAAATTCACGCCTTACCCACAATTCCCGATTTTGTACCCGCACATTACCCACATTCTACATTTTCTTCCACATTATTCATCCGATTGACGTTGTTCGGGCTTCAATATATTCCAGCAATTCAAGCCATGAGCTCTTCCAGCTTTTCAGTTCCAAAATTCACACCTTGCCCACAATTCCGGATTTCGTACCCGAATATTTCCCACATTCTATATTTCACATTTCCTTCCACATTATTCATCCGATTGACTTCGTTCCAACTTCAATATATTCCAGCAATTCAAGCCATGAGCTCTTCCAGCTTTTCAGTTCCAAAATTCATGCCTTACCCACAATTCCCGATTGCGTACCCGAATATTTCCCACATTCTACATTTCACATTTACTTCGACATTTTTCATCCGATTGACGTTGTTTCAACTTCAATATATTCCACCAATTCAAGCCATGAGCTCTTCCAGCTTTTCAGTTCCAAAATTCCCGCCTTACCCACAATTCCCAATTTCGTACCCAAATATTTCCCACATTCTACATTTTCCATTTACTTCCACATTATTTATCCGATTGACTTCGTTCCAACTTCAATATATTCCACCATTTCACGTCATGAGCTCTTCCATCTTACCACCTAACTTACCACGTATGGCGGCCATTTTCCAACTTACCATGCACGGCGGCCATTTTAGACAAATGATATGCCCAGGTTTCTCGCCAACCTGGCCTCCCAAGGCGGTGGCCATTTTGGCCAATTGATTAGGTATGCGTGTGATTCTTGCCAGGATATTCCCCGACCTGAACAGGAAGTGACCAATATCAACAGGAAGTGACCTCATATCAACAGGAAGTGACTTAATCTCAACAGGAAGTGACTTAATTTCAACAGGAAGTGACTTAATTTCAACAGGAAGTGACCTAAAATCAACAGGAAGTGACCTGATTTTAACAGGAAATGACCCGATTTCAACAGGAAGTGACCTGATTTTAACAGGAAGTGACCTCATATCAACAGGAAGTGACTTAAAATCAACAGGAAGTGACCCGATTTCAACAGGAAGTGACTTAATTTCAACAGGAAGTGGCCTAAAATCAACAGGAAGTGACCCGATTTCAACAGGAAGTGACCCAATTTTGACAGGAAGTGACCTGATATCAACAGGAAGTGACCCAATTTCAATAGGAAGTGACCCAATTTTGACAGGAAGTGACCTGATATCAACAGGAAGTGACCCAATTTCAACAGGAAGTGACCCGATTTCAACAGGAAGTGACCCAATTTTGACAGGAAGTGACCTGATATCAACAGGAAGTGACCCAATTCCAACAGGAAGTGACCCAATTTTGACAGGAAGTGACCTGATATCAACAGGAAGTGACCCGATTTCAACAGGAAGTGACCCGATTTCAACAGGAAGTGACCCAATTTTGACAGGAAGTGACCTGATATCAACAGGAAGTGACCCAATTTCAACAGGAAGTGACCCAATTTTGACAGGAAGTGACCTGATATCAACAGGAAGTGACCCAATTTCAACAGGAAGTGACCCGATTTCAACAGGAAGTGACCCAATTTTGACAGGAAGTGACCTGATATCAACAGGAAGTGACCCAATTCCAACAGGAAGTGACCCAATTCCAACAGGAAGTGACCCAATTTTGACAGGAAGTGACCTGATATCAACAGGAAGTGACCCGATTTCAACAGGAAGTGACCCAATTTCAACAGGAAGTGACCCGATTTCAACAGGAAGTGACCCAATTTTGACAGGAAGTGACCTGATATCAACAGGAAGTGACCCAATTTCAACAGGAAGTGACCCAATTTTGACAGGAAGTGACCTGATATCAACAGGAAGTGACCCAATTTCAACAGGAAGTGACCCGATTTCAACAGGAAGTGACCCGATTTCAACAGGAAGTGGCCTGAAATCAACAGGAAGTGAGCATGCTAGTGCTAAGTTAGCATGCTAATGTTAGCTAATGCTATTGCTAGCTTAACATGCTAATGCTAATGTTAGCTCAGCATGCTAATGCTAATGTTAGCTTAGCATGTGAATGCTAATGTTAGCTTAGCATGCTAATGCTAATGTTAGCTTAGCATGCTAATGCTAAGTTAGCATGCTAATGCTAATGTTAGCTTAGCATGCTAATGCTAAGTTAGCATGCTAATGCTAATGTTAGCTTGCTAATGCTAATGTTAGCTTAGCATGCTAATGCTAATGTTAGCATGCTAATGCTAATGTTAGCATGCTAATGCTAATGTTAGCATGCTAATGCTAAGTTAGCATATTAATGCTAATGTTAACTTAGCATGCTAATGCTAGCTTAGTATACTAATGCAAATGTGACCTGATTTCAACAGAGTGACTATTACTCCATTGCTTAAGTTTGCCACTCCTTACACCATTGCGACTCGATTCTACCCTCCTTACTTCATTGCTTACTTAATTCTTCTCACTTTACTCCATTGCTTACCCGATTACTTGCTACTTCGTCCATTTCTTACTTGATTTCTTCCTTGTTTTCTTGTTTCTTGCTGATTTATTTTTACTTTTGTGGTATTTGTATTCCTTCAACTGCTTCTAGATTTTTGGATGAATTTAAACCATTCCAACTTCAGCATGTTAAGCTCATTCCATGTCATTCAGTATCATTCAACATCATTCAATATCATTCAATATCATTCAATATCTTTCAATATCTTTTAATATCATTCATCATCATTCAACATTATTCCAAATCATTCCACAGGTATTCATTCAGCTCTCCAGCCTTCACACGCCATTTCCCCAGAAATGGCATTTCTAGTTCTTATTATTATTATTCTTATATTTTATTCCTCGCACTTTTTTGTCCAGCTTCTACTTCCACATTTTTCACCCGATTCACTCCGTTCCAATTTCAAACGATTCCAAATATTCGTGCCTACATCGCTTCCATTTTTCTTATTCCCACGATTCACGTGTTACCCGCAATTCCCGATTTCGTACCCGATTTTTCCCCATGTATTCTTAATGGGAGATTCAAAATTTCACATTTCCTTCCACATTTTTCATCCGATTCACTTCGTTCCAAGTTCAATATGTTCCATCATGAGCTCTTCCAGCTTTTCAGTTCCAAAATTCACGCCTTACCCACAATTCACGATTTCGTACCCGAATTTTTCCCACATTCTACATTTTTCATTTACTTCCACATTATTCATCCAATTGACTTCGTTCCAACTTCAATATATTCCAGCAATTCAAGCCATGAGCTCTTCCAGCTTTTCAGTTCCAAAATTCACGCCTTACCCACAATTCACGATTTCGTACCCGAATATTTCCCACATTCTACATTTTTCATTTACTTCCACATTATTCATCCGATTGACTTCGTTCCCACTTCAATATATTCCAGCAATTCAAGCCATGAGCTCTTCCAGCTTTTCAGTTCCAAAATTCACGCCTTGCCCACAATTACCGATTTCGTACCCGAATATTTCCCACATTCTACATTTTCCATTTACTTACACATTATTCATCCGATTGACGTCGTTCCAGCTTCAATATATTCCAGCAATTCAAGCCATGAGCTCTTCCAGTTTTTCAGTTTCAAAATTCACACCTTTCCCACAATTCCGGATTTCGTACCCGAATATTTCCCACATTCTATACTTCACATTTACTTCCACATTATTCATCCGATTGACTTCGTTCCAACTTCAATATATTCCAGCAATTCAAGCCATGAGCTCTTCCAGCTTTTCAGTTCCAAAATTCATGCCTTACCCACAATTTCCGATTTCGTACCCGAATATTTCCCACATTCTACATTTCACATTTACTTCGACATTTTTCATCCGATTGACGTCGTTTCAACTTCAATCTATTCCACCAATTCAAGCCATGAGCTCTTCCAGCTTTTCAGTTCCAAAATTCACGCCTTACCCACAATTCCCAAATTCGTACCCAAATATTTCCCACATTCTACATTTTCCATTTACTTCCACATTATTTATCCGATTGACTTCGTTCCAACTTCAATATATTCCACCATTTCACGTCATGAGCTCTTCCATCTTAGCACCTAACTTACAACACATGGCGGCCATTTTCCAAATTACCATGAATGGCGGCCATTTTAGATAAATGATTAGATATGCCCAGGATTCTCGCCAACCTGGACCCACAGGCCGGCGGCCATCTTGGCCAATGGTGTTTAGGGACGCCCAGGATTTCCGCCACGTCGTCCACCGGTGGCGGCGGCCATCTTGCCCAATTGATTCGGGACGCCTAGGATTTCCGCCACGTCGTCCACCGGTGGCGGCGGCCATCTTGGCCAATTGATTCGGGACTCCTAGGATTTCCGCCACGTCGTCCACCGGGGGCGGCGGCCATCTTGGCCAATTGATTAGGGACGCCTAGGATTTCCGCCATTTCGACCTAATTTCAATAGGAAGTGACCTAAAATCAACAGGAAGTGACCTGATTTTAACAGGAATTGACCCGATTTCAACAGGAAGTGACCTGATTTTAACAGGAAGTGACCTGATTTTAACAGGAAGTGACCTCATATCAACAGGAAGTGACCTCATATCAACAGGAAGTGACCCGATTTCAACAGGAAGTGACCTTATATCAACAGGAAGTGACCTCATATCAACAGGAAGTGACCCGATTTCAACAGGAAGTGACCCGATTCCAATAGGAAGTGACCTGATTTTAACAGGAAGTGACCTGATTTTAACAGGAAGTGACCTCATATCAACAGGAAGTGACCTCATATCAACAGGAAGTGACCCGATTTCAACAGGAAGTGACCTTATATCAACAGGAAGTGACCTCATATCAACAGGAAGTGGCCTGAAATCAACAGGAAGTGACCTGATTTTAACAGGAAGTGACCTGATTTTAACAGGAAGTGACCTCATATCAACAGGAAGTGACCTCATATCAACAGGAAGTGACCTAAAATCAACAGGAAGTGACCTCATATCAACAGGAAGTGACCTAAAATCAACAGGAAGTGACCCAATTTCAACAGGAAGTGGCCTGAAATCAACAGGAAGTGAGCATGCTAGTGCTAAGTTAGCATGCTAATGCTAACTAATGCTTATGCTAGCTGAACATGCTAATGCTATTGCTAGCTTAGCATGTTAATGCTAATGTTAGCTCAGTATGCTAATGCTAAGTTAGCATGCTAATGCTAATGTTAGCTTAGCATGCCAATGCTAATGTTAGCTTAGCATGCTAATGCTAATGTTAGCTTAGCATGTTAATGCTAATGTTAGCATGTTAATGCTAATGTTATCATGCTAATGCTAATGTTAGCTTAGCATGCTAATGCTAATGTTAGCTTAGAATGCTAATGCTCATGCTCAGTTAGCATGCTAATGCTAATGTAAACTTAGCATGCTAATGCTAAGTTAGAATATTAATGCTAATGTTAGCTTAGCATGACAATATTAATGTTAACTTCGCATGCTAATGATAAATTAGCATACTAATGCTAATGTTAGCTTAGCATGCTAATGCTAGCTTAGTATACTCATGCAAATGTTACCTGGTTTCAACAGAGTGACTATTACTCCATTGCTTAAGTTTGCCACTCCTTACACCATTGCGACTCGATTCTACCCTCCTTACTTCATTGCTTACTTAATTCTTCTCACTTTACTCCATTGCTTTCCCGATTACTTGCTACTTCCTCCATTTCTTGATTTCTTCCTTGTTTTCTTGTTTCTTGCTGATTTAATTTTACTTTTGTGGTATTTGTCTTCCTTCAACTGCTTCTAGATTTCTGGATGAATTTAAACCATTCCAACTTCAGCATGTTAAGGTCATTCCATGTCATTCAGTATCATTCAACATCATTCAACACCATTCAATATCATTCAATATCTTTCAATATCATTCATCATCATTCAACATTATTCTAAATTATTCCATAGGTATTCATTCAGCACTCCAGCCTTCACACGCCATTTCCCCAGAAATGGCATTTCTAGTTATTATTATTATTATATTTTATTCCTCGCACTTTTTTGTCCAGCTTCTACTTCCACATTTTTCACCCAATTCACTCCGTTCCAATTTCAAACGATTCCAAATATTCGCGCCAAGAGCGCTTCCATTTTTCTTATTCCCACGATTCACGTGTTACCCGCAATTCCCGATTTCGTACCCGATTTTTCCCCATGTATTCTTAATGGGAGATTCAAAATTTCACATTTCCTTCCACATTTTTCATCCGATTCACTTCGTTCCAATATGTTCCATAATGAGCTTTTCAGTTCCAAAATTCACGCCTTACCCACAATTCACGATTTCGTACCCGAATATTTCCCACATTCTACATTTTTCATTTACTTCCACATTATTCATCCGATTGACTTCGTTCCAACTTCAATATATTCCAGCAATTCAAGCCATGAGCCAGCTTTTCAGTTCCAAAATTCACGCCTTGCCCACAATTCCCGATTTCGTACCAGAATATTTCCCACATTCTACATTTTCCATTTACTTCCACATTATTCATCCAATTGACGTCGTTCCAGCTTCAATATATTCCAGCATTTCAAGCCATTAGCTCTTCCAGCTTTTCAGTTCCAAAATTCACACCTTGCCCACAATTCCTGATTTCGTACCCGAATATTTCCCACATTCTACATTTTCGATTTACTTCCACATTATTCATCCGATTGACGTCGTTTCAACTTCAATATATTCCACCACTTCAAGCCATGAGCTCTTCCAGCTTTTCAGTTCCAAAATTTACGCCTGACCCACAATTCCCGATTTCGTACCCGAATATTTCCCACATTCTACATTTTCCATTTACTTACACATTATTCATCCGATTGACGTCGTTCCAGCTTCAATATATTCCAGCATTTCAAGCCATTAGCTCTTCCAGCTTTTCAGTTCCAAAATTCACGCTTTGCCCACAATTCCCGATTTCGTACCCGAATATTTCCCACATTCTACATTTTCCATTTACTTACACATTATTCATCCGATTGACGTCGTTCCAGCTTCAATATATTCCAGCAATTCAAGCCATGAGCTCTTCCAGCTTTTCAGTTCCAAAATTCACGCCTTACCCACAATTCCCAATTTCGTACCCAAATATTTCCCACATTCTACATTTTCCATTTACTTCCACATTATTTATCCGATTGACTTCGTTCCAACTTCAATATATTCCACCATTTCACGTCATGAGCTCTTCCATCTTACCACCTAACTTACCACGTATGGCGGCCATTTTCCAACTTACCATGCACGGCGGCCATTTTAGACAAATGATATGCCCAGGTTTCTCGCCAACCTGGCCTCCCAAGGCGGTGGCCATTTTGGCCAATTGATTAGGTATGCGTGTGATTCTTGCCAGGATATTCCCCGACCTGAACAGGAAGTGACCAATATCAATAGGAAGTGACCTAATATCAACAGGAAGTGACTTAATTTCAACAGGAAGTGACTTAATTTCAACAGGAAGTGACCTAAAATCAACAGGAAGTGACCTGATTTTAACAGGAAATGACCCGATTTCAACAGGAAGTGACCTGATTTTAACAGGAAGTGACTTCATGTCAACAGGAAGTGACTTAAAATCAACAGGAAGTGACCCGATTTCAACAGGAAGTGTCTTAATTTCAACAGGAAGTGACCTGTTTTTAACAGGAAGTGACCCAATTTCAACAGGAAGTGACCCAATTTTGACAGGAAGTGACCTGATATCAACAGGAAGTGACCCAATTTCAACAGGAAGTGACCCAATTTTGACAGGAAGTGACCTGATATCAACAGGAAGTGACCCAATTTCAACATGAAGTGACCCGATTTCAACAGGAAGTGACCCGATTTCAACAGGAAGTGGCCTGAAATCAACAGGAAGTGAGCATGCTAGTGCTAAGTTAGCATGCTAATGCTAGCTAATGCTAATTCTAGCTGAACATGCTAATGCTATTGCTAGCTTAGCATGCTAATGCTAATGTTAGCTCAGCATGCTAATGCTAATGTTAGCTTAGCATGTGAATGCTAATGTTAGCTTAGCATGCTAATGCTAATGTTAGCTTAGCATGCTAATGCTAAGTTAGCATGCTAATGCTAATGTTAGCTTAGCATGTTAATGCTAAGTTAGCATGCTAATGCTAATGTTAGCTTAGCATGCTAATGCTAATGTTAGCTTAGCATGCTAATGCTAAGTTAGCATGCTAATGCTAATGTTAGCATGCTAATGCTAGTGTTAGCTTAGCATGCTAATGCTAATGTTAGCATGCTAATGCTAATGTTAGCTTAGCATGCCAATGCTAATGTTAGCTTAGAATGCTAATGCTAAGTTAGCATGCTAATGCTAATGTTAGCTTAGCATGCTAATGCTAAGTTAGCACATTAATGCTAATGTTAACTTAGCATGCTAATGCTAGCTTAGTATACTAATGCAAATGTGACCTGATTTCAACAGAGTGACTATTACTCCATTGCTTAAGTTTGCCACTCCTTACACCATTGCGACTCGATTCTACCCTCCTTACTTCATTGCTTACTTAATTCTTCTCACTTTACTCCATTGCTTACCCGATTACTTGCTACTTCGTCCATTTCTTACTTGATTTCTTCCTTGTTTTCTTGTTTCTTGCTGATTTATTTTTACTTTTGTGGTATTTGTCTTCCTTCAACTGCTTCTAGATTTCTGGATGAATTTAAACCATTCCAACTTCAGCATGTTTAGCTCATTCCATGTCATTCAGTATCATTCAACATCATTCAATATCATTCAATATCATTCAATATCTTTCAATATCATTCATCATCATTCAACATTATTCCAAATCATTCCACAGGTATTCATTCAGCTCTCCAGCCTTCACACGCCATTTCCCCAGAAATGGCATTTCTAGTTCTTATTATATTTTATTCCTCGCACTTTTTTGTCCGGTTTCTTCTTCCACATTTTTCACCCGATTCACTCCGTTCCAATTTCAAACGATTCCAAATATTCGCGCCTAGAGCGCTTCCATTTTTCTTATTCCCACGATTCACGTGTTACCCGCAATTCCCGATTTCGTACCCGATTTTTCCCCATGTATTCTTAATGGGAGATTCAAAATTTCACATTTCCTTCCACATTTTTCATCCGATTCACTTCGTTCCAATATGTTCCATAATGAGCTTTTCAGTTCCAAAATTCACGCCTTACCCACAATTCACGATTTCGTACCCGAATATTTCCCACATTCTACATTTTTCATTTACTTCCACATTATTCATCCGATTGACTTCGTTCCAACTTCAATATATTCCAGCAATTCAAGCCATGAGCCAGCTTTTCAGTTCCAAAATTCACGCCTTGCCCACAATTCCCGATTTCGTACCAGAATATTTCCCACATTCTACATTTTCCATTTACTTCCACATTATTCATCCAATTGACGTCGTTCCAGCTTCAATATATTCCAGCATTTCAAGCCATTAGCTCTTCCAGCTTTTCAGTTCCAAAATTCACACCTTGCCCACAATTCCTGATTTCGTACCCGAATATTTCCCACATTCTACATTTTCGATTTACTTCCACATTATTCATCCGATTGACGTCGTTTCAACTTCAATATATTCCACCACTTCAAGCCATGAGCTCTTCCAGCTTTTCAGTTCCAAAATTTACGCCTGACCCACAATTCCCGATTTCGTACCCGAATATTTCCCACATTCTACATTTTCCATTTACTTACACATTATTCATCCGATTGACGTCGTTCCAGCTTCAATATATTCCAGCATTTCAAGCCATTAGCTCTTCCAGCTTTTCAGTTCCAAAATTCACGCTTTGCCCACAATTCCCGATTTCGTACCCGAATATTTCCCACATTCTACATTTTCCATTTACTTACACATTATTCATCCGATTGACGTCGTTCCAGCTTCAATATATTCCAGCAATTCAAGCCATGAGCTCTTCCAGCTTTTCAGTTCCAAAATTCACGCCTTACCCACAATTCCCAATTTCGTACCCAAATATTTCCCACATTCTACATTTTCCATTTACTTCCACATTATTTATCCGATTGACTTCGTTCCAACTTCAATATATTCCACCATTTCACGTCATGAGCTCTTCCATCTTACCACCTAACTTACCACGTATGGCGGCCATTTTCCAACTTACCATGCACGGCGGCCATTTTAGACAAATGATATGCCCAGGTTTCTCGCCAACCTGGCCTCCCAAGGCGGTGGCCATTTTGGCCAATTGATTAGGTATGCGTGTGATTCTTGCCAGGATATTCCCCGACCTGAACAGGAAGTGACCAATATCAATAGGAAGTGACCTAATATCAACAGGAAGTGACTTAATTTCAACAGGAAGTGACTTAATTTCAACAGGAAGTGACCTAAAATCAACAGGAAGTGACCTGATTTTAACAGGAAATGACCCGATTTCAACAGGAAGTGACCTGATTTTAACAGGAAGTGACTTCATGTCAACAGGAAGTGACTTAAAATCAACAGGAAGTGACCCGATTTCAACAGGAAGTGTCTTAATTTCAACAGGAAGTGACCTGTTTTTAACAGGAAGTGACCCAATTTCAACAGGAAGTGACCCAATTTTGACAGGAAGTGACCTGATATCAACAGGAAGTGACCCAATTTCAACAGGAAGTGACCCAATTTTGACAGGAAGTGACCTGATATCAACAGGTAGTGACCCAATTTCAACATGAAGTGACCCGATTTCAACAGGAAGTGACCCGATTTCAACAGGAAGTGGCCTGAAATCAACAGGAAGTGAGCATGCTAGTGCTAAGTTAGCATGCTAATGCTAGCTAATGCTAATTCTAGCTGAACATGCTAATGCTATTGCTAGCTTAGCATGCTAATGCTAATGTTAGCTCAGCATGCTAATGCTAATGTTAGCTTAGCATGTGAATGCTAATGTTAGCTTAGCATGCTAATGCTAATGTTAGCTTAGCATGCTAATGCTAAGTTAGCACATTAATGCTAATGTTAACTTAGCATGCTAATGCTAGCTTAGTATACTAATGCAAATGTGACCTGATTTCAACAGAGTGACTATTACTCCATTGCTTAAGTTTGCCACTCCTTACACCATTGCGACTCGATTCTACCCTCCTTACTTCATTGCTTACTTAATTCTTCTCACTTTACTCCATTGCTTACCCGATTACTTGCTACTTCGTCCATTTCTTACTTGATTTCTTCCTTGTTTTCTTGTTTCTTGCTGATTTATTTTTACTTTTGTGGTATTTGTCTTCCTTCAACTGCTTCTAGATTTCTGGATGAATTTAAACCATTCCAACTTCAGCATGTTTAGCTCATTCCATGTCATTCAGTATCATTCAACATCATTCAATATCATTCAATATCATTCAATATCTTTCAATATCATTCATCATCATTCAACATTATTCCAAATCATTCCACAGGTATTCATTCAGCTCTCCAGCCTTCACACGCCATTTCCCCAGAAATGGCATTTCTAGTTCTTATTATATTTTATTCCTCGCACTTTTTTGTCCGGTTTCTTCTTCCACATTTTTCACCCGATTCACTCCGTTCCAATTTCAAACGATTCCAAATATTCGCGCCTAGAGCGCTTCCATTTTTCTTATTCCCACGATTCACGTGTTACCCGCAATTCCCGATTTCGTACCCGATTTTTCCCCATGTATTCTTAATGGGAGATTCAAAATTTCACATTTCCTTCCACATTTTTCATCCGATTCACTTCGTTCCAACCAATATGTTCCATCATGAGCTTTTCAGTTCCAAAATTCACGCCTTACCCACAATTCACGATTTCGTACCCGAATATTTCCCACATTCTACATTTTTCATTTACTTCCACATTATTCATCCGATTGACTTCGTTCCAACTTCAATATATTCCAGCAATTCAAGCCATGAGCTCTTCCAGCTTTTCAGTTCCAAAATTCACGCCTTACCCACAATTCCCGATTTCGTACCCGCACATTACCCACATTCTACATTTTCCATTTACTTCCACATTATTCATCCAATTGACGTCGTTCCAGCTTCAATATATTCCACAATTTCAAGCCATTAGCTCTTCCAGCTTTTCAGTTCCAAAATTCACGGCTTGCCCACAATTCCCGATTTCGTACCTGAATATTTCCCACATTCTATATTTCACATTTACTTACACATTATTCATCCGATTGACTTCGTTCCAACTTCAATATATTCCAGCAATTCAAGCCATGAGCTCTTCCAGCTTTTCAGTTCCAAAATTCACACCTTGCCCACAATTCCGGATTTCGTACCCGAATATTTCCCACATTCTACATTTTTCATTTACTTCCACATTATTCATCCGATTGACTTCGTTCCAACTTCAATATATTCCAGCAATTCAAGCCATAAGCTCTTCCAGCTTTTCAGTTCCAAAATTCATGCCTTACCCACAATTCCCGATTTCGTACCCGAATATTTCCCACATTCTACATTTCACATTTACTTCGACATTTTTCATCCAATTGACGTCGTTTCAACTTCAATCTATTCCACCAATTCAAGCCATGAGCTCTTCCTGCTTTTCAGTTCCAAAATTCCCGCCTTACCCACAATTCCCAATTTCGTACCCAAATATTTCCCACATTCTACATTTTCCATTTACTTCCACATTATTTATCCGATTGACTTCGTTCCAACTTCAATATATTCCACCATTTCACGTCATGAGCTCTTCCATCTTACCACCTAACTTACCACGTATGGCGGCCATTTTCCAACTTACCATGCACGGCGGCCATTTTAGACAAATGATATGCCCAGGTTTCTCGCCAACCAGGCCTCCCAAGGCGGTGGCCATTTTGGCCAATTGATTAGGTATGCGTGTGATTCTTGCCAGGATATTCCCCGACCTGAACAGGAAGTGACCAATATCAACAGGAAGTGACCTCATATCAACAGGAAGTGACTTAATCTCAACAGGAAGTGACTTAATCTCAACAGGAAGTGACCTAAAATCAACAGGAAGTGACCTGATTTTAACAGGAAATGACCCGATTTCAACAGGAAGTGACCTGATTTTAACAGGAAGTGACCTCATATCAACAGGAAGTGACTTAAAATCAACAGGAAGTGACCGATATCAACAGGAAGTGACTTAATTTCAACAGGAAGTGGCCTAAAATCAACAGGAAGTGACCTGTTTTTAACAGGAAGTGACCCGATTTCAACAGGAAGTGACCCAATTTTGACAGGAAGTGACCTGATATCAACAGGAAGTGACCCAATTTCAACAGGAAGTGACCCAATTTTGACAGGAAGTGACCTGATATCAACAGGAAGTGACCCAATTTCAACAGGAAGTGACCCGATTTCAACAGGAAGTGACCCGATTTCAACAGGAAGTGGCCTGAAATCAACAGGAAGTGAGCATGCTAGTGCTAAGTTAGCATACTAATGCTAGCTAATGCTAATGCTAGCTGAACATGCTAATGCTATTGCTAGCTTAGCATGCTAATGCTAATGTTAGCTCAGCATGCTAATGCTAATGTTAGCTTAGCATGTGAATGCTAATGTTAGCTTAGCATGCTAATGCTAATGTTAGCTTAGCATGCTAATGCTAAGTTAGCATGCTAATGCTAATGTTAGCTTAGCATGTTAATGCTAAGTTAGAATGCTAATGCTAATGTTAGCTTAGCATGCTAATGCTAATGCTAAGTTAGCATGCTAATGCTAATGTTAGCATGCTAATGTTAGCTTAGCATGCTAATGTTAATGTTAGCATGCTAATGGTAATGTTAGCTTAGCATGCCAATGCTAATGTTAGCTTAGAATGCTAATGCTAAGTTAGCATGCTAATGCTAATGTTAGCTTAGCATGCTAATGCTAAGTTAGCATATTAATGCTAATGTTAACTTAGCATGCTAATGCTAGCTTAGTATACTAATGCAAATGTGACCTGATTTCAACAGAGTGACTATTACTCCATTGCTTAAGTTTGCCACTCCTTACACCATTGCGACTCGATTCTACCCTCCTTACTTCATTGCGTACTTAATTCTTCTCACTTTACTCCATTGCTTACCCGATTACTTGCTACTTCCTCCATTTCTTACTTGATTCCTTCCTTGTTTTCATGTTTCTTGCTGATTTATTTTTACTTTTGTGGTATTTATCTTCCTTCAACTGCTTCTAGATTTCTGGATGAATTTAAACCATTCCAACTTCAGCATGTTAAGCTCATTCCATGTCATTCAGTATCATTCAATATCATTCAATATCATTCAATATCTTTCAATATCATTCATCATCATTCAACATTATTCCAAATCATTCCACAGGTATTCATTCAGCTCTCCAGCCTTCACACGCCATTTCCCCAGAAATGGCATTTCTAGTTATTATTATTCTTATATTTTATTCCTCGCACTTTTTTGTCCAGCTTCTACTTCCACATTTTTCACCCGATTCACTCCGTTCCAATTTCAAACGATTCCAAATATTCGTGCCTACATCGCTTCCATTTTTCTTATTCCCACGATTCACGTGTTACCCGCAATTCCCGATTTCGTACCCGATTTTTCCCCATGTATTCTTAATGGGAGATTCAAAATTTCACATTTCCTTCCACATTTTTCATCCGATTCACTTCGTTCCAAGTTCAATATGTTCCATCATGAGCTCTTCCAGCTTTTCAGTTCCAAAATTCACGCCTTACCCACAATTCACGATTTCGTACCCGAATTTTTCCCACATTCTACATTTTTCATTTACTTCCACATTATTCATCCGATTGACTTCGTTCCCACTTCAATATATTCCAGCAATTCAAGCCATGAGCTCTTCCAGCTTTTCAGTTCCAAAATTCACGCCTTGCCCACAATTACCGATTTCGTACCCGAATATTTCCCACATTCTACATTTTCCATTTACTTACACATTATTCATCCGATTGACGTCGTTCCAGCTTCAATATATTCCAGCAATTCAAGCCATGAGCTCTTCCAGTTTTTCAGTTTCAAAATTCACACCTTTCCCACAATTCCGGATTTCGTACCCGAATATTTCCCACATTCTATACTTCACATTTACTTCCACATTATTCATCCGATTGACTTCGTTCCAACTTCAATATATTCCAGCAATTCAAGCCATGAGCTCTTCCAGCTTTTCAGTTCCAAAATTCATGCCTTACCCACAATTTCCGATTTCGTACCCGAATATTTCCCACATTCTACATTTCACATTTACTTCGACATTTTTCATCCGATTGACGTCGTTTCAACTTCAATATATTTCACCAATTCAAGCCATGAGCTCTTCCAGCTTTTCAGTTCCAAAATTCACGCCTTACCCACAATTCCCAAATTCGTACCCGAATATTTCCCACATTCTACATTTCACATTTACTTCGACATTTTTCAACCGATTGACGTCGTTTCAACTTCAATATATTCCACCAATTCAAGCCATGAGCTCTTCCAGCTTTTCAGTTCCAAAATTCACGCCTTACCCACAATTCCCAATTTCGTACCCAAATATTTCCCACATTCTACATTTTCCATTTACTTCCACATTATTTATCCGATTGACTTCGTTCCAACTTCAATATATTCCACCATTTCACTTCATGAGCTCTTCCATCTTACCACCTAACTTACCACGTATGGCGGCCATTTTCCAACTTACCATGCACGGCGGCCATTTTAGACAAATGATATGCCCAGGTTTCTCGCCAACCTGGCCTCCCAAGGCGGTGGCCATTTTGGCCAATTGATTAGGTATGCGTGTGATTCTTGCCAGGATATTCGCCGACCTGAACAGGAAGTGACCAATATCAACAGGAAGTGACCTCATATCAACAGGAAGTGATTTAATTTCAACAGGAAGTGACTTAATTTCAACAGGAAGTGACCTAAAATCAACAGGAAGTGACCTGATTTTAACAGGAAATGACCCGATTTCAACAGGAAGTGACCTGATTTTAACAGGAAGTGACTTCATGTCAACAGGAAGTGACTTAAAATCAACAGGAAGTGACCCGATTTCAACAGGAAGTGACTTAATTTCAACAGGAAGTGACCTAAAATCAACAGGAAGTGACCTGTTTTTAACAGGAAGTGACCCAATTTCAACAGGAAGTGACCCAATTTTGACAGGAAGTGACCTGATATCAACAGGAAGTGACCCAATTTCAACAGGAAGTGACCCAATTTTGAGAGGAAGTGACCTGATATCAACAGGAAGTGACCCAATTTCAACAGGAAGTGACCCGATTTCAACAGGAAGTGACCCGATTTCAACAGGAAGTGGCCTGAAATCAACAGGAAGTGAGCATGCTAGTGCTAAGTTAGCATGCTAATGCTAGCTAATGCTAATTCTAGCTGAACATGCTAATGCTATTGCTAGCTTAGCATGCTAATGCTAATGTTAGCTCAGCATGCTAATGCTAATGTTAGCTTAGCATGTGAATGCTAATGTTAGCTTAGCATGCTAATGCTAATGTTAGCCTAGCATGCTAATGCTAAGTTAGCATGCTAATGCTAATGTTAGCTTAGCATGTTAATGCTAAGTTAGCATGCTAATGCTAATGTTTGCTTAGCATGCTAATGCTAATGTTAGCTTAGCATGCTAATGCTAATGCTAAGTTAGCATGCTAATGCTAATGTTAGCTTAGCATGCTAATGCTAATGTTAGCATGCTAATGCTAATGTTAGCTTAGCATGCCAATGCTAATGTTAGCTTAGAATGCTAATGCTAAGTTAGCATGCTAATGCTAATGTTAGCTTAGCATGCTAATGCTAAGTTAGCACATTAATGCTAATGTTAACTTAGCATGCTAATGCTAGCTTAGTATACTAATGCAAATGTGACCTGATTTCAACAGAGTGACTATTACTCCATTGCTTAAGTTTGCCACTCCTTACACCATTGCGACTCGATTCTACCCTCCTTACTTCATTGCTTACTTAATTCTTCTCACTTTACTCCATTGCTTACCCGATTACTTGCTACTTCGTCCATTTCTTACTTGATTTCTTCCTTGTTTTCTTGTTTCTTGCTGATTTATTTTTACTTTTGTGGTATTTGCTTCCTTCAACTGCTTCTAGATTTCTGGATGAATTTAAACCATTCCAACTTCAGCATGTTTAGCTCATTCCATGTCATTCAGTATCATTCAACATCATTCAATATCATTCAATATCATTCAATATCTTTCAATATCTTTCAATATCATTCATCATCATTCAACATTATTCCAAATCATTCCACAGGTATTCATTCAGCTCTCCAGCCTTCACACGCCATTTCCCCAGAAATGGCATTTCTAGTTATTATTATTATTATATTTTATTCCTCGCACTTTTTTGTCCAGTTTCTTCTTCCACATTTTTCACCCGATTCACTCCGTTCCAATTTCAAACGATTCCAAATATTCACGCCTACAGCGCTTCCATTTTTCTTATTCCCACGATTCACGTGTTACCCACAATTCCCGATTTCGTACCCGATTTTTCCCCATTTATTCTTAATGGGAGATTAAAAATTTCACATTTCCTTCCACATTTTTCATCCGATTCACTTCGTTCCAACTTCAATATGTTCCATAATGAGCTTTTCAGTTCCAAAATTCACGCCTTACCCACAATTCACGATTTCGTACCCGAATATTTCCCACATTCTACATTTTCCATTTACTTACACATTATTCATCCGATTGACTTCGTTCCAACTTCAATATATTCCAGCAATTCAAGCCATGAGCTCTTCCAGCTTTTCAGTTCCAAAATTTACGCCTGACCCACAATTCCCGATTTCGTACCCGAATATTTCCCACATTCTACATTTTCCATTTACTTACACATTATTCATCCGATTGACGTCGTTCCAGCTTCAATATATTCCAGCATTTCAAGCCATTAGCTCTTCCAGCTTTTCAGTTCCAAAATTCACGCCTTGCCCACAATTCCCGATTTCGTACCCGAATATTTCCCACATTCTACATTTTCCATTTACTTACACATTATTCATCCGATTGACGTCGTTCCAGCTTCAATATATTCCAGCAATTCAAGCCATGAGCTCTTCCAGCTTTTCAGTTCCAAAATTCACACCTTGCCCACAATTCCGGATTTCGTACCCGAATATTTCCCACATTCTATATTTCACATTTACTTCCACATTAGTCATCCGATTGACTTCGTTCCAACTTCAATATATTCCAGCAATTCAAGCCATGAGCTCTTCCAGCTTTTCAGTTCCAAAATTCATGCCTTACCCACAATTCCCGATTTCGTACCCGAATATTTCCCACATTCTACATTTTCCATTTACTTACACATTATTCATCCGATTGACGTCGTTCCAGCTTCAATATATTCCACCAATTCAAGCCATGAGCTCTTCCAGCTTTTCAGTTCCAAAATTCACGCCTTACCCACAATTCCCAATTTCGTACCCAAATATTTCCCACATTCTACATTTTCCATTTACTTCCACATTATTTATCCGATTGACGTCGTTCCAGCTTCAATATATTCCAGCAATTCAAGCCATGAGCTCTTCCAGCTTTTCAGTTCCAAAATTCACACCTTGCCCACAATTCCGGATTTCGTTCCCGAATATTTCCCACATTCTATATTTCACATTTACTTCCACATTAGTCATCCGATTGACTTCGTTCCAACTTCAATATATTCCACCATTTCACGTCATGAGCTCTTCCATCTTACCACCTAACTTACCACGTATGGCGGCCATTTTCCAACTTACCATGCACGGCGGCCATTTTAGACAAATGATATGCCCAGGTTTCTCGCCAACCTGGCCTCCCAAGGCGGTGGCCATTTTGGCCAATTGATTAGGTATGCGTGTGATTCTTGCCAGGATATTCCCCGACCTGAACAGGAAGTGACCAATATCAACAGGAAGTGACCTCATATCAACAGGAAGTGACTTAATTTAAACAGGAAGTGACTTAATTTCAACAGGAAGTGACCTAAAATCAACAGGAAGTGACCTGATTTTAACAGGAAATGACCCGATTTCAACAGGAAGTGACCTGATTTTAACAGGAAGTGACTTCATGTCAACAGGAAGTGACTTAAAATCAACAGGAAGTGACCCGATTTCAACAGGAAGTGACCTAAAATCAACAGGAAGTGACCTGTTTTTAACAGGAAGTGACCCAATTTCAACAGGAAGTGACCCAATTTTGACAGGAAGTGACCTGATATCAACAGGAAGTGACCCAATTTTGACAGGAAGTGACCCGATTTCAACAGGAAGTGACCCGATTTCAACAGGAAGTGGCCTGAAATCAACAGGAAGTGAGCATGCTAGTGCTAAGTTAGCATGCTAATGCTAGCTAATGCTAATTCTAGCTGAACATGCTAATGCTATTGCTAGCTTAGCATGCTAATGCTGATGTTAGCTCAGAATGCTAATGCTAATGTTAGCTTAGCATGTGAATGCTAATGTTAGCTTAGCATGCTAATGCTAATGTTAGCCTAGCATGCTAATGCTAAGTTAGCATGCTAATGCTAATGTTAGCTTAGCATGTTAATGCTAAGTTAGCATGCTAATGCTAATGTTAGCTTAGCATGCTAATGCTAATGTTAGCTTAGCATGCTAATGCTAATGTTAGCTTAGCATGCTAATGCTAATGTTAGCCTAGCATGCTAATGCTAAGTTAGCATGCTAATGCTAATGTTAGCTTAGCATGTTAATGCTAAGTTAGCATGCTAATGCTAATGTTAGCTTAGCATGCTAATGCTAATGCTAAGTTAGCATGCTAATGCTAATGTTAGCATGCTAATGCTAATGTTAGCTTAGCATGCTAATGCTAATGTTAGCATGCTAATGCTAATGTTAGCTTAGCATGCCAATGCTAATGTTAGCTTAGAATGCTAATGCTAAGTTAGCATGCTAATGCTAATGTTAGCTTAGCATGCTAATGCTAAGTTAGCACATTAATGCTAATGTTAACTTAGCATGCTAATGCTAGCTTAGTATACTAATGCAAATGTGACCTGATTTCAACAGAGTGACTATTACTCCATTGCTTAAGTTTGCCACTCCTTACACCATTGCGACTCGATTCTACCCTCCTTACTTCATTGCTTACTTAATTCTTCTCACTTTACTCCATTGCTTACCCGATTACTTGCTACTTCGTCCATTTCTTACTTGATTTCTTCCTTGTTTTCTTGTTTCTTGCTGATTTATTTTTACTTTTGTGGTATTTGTCTTCCTTCAACTGCTTCTAGATTTCTGGATGAATTTAAACCATTCCAACTTCAGCATGTTTAGCTCATTCCATGTCATTCAGTATCATTCAACATCATTCAATATCATTCAATATCTTTCAATATCTTTCAATATCATTCATCATCATTCACCATTATACCAAATCATTCCACAGGTATTCATTCAGCTCTCCAGCCTTCACACGCCATTTCCCCAGAAATGGCATTTCTAGTTCTTATTCTTATTCTATTTTATTCCTCGCACTTTTTTGTCCTGTTTCTACTTCCACATTTTTCACCCGATTCACTCCGTTCCAATTTCAAATGATTCCAAATATTCGCGCCTACATCGCTTCCATTTTTCTTATTCCCACGATTCACGTGTTACCCGCAATTCCCGATTTCGTACCCGATTTTTCCCCATGTATTCTTAATGGGAGATTCTAAATTTCACATTTCCTTCCACATTTTTCATCCGATTCACTTCGTTCCAACTTCAATATGTTCCATCATGAGCTCTTCCAGCTTTTCAGTTCCAAAATTCACACCTTACCAACAATTCACGATTTCGTACCCGAATATTTCCCACATTCTACATTTTTCATTTACTTCCACATTATTCATCCGATTGACGTCGTTCCAACTTCAATGTATTCCAGCAATTCAAGCCATGAGCTCTTCCAGCTTTTCAGTTCCAAAATTCATGCCTTACCCACAATTCCCGATTTCGTACCCGCATATTTCCCACATTCTACATTTCACATTTACTTCGACATTTTTCATCCGATTGATGTCGTTTCAACTTCAATATATTCCACCAATTCAAGCCATGAGCTCTTCCAGCTTTTCAGTTCCAAAATTCATGCCTTACCCACAATTCCTGATTTCGTACCCGCACATTACCCATATTCTACATTTTCCATTTACTTCCACATCATTCATCCAATTAACGTCGTTCCAACTTCAATATATTCCAGCATTTCAAGCCATTAGCTCTTCCAGCTTTTCAGTTCCAAAATTCACGCCTTGCCCACAATTCCCGATTTCATACCCGAATATTTCCCACATTCAACATTTTCCATTTACTTACACATTATTCATCCGATTGACGTCGTTCCAGCTTCAATATATTCCAGCAATTCAAGCCATGAGCTCTTCCAGCTTTTCAGTTCCAAAATTCACACCTTGCCCACAATTCCGGATTTGGTACCCGAATATTTCCCACATTCTATATTTCACATTTACTTCCACATTATTCATCCGATTGACTTCGTTCCAACTTCAATATATTCCAGCAATTCAAGCCATGAGCTCTTCCAGCTTTTCAGTTCCAAAATTCATGCCTTACCCACAATTCCCGATTTTGTACCCGAATATTTCCCACATTCTACATTTCACATTTACTTCGACATTTTTCATCCGATTGACGTCGTTTCAACTTCAATATATTCCACCAATTCAAGCCATGAGCTCTTCCAGCTTTTCAGTTCCAAAATTCACGCCTTACCCACAATTCCCGATTTCGTACCCAAATATTTCCCACATTCTACATTTTCCATTTACTTCCACATTATTTATCCGATTGACTTCGTTCCAACTTCAATATATTCCACCATTTCACGTCATGAGCTCTTTCATCTTACCACCGAACTTACCACGCATGGCGGCCATTTTCCAACTTACCATGCACGGCGGCCATTTTAGACAAATGATATGCCCAGGTTTCTCGCCAACCTGGCCTCCCAAGGCGGTGGCCATTTTGGCCAATTGATTAGGTATGCGTGTGATTCTTGCCAGGTAATTCCCCGACCTGAACAGGAAGTGACCAATATCAACAGGAAGTGACCTCATATCCACAGGAAGTGACTTAATTTCAGCAGGAAGTGACCTAAAATCAACAGGAAGTGACCTAAAATCAACAGGAAGTGACCTGATTTTAACAGGAAATGACCCGATTTCAACAGGAAGTGACCTGATTTTAACAGGAAGTGACGTCATATCAACAGGAAGTGACTTAAAATCAACAGGAAGTGACCTGATTTCAACAGGAAGTGACTTAATTTCAACAGGAAGTGACCTAAAATCAACAGGAAGTGACCTGTTTTTAACAGGAAGTGACCCGATTTCAACAGGAAGTGACCCGATTTCAATAGGAAGTGACCCAATTTTGACAGGAAGTGACCTGATATCAACAGGAAGTGACTTAAAATCAACAGGAAGTGACCCAGTTTCAACAGGAAGTGACCCGAATTCAACAGGAAGTGACCCGATTTCAACAGGAAGTGGCCTGAAATCAACAGGAAGTGAGCATGCTAGTACTAAGCTAGCATGCTAATGCTAATGTTAGCTTAGCATGCTAATGCTAAGTTAGCATGCTAATTCTAATGTTAGCTTAGCATGCTAATGCTAAGTTAGCATGCTAATGCTAATGTTAGCATGCTAACATTAGAATTAAACCATTCCAACTTCAGCATGTTAAGCTCATTCCATGTCATTCAGTATCATTCAACATCATTCAAAACCATTCAATATCATTCAATATCTTTCAATATCATTCATCATCATTCAACATTATTCCAAATCATTCCACAGGTATTCATTCAGCTCTCCAGCCTTCACACGCCATTTCCCCAGAAATGGCATTTCTAGTTGTGTGAAGGCTGGAGGCCTTCACACATATGTTATTCTACACCATTCCCGTTATTCTTATTGTGTGAAGGCTGGAGGCCTTCACACATATGTTATTCTACACCATTCCCGTTATTCTTATTCTTATTATTATTATTCTTATATTTTATTCCTCGCACTTTTTTGTCCAGCTTCTACTTCCACATTTTTCACCCGATTCACTCCGTTCCAATTTCAAACGATTCCAAATATTCGTGCCTACATCGCTTCCATTTTTCTTATTCCCACGATTCACGTGTTACCCGCAATTCCCGATTTCGTACCCGATTTTTCCCCATGTATTCTTAATGGGAGATTCAAAATTTCACATTTCCTTCCACATTTTTCATCCGATTCACTTCGTTCCAAGTTCAATATGTTCCATCATGAGCTCTTCCAGCTTTTCAGTTCCAAAATTCACGCCTTACCCACAATTCACGATTTCGTACCCGAATTTTTCCCACATTCTACATTTTTCATTTACTTCCACATTATTCATCCAATTGACTTCGTTCCAACTTCAATATATTCCAGCAATTCAAGCCATGAGCTCTTCCAGCTTTTCAGTTCCAAAATTCACGCCTTACCCACAATTCACGATTTCGTACCCGAATATTTCCCACATTCTACATTTTTCATTTACTTCCACATTATTCATCCGATTGACTTCGTTCCCACTTCAATATATTCCAGCAATTCAAGCCATGAGCTCTTCCAGCTTTTCAGTTCCAAAATTCACGCCTTGCCCACAATTACCGATTTCGTACCCGAATATTTCCCACATTCTACATTTTCCATTTACTTACACATTATTCATCCGATTGACGTCGTTCCAGCTTCAATATATTCCAGCAATTCAAGCCATGAGCTCTTCCAGTTTTTCAGTTTAAAAATTCACACCTTTCCCACAATTCCGGATTTCGTACCCGAATATTTCCCACATTCTATACTTCACATTTACTTCCACATTATTCATCCGATTGACTTCGTTCCAACTTCAATATATTCCAGCAATTCAAGCCATGAGCTCTTCCAGCTTTTCAGTTCCAAAATTCATGCCTTACCCACAATTTCCGATTTCGTACCCGAATATTTCCCACATTCTACATTTCACATTTACTTCGACATTTTTCATCCGATTGACGTCGTTTCAACTTCAATATATTTCACCAATTCAAGCCATGAGCTCTTCCAGCTTTTCAGTTCCAAAATTCACGCCTTACCCACAATTCCCAAATTCGTACCCAAATATTTCCCACATTCTACATTTTCCATTTACTTCCACATTATTTATCCGATTGACTTCGTTCCAACTTCAATATATTCCACCATTTCACGTCATGAGCTCTTCCATCTTAGCACCTTACTTACAACACATGGCGGCCATTTTCCAAATTACCATGAATGGCGGCCATTTTAGATAAATGATTAGATATGCCCAGGATTCTCGCCAACCTGGACCCACAGGCCGGCGGCCATCTTGGCCAATGGTTTAGGGACGCCCAGGATTTCCGCCACGTCGTCCACCGGTGGCGGCGGCCATCTTGCCCAATTGATTCGGGACGCCTAGGATTTCCGCCACGTCGTCCACCGGTGGCGGCGGCCATCTTGGCCAATTGATTCGGGACGCCTAGGATTTCCGCCACGTCGTCCACCGGGGGCGGCGGCCATCTTGGCCAATTGATTAGGGACGCCTAGGATTTCCGCCATTTCGACCTAATTTCAATAGGAAGTGACCTAAAATCAACAGGAAGTGACCTGATTTTAACAGGAATTGACCCGATTTCAACAGGAAGTGACCTGATTTTAACAGGAAGTGACCTGATTTTAACAGGAAGTGACCTCATATCAACAGGAAGTGACCTCATATCAACAGGAAGTGACCCGATTTCAACAGGAAGTGACCTCATATCAACAGGAAGTGACCTCATATCAACAGGAAGTGACCCGATTTCAACAGGAAGTGACCCAATTCCAACAGGAAGTGGCCTGAAATCAACAGGAAGTGACCTGATTTTAACAGGAAGTGACCTGATTTTAACAGGAAGTGACCTCATATCAACAGGAACTGACCTCATATCAACAGGAAGTGACCTAAAATCAACAGGAAGTGACCTCATATCAACAGGAAGTGACCTAAAATCAACAGGAAGTGACCCAATTTCAACAGGAAGTGGCCTGAAATCAACAGGAAGTGAGCATGCTAGTGCTAAGTTAGCATGCTAATGCTAACTAATGCTTATGCTAGCTGAACATGCTAATGCTATTGCTAGCTTAGCATGTTAATGCTAATGTTAGCTCAGTATGCTAATGCTAAGTTAGCATGCTAATGCTAATGTTAGCTTAGCATGCCAATGCTGATGTTAGCTTAGCATGCTAATGCTAATGTTAGCTTAGCATGTTAATGCTAATGTTACCATGTTAATGCTAATGTTATCATGCTAATGCTAATGTTAGCTTAGCATGCTAATGCTAATGTTAGCTTAGAATGCTAATGCTAATGCTCAGTTAGCATGCTAATGCTAATGTAAGCTTAGCATGCTAATGCTAAGTTAGAATATTAATGCTAATGTTAGCTTAGCATGACAATATTAATGTTAACTTCGCATGCTAATGATAAATTAGCATACTAATGCTAATGTTAGCTTAGCATGCTAATGCTAGCTTAGTATACTCATGCAAATGTTACCTGGTTTCAACAGAGTGACTATTACTCCATTGCTTAAGTTTGCCACTCCTTACACCATTGCGACTCGATTCTACCCTCCTTACTTCATTGCTTACTTAATTCTTCTCACTTTACTCCATTGCTTTCCCGATTACTTGCTACTTCCTCCATTTCTTGATTTCTTCCTTGTTTTCTTGTTTCTTGCTGATTTAATTTTACTTTTGTGGTATTTGTCTTCCTTCAACTGCTTCTAGATTTCTGGATGAATTTAAACCATTCCAACTTCAGCATGTTAAGGTCATTCCATGTCATTCAGTATCATTCAACATCATTCAACACCATTCAATATCATTCAATATCTTTCAATATCATTCATCATCATTCAACATTATTCTAAATTATTCCACAGGTATTCATTCAGCACTCCAGCCTTCACACGCCATTTCCCCAGAAATGGCATTTCTAGTTATTATTGTGTGAAGGCTGGAGGCCTTCACACATATGTTATTCTACACCATTCCCGTTATTCTTATTATTATTATTATTATTATTCTTATTCTTATATTTTATTCCTCGCACTTTTTTGTCCAGTTTCTTCTTCCACATTTTTCACCCGATTCACTCCGTTCCAATTTCAAACGATTCCAAATATTCGCGCCTAGAGCGCTTCCATTTTTCTTATTCCCACGATTCACGTGTTACCCGCAATTCCCGATTTCGTACCCGATTTTTCCCCATGTATTCTTAATGGGAGATTCAAAATTTCACATTTCCTTCCACAGTTTTCATCCGATTCACTTCGTTCCAACTTCAATATGTTCCATCATGAGCTCTTCCAGCTTTTCAGTTCCAAAATTCACGCCTTACCCACAATTCACGATTTCGTACCCGAATATTTCCCACATTCTACATTTTTCATTTACTTCCACATTATTCATCCGATTGACTTCGTTCCAACTTCAATATATTCCAGCAATTCAAGCCATGAGCTCTTCCAGCTTTTCAGTTCCAAAATTCACGCCTTGCCCACAATTCCCGATTTCGTACCCGCACATTACCCACATTCTACATTTTCCATTTACTTCCACATTATTCATCCAATTGACGTCGTTCCAGCTTCAATATATTCCAGCATTTCAAGCCATTAGCTCTTCCAGCTTTTCAGTTCCAAAATTCACGCCTTGCCCACAATTCCCGATTTTGTACCCGAATATTTCCCACATTCTACATTTTCCATTTACTTACACATTATTCATCCGATTGATGTCGTTCCAGCTTCAATATATTCCAGCAATTCAAGCCATGAGCTCTTCCAGCTTTTCAGTTCCAAAATTCACACCTTGCCCACAATTCCGGATTTCGTACCCGAATATTTCCCACATTCTATATGTCACATTTACTTACACATTATTCATCCGATTGACTTCGTTCCAACTTCAATATATTCCAGCAATTCAAGCCATGAGCTCTTCCAGCTTTTCAGTTCCAAAATTCATGCCTTACCCACAATTCCCGATTTCGTACCCGAATATTTCCCACATTCTACATTTCACATTTACTTCGACATTTTTCATCCGATTGACGTTGTTTCAACTTCAATATATTCCACCAATTCAAGCCATGAGCTCTTCCAGCTTTTCAGTTCCAAAATTCCCGCCTTACCCACAATTCCCAATTTCGTACCCAAATATTTCCCACATTCTACATTTTCCATTTACTTCCACATTATTTATCCGATTGACTTCGTTCCAACTTCAATATATTCCACCATTTCACGTCATGAGCTCTTCCATCTTACCACCTAATTTACCACGTATGGCGGCCATTTTCCAACTTACCATGCACGGCGGCCATTTTAGACAAATGATATGCCCAGGTTTCTC
This sequence comes from Festucalex cinctus, assembly GCF_051991245.1. NCBI lineage: Eukaryota > Metazoa > Chordata > Actinopteri > Syngnathiformes > Syngnathidae > Festucalex > Festucalex cinctus. The sequence goes on from NC_135425.1 coordinate 2,461,613, forward strand.
GCCAACCTGGCCTCCCAAGGCGGTGGCCATTTTGGCCAATTGATTAGGTATGCGTGTGATTCTTGCCAGGATATTCCCCGACCTGAACAGGAAGTGACCAATATCAATAGGAAGTGACCTCACATCAACAGGAAGTGACTTAATCTCAACAGGAAGTGACTTAATTTCAACAGGAAGTGACCTAAAATCAACAGGAAGTGACCTGATTTTAATAGGAAATGACCCGATTTCAACAGGAAGTGACCTGATTTTAACAGGAAGTGACCTCATATCAACAGGAAGTGACTTAAAATCAACAGGAAGTGACCCGATTTCAACAGGAAGTGACTTAATTTCAACAGGAAGTGGCCTAAAATCAACAGGAAGTGACCTGTTTTTAACAGGAAGTGACCCAATTTTAACAGGAAGTGACCCGATTTCAACAGGAAGTGACCTGATATCAACAGGAAGTGACCCAATTTCAACAGGAAGTGACCCAATTTTGACAGGAAGTGACCTAATATCAACAGGAAGTGACCCAATTTCAACAGGAAGTGACCCGATTTCAACAGGAAGTGACCCGATTTCAACAGGAAGTGGCCTGAAATCAACAGGAAGTGAGCATGCTAGTGCTAAGTTAGCATGCTAATGCTAGCTAATGCTAATGCTAGCTGAACATGCTAATGCTATTGCTAGCTTAGCATGCTAATGCTAATGTTAGCTCAGCATGCTAATGCTAATGTTAGCTTAGCATGCTAATGCTAATGTTAGCTTAGCATGCTAATGCTAAGTTAGCATGCTAATGCTAATGTTAGCTTAGCATGTTAATGCTAAGTTAGCATGCTAATGCTAATGTTAGCTTAGCATGCTAATGCTAATGTTAGCTTAGCATGCCAATGCTAATGTTAGCTTAGAATGCTAATGCTAAGTTAGCATGCTAATGCCAAGTTAGCATATTAATGCTAATGTTAACTTAGCATGCTAATGCTAGCTTAGTATACTAATGCAAATGTGACCTGATTTCAACAGAGTGACTATTACTCCATTGCTTAAGTTTGCCACTCCTTACACCATTGCGACTCGATTCTACCCTCCTTACTTCATTGCTTACTTAATTCTTCTCACTTTACTCCATTGCTTACCCGATTACTTGCTACTTCCTCCATTTCTTACTTGATTCCTTCCTTGTTTTCATGATTCTTGCTGATTTATTTTTACTTTTGTGGTATTTATCTTCCTTCAACTGCTTCTAGATTTCTGGATGAATTTAAACCATTCCAACTTCAGCATGTTAAGCTCATTCCATGTCATTCAGTATCATTCAACATCATTCAATATCATTCAATATCTTTCAATATCTTTCAATATCATTCATCATCATTCAACATTATTCCAAATCATTCCACAGGTATTCATTCAGCTCTCCAGCCTTCACACGCCATTTCCCCAGAAATGGCATTTCTAGTTATTATTATTATTATTATTATTATATTTTATTCCTCGCACTTTTTTGTCCAGCTTCTACTTCCACATTTTTCACCCGATTCACTCCGTTCCAATTTCAAACGATTCCAAATATTCGCGCCTAGAGCGCTTCCATTTTTCTTATTCCCACGATTCACGTGTTACCCGCAATTCCCGATTTCGTACCCGATTTTTCCCCATGTATTCTTAATGGGAGATTCAAAATTTCACATTTCCTTCCACATTTTTCATCCGATTCACTTCGTTCCAACTTCAATATGTTCCATAATGAGCTTTACAGTTCCAAAATTCACGCCTTACCCACAATTCACGATTTCGTACCCGAATATTTCCTACATTATACATTTTTCATTTACTTCCACATTATTCATCCGATTGACTTCGTTCCAACTTCAATATATTCCAGCAATTCAAGCAATGAGCTCTTCCAGCTTTTCAGTTCCAAAATTCACGCCTTACCCACAATTCCCGATTTCGTACCCGCATATTACCCACATTCTACATTTTCCATTTACTTCCACATTATTCATCCAATTGACGTTGTTCCAGCTTCAATATATTCCACAATTTCAAGCCATTAGCTCTTCCAGCTTTTCAGTTCCAAAATTTACGCCTGACCCACAATTCCCGATTTCGTACCTGAATATTTCCCACATTCTACATTTTCCATTTACTTACACATTATTCATCCGATTGACGTCGTTCCAGCTTCAATATATTCCAGCAATTCAAGCCATGAGCTCTTCCAGCTTTTCAGTTCCAAAATTCACGCCTTGCCCACAATTCCCGATTTCGTACCCGAATATTTCCCACATTCTACATTTTCCATTTACTTACACATTATTCATCCGATTGACGTCGTTCCAGCTTCAATATATTCCAGCAATTCAAGCCATGAGCTCTTCCAGCTTTTCAGTTCCAAAATTCACACCTTGCCCACAATTCCGGATTTCGTACCCGAATATTTCCCACATTCTATATTTCACATTTACTTCCACATTAGTCATCCGATTGACTTCGTTCCAACTTCAATATATTCCAGCAATTCAAGCCATGAGCTCTTCCAGCTTTTCAGTTCCAAAATTCATGCCTTACCCACAATTCCCGATTGCGTACCCGAATATTTCCCACATTCTACATTTCACATTTACTTCGACATTTTTCAACCGATTGACGTGGTTTCAACTTCAATATATTCCACCAATTCAAGCCATGAGCTCTTCCAGCTTTTCAGTTCCAAAATTCACGCCTTACCCACAATTCCCAATTTCGTACCCAAATATTTCCCACATTCTACATTTTCCATTTACTTCCACATTATTTATCCGATTGACTTCGTTCCAACTTCAATATATTCCACCATTTCACGTCATGAGCTCTTCCATCTTACCACCTAACTTACCACGTATGGCGGCCATTTTCCAACTTACCATGCACGGCGGCCATTTTAGACAAATGATATGCCCAGGTTTCTCGCCAACCTGGCCTCCCAAGGCGGTGGCCATTTTGGCCAATTGATTAGGTATGCGTGTGATTCTTGCCAGGATATTCCCCGACCTGAACAGGAAGTGACCAATATCAACAGGAAGTGACCTCATATCAACAGGAAGTGACTTAATTTCAACAGGAAGTGACTTAATTTCAACAGGAAGTGACCTAAAATCAACAGGAAGTGACCTGATTTTAACAGGAAATGACCCGATTTCAACAGGAAGTGACCTGATTTTAACAGGAAGTGACTTCATGTCAACAGGAAGTGACTTAAAATCAACAGGAAGTGACCCGATTTCAACAGGAAGTGACTTAATTTCAACAGGAAGTGACCTAAAATCAACAGGAAGTGACCTGTTTTTAACAGGAAGTGACCCAATTTCAACAGGAAGTGACCCAATTTTGACAGGAAGTGACCTGATATCAACAGGAAGTGACCCAATTTCAACAGGAAGTGACCCAATTTTGACAGGAAGTGACCTGATATCAACAGGAAGTGACCCAATTTCAACAGGAAGTGACCCGATTTCAACAGGAAGTGACCCGAATTCAACAGGAAGTGGCCTGAAATCAACAGGAAGTGAGCATGCTAGTGCTAAGTTAGCATGCTAATGCTAGCTAATGCTAATTCTAGCTGAACATGCTAATGCTATTGCTAGCTTAGCATGCTAATGCTAATGTTAGCTCAGCATGCTAATGCTAATGTTAGCTTAGCATGTGAATGCTAATGTTAGCCTAGCATGCTAATGCTAATGTTAGCTTAGCATGCTAATGCTAAGTTAGCATGCTAATGCTAATGTTAGCTTAGCATGTTAATGCTAAGTTAGCATGCTAATGCTAAGTTAGCATGCTAATGCTAATGTTAGCTTAGCATGCTAATGCTAATGTTAGCTTAGCATGCTAATGCTAATGTTAGCTTAGCATGCTAATGCTAATGCTAAGTTAGCATGCTAATGCTAATGTTAGCATGCTAATGCTAATGTTAGCATGCTAATGCTAATGTTAGCTTAGCATGCTAATGCTAATGTTAGCATGCTAATGCTAATGTTAGCTTAGCATGCCAATGCTAATGTTAGCTTAGAATGCTAATGCTAAGTTAGCATGCTAATGCTAATGTTAGCTTAGCATGCTAATGCTAAGTTAGCACATTAATGCTAATGTTAACTTAGCATGCTAATGCTAGCTTAGTATACTAATGCAAATGTGACCTGATTTCAACAGAGTGACTATTACTCCATTGCTTAAGTTTGCCACTCCTTACACCATTGCGACTCGATTCTACCCTCCTTACTTCATTGCTTACTTCATTCTTCTCACTTTACTCCATTGCTTACCCGATTACTTGCTACTTCGTCCATTTCTTACTTGATTTCTTCCTTGTTTTCTTGTTTCTTGCTGATTTATTTTTACTTTTGTGGTATTTATCTTCCTTCAACTGCTTCTAGATTTCTGGATGAATTTAAACCATTCCAACTTCAGCATGTTTAGCTCATTCCATGTCATTCAGTATCATTCAACATCATTCAATATCATTCAATATCATTCAATATCTTTCAATATCATTCATCATCATTCAACATTATTCCAAATCATTCCACAGGTATTCATTCAGCTCTCCAGCCTTCACACGCCATTTCCCCAGAAATGGCATTTCTAGTTATTATTATTGTGTGAAGGCTGGAGGCCTTCACACATATGTTATTCTACACCATTCCCGTTATTCTTATTATTATTATTATGTGACTGCTGCCCGCAAAGCAGTAGCGAAGCTACTGCTGCGGAGCAGTCACATATTACTATCCAGAAAAAAAGCGTTTATTTTTCTTATTTTTCTTTATTAACCGGAATTTTTCAGACAAAATGCGGGTCGTACCGTTGAACGTACCGGCACAAGTGAGGTATCAAAAGATGCGTCTCGATCTGACTCGGCGGGGTACCATTTTTTTTCGGAATTTCGAGTTACCATGGCGACGCAATTTCCCAAAAACCCCGCCAAAAAGTCCCATAGGAATGAATGGAGAAGGGGAAAAAACATCGACAAATTTAACACCTTTTTCGAAGCCACGCTGCGCGCACATACATTGACCGACCGAGACGATTTTTAGCTCATTTTGTTGCAATTTTTCCCATCTTTAGCTCTGTGTCGAAATTTTTTTTAAGAAATGTAAGCGCTCCCTCCTGTGCGGGTTCAAAGACAGGGTGTGAAATGAAGAAAAAAAGGCTTTTTACATTAGTGTGTATTGCGTTTGCTAGAGTGGAGCAATCAGCGCTAGAGTGTAGAGACAAAAAAAATTCTTTCGAAAAATTTCACTTCAACTCGTCACCGTGGCCACAATATTTGCTCAGTAAACATCACATTTGGATATTTTGTAGTCACAAGGGTCTTCTTTCTGACAAACCCACTTTTGTGCGGCAAAGGTGTCATTTAGTACCTTTTATTTGACTTGAAGCGAGGGGAAGTCGCACTTTTTCGCCCATTGAGCCCCATGTTATTTTCGCCACCTTTTTTTGTCATTTTTTTAAAAGTCGCACGTTTTCAACCTGCTCTAATTTGGTCATTTTTTATCCGATTTAAAAAATGAGAACATGCTTGCGTTCCCCAAAGCCTTGCCGTTCTAACGGGGCATGTCTGAAATCTGTATCTTAAACCGTTGAGTCGTGAGAGCCTTTTGTTCGAGGTGTGCGCTTTCTCATAGAACTCAATTGAAGCAAAATGTTCGCCCACCTGGTAATTACGAAATGTGTGTGCGTGAATGCGCATATTTGTTAAAGTGACAGTAACCCATTTTCAGTTTAGTGATTATGGCTTAACTTCCACATTTCTTGATCAATTAATGCTAACTTTGCAGAACGGACCAGTGCATTCGGCTTTCCACCTTGCAAGAGTCAGCAGTCACATCCAAAATTTCCGCGGGAATTTTTCTAGTTATTATTATTATTATGTGACTGCTGCCCGCAAAGCAGTAGCGAAGCTACTGCTGCGGAGCAGTCACATATTACTATCCAGAAAAAAAGCGTTTATTTTTCTTATTTTTCTTTATTAACCGGAATTTTTCAGACAAAATGCGGGTCGTACCGTTGAACGTACCGGCACAAGTGAGGTATCAAAAGATGCGTCTCGATCTGACTCGGCGGGGTACCATTTTTTTTCGGAATTTCGAGTTACCATGGCGACGCAATTTCCCAAAAACCCCGCCAAAAAGTCCCATAGGAATGAATGGAGAAGGGGAAAAAACATCGACAAATTTAACACCTTTTTCGAAGCCACGCTGCGCGCACATACATTGACCGACCGAGACGATTTTTAGCTCATTTTGTTGCAATTTTTCCCATCTTTAGCTCTGTGTCGAAATTTTTTTTAAGAAATGTAAGCGCTCCCTCCTGTGCGGGTTCAAAGACAGGGTGTGAAATGAAGAAAAAAAGGCTTTTTACATTAGTGTGTATTGCGTTTGCTAGAGTGGAGCAATCAGCGCTAGAGTGGAGAGACAAAAAAAATTCTTTCGAAAAATTTCACTTCAACTCGTCACCGTGGCCACAATATTTGCTCAGTAAACATCACATTTGGATATTTTGTAGTCACAAGGGTCTTCTTTCTGACAAACCCACTTTTGTGCGGCAAAGGTGTCATTTAGTACCTTTTATTTGACTTGAAGCGAGGGGAAGTCGCACTTTTTCGCCCATTGAGCCCCATGTTATTTTCGCCGCCTTTTTTTGTCATTTTTTTAAAAGTCACACGTTTTCAACCTGCTCTAATTTGGTCATTTTTTATCCGATTTAAAAAATGAGAACATGCTTGCGTTCCCCAAAGCCTTGCCGTTCTAACGGGGCATTTCTGAAATCTGCATCTTAAACCGTTGAGTCGTGAGAGCCTTTTGTTCGAGGTGTGCGCTTTCTCATAGAACTCAATTGAAGCAAAATGTTCGCCCACCTGCTAATTACGAAATGTGTGTGCGTGAATGCGCATATTTGTTAAAGTGACAGTAACCCATTTTCAGTTTATTGATTATGGCTTAACTTCCACATTTCTTGATCAATTAAAACCATTCAAATTTTAAACTCTTCAGATCATTCCCTACTTTCGCTTAATGAAAAAAAATCAAAGCACAATATTATATTTTTGTTTATGAAATGTAATGTAATGAACTGCTATTTAAATGGTGCTTTTTGAGCTATTCTGCCCACTCTCTCACTTCTGCACAGCAACTGCCTCAGCCAATCAGAGCTGCTTGTTGTCATCCACGCCTGGAATTTCCCCACCACCGCCCACACACAGTGGCGGCCATCTTGGCCAGGGATTCTCACATTACTGTCCATACAGAGCGGCGGCCATCTTGGCCAGGGATTCTCACACTACTGTCCATACAGAGCGGCGGCCATCTTGGCCAGGGATTCTCACACTACTGCCCATACAGAGCGGCGGCCATCTTGGACAGGGATTCTCACACTACTGCCCACACAGAGTGGCGGCCATCTTGGCCAATTGTTGAGGTGCACCCAGGATTCTCGGCCTCTGCCCACATGGAGCGGCGGCCATTTTGGTCAATTGATTAGCTAGGCCAGGGACTTCAGCACCACTGCACACACACAGAGTGGCGGCCATCTTGTCCAATTGTTGAGGTGCACCCAGGATTCTCGGCCCCTGAGTGGCGGCCATCTTGGCCAATTGAGTAGGTATGACAGGGATTGACCTAATTTCAACAGGAAGTGACCCAGACAGACCTAAATTCAACAGGAAGTGACTTAATTTCAGTAGGAAATGACCTAAAAATGACCTGATATCAACAGGAAGTGACTTAATTTGAACAGGAAGTGACCTAATTTCAACAGGAAGTGACCCAGGACTGACCTAAAATCTACAGGAAGTGACCCGATTTCAACAGGAAGTGACCTAATATCAACAGGAAGTGACCCGACTTCAACAGGAAGTGACCTGTTTCACCAGGAAGTGAGCATGCTAGTGCTAAGTTAGCATGCTAATGTTAGCTGAGCATGCTAATGTTACGTTAGCATGCTAATGCTACGTTAGCATGCTAATGTTACGTTAGCATGCTAATGCTAATGCTACGTTAGCATGCTAATGTTACGTTAGCATGCTAATGCTAAGTTTTTTTTTTATTTAGTTTTTTTTTATTTATTTTTTTATTTTTATTTTTTTTAATTTTTTTTTTTTTCTTTTTTTTTTTTTTTTTTATTTTTTTTTTTTTTCCTAATGCTAAGTTTGGCATGCTAATGCTACATTAGCATGCTAATGCTAAGTTAGCATGTTAATGCTAATGCTACGTTAGCATGCTAATGTTACGTTAGCATGCTAATGCTAAGTTTTTTATTTATTTATTTTTTTTTTTTTATTTTTTTTTTTTTTTATTTTTTTTTTTTATTTATTTATTTTTTTCTTTTTTTTTTTTTTTTTTTTATTTTTTTTTTTTCCTAATGCTAAGTTTAGCATGCTAATGCTACGTTAGCATGCTAATGCTAAGTTACCATGTTAATGCTAATGCTAAGTTAGCATGCTAATGCTAAGTTAGCATGCTAATGCTAATGTTAGCTTAGCATGCTAATGCTCATGCTAAGTTAGCACGCTAATGCTAATGTTAGCTTAGCATGCTAATCCTCCTGCAAAGTTAACGTGTAGGAAGTGACCCAGAGTGCATTCGGCTTTCCGCCTTGCAAGAGTCAGCAGTCACATCCAAAATTTCCACGGGAAATTTTTTTTTTCTAGTTATGTGACTGCTGCCCGCAAAGCAGTAGCGAAGCTACTGCTGCGGAGCAGTCACATATTACTATCCAGAAAAAAAGCGTTTATTTTTCTTATTTTTCTTTATTAACCGGAATTTTTCAGACAAAATGCGGGTCGTACCGTTGAACGTACCGGCACAAGTGAGGTATCAAAAGATGCGTCTCGATCTGACTCGGCGGGGTACCATTTTTTTTCGGAATTTCGAGTTACCATGGCGACGCAATTTCCCAAAAACCCCGCCAAAAAGTCCCATAGGAATGAATGGAGAAGGGGAAAAAACATCGACAAATTTAACACCTTTTTCGAAGCCACGCTGCGCGCACATACATTGACCGACCGAGACGATTTTTAGCTCATTTTGTTGCAATTTTTCCCATCTTTAGCTCTGTGTCGAAATTTTTTTTAAGAAATGTAAGCGCTCCCTCCTGTGCGGGTTCAAAGACAGGGTGTGAAATGAAGAAAAAAAGGCTTTTTACATTAGTGTGTATTGCGTTTGCTAGAGTGGAGCAATCAGCGCTAGAGTGGAGAGACAAAAAAAATTCTTTCGAAAAATTTCACTTCAACTCGTCACCGTGGCCACAATATTTGCTCAGTAAACATCAAATTTGGATATTTTGTAGTCACAAGGGTCTTCTTTCTGACAAACCCACTTTTGTGCGGCAAAGGTGTCATTTAGTACCTTTTATTTGACTTGAAGCGAGGGGAAGTCGCACTTTTTCGCCCATTGAGCCCCATGTTATTTTCGCCACCTTTTTTTGTCATTTTTTTAAAAGTCGCACGTTTTCAACCTGCTCTAATTTGGTCATTTTTTATCCGATTTAAAAAATGAGAACATGCTTGCGTTCCCCAAAGCCTTGCCGTTCTAACGGGGCATTTCTGAAATCTGTATCTTAAACCGTTGAGTCGTGAGAGCCTTTTGTTCGAGGTGTGCGCTTTCTCATAGAACTCAATTGAAGCAAAATGTTCGCCCACCTGGTAATTACGAAATGTGTGTGCGTGAATGCGCATATTTGTTAAAGTGACAGTAACCCATTTTCAGTTTATTGATTATGGCTTAACTTCCACATTTCTTGATCAATTAAAACCATTCAAATTTTAAACTCTTCAGATCATTCCCTATTTTCGCTTAATGAAAAAAAATCAAAGCACAATATTATATTTTTGTTTATGAAATGTAATGTAATGAACTGCTATTTAAATGGTGCTTTTTGAGCTATTCTGCCCACTCTCTCACTTCTGCACAGCAACTGCCTCAGCCAATCAGAGCTGCTTGTTGTCATCCACGCCTGGAATTTCCCCACCAACGCCCACACACTGTGGCGGCCATCTTGGCCAGGGATTCTCACACTACTGTCCATACAGAGCGGCGGCCATCTTGGCCAGGGATTCTCACACTACTGCCCATATAGAGCGGCGGCCATCTTGGCCAGGGATTCTCACACTACTGCCCATACAGAGCGGCGGCCATCTTGGCCAGGGATTCTCACACTACTGCCCATATAGAGCGGCGGCCATCTTGGCCAGGGATTCTCACACTACTGCCCATATAGAGCGGCGGCCATCTTGGCCAGGGATTCTCACACTACTGCCCATACAGAGCGGCGGCCATCTTGGCCAATTGATTAGCTTGGCCAGGGATTGACCTAATTTCAACAGGAAGTGACCCAGACAGACCTAAATTCAACAGGAAGTGACTTGATTTCAGCAGGAAATGACCTGAAAATGACCTGATATCAACAGGAAGTGACTTAATTTGAACAGGAAGTGACCTAATTTCAACAGGAAGTGACCCAGACAGACCTAAATTCAACAGGAAGTGACTTGATTTCAGCAGGAAATGACCTGAAAATGACCTGATATCAACAGGAAGTGACTTAATTTGAACAGGAAGTGACCTAATTTCAACAGGAAGTTACCCAGAACTGACCTAAAATCAACAGGAAGTGACTGGATTTCAACAGGAAGTGACCTAATATCAACAGGAAGTGACCCGAATTTAACAGGAAGTGACCTAATATCAACAGGAAGTGACCCAATCTCAACAGGAAGTGACCTGATTTCAACAGGAAGTGACCTGAAATCAACAGGAAGTGAGCATGCTAGTGCTAAGTTAGCATGTTAATGTTAGCTTAGGATGCTAATGCTAGGTTAGCATGTTAATGCAAATGCTAAGTTAACATGCTAATGTTATGTTAGCATGCTAATGCTAAGTTAGCATGCTAATGCTAATGCTAAGTTAGCATGCTAATGTTAAGTTAGCATGCTAATGCTAATGCAAGTTAGCATGCTAATGCTAAGTTAGCATGCTAATGCTAATGCTACCTTAACATGCTAATGCTAAGTTAGCATGCTAATGCTAACTTAGCATGCTAATGCTAATGTTAAGTTAGCATGCTAATGCTAATGCTAACTTAACATGCTAATGCTAAGTTAGCATGCTAATGCTAATGCTAACTTAACATGCTAATGCTAAGTTAGCATGCTAATGCTAATGCTAAGTTAGCATGCTAATGCTAATGCTAAGTTAGCATGCTAATGCTAATGCTAAGTTAGCATGCTAATGCTAAGTTACCATGCTAATGCTAATGCTAACTTAACATGCTAATGCTAAGTTAGCATGCTAATGCTAATGCTAACTTTGCAGAACGGACCAGTGCATTCGGCTTTCCACCTTGCAAGAGTCAGCAGTCACATCCAAAATTTCCGCGGGAATTTTTCTAGTTATGTGACTGCTGCGAAGCAGTCACATATTAGTATCCATCCAGGAAAAGCGTTTATTATTATTATGTGACTGCTGCGAAGCAGTCACATATTAGTATCCATCCAGGAAAAGCGTTTATTATTATTATTATTATTATTATGTCTTATTCTTCACATTTTTTCAGACGAAATGCGGGTCGTACCGTAGAACGTACCGGCACAAGTGAGGTATCAAAAGATGCGTCTCGATTTGACTCGGCGGGGTACCATTTTTTTTCGGAATTTCGAGTTACCATGGCGACGCAATTCCCCAAAAAACCCCCCAAAAAGTCCCATAGGAATGAATGGAGAAGGGGAAAAAACCTCCACAAATTTAACACCTTTTTCGAAGCCACGCTGCGCGCACATACATTGACCGACCGAGACGATTTTTAGCTCATTTTGTTGCAATTTTTCCCATCTTTAGCTCTGTGTTGAAATTTTTTTTAAGAAATGTAAGCGCTCCCTCCTGTGCGGGTTCAAAGACAGGGTGTGAAATGAAGAAAAAGAGGCTCTTTCCATTAGTGTGTATTGCGTTTGCTAGAGTGGAGCAATCAGCGCTAGAGTGGAGAGACAAAAAAAATTCTTTCCAAAAATTTCACTTCAACTCGTCACCGTGGCCACAATATTTGCTCAGTAAACATCAAATTTGGATATTTTGTAGTCACAAGGGTCTTCTTTCTGACAAACCCACTTTTGTGCGGCAAAGGTGTCATTTAGTACCTTTTATTTGACTTGAAGCGAGGGGAAGTCGCACTTTTTCGCCCATTGAGCCCCATGTTATTTTCGCCGCCTTTTTTTGTCATTTTTTTTAAAAGTCACACGTTTTCAACCTGCTCTAATTTGGTCATTTTTTATCCGATTTAAAAAATGAGAACATGCTTGCGTTCCCCAAAGCCTTGCCGTTCTAACGGGGCATTTCTGAAATCTGTATCTTAAACCGTTGAGTCGTGAGAGCCTTTTGTTCGAGGTGTGCGCTTTCTCATAGAACTCAATTGAAGCAAGCAAAATGTTCGCCCACCTGGTACTTAGGAAATGTGTGTGCGTGAATGCGCATATTTGTTAAAGTGACAGTAACCCATTTTCAGTTTAGTGATTATGGCTTAACTTCCACATTTCTTGATCAATTAAAACCATTCGAATTTTAAACTCTTCAGATCATTCCCTATTTTCGCTTAATAAAAAAAAATCAAAGCACAATATAATATTTTTGTTTATGAAATGTAATGTAATGAACTGCTATTTAAATGGTGCTTTTTGAGCTATTCTGCCCACTCTCTCACTTCTGCACAGCAACTGCCTCAAGCATGCTAATGTTACGTTAGCATGCTAATGCTAAGTTTTTTTTTTCTTTTTTTTTTTTTTTCTTTTTTTTTTTAATTATTTTTTTTTCTTTTTTTTTTTTTTTAAATTTTTTTTTTTTCCTAATGCTAAGTTTAGCATGCTAATGCTACGTTAGCATGCTAATGCTAAGTTAGCATGTTAATGCTAATGCTAAGTTAGCATGCTAATGTTACGTTAGCATGCTAATGCTAAGTTTTTTTTTTATTTTTATTTTTGTATTTTTTTTTTTTATTATTTTTTTTTTTATTTATTTTTTTTTTTTCTTTTTTTTTTTTTTTTTTTAAATTTTTTTTTTCTTAATGCTAAGTTTAGCATGCTAATGCTACGTTAGCATGCTAATGCTAAGTTAGCATGTTAATGCTAATGCTAAGTTAGCATGGTAATGCTAAGTTAGCATGCTAATGCTAATGTTAGCTTAGCATGCTAATGATCATGCTAAGTTAGCACGCTAATGCTAATGTTAGCTTAGCATGCTAATCCTCCTGCAAAGTTAACATGTAGGAAGTGACCCAGAGTGCATTCGGCTTTCCGCCTTGCAAGAGTCAGCAGTCACATCCAAAATTTCCACGGGAAATTTTTTTTTCTAGTTATTATTATTATTATTATGTCTTATTCTTCACATTTTTTCAGACGAAATGCGGGTCGTACCGTAGAACGTACCGGCACAAGTGAGGTATCAAAAGATGCGTCTCGATTTGACTCGGCGGGGTACCATTTTTTTTCGGAATTTCGAGTTACCATGGCGACGCAATTCCCCAAAAAACCCCCCAAAAAGTCCCATAGGAATGAATGGAGAAGGGGAAAAAACCTCCACAAATTTAACACCTTTTTCGAAGCCACGCTGCGCGCACATACATTGACCGACCGAGACGATTTTTAGCTCATTTTGTTGCAATTTTTCCCATCTTTAGCTCTGTGTTGAAATTTTTTTTAAGAAATGTAAGCGCTCCCTCCTGTGCGGGTTCAAAGACAGGGTGTGAAATGAAGAAAAAGAGGCTCTTTCCATTAGTGTGTATTGCGTTTGCTAGAGTGGAGCAATCAGCGCTAGAGTGGAGAGACAAAAAAAATTCTTTCCAAAAATTTCACTTCAACTCGTCACCGTGGCCACAATATTTGCTCAGTAAACATCAAATTTGGATATTTTGTAGTCACAAGGGTCTTCTTTCTGACAAACCCACTTTTGTGCGGCAAAGGTGTCATTTAGTACCTTTTATTTGACTTGAAGCGAGGGGAAGTCGCACTTTTTCGCCCATTGAGCCCCATGTTATTTTCGCCGCCTTTTTTTGTCATTTTTTTTAAAAGTCACACGTTTTCAACCTGCTCTAATTTGGTCATTTTTTATCCGATTTAAAAAATGAGAACATGCTTGCGTTCCCCAAAGCCTTGCCGTTCTAACGGGGCATTTCTGAAATCTGTATCTTAAACCGTTGAGTCGTGAGAGCCTTTTGTTCGAGGTGTGCGCTTTCTCATACAACTCAATTGAAGCTAAATGTTCGCCCACCTGGTACTTAGGAAATGTGTGTGCGTGAATGCGCATATTTGTTAAAGTGACAGTAACCCATTTTCAGTTTAGTGATTATGGCTTAACTTCCACATTTCTTGATCAATTAAAACCATTCGAATTTTAAACTCTTCAGATCATTCCCTATTTTCGCTTAATAAAAAAAAATCAAAGCACAATATAATATTTTTGTTTATGAAATGTAATGTAATGAACTGCTATTTAAATGGTGCTTTTTGAGCTATTCTGCCCACTCTCTCACTTCTGCACAGCAACTGCCTCAGCCAATCAGAGCTGCTTGTTGTCATCCACGCCTGGAATTTCCCCACCACCGCCCACACACAGTGGCGGCCATCTTGGCCAGGGATTCTCACATTACTGTCCATACAGAGCGGCGGCCATCTTGGCCAGGGATTCTCACACTACTGTCCATACAGAGCGGCGGCCATCTTGGCCAGGGATTCTCACACTACTGCCCATACAGAGCGGGGGCCATCTTGGACAGGGATTCTCACACTACTATCAATACAGAGCGGCGGCCATCTTGGCCAGGGATTCTCACACTACTGCCCATACAGAGCGGCGGCCATCTTGGCCAGGGATTCTCACACTACTGCCCACACAGAGTGGCGGCCATCTTGTCCAATTGTTGAGGTGCACCCAGGATTCTCGGCCCCTGAGTGGCGGCCATCTTGGCCAATTGATTAGGTATGACAGGGATTGACCTAATTTCAACAGGAAGTGACCCAGACAGACCTAAATTCAACAGGAAGTGACTTAATTTCAGTAGGAAATGACCTAAAAATTACCTGATATCAACAGGAAGTGACTTAATTTGAACAGGAAGTGACCTAATTTCAACAGGAAGTGACCCAGAACTGACCTAAAATCAACAGGAAGTGACCGGATTTCAACAGGAAGTGACCTAATATCAACAGGAATTGACCCGACTTCAACAGGAAGTGACCTGATTTCACCAGGAAGTGAGCATGCTAGTGCTAAGTTAGCATGCTAATGTTAGCTGAGCATGCTAATGTTACGTTAGCATGCTAATGCTAAGTTTTTTTTTAATTTTTTATTTTTTTATTTTTTTTTTATTTATTTTTTTTTTAATTATAATTTTTTTTTTTTAATTTTTTTTTTTTTTTTTTAATTTTTTTTTTTTTTAATTTTTTTTTTATTTTTTTTTTTTTTTTTTCCTAATGCTAAGTTTAGCATGCTAATGCTAAGTTAGCATGTTAATGCTAATGCTAAGTTAGCATGCTAATGCTACGTTAGCATGCTAATGCTACGTTAGCATGCTAATGCTACGTTAGCATGCTAATGCTACGTTCGCATGCTAATGCTACTGCTAAGTTAGCATGCTAATGCTACGTTAGCATGCTAATGTTACGTTAGCATGCTAATGCTAAGTTTTTTTATTTATTTATTTTTTTATTTTTATTATTTTTTTATTTTTTTTTTACTTTTTTTTTTTTTTTCTTTTTTTTTTTTTTTTTCTTTTTTTTTTTTTTCCTAATGCTAAGTTTAGCATGCTAATGCTACGTTAGCATGCTAATGCTAAGTTAGCATGTTAATGCTAATGCTAAGTTAGCATGCTAATGCTAAGTTAGCATGCTAATGCTAATGTTAGCTTAGCATGCTAATGATCATGCTAAGTTAGCACGCTAATGCTAATGTTAGCTTAGCATGCTAATCCTCCTGCAAAGTTAACGTGTAGGAAGTGACCCAGAGTGCATTCGGCTTTCCGCCTTGCGAGAGTCAGCAGTCACATCCAAAATTTCCACGGGAAATTTTTTTTTTCTAGTTATTATTATGTCTTATTCTTCACATTTTTTCAGACGAAATGCGGGTCGTACCGTAGAACGTACCGGCACAAGTGAGGTATCAAAAGATGCGTCTCGATTTGACTCGGCGGGGTACCATTTTTTTTCGGAATTTCGAGTTACCATGGCGACGCAATTCCCCAAAAAACCCCCCAAAAAGTCCCATAGGAATGAATGGAGAAGGGGAAAAAACCTCCACAAATTTAACACCTTTTTCGAAGCCACGCTGCGCGCACATACATTGACCGACCGAGACGATTTTTAGCTCATTTTGTTGCAATTTTTCCCATCTTTAGCTCTGTGTTGAAATTTTTTTTAAGAAATGTAAGCGCTCCCTCCTGTGCGGGTTCAAAGACAGGGTGTGAAATGAAGAAAAAGAGGCTCTTTCCATTAGTGTGTATTGCGTTTGCTAGAGTGGAGCAATCAGCGCTAGAGTGGAGAGACAAAAAAAATTCTTTCCAAAAATTTCACTTCAACTCGTCACCGTGGCCACAATATTTGCTCAGTAAACATCAAATTTGGATATTTTGTAGTCACAAGGGTCTTCTTTCTGACAAACCCACTTTTGTGCGGCAAAGGTGTCATTTAGTACCTTTTATTTGACTTGAAGCGAGGGGAAGTCGCACTTTTTCGCCCATTGAGCCCCATGTTATTTTCGCCGCCTTTTTTTGTCATTTTTTTTAAAAGTCACACGTTTTCAACCTGCTCTAATTTGGTCATTTTTTATCCGATTTAAAAAATGAGAACATGCTTGCGTTCCCCAAAGCCTTGCCGTTCTAACGGGGCATTTCTGAAATCTGTATCTTAAACCGTTGAGTCGTGAGAGCCTTTTGTTCGAGGTGTGCGCTTTCTCATACAACTCAATTGAAGCTAAATGTTCGCCCACCTGGTACTTAGGAAATGTGTGTGCGTGAATGCGCATATTTGTTAAAGTGACAGTAACCCATTTTCAGTTTAGTGATTATGGCTTAACTTCCACATTTCTTGATCAATTAAAACCATTCGAATTTTAAACTCTTCAGATCATTCCCTATTTTCGCTTAATAAAAAAAAATCAAAGCACAATATAATATTTTTGTTTATGAAATGTAATGTAATGAACTGCTATTTAAATGGTGCTTTTTGAGCTATTCTGCCCACTCTCTCACTTCTGCACAGCAACTGCCTCAGCCAATCAGAGCTGCTTGTTGTCATCCACGCCTGGAATTTCCCCACCACCGCCCACACACAGTGGCGGCCATCTTGGCCAGGGATTCTCACATTACTGTCCATACAGAGCGGCGGCCATCTTGGCCAGGGATTCTCACACTACTGTCCATACAGAGCGGCGGCCATCTTGGCCAGGGATTCTCACACTACTGCCCATACAGAGCGGGGGCCATCTTGGACAGGGATTCTCACACTACTATCAATACAGAGCGGCGGCCATCTTGGCCAGGGATTCTCACACTACTGCCCATACAGAGCGGCGGCCATCTTGGCCAGGGATTCTCACACTACTGCCCACACAGAGTGGCGGCCATCTTGTCCAATTGTTGAGGTGCACCCAGGATTCTCGGCCCCTGAGTGGCGGCCATCTTGGCCAATTGATTAGGTATGACAGGGATTGACCTAATTTCAACAGGAAGTGACCCAGACAGACCTAAATTCAACAGGAAGTGACTTAATTTCAGTAGGAAATGACCTAAAAATTACCTGATATCAACAGGAAGTGACTTAATTTGAACAGGAAGTGACCTAATTTCAACAGGAAGTGACCCAGAACTGACCTAAAATCAACAGGAAGTGACCGGATTTCAACAGGAAGTGACCTAATATCAACAGGAATTGACCCGACTTCAACAGGAAGTGACCTGATTTCACCAGGAAGTGAGCATGCTAGTGCTAAGTTAGCATGCTAATGTTAGCTGAGCATGCTAATGTTACGTTAGCATGCTAATGCTAAGTTTTTTTTTAATTTTTTATTTTTTTATTTTTTTTTTATTTATTTTTTTTTTAATTATAATTTTTTTTTTTTAATTTTTTTTTTTTTTTTTTAATTTTTTTTTTTTTTAATTTTTTTTTTATTTTTTTTTTTTTTTTTTCCTAATGCTAAGTTTAGCATGCTAATGCTAAGTTAGCATGTTAATGCTAATGCTAAGTTAGCATGCTAATGCTACGTTAGCATGCTAATGCTACGTTAGCATGCTAATGCTACGTTAGCATGCTAATGCTACGTTCGCATGCTAATGCTACTGCTAAGTTAGCATGCTAATGCTACGTTAGCATGCTAATGTTACGTTAGCATGCTAATGCTAAGTTTTTTTATTTATTTATTTTTTTATTTTTATTATTTTTTTATTTTTTTTTTACTTTTTTTTTTTTTTTCTTTTTTTTTTTTTTTTTCTTTTTTTTTTTTTTCCTAATGCTAAGTTTAGCATGCTAATGCTACGTTAGCATGCTAATGCTAAGTTAGCATGTTAATGCTAATGCTAAGTTAGCATGCTAATGCTAAGTTAGCATGCTAATGCTAATGTTAGCTTAGCATGCTAATGATCATGCTAAGTTAGCACGCTAATGCTAATGTTAGCTTAGCATGCTAATCCTCCTGCAAAGTTAACGTGTAGGAAGTGACCCAGAGTGCATTCGGCTTTCCGCCTTGCGAGAGTCAGCAGTCACATCCAAAATTTCCACGGGAAATTTTTTTTTTCTAGTTATTATGTGACTGCTGCGAAGCAGTCACATATTAGTATCCATCCAGGAAAAGCGTTTATTATTATTATTATTATTATTATGTCTTATTCTTCACATTTTTTCAGACGAAATGCGGGTCGTACCGTAGAACGTACCGGCACAAGTGAGGTATCAAAAGATGCGTCTCGATTTGACTCGGCGGGGTACCATTTTTTTTCGGAATTTCGAGTTACCATGGCGACGCAATTCCCCAAAAAACCCCCCAAAAAGTCCCATAGGAATGAATGGAGAAGGGGAAAAAACCTCCACAAATTTAACACCTTTTTCGAAGCCACGCTGCGCGCACATACATTGACCGACCGAGACGATTTTTAGCTCATTTTGTTGCAATTTTTCCCATCTTTAGCTCTGTGTTGAAATTTTTTTTAAGAAATGTAAGCGCTCCCTCCTGTGCGGGTTCAAAGACAGGGTGTGAAATGAAGAAAAAGAGGCTCTTTCCATTAGTGTGTATTGCGTTTGCTAGAGTGGAGCAATCAGCGCTAGAGTGGAGAGACAAAAAAAATTCTTTCCAAAAATTTCACTTCAACTCGTCACCGTGGCCACAATATTTGCTCAGTAAACATCTAATTTGGATATTTTGTAGTCACAAGGGTCTTCTTTCTGACAAACCCACTTTTGTGCGGCAAAGGTGTCATTTAGTACCTTTTATTTGACTTGAAGCGAGGGGAAGTCGCACTTTTTCGCCCATTGAGCCCCATGTTATTTTCGCCGCCTTTTTTTGTCATTTTTTTTAAAAGTCACACGTTTTCAACCTGCTCTAATTTGGTCATTTTTTATCCGATTTAAAAAATGAGAACATGCTTGCGTTCCCCAAAGCCTTGCCGTTCTAACGGGGCATTTCTGAAATCTGTATCTTAAACCGTTGAGTCGTGAGAGCCTTTTGTTCGAGGTGTGCGCTTTCTCATACAACTCAATTGAAGCTAAATGTTCGCCCACCTGGTACTTAGGAAATGTGTGTGCGTGAATGCGCATATTTGTTAAAGTGACAGTAACCCATTTTCAGTTTAGTGATTATGGCTTAACTTCCACATTTCTTGATCAATTAAAACCATTCGAATTTTAAACTCTTCAGATCATTCCCTATTTTCGCTTAATAAAAAAAAATCAAAGCACAATATAATATTTTTGTTTATGAAATGTAATGTAATGAACTGCTATTTAAATGGTGCTTTTTGAGCTATTCTGCCCACTCTCTCACTTCTGCACAGCAACTGCCTCAGCCAATCAGAGCTGCTTGTTGTCATCCACGCCTGGAATTTCCCCACCACCGCCCACACACAGTGGCGGCCATCTTGGCCAGGGATTCTCACATTACTGTCCATACAGAGCGGCGGCCATCTTGGCCAGGGATTCTCACACTACTGTCCATACAGAGCGGCGGCCATCTTGGCCAGGGATTCTCACACTACTGCCCATACAGAGCGGGGGCCATCTTGGACAGGGATTCTCACACTACTATCAATACAGAGCGGCGGCCATCTTGGCCAGGGATTCTCACACTACTGCCCATACAGAGCGGCGGCCATCTTGGCCAGGGATTCTCACACTACTGCCCACACAGAGTGGCGGCCATCTTGTCCAATTGTTGAGGTGCACCCAGGATTCTCGGCCCCTGAGTGGCGGCCATCTTGGCCAATTGATTAGGTATGACAGGGATTGACCTAATTTCAACAGGAAGTGACCCAGACAGACCTAAATTCAACAGGAAGTGACTTAATTTCAGTAGGAAATGACCTAAAAATTACCTGATATCAACAGGAAGTGACTTAATTTGAACAGGAAGTGACCTAATTTCAACAGGAAGTGACCCAGAACTGACCTAAAATCAACAGGAAGTGACCGGATTTCAACAGGAAGTGACCTAATATCAACAGGAATTGACCCGACTTCAACAGGAAGTGACCTGATTTCACCAGGAAGTGAGCATGCTAGTGCTAAGTTAGCATGCTAATGTTAGCTGAGCATGCTAATGTTAAGTTAGCATGCTAATGTTACGTTAGCATGCTAATGTTACGTTAGCATGCTAATGCTAAGTTAGCATGCTAATGCTACGTTAGCATGCTAATGTTACGTTAGCATGCTAATGCTAAGGTTTTTTTTTATTTTTTATTTTTTTATTTTTTTATTTTTTTATTTTTTTTTATTTTTTTTTTATTTCTTTTTTATTTTACTTTTTTTTTTAATTTTTTTTTTTTTTCCTAATGCTAAGTTTAGCATGCTAATGCTACGTTAGCATGCTAATGCTAAGTTAGCATGTTAATGCTAATGCTAAGTTAGCATGCTAATGCTAAGTTAGCATGCTAATGCTAATGTTAGCTTAGCATGCTAATGATCATGCTAAGTTAGCACGCTAATGCTAATGTTAGCTTAGCATGCTAATCCTCCTGCAAAGTTAACATGTAGGAAGTGACCCAGAGTGCGTTCGGCTTTCCGCCTTGCAAGAGTCAGCAGTCACATCCAAAATTTCCACGGGAAATTTTTTTTTCTAGTTATGTGACTGCTGCGAAGCAGTCACATATTAGTATCCATCCAGGAAAAGCGTTTATTATTATTATTATTATGTCTTATTCTTCACATTTTTTCAGACGAAATGCGGGTCGTACCGTAGAACGTACCGGCACAAGTGAGGTATCAAAAGATGCGTCTCGATTTGACTCGGCGGGGTACCATTTTTTTTCGGAATTTCGAGTTACCATGGCGACGCAATTCCCCAAAAAACCCCCCAAAAAGTCCCATAGGAATGAATGGAGAAGGGGAAAAAACCTCCACAAATTTAACACCTTTTTCGAAGCCACGCTGCGCGCACATACATTGACCGACCGAGACGATTTTTAGCTCATTTTGTTGCAATTTTTCCCATCTTTAGCTCTGTGTTGAAATTTTTTTTAAGAAATGTAAGCGCTCCCTCCTGTGCGGGTTCAAAGACAGGGTGTGAAATGAAGAAAAAGAGGCTCTTTACATTAGTGTGTATTGCGTTTGCTAGAGTGGAGCAATCAGCGCTAGAGTGGAGAGACAAAAAAAATTCTTTCGAAAAATTTCACTTCAACTCGTGACCGTGGCCACAATATTTGCTCAGTAAACATCACATTTGGATATTTTGTAGTCACAAGGGTCTTCTTTCTGACAAACCCACTTTTGTGCGGCTAAGGTGTCATTTAGTACCTTTTATTTGACTTGAAGCGAGGGGAAGTCGCACTTTTTCGCCCATTGAGCCCCATGTTATTTTCGCCGCCTTTTTTTGTCATTTTTTTAAAAAGTCACACGTTTTCAACCTGCTCTAATTTGGTCATTTTTTATCCGATTTAAAAAACGAGAACATGCTTGCGTTCCCCAAAGCCTTGCCGTTCTAACGGGGCATTTCTGAAATCTGTATCTTAAACCGTTGAGTCGTGAGAGCCTTTTGTTCGAGGTGTGCGCTTTCTCATAGAACTCAATTGAAGCAAGCAAAATGTTCGCCCACCTGGTACTTAGGAAATGTGTGTGCGTGAATGCGCATATTTGTTAAAGTGACAGTAACCCATTTTCTGTTTAGTGATTATGGCTTAACTTCCACATTTCTTGATCAATTAAAACCATTCGAATTTTAAACTCTTCAGATCATTCCCTATTTTCGCTTAATAAAAAAAAATCAAAGCACAATATAATATTTTTGTTTATGAAATGTAATGTCATGAACTGCTATTTAAATGGTGCTTTTTGAGCTATTCTGCCCACTCTCTCACTTCTGCACAGCAACTGCCTCAGCCAATCAGAGCTGCTTGTTGTCATCCACGCCTGGAATTTCCCCACCACCGCCCACACACAGTGGCGGCCATCTTGGCCAGGGATTCTCACATTACTGTCCATACAGAGCGGCGGCCATCTTGGCCAGGGATTCTCACACTACTGTCCATACAGAGCGGCGGCCATCTTGGCCAGGGATTCTCACACTACTGCCCATACAGAGCGGGGGCCATCTTGGACAGGGATTCTCACACTACTGTCAATACAGAGCGGCGGCCATCTTGGCCAGGGATTCTCACACTACTGTCCATACAGAGCGGCGGCCATCTTGGCCAGGGATTCTCACACTACTGCCCATACAGAGCGGCGGCCATCTTGGCCAGGGATTCTCACACTACTGCCCACACAGAGTGGCGGCCATCTTGGCCAATTGTTGAGGTGCACCCAGGATTCTCGGCCTCTGCCCACATGGAGCGGCGGCCATTTTGGTCATTTTTTTTTTTTTTTTTTTTTTTTTTTTTTTTTTTTTTTTTTTTTTTTTTTTCACTCACTCACACAAACACGCACACAATCAAACATGGTCTCCCAGGTGGGGAAGCGAACCCACGCCAACCGGCACCGAAGGTAAGTGACGGTTCCACTCCTCCACCCAGAGCCCCCATTTTGGTCAATTGATTAGCTAGGCCAGGGACTTCAGCACCACTGCACACACACAGAGTGGCGGCCATCTTGTCCAATTGTTGAGGTGCACCCAGGATTCTCGGCCCCTGAGTGGCGGCCATCTTGGCCAATTGATTAGGTATGACAGGGATTGACCTAATTTCAACAGGAAGTGACCCAGACAGACCTAAATTCAACAGGAAGTGACTTAATTTCAGTAGGAAATGACCTAAAATGACCTGATATCAACAGGAAGTGACTTAATTTGAACAGGAAGTGACCTAATTTCAACAGGAAGTGACCCAGACTGACCTAAAATCTACAGGAAGTGACCCGATTTCAACAGGAAGTGACCTAATATCAACAGGAAGTGACCCGACTTCAACAGGAAGTGACCTGATTTCACCAGGAAGTGAGCATGCTAGTGCTAAGTTAGCATGCTAATGTTAGCTGAGCATGCTAATGTTACGTTAGCATGCTAATGCTAAGTTTTTTTTTAATTTTTTATTTTTTATTTTTTTTTAATTTTTTTTTTTTAATTTTTTTTTTTTTTTTTAAATTTTTTTTTTTTTTTTTATTTTATTTTTTTTTAATTTTTTTTTTTTTTTTTCCTAATGCTAAGTTTAGCATGCTAATGCTACGTTAGCATGCTAATGCTAAGTTAGCATGTTAATGCTAATGCTAAGTTAGCATGCTAATGCTAAGTTAGCATGCTAATGCTAATGTTAGCTTAGCATGCTAATGATCATGCTAAGTTAGCACGCTAATGCTAATGTTAGCTTAGCATGCTAATCCTCCTGCAAAGTTAACATGTAGGAAGTGACCCAGAGTGCGTTCGGCTTTCCGCCTTGCGAGAGTCAGCAGTCACATCCAAAATTTCCACGGGAAATTTTTTTTTTCTAGTTATTATTATGTCTTATTCTTCACATTTTTTCAGACGAAATGCGGGTCGTACCGTAGAACGTACCGGCACAAGTGAGGTATCAAAAGATGCGTCTCGATTTGACTCGGCGGGGTACCATTTTTTTTCGGAATTTCGAGTTACCATGGCGACGCAATTCCCCAAAAACCCCCCCAAAAAGTCCCATAGGAATGAATGGAGAAGGGGAAAAAACCTCCACAAATTTAACACCTTTTTCGAAGCCACGCTGCGCGCACATACATTGACCGACCGAGACGATTTTTAGCTCATTTTGTTGCAATTTTTCCCATCTTTAGCTCTGTGTTGAAATTTTTTTTAAGAAATGTAAGCGCTCCCTCCTGTGCGGGTTCAAAGACAGGGTGTGAAATGAAGAAAAAGAGGCTCTTTCCATTAGTGTGTATTGCGTTTGCTAGAGTGGAGCAATCAGCGCTAGAGTGGAGAGACAAAAAAAATTCTTTCCAAAAATTTCACTTCAACTCGTCACCGTGGCCACAATATTTGCTCAGTAAACATCAAATTTGGATATTTTGTAGTCACAAGGGTCTTCTTTCTGACAAACCCACTTTTGTGCGGCAAAGGTGTCATTTAGTACCTTTTATTTGACTTGAAGCGAGGGGAAGTCGCACTTTTTCGCCCATTGAGCCCCATGTTATTTTCGCCGCCTTTTTTTGTCATTTTTTTTCAAAGTCACACGTTTTCAACCTGCTCTAATTTGGTCATTTTTTATCCGATTTAAAAGATGAGAACATGCTTGCGTTCCCCAAAGCCTTGCCGTTCTAACGGGGCATTTCTGAAATCTGTATCTTAAACCGTTCAGTCGTGAGAGCCTTTTGTTCGAGGTGTGCGCTTTCTCATAGAACTCAATTGAAGCAAGCAAAATGTTCGCCCACCTGGTACTTAGGAAATGTGTGTGCGTGAATGCGCATATTTGTTAAAGTGACAGTAACCCATTTTCAGTTTAGTGATTATGGCTTAACTTCCACATTTCTTGATCAATTAAAACCATTCGAATTTTAAACTCTTCAGATCATTCCCTATTTTCGCTTAATAAAAAAAAATCAAAGCACAATATAATATTTTTGTTTATGAAATGTAATGTAATGAACTGCTATTTAAATGGTGCTTTTTGAGCTATTCTGCCCACTCTCTCACTTCTGCACAGCAACTGCCTCAGCCAATCAGAGCTGCTTGTTGTCATCCACGCCTGGAATTTCCCCACCACCGCCCACACACAGTGGCGGCCATCTTGGCCAGGGATTCTCACATTACTGTCCATACAGAGCGGCGGCCATCTTGGCCAGGGATTCTCACACTACTGTCCATACAGAGCGGCGGCCATCTTGGCCAGGGATTCTCACACTACTGCCCATACAGAGCGGCGGCCATCTTGGACAGGGATTCTCACACTACTGCCCACACAGAGTGGCGGCCATCTTGGCCAATTGTTGAGGTGCACCCAGGATTCTCGGCCTCTGCCCACATGGAGCGGCGGCCATTTTGGTCAATTGATTAGCTAGGCCAGGGACTTCAGCACCACTGCACACACACAGAGTGGCGGCCATCTTGTCCAATTGTTGAGGTGCACCCAGGATTCTCGGCCCCTGAGTGGCGGCCATCTTGGCCAATTGAGTAGGTATGACAGGGATTGACCTAATTTCAACAGGAAGTGACCCAGACAGACCTAAATTCAACAGGAAGTGACTTAATTTCAGTAGGAAATGACCTAAAAATGACCTGATATCAACAGGAAGTGACTTAATTTGAACAGGAAGTGACCTAATTTCAACAGGAAGTGACCCAGGACTGACCTAAAATCTACAGGAAGTGACCCGATTTCAACAGGAAGTGACCTAATATCAACAGGAAGTGACCCGACTTCAACAGGAAGTGACCTGTTTCACCAGGAAGTGAGCATGCTAGTGCTAAGTTAGCATGCTAATGTTAGCTGAGCATGCTAATGTTACGTTAGCATGCTAATGCTACGTTAGCATGCTAATGTTACGTTAGCATGCTAATGCTAATGCTACGTTAGCATGCTAATGTTACGTTAGCATGCTAATGCTAAGTTTTTTTTTTATTTAGTTTTTTTTTATTTATTTTTTTATTTTTATTTTTTTTAATTTTTTTTTTTTTTCTTTTTTTTTTTTTTTTTTCTTTTTTTTTTTTTTCCTAATGCTAAGTTTGGCATGCTAATGCTACATTAGCATGCTAATGCTAAGTTAGCATGTTAATGCTAATGCTACGTTAGCATGCTAATGTTACGTTAGCATGCTAATGCTAAGTTTTTTATTTATTTATTTTTTATTTTTTATTTTTTTTTTTTTTTATTTTTTTTTTTTTATTTATTTATTTTTTTCTTTTTTTTTCTTTTTTTTTAATTTTTTTTTTTTCCTAATGCTAAGTTTAGCATGCTAATGCTACGTTAGCATGCTAATGCTAAGTTACCATGTTAATGCTAATGCTAAGTTAGCATGCTAATGCTAAGTTAGCATGCTAATGCTAATGTTAGCTTAGCATGCTAATGCTCATGCTAAGTTAGCACGCTAATGCTAATGTTAGCTTAGCATGCTAATCCTCCTGCAAAGTTAACGTGTAGGAAGTGACCCAGAGTGCATTCGGCTTTCCGCCTTGCAAGAGTCAGCAGTCACATCCAAAATTTCCACGGGAAATTTTTTTTTTCTAGTTATTATTATGTCTTATTCTTCACATTTTTTCAGACGAAATGCGGGTCGTACCGTAGAACGTACCGGCACAAGTGAGGTATCAAAAGATGCGTCTCGATTTGACTCGGCGGGGTACCATTTTTTTTCGGAATTTCGAGTTACCATGGCGACGCAATTCCCCAAAAAACCCCCCAAAAAGTCCCATAGGAATGAATGGAGAAGGGGAAAAAACCTCCACAAATTTAACACCTTTTTCGAAGCCACGCTGCGCGCACATACATTGACCGACCGAGACGATTTTTAGCTCATTTTGTTGCAATTTTTCCCATCTTTAGCTCTGTGTTGAAATTTTTTTTAAGAAATGTAAGCGCTCCCTCCTGTGCGGGTTCAAAGACAGGGTGTGAAATGAAGAAAAAGAGGCTCTTTCCATTAGTGTGTATTGCGTTTGCTAGAGTGGAGCAATCAGCGCTAGAGTGGAGAGACAAAAAAAATTCTTTCCAAAAATTTCACTTCAACTCGTCACCGTGGCCACAATATTTGCTCAGTAAACATCTAATTTGGATATTTTGTAGTCACAAGGGTCTTCTTTCTGACAAACCCACTTTTGTGCGGCAAAGGTGTCATTTAGTACCTTTTATTTGACTTGAAGCGAGGGGAAGTCGCACTTTTTCGCCCATTGAGCCCCATGTTATTTTCGCCGCCTTTTTTTGTCATTTTTTTTAAAAGTCACACGTTTTCAACCTGCTCTAATTTGGTCATTTTTTATCCGATTTAAAAAATGAGAACATGCTTGCGTTCCCCAAAGCCTTGCCGTTCTAACGGGGCATTTCTGAAATCTGTATCTTAAACCGTTGAGTCGTGAGAGCCTTTTGTTCGAGGTGTGCGCTTTCTCATACAACTCAATTGAAGCTAAATGTTCGCCCACCTGGTACTTAGGAAATGTGTGTGCGTGAATGCGCATATTTGTTAAAGTGACAGTAACCCATTTTCAGTTTAGTGATTATGGCTTAACTTCCACATTTCTTGATCAATTAAAACCATTCGAATTTTAAACTCTTCAGATCATTCCCTATTTTCGCTTAATAAAAAAAAATCAAAGCACAATATAATATTTTTGTTTATGAAATGTAATGTAATGAACTGCTATTTAAATGGTGCTTTTTGAGCTATTCTGCCCACTCTCTCACTTCTGCACAGCAACTGCCTCAGCCAATCAGAGCTGCTTGTTGTCATCCACGCCTGGAATTTCCCCACCACCGCCCACACACAGTGGCGGCCATCTTGGCCAGGGATTCTCACATTACTGTCCATACAGAGCGGCGGCCATCTTGGCCAGGGATTCTCACACTACTGTCCATACAGAGCGGCGGCCATCTTGGCCAGGGATTCTCACACTACTGCCCATACAGAGCGGGGGCCATCTTGGACAGGGATTCTCACACTACTATCAATACAGAGCGGCGGCCATCTTGGCCAGGGATTCTCACACTACTGCCCATACAGAGCGGCGGCCATCTTGGCCAGGGATTCTCACACTACTGCCCACACAGAGTGGCGGCCATCTTGTCCAATTGTTGAGGTGCACCCAGGATTCTCGGCCCCTGAGTGGCGGCCATCTTGGCCAATTGATTAGGTATGACAGGGATTGACCTAATTTCAACAGGAAGTGACCCAGACAGACCTAAATTCAACAGGAAGTGACTTAATTTCAGTAGGAAATGACCTAAAAATTACCTGATATCAACAGGAAGTGACTTAATTTGAACAGGAAGTGACCTAATTTCAACAGGAAGTGACCCAGAACTGACCTAAAATCAACAGGAAGTGACCGGATTTCAACAGGAAGTGACCTAATATCAACAGGAATTGACCCGACTTCAACAGGAAGTGACCTGATTTCACCAGGAAGTGAGCATGCTAGTGCTAAGTTAGCATGCTAATGTTAGCTGAGCATGCTAATGTTAAGTTAGCATGCTAATGTTACGTTAGCATGCTAATGTTACGTTAGCATGCTAATGCTAAGTTAGCATGCTAATGCTACGTTAGCATGCTAATGTTACGTTAGCATGCTAATGCTAAGGTTTTTTTTTATTTTTTATTTTTTTATTTTTTTATTTTTTTATTTTTTTTTATTTTTTTTTTATTTCTTTTTTATTTTACTTTTTTTTTTAATTTTTTTTTTTTTTCCTAATGCTAAGTTTAGCATGCTAATGCTACGTTAGCATGCTAATGCTAAGTTAGCATGTTAATGCTAATGCTAAGTTAGCATGCTAATGCTAAGTTAGCATGCTAATGCTAATGTTAGCTTAGCATGCTAATGATCATGCTAAGTTAGCACGCTAATGCTAATGTTAGCTTAGCATGCTAATCCTCCTGCAAAGTTAACATGTAGGAAGTGACCCAGAGTGCGTTCGGCTTTCCGCCTTGCAAGAGTCAGCAGTCACATCCAAAATTTCCACGGGAAATTTTTTTTTCTAGTTATGTGACTGCTGCGAAGCAGTCACATATTAGTATCCATCCAGGAAAAGCGTTTATTATTATTATTATTATGTCTTATTCTTCACATTTTTTCAGACGAAATGCGGGTCGTACCGTAGAACGTACCGGCACAAGTGAGGTATCAAAAGATGCGTCTCGATTTGACTCGGCGGGGTACCATTTTTTTTCGGAATTTCGAGTTACCATGGCGACGCAATTCCCCAAAAAAACCCCCAAAAAGTCCCATAGGAATGAATGGAGAAGGGGAAAAAACCTCCACAAATTTAACACCTTTTTCGAAGCCACGCTGCGCGCACATACATTGACCGACCGAGACGATTTTTAGCTCATTTTGTTGCAATTTTTCCCATCTTTAGCTCTGTGTTGAAATTTTTTTTAAGAAATGTAAGCGCTCCCTCCTGTGCGGGTTCAAAGACAGGGTGTGAAATGAAGAAAAAGAGGCTCTTTCCATTAGTGTGTATTGCGTTTGCTAGAGTGGAGCAATCAGCGCTAGAGTGGAGAGACAAAAAAAATTCTTTCCAAAAATTTCACTTCAACTCGTCACCGTGGCCACAATATTTGCTCAGTAAACATCAAATTTGGATATTTTGTAGTCACAAGGGTCTTCTTTCTGACAAACCCACTTTTGTGCGGCAAAGGTGTCATTTAGTACCTTTTATTTGACTTGAAGCGAGGGGAAGTCGCACTTTTTCGCCCATTGAGCCCCATGTTATTTTCGCCGCCTTTTTTTGTCATTTTTTTTAAAAGTCACACGTTTTCAACCTGCTCTAATTTGGTCATTTTTTATCCGATTTAAAAAATGAGAACATGCTTGCGTTCCCCAAAGCCTTGCCGTTCTAACGGGGCATTTCTGAAATCTGTATCTTAAACCGTTGAGTCGTGAGAGCCTTTTGTTCGAGGTGTGCGCTTTCTCATACAACTCAATTGAAGCTAAATGTTCGCCCACCTGGTACTTAGGAAATGTGTGTGCGTGAATGCGCATATTTGTTAAAGTGACAGTAACCCATTTTCAGTTTAGTGATTATGGCTTAACTTCCACATTTCTTGATCAATTAAAACCATTCGAATTTTAAACTCTTCAGATCATTCCCTATTTTCGCTTAATAAAAAAAAATCAAAGCACAATATAATATTTTTGTTTATGAAATGTAATGTAATGAACTGCTATTTAAATGGTGCTTTTTGAGCTATTCTGCCCACTCTCTCACTTCTGCACAGCAACTGCCTCAGCCAATCAGAGCTGCTTGTTGTCATCCACGCCTGGAATTTCCCCACCACCGCCCACACACAGTGGCGGCCATCTTGGCCAGGGATTCTCACATTACTGTCCATACAGAGCGGCGGCCATCTTGGCCAGGGATTCTCACACTACTGTCCATACAGAGCGGCGGCCATCTTGGCCAGGGATTCTCACACTACTGCCCATACAGAGCGGGGGCCATCTTGGACAGGGATTCTCACACTACTATCAATACAGAGCGGCGGCCATCTTGGCCAGGGATTCTCACACTACTGCCCATACAGAGCGGCGGCCATCTTGGCCAGGGATTCTCACACTACTGCCCACACAGAGTGGCGGCCATCTTGTCCAATTGTTGAGGTGCACCCAGGATTCTCGGCCCCTGAGTGGCGGCCATCTTGGCCAATTGATTAGGTATGACAGGGATTGACCTAATTTCAACAGGAAGTGACCCAGACAGACCTAAATTCAACAGGAAGTGACTTAATTTCAGTAGGAAATGACCTAAAAATTACCTGATATCAACAGGAAGTGACTTAATTTGAACAGGAAGTGACCTAATTTCAACAGGAAGTGACCCAGAACTGACCTAAAATCAACAGGAAGTGACCGGATTTCAACAGGAAGTGACCTAATATCAACAGGAATTGACCCGACTTCAACAGGAAGTGACCTGATTTCACCAGGAAGTGAGCATGCTAGTGCTAAGTTAGCATGCTAATGTTAGCTGAGCATGCTAATGTTAAGTTAGCATGCTAATGTTACGTTAGCATGCTAATGTTACGTTAGCATGCTAATGCTAAGTTAGCATGCTAATGCTACGTTAGCATGCTAATGTTACGTTAGCATGCTAATGCTAAGGTTTTTTTTTATTTTTTATTTTTTTATTTTTTTATTTTTTTATTTTTTTTTATTTTTTTTTTATTTCTTTTTTATTTTACTTTTTTTTTTAATTTTTTTTTTTTTTCCTAATGCTAAGTTTAGCATGCTAATGCTACGTTAGCATGCTAATGCTAAGTTAGCATGTTAATGCTAATGCTAAGTTAGCATGCTAATGCTAAGTTAGCATGCTAATGCTAATGTTAGCTTAGCATGCTAATGATCATGCTAAGTTAGCACGCTAATGCTAATGTTAGCTTAGCATGCTAATCCTCCTGCAAAGTTAACATGTAGGAAGTGACCCAGAGTGCGTTCGGCTTTCCGCCTTGCAAGAGTCAGCAGTCACATCCAAAATTTCCACGGGAAATTTTTTTTTCTAGTTATGTGACTGCTGCGAAGCAGTCACATATTAGTATCCATCCAGGAAAAGCGTTTATTATGTGACTGCTGCGAAGCAGTCACATATTAGTATCCATCCAGGAAAAGCGTTTATTATTATTATTATTATTATGTCTTATTCTTCACATTTTTTCAGACGAAATGCGGGTCGTACCGTAGAACGTACCGGCACAAGTGAGGTATCAAAAGATGCGTCTCGATTTGACTCGGCGGGGTACCATTTTTTTTCGGAATTTCGAGTTACCATGGCGACGCAATTCCCCAAAAAACCCCCCAAAAAGTCCCATAGGAATGAATGGAGAAGGGGAAAAAACCTCCACAAATTTAACACCTTTTTCGAAGCCACGCTGCGCGCACATACATTGACCGACCGAGACGATTTTTAGCTCATTTTGTTGCAATTTTTCCCATCTTTAGCTCTGTGTTGAAATTTTTTTTAAGAAATGTAAGCGCTCCCTC
This sequence comes from Festucalex cinctus, assembly GCF_051991245.1. Classification (NCBI taxonomy): domain Eukaryota; kingdom Metazoa; phylum Chordata; class Actinopteri; order Syngnathiformes; family Syngnathidae; genus Festucalex; species Festucalex cinctus. The sequence continues at coordinate 2,493,892 of NC_135425.1, forward strand.
CTGTGCGGGTTCAAAGACAGGGTGTGAAATGAAGAAAAAGAGGCTCTTTCCATTAGTGTGTATTGCGTTTGCTAGAGTGGAGCAATCAGCGCTAGAGTGGAGAGACAAAAAAAATTCTTTCCAAAAATTTCACTTCAACTCGTCACCGTGGCCACAATATTTGCTCAGTAAACATCAAATTTGGATATTTTGTAGTCACAAGGGTCTTCTTTCTGACAAACCCACTTTTGTGCGGCAAAGGTGTCATTTAGTACCTTTTATTTGACTTGAAGCGAGGGGAAGTCGCACTTTTTCGCCCATTGAGCCCCATGTTATTTTCGCCGCCTTTTTTTGTCATTTTTTTTAAAAGTCACACGTTTTCAACCTGCTCTAATTTGGTCATTTTTTATCCGATTTAAAAAATGAGAACATGCTTGCGTTCCCCAAAGCCTTGCCGTTCTAACGGGGCATTTCTGAAATCTGTATCTTAAACCGTTGAGTCGTGAGAGCCTTTTGTTCGAGGTGTGCGCTTTCTCATACAACTCAATTGAAGCTAAATGTTCGCCCACCTGGTACTTAGGAAATGTGTGTGCGTGAATGCGCATATTTGTTAAAGTGACAGTAACCCATTTTCAGTTTAGTGATTATGGCTTAACTTCCACATTTCTTGATCAATTAAAACCATTCGAATTTTAAACTCTTCAGATCATTCCCTATTTTCGCTTAATAAAAAAAAATCAAAGCACAATATAATATTTTTGTTTATGAAATGTAATGTAATGAACTGCTATTTAAATGGTGCTTTTTGAGCTATTCTGCCCACTCTCTCACTTCTGCACAGCAACTGCCTCAGCCAATCAGAGCTGCTTGTTGTCATCCACGCCTGGAATTTCCCCACCACCGCCCACACACAGTGGCGGCCATCTTGGCCAGGGATTCTCACATTACTGTCCATACAGAGCGGCGGCCATCTTGGCCAGGGATTCTCACACTACTGTCCATACAGAGCGGCGGCCATCTTGGCCAGGGATTCTCACACTACTGCCCATACAGAGCGGGGGCCATCTTGGACAGGGATTCTCACACTACTATCAATACAGAGCGGCGGCCATCTTGGCCAGGGATTCTCACACTACTGCCCATACAGAGCGGCGGCCATCTTGGCCAGGGATTCTCACACTACTGCCCACACAGAGTGGCGGCCATCTTGTCCAATTGTTGAGGTGCACCCAGGATTCTCGGCCCCTGAGTGGCGGCCATCTTGGCCAATTGATTAGGTATGACAGGGATTGACCTAATTTCAACAGGAAGTGACCCAGACAGACCTAAATTCAACAGGAAGTGACTTAATTTCAGTAGGAAATGACCTAAAAATTACCTGATATCAACAGGAAGTGACTTAATTTGAACAGGAAGTGACCTAATTTCAACAGGAAGTGACCCAGAACTGACCTAAAATCAACAGGAAGTGACCGGATTTCAACAGGAAGTGACCTAATATCAACAGGAATTGACCCGACTTCAACAGGAAGTGACCTGATTTCACCAGGAAGTGAGCATGCTAGTGCTAAGTTAGCATGCTAATGTTAGCTGAGCATGCTAATGTTAAGTTAGCATGCTAATGTTACGTTAGCATGCTAATGTTACGTTAGCATGCTAATGCTAAGTTAGCATGCTAATGCTACGTTAGCATGCTAATGTTACGTTAGCATGCTAATGCTAAGGTTTTTTTTTATTTTTTATTTTTTTATTTTTTTATTTTTTTATTTTTTTTTATTTTTTTTTTATTTCTTTTTTATTTTACTTTTTTTTTTAATTTTTTTTTTTTTTCCTAATGCTAAGTTTAGCATGCTAATGCTACGTTAGCATGCTAATGCTAAGTTAGCATGTTAATGCTAATGCTAAGTTAGCATGCTAATGCTAAGTTAGCATGCTAATGCTAATGTTAGCTTAGCATGCTAATGATCATGCTAAGTTAGCACGCTAATGCTAATGTTAGCTTAGCATGCTAATCCTCCTGCAAAGTTAACATGTAGGAAGTGACCCAGAGTGCGTTCGGCTTTCCGCCTTGCAAGAGTCAGCAGTCACATCCAAAATTTCCACGGGAAATTTTTTTTTCTAGTTATTATTATTATTATTATGTCTTATTCTTCACATTTTTTCAGACGAAATGCGGGTCGTACCGTAGAACGTACCGGCACAAGTGAGGTATCAAAAGATGCGTCTCGATTTGACTCGGCGGGGTACCATTTTTTTTCGGAATTTCGAGTTACCATGGCGACGCAATTCCCCAAAAACCCCCCCAAAAAGTCCCATAGGAATGAATGGAGAAGGGGAAAAAACCTCCACAAATTTAACACCTTTTTCGAAGCCACGCTGCGCGCACATACATTGACCGACCGAGACGATTTTTAGCTCATTTTGTTGCAATTTTTCCCATCTTTAGCTCTGTGTTGAAATTTTTTTTAAGAAATGTAAGCGCTCCCTCCTGTGCGGGTTCAAAGACAGGGTGTGAAATGAAGAAAAAGAGGCTCTTTCCATTAGTGTGTATTGCGTTTGCTAGAGTGGAGCAATCAGCGCTAGAGTGGAGAGACAAAAAAAATTCTTTCCAAAAATTTCACTTCAACTCGTCACCGTGGCCACAATATTTGCTCAGTAAACATCAAATTTGGATATTTTGTAGTCACAAGGGTCTTCTTTCTGACAAACCCACTTTTGTGCGGCAAAGGTGTCATTTAGTACCTTTTATTTGACTTGAAGCGAGGGGAAGTCGCACTTTTTCGCCCATTGAGCCCCATGTTATTTTCGCCGCCTTTTTTTGTCATTTTTTTTCAAAGTCACACGTTTTCAACCTGCTCTAATTTGGTCATTTTTTATCCGATTTAAAAGATGAGAACATGCTTGCGTTCCCCAAAGCCTTGCCGTTCTAACGGGGCATTTCTGAAATCTGTATCTTAAACCGTTCAGTCGTGAGAGCCTTTTGTTCGAGGTGTGCGCTTTCTCATAGAACTCAATTGAAGCAAGCAAAATGTTCGCCCACCTGGTACTTAGGAAATGTGTGTGCGTGAATGCGCATATTTGTTAAAGTGACAGTAACCCATTTTCAGTTTAGTGATTATGGCTTAACTTCCACATTTCTTGATCAATTAAAACCATTCGAATTTTAAACTCTTCAGATCATTCCCTATTTTCGCTTAATAAAAAAAAATCAAAGCACAATATAATATTTTTGTTTATGAAATGTAATGTAATGAACTGCTATTTAAATGGTGCTTTTTGAGCTATTCTGCCCACTCTCTCACTTCTGCACAGCAACTGCCTCAGCCAATCAGAGCTGCTTGTTGTCATCCACGCCTGGAATTTCCCCACCACCGCCCACACACAGTGGCGGCCATCTTGGCCAGGGATTCTCACATTACTGTCCATACAGAGCGGCGGCCATCTTGGCCAGGGATTCTCACACTACTGTCCATACAGAGCGGCGGCCATCTTGGCCAGGGATTCTCACACTACTGCCCATACAGAGCGGCGGCCATCTTGGACAGGGATTCTCACACTACTGCCCACACAGAGTGGCGGCCATCTTGGCCAATTGTTGAGGTGCACCCAGGATTCTCGGCCTCTGCCCACATGGAGCGGCGGCCATTTTGGTCAATTGATTAGCTAGGCCAGGGACTTCAGCACCACTGCACACACACAGAGTGGCGGCCATCTTGTCCAATTGTTGAGGTGCACCCAGGATTCTCGGCCCCTGAGTGGCGGCCATCTTGGCCAATTGAGTAGGTATGACAGGGATTGACCTAATTTCAACAGGAAGTGACCCAGACAGACCTAAATTCAACAGGAAGTGACTTAATTTCAGTAGGAAATGACCTAAAAATGACCTGATATCAACAGGAAGTGACTTAATTTGAACAGGAAGTGACCTAATTTCAACAGGAAGTGACCCAGGACTGACCTAAAATCTACAGGAAGTGACCCGATTTCAACAGGAAGTGACCTAATATCAACAGGAAGTGACCCGACTTCAACAGGAAGTGACCTGTTTCACCAGGAAGTGAGCATGCTAGTGCTAAGTTAGCATGCTAATGTTAGCTGAGCATGCTAATGTTACGTTAGCATGCTAATGCTACGTTAGCATGCTAATGTTACGTTAGCATGCTAATGCTAATGCTACGTTAGCATGCTAATGTTACGTTAGCATGCTAATGCTAAGTTTTTTTTTTATTTAGTTTTTTTTTATTTATTTTTTTATTTTTATTTTTTTTAATTTTTTTTTTTTTCTTTTTTTTTTTTTTTTTTTAATTTTTTTTTTTTCCTAATGCTAAGTTTGGCATGCTAATGCTACATTAGCATGCTAATGCTAAGTTAGCATGTTAATGCTAATGCTACGTTAGCATGCTAATGTTACGTTAGCATGCTAATGCTAAGTTTTTTTTTTATTTATTTATTTTTTTTTTTTTTTTTTTTTTTTATTTTTTTTTTTTTATTTATTTATTTTTTTCTTTTTTTTTTTTTTTTTTTAATTTTTTTTTTTTTTCCTAATGCTAAGTTTAGCATGCTAATGCTACGTTAGCATGCTAATGCTAAGTTACCATGTTAATGCTAATGCTAAGTTAGCATGCTAATGCTAAGTTAGCATGCTAATGCTAATGTTAGCTTAGCATGCTAATGCTCATGCTAAGTTAGCACGCTAATGCTAATGTTAGCTTAGCATGCTAATCCTCCTGCAAAGTTAACGTGTAGGAAGTGACCCAGACTGCATTCGGCTTTCCGCCTTGCAAGAGTCAGCAGTCACATCCAAAATTTCCACGGGAAATTTTTTTTTTCTAGTTATTATTATGTCTTATTCTTCACATTTTTTCAGACGAAATGCGGGTCGTACCGTAGAACGTACCGGCACAAGTGAGGTATCAAAAGATGCGTCTCGATTTGACTCGGCGGGGTACCATTTTTTTTCGGAATTTCGAGTTACCATGGCGACGCAATTCCCCAAAAACCCCCCCAAAAAGTCCCATAGGAATGAATGGAGAAGGGGAAAAAACCTCCACAAATTTAACACCTTTTTCGAAGCCACGCTGCGCGCACATACATTGACCGACCGAGACGATTTTTAGCTCATTTTGTTGCAATTTTTCCCATCTTTAGCTCTGTGTTGAAATTTTTTTTAAGAAATGTAAGCGCTCCCTCCTGTGCGGGTTCAAAGACAGGGTGTGAAATGAAGAAAAAGAGGCTCTTTCCATTAGTGTGTATTGCGTTTGCTAGAGTGGAGCAATCAGCGCTAGAGTGGAGAGACAAAAAAAATTCTTTCCAAAAATTTCACTTCAACTCGTCACCGTGGCCACAATATTTGCTCAGTAAACATCAAATTTGGATATTTTGTAGTCACAAGGGTCTTCTTTCTGACAAACCCACTTTTGTGCGGCAAAGGTGTCATTTAGTACCTTTTATTTGACTTGAAGCGAGGGGAAGTCGCACTTTTTCGCCCATTGAGCCCCATGTTATTTTCGCCGCCTTTTTTTGTCATTTTTTTTCAAAGTCACACGTTTTCAACCTGCTCTAATTTGGTCATTTTTTATCCGATTTAAAAGATGAGAACATGCTTGCGTTCCCCAAAGCCTTGCCGTTCTAACGGGGCATTTCTGAAATCTGTATCTTAAACCGTTCAGTCGTGAGAGCCTTTTGTTCGAGGTGTGCGCTTTCTCATAGAACTCAATTGAAGCAAGCAAAATGTTCGCCCACCTGGTACTTAGGAAATGTGTGTGCGTGAATGCGCATATTTGTTAAAGTGACAGTAACCCATTTTCAGTTTAGTGATTATGGCTTAACTTCCACATTTCTTGATCAATTAAAACCATTCGAATTTTAAACTCTTCAGATCATTCCCTATTTTCGCTTAATAAAAAAAAATCAAAGCACAATATAATATTTTTGTTTATGAAATGTAATGTAATGAACTGCTATTTAAATGGTGCTTTTTGAGCTATTCTGCCCACTCTCTCACTTCTGCACAGCAACTGCCTCAGCCAATCAGAGCTGCTTGTTGTCATCCACGCCTGGAATTTCCCCACCACCGCCCACACACAGTGGCGGCCATCTTGGCCAGGGATTCTCACATTACTGTCCATACAGAGCGGCGGCCATCTTGGCCAGGGATTCTCACACTACTGTCCATACAGAGCGGCGGCCATCTTGGCCAGGGATTCTCACACTACTGCCCATACAGAGCGGCGGCCATCTTGGACAGGGATTCTCACACTACTGCCCACACAGAGTGGCGGCCATCTTGGCCAATTGTTGAGGTGCACCCAGGATTCTCGGCCTCTGCCCACATGGAGCGGCGGCCATTTTGGTCAATTGATTAGCTAGGCCAGGGACTTCAGCACCACTGCACACACACAGAGTGGCGGCCATCTTGTCCAATTGTTGAGGTGCACCCAGGATTCTCGGCCCCTGAGTGGCGGCCATCTTGGCCAATTGAGTAGGTATGACAGGGATTGACCTAATTTCAACAGGAAGTGACCCAGACAGACCTAAATTCAACAGGAAGTGACTTAATTTCAGTAGGAAATGACCTAAAAATTACCTGATATCAACAGGAAGTGACTTAATTTGAACAGGAAGTGACCTAATTTCAACAGGAAGTGACCCAGGACTGACCTAAAATCTACAGGAAGTGACCCGATTTCAACAGGAAGTGACCTAATATCAACAGGAAGTGACCCGACTTCAACAGGAAGTGACCTGTTTCACCAGGAAGTGAGCATGCTAGTGCTAAGTTAGCATGCTAATGTTAGCTGAGCATGCTAATGTTACGTTAGCATGCTAATGCTACGTTAGCATGCTAATGTTACGTTAGCATGCTAATGCTAATGCTACGTTAGCATGCTAATGTTACGTTAGCATGCTAATGCTAAGTTACCATGTTAATGCTAATGCTAAGTTAGCATGCTAATGCTAAGTTAGCATGCTAATGCTAATGTTAGCTTAGCATGCTAATGCTCATGCTAAGTTAGCACGCTAATGCTAATGTTAGCTTAGCATGCTAATCCTCCTGCAAAGTTAACGTGTAGGAAGTGACCCAGAGTGCATTCGGCTTTCCGCCTTGCAAGAGTCAGCAGTCACATCCAAAATTTCCACGGGAAATTTTTTTTTTCTAGTTATTATTATTATGTCTTATTCTTCACATTTTTTCAGACGAAATGCGGGTCGTACCGTAGAACGTACCGGCACAAGTGAGGTATCAAAAGATGCGTCTCGATTTGACTCGGCGGGGTACCATTTTTTTTCGGAATTTCGAGTTACCATGGCGACGCAATTCCCCAAAAAACCCCCCAAAAAGTCCCATAGGAATGAATGGAGAAGGGGAAAAAACCTCCACAAATTTAACACCTTTTTCGAAGCCACGCTGCGCGCACATACATTGACCGACCGAGACGATTTTTAGCTCATTTTGTTGCAATTTTTCCCATCTTTAGCTCTGTGTTGAAATTTTTTTTAAGAAATGTAAGCGCTCCCTCCTGTGCGGGTTCAAAGACAGGGTGTGAAATGAAGAAAAAGAGGCTCTTTCCATTAGTGTGTATTGCGTTTGCTAGAGTGGAGCAATCAGCGCTAGAGTGGAGAGACAAAAAAAATTCTTTCCAAAAATTTCACTTCAACTCGTCACCGTGGCCACAATATTTGCTCAGTAAACATCAAATTTGGATATTTTGTAGTCACAAGGGTCTTCTTTCTGACAAACCCACTTTTGTGCGGCAAAGGTGTCATTTAGTACCTTTTATTTGACTTGAAGCGAGGGGAAGTCGCACTTTTTCGCCCATTGAGCCCCATGTTATTTTCGCCGCCTTTTTTTGTCATTTTTTTTAAAAGTCACACGTTTTCAACCTGCTCTAATTTGGTCATTTTTTATCCGATTTAAAAAATGAGAACATGCTTGCGTTCCCCAAAGCCTTGCCGTTCTAACGGGGCATTTCTGAAATCTGTATCTTAAACCGTTGAGTCGTGAGAGCCTTTTGTTCGAGGTGTGCGCTTTCTCATAGAACTCAATTGAAGCAAGCAAAATGTTCGCCCACCTGGTACTTAGGAAATGTGTGTGCGTGAATGCGCATATTTGTTAAAGTGACAGTAACCCATTTTCAGTTTAGTGATTATGGCTTAACTTCCACATTTCTTGATCAATTAAAACCATTCGAATTTTAAACTCTTCAGATCATTCCCTATTTTCGCTTAATAAAAAAAAATCAAAGCACAATATAATATTTTTGTTTATGAAATGTAATGTAATGAACTGCTATTTAAATGGTGCTTTTTGAGCTATTCTGCCCACTCTCTCACTTCTGCACAGCAACTGCCTCAAGCATGCTAATGTTACGTTAGCATGCTAATGCTAAGTTTTTTTTTTCTTTTTTTTTTTTTTTCTTTTTTTTTTTAATTATTTTTTTTTCTTTTTTTTTTTTTTTAAATTTTTTTTTTTTCCTAATGCTAAGTTTAGCATGCTAATGCTACGTTAGCATGCTAATGCTAAGTTAGCATGTTAATGCTAATGCTAAGTTAGCATGCTAATGTTACGTTAGCATGCTAATGCTAAGTTTTTTTTTTATTTTTATTTTTGTATTTTTTTTTTTTATTATTTTTTTTTTTATTTATTTTTTTTTTTTCTTTTTTTTTTTTTTTTTTTAAATTTTTTTTTTCTTAATGCTAAGTTTAGCATGCTAATGCTACGTTAGCATGCTAATGCTAAGTTAGCATGTTAATGCTAATGCTAAGTTAGCATGGTAATGCTAAGTTAGCATGCTAATGCTAATGTTAGCTTAGCATGCTAATGATCATGCTAAGTTAGCACGCTAATGCTAATGTTAGCTTAGCATGCTAATCCTCCTGCAAAGTTAACATGTAGGAAGTGACCCAGAGTGCATTCGGCTTTCCGCCTTGCAAGAGTCAGCAGTCACATCCAAAATTTCCACGGGAAATTTTTTTTTCTAGTTATGTGACTGCTGCGAAGCAGTCACATATTAGTATCCATCCAGGAAAAGCGTTTATTATTATTATGTGACTGCTGCGAAGCAGTCACATATTAGTATCCATCCAGGAAAAGCGTTTATTATTATTATTATTATTATTATGTCTTATTCTTCACATTTTTTCAGACGAAATGCGGGTCGTACCGTAGAACGTACCGGCACAAGTGAGGTATCAAAAGATGCGTCTCGATTTGACTCGGCGGGGTACCATTTTTTTTCGGAATTTCGAGTTACCATGGCGACGCAATTCCCCAAAAAACCCCCCAAAAAGTCCCATAGGAATGAATGGAGAAGGGGAAAAAACCTCCACAAATTTAACACCTTTTTCGAAGCCACGCTGCGCGCACATACATTGACCGACCGAGACGATTTTTAGCTCATTTTGTTGCAATTTTTCCCATCTTTAGCTCTGTGTTGAAATTTTTTTTAAGAAATGTAAGCGCTCCCTCCTGTGCGGGTTCAAAGACAGGGTGTGAAATGAAGAAAAAGAGGCTCTTTCCATTAGTGTGTATTGCGTTTGCTAGAGTGGAGCAATCAGCGCTAGAGTGGAGAGACAAAAAAAATTCTTTCCAAAAATTTCACTTCAACTCGTCACCGTGGCCACAATATTTGCTCAGTAAACATCAAATTTGGATATTTTGTAGTCACAAGGGTCTTCTTTCTGACAAACCCACTTTTGTGCGGCAAAGGTGTCATTTAGTACCTTTTATTTGACTTGAAGCGAGGGGAAGTCGCACTTTTTCGCCCATTGAGCCCCATGTTATTTTCGCCGCCTTTTTTTGTCATTTTTTTTAAAAGTCACACGTTTTCAACCTGCTCTAATTTGGTCATTTTTTATCCGATTTAAAAAATGAGAACATGCTTGCGTTCCCCAAAGCCTTGCCGTTCTAACGGGGCATTTCTGAAATCTGTATCTTAAACCGTTGAGTCGTGAGAGCCTTTTGTTCGAGGTGTGCGCTTTCTCATACAACTCAATTGAAGCTAAATGTTCGCCCACCTGGTACTTAGGAAATGTGTGTGCGTGAATGCGCATATTTGTTAAAGTGACAGTAACCCATTTTCAGTTTAGTGATTATGGCTTAACTTCCACATTTCTTGATCAATTAAAACCATTCGAATTTTAAACTCTTCAGATCATTCCCTATTTTCGCTTAATAAAAAAAAATCAAAGCACAATATAATATTTTTGTTTATGAAATGTAATGTAATGAACTGCTATTTAAATGGTGCTTTTTGAGCTATTCTGCCCACTCTCTCACTTCTGCACAGCAACTGCCTCAGCCAATCAGAGCTGCTTGTTGTCATCCACGCCTGGAATTTCCCCACCACCGCCCACACACAGTGGCGGCCATCTTGGCCAGGGATTCTCACATTACTGTCCATACAGAGCGGCGGCCATCTTGGCCAGGGATTCTCACACTACTGTCCATACAGAGCGGCGGCCATCTTGGCCAGGGATTCTCACACTACTGCCCATACAGAGCGGGGGCCATCTTGGACAGGGATTCTCACACTACTATCAATACAGAGCGGCGGCCATCTTGGCCAGGGATTCTCACACTACTGCCCATACAGAGCGGCGGCCATCTTGGCCAGGGATTCTCACACTACTGCCCACACAGAGTGGCGGCCATCTTGTCCAATTGTTGAGGTGCACCCAGGATTCTCGGCCCCTGAGTGGCGGCCATCTTGGCCAATTGATTAGGTATGACAGGGATTGACCTAATTTCAACAGGAAGTGACCCAGACAGACCTAAATTCAACAGGAAGTGACTTAATTTCAGTAGGAAATGACCTAAAAATTACCTGATATCAACAGGAAGTGACTTAATTTGAACAGGAAGTGACCTAATTTCAACAGGAAGTGACCCAGAACTGACCTAAAATCAACAGGAAGTGACCGGATTTCAACAGGAAGTGACCTAATATCAACAGGAATTGACCCGACTTCAACAGGAAGTGACCTGATTTCACCAGGAAGTGAGCATGCTAGTGCTAAGTTAGCATGCTAATGTTAGCTGAGCATGCTAATGTTAAGTTAGCATGCTAATGTTACGTTAGCATGCTAATGTTACGTTAGCATGCTAATGCTAAGTTAGCATGCTAATGCTACGTTAGCATGCTAATGTTACGTTAGCATGCTAATGCTAAGGTTTTTTTTTATTTTTTATTTTTTTATTTTTTTATTTTTTTATTTTTTTTTATTTTTTTTTTATTTCTTTTTTATTTTACTTTTTTTTTTAATTTTTTTTTTTTTTCCTAATGCTAAGTTTAGCATGCTAATGCTACGTTAGCATGCTAATGCTAAGTTAGCATGTTAATGCTAATGCTAAGTTAGCATGCTAATGCTAAGTTAGCATGCTAATGCTAATGTTAGCTTAGCATGCTAATGATCATGCTAAGTTAGCACGCTAATGCTAATGTTAGCTTAGCATGCTAATCCTCCTGCAAAGTTAACATGTAGGAAGTGACCCAGAGTGCGTTCGGCTTTCCGCCTTGCAAGAGTCAGCAGTCACATCCAAAATTTCCACGGGAAATTTTTTTTTCTAGTTATTATTATGTGACTGCTGCGAAGCAGTCACATATTAGTATCCATCCAGGAAAAGCGTTTATTATTATTATTATGTGACTGCTGCGAAGCAGTCACATATTAGTATCCATCCAGGAAAAGCGTTTATTATTATTATTATTATTATGTCTTATTCTTCACATTTTTTCAGACGAAATGCGGGTCGTACCGTAGAACGTACCGGCACAAGTGAGGTATCAAAAGATGCGTCTCGATTTGACTCGGCGGGGTACCATTTTTTTTCGGAATTTCGAGTTACCATGGCGACGCAATTCCCCAAAAAACCCCCCAAAAAGTCCCATAGGAATGAATGGAGAAGGGGAAAAAACCTCCACAAATTTAACACCTTTTTCGAAGCCACGCTGCGCGCACATACATTGACCGACCGAGACGATTTTTAGCTCATTTTGTTGCAATTTTTCCCATCTTTAGCTCTGTGTTGAAATTTTTTTTAAGAAATGTAAGCGCTCCCTCCTGTGCGGGTTCAAAGACAGGGTGTGAAATGAAGAAAAAGAGGCTCTTTCCATTAGTGTGTATTGCGTTTGCTAGAGTGGAGCAATCAGCGCTAGAGTGGAGAGACAAAAAAAATTCTTTCCAAAAATTTCACTTCAACTCGTCACCGTGGCCACAATATTTGCTCAGTAAACATCAAATTTGGATATTTTGTAGTCACAAGGGTCTTCTTTCTGACAAACCCACTTTTGTGCGGCAAAGGTGTCATTTAGTACCTTTTATTTGACTTGAAGCGAGGGGAAGTCGCACTTTTTCGCCCATTGAGCCCCATGTTATTTTCGCCGCCTTTTTTTGTCATTTTTTTTCAAAGTCACACGTTTTCAACCTGCTCTAATTTGGTCATTTTTTATCCGATTTAAAAGATGAGAACATGCTTGCGTTCCCCAAAGCCTTGCCGTTCTAACGGGGCATTTCTGAAATCTGTATCTTAAACCGTTCAGTCGTGAGAGCCTTTTGTTCGAGGTGTGCGCTTTCTCATAGAACTCAATTGAAGCAAGCAAAATGTTCGCCCACCTGGTACTTAGGAAATGTGTGTGCGTGAATGCGCATATTTGTTAAAGTGACAGTAACCCATTTTCAGTTTAGTGATTATGGCTTAACTTCCACATTTCTTGATCAATTAAAACCATTCGAATTTTAAACTCTTCAGATCATTCCCTATTTTCGCTTAATAAAAAAAAATCAAAGCACAATATAATATTTTTGTTTATGAAATGTAATGTAATGAACTGCTATTTAAATGGTGCTTTTTGAGCTATTCTGCCCACTCTCTCACTTCTGCACAGCAACTGCCTCAGCCAATCAGAGCTGCTTGTTGTCATCCACGCCTGGAATTTCCCCACCACCGCCCACACACAGTGGCGGCCATCTTGGCCAGGGATTCTCACATTACTGTCCATACAGAGCGGCGGCCATCTTGGCCAGGGATTCTCACACTACTGTCCATACAGAGCGGCGGCCATCTTGGCCAGGGATTCTCACACTACTGCCCATACAGAGCGGCGGCCATCTTGGACAGGGATTCTCACACTACTGCCCACACAGAGTGGCGGCCATCTTGGCCAATTGTTGAGGTGCACCCAGGATTCTCGGCCTCTGCCCACATGGAGCGGCGGCCATTTTGGTCAATTGATTAGCTAGGCCAGGGACTTCAGCACCACTGCACACACACAGAGTGGCGGCCATCTTGTCCAATTGTTGAGGTGCACCCAGGATTCTCGGCCCCTGAGTGGCGGCCATCTTGGCCAATTGAGTAGGTATGACAGGGATTGACCTAATTTCAACAGGAAGTGACCCAGACAGACCTAAATTCAACAGGAAGTGACTTAATTTCAGTAGGAAATGACCTAAAAATGACCTGATATCAACAGGAAGTGACTTAATTTGAACAGGAAGTGACCTAATTTCAACAGGAAGTGACCCAGGACTGACCTAAAATCTACAGGAAGTGACCCGATTTCAACAGGAAGTGACCTAATATCAACAGGAAGTGACCCGACTTCAACAGGAAGTGACCTGTTTCACCAGGAAGTGAGCATGCTAGTGCTAAGTTAGCATGCTAATGTTAGCTGAGCATGCTAATGTTACGTTAGCATGCTAATGCTACGTTAGCATGCTAATGTTACGTTAGCATGCTAATGCTAATGCTACGTTAGCATGCTAATGTTACGTTAGCATGCTAATGCTAAGTTTTTTTTTTATTTAGTTTTTTTTTATTTATTTTTTTATTTTTATTTTTTTTAATTTTTTTTTTTTTTCTTTTTTTTTTTTTTTTTTCTTTTTTTTTTTTTTCCTAATGCTAAGTTTGGCATGCTAATGCTACATTAGCATGCTAATGCTAAGTTAGCATGTTAATGCTAATGCTACGTTAGCATGCTAATGTTACGTTAGCATGCTAATGCTAAGTTTTTTATTTATTTATTTTTTATTTTTTATTTTTTTTTTTTTTTATTTTTTTTTTTTTATTTATTTATTTTTTTCTTTTTTTTTTTTTTTTTTTAATTTTTTTTTTTTCCTAATGCTAAGTTTAGCATGCTAATGCTACGTTAGCATGCTAATGCTAAGTTACCATGTTAATGCTAATGCTAAGTTAGCATGCTAATGCTAAGTTAGCATGCTAATGCTAATGTTAGCTTAGCATGCTAATGCTCATGCTAAGTTAGCACGCTAATGCTAATGTTAGCTTAGCATGCTAATCCTCCTGCAAAGTTAACGTGTAGGAAGTGACCCAGAGTGCATTCGGCTTTCCGCCTTGCAAGAGTCAGCAGTCACATCCAAAATTTCCACGGGAAATTTTTTTTTTCTAGTTATTATTATGTCTTATTCTTCACATTTTTTCAGACGAAATGCGGGTCGTACCGTAGAACGTACCGGCACAAGTGAGGTATCAAAAGATGCGTCTCGATTTGACTCGGCGGGGTACCATTTTTTTTCGGAATTTCGAGTTACCATGGCGACGCAATTCCCCAAAAAACCCCCCAAAAAGTCCCATAGGAATGAATGGAGAAGGGGAAAAAACCTCCACAAATTTAACACCTTTTTCGAAGCCACGCTGCGCGCACATACATTGACCGACCGAGACGATTTTTAGCTCATTTTGTTGCAATTTTTCCCATCTTTAGCTCTGTGTTGAAATTTTTTTTAAGAAATGTAAGCGCTCCCTCCTGTGCGGGTTCAAAGACAGGGTGTGAAATGAAGAAAAAGAGGCTCTTTCCATTAGTGTGTATTGCGTTTGCTAGAGTGGAGCAATCAGCGCTAGAGTGGAGAGACAAAAAAAATTCTTTCCAAAAATTTCACTTCAACTCGTCACCGTGGCCACAATATTTGCTCAGTAAACATCTAATTTGGATATTTTGTAGTCACAAGGGTCTTCTTTCTGACAAACCCACTTTTGTGCGGCAAAGGTGTCATTTAGTACCTTTTATTTGACTTGAAGCGAGGGGAAGTCGCACTTTTTCGCCCATTGAGCCCCATGTTATTTTCGCCGCCTTTTTTTGTCATTTTTTTTAAAAGTCACACGTTTTCAACCTGCTCTAATTTGGTCATTTTTTATCCGATTTAAAAAATGAGAACATGCTTGCGTTCCCCAAAGCCTTGCCGTTCTAACGGGGCATTTCTGAAATCTGTATCTTAAACCGTTGAGTCGTGAGAGCCTTTTGTTCGAGGTGTGCGCTTTCTCATACAACTCAATTGAAGCTAAATGTTCGCCCACCTGGTACTTAGGAAATGTGTGTGCGTGAATGCGCATATTTGTTAAAGTGACAGTAACCCATTTTCAGTTTAGTGATTATGGCTTAACTTCCACATTTCTTGATCAATTAAAACCATTCGAATTTTAAACTCTTCAGATCATTCCCTATTTTCGCTTAATAAAAAAAAATCAAAGCACAATATAATATTTTTGTTTATGAAATGTAATGTAATGAACTGCTATTTAAATGGTGCTTTTTGAGCTATTCTGCCCACTCTCTCACTTCTGCACAGCAACTGCCTCAGCCAATCAGAGCTGCTTGTTGTCATCCACGCCTGGAATTTCCCCACCACCGCCCACACACAGTGGCGGCCATCTTGGCCAGGGATTCTCACATTACTGTCCATACAGAGCGGCGGCCATCTTGGCCAGGGATTCTCACACTACTGTCCATACAGAGCGGCGGCCATCTTGGCCAGGGATTCTCACACTACTGCCCATACAGAGCGGGGGCCATCTTGGACAGGGATTCTCACACTACTATCAATACAGAGCGGCGGCCATCTTGGCCAGGGATTCTCACACTACTGCCCATACAGAGCGGCGGCCATCTTGGCCAGGGATTCTCACACTACTGCCCACACAGAGTGGCGGCCATCTTGTCCAATTGTTGAGGTGCACCCAGGATTCTCGGCCCCTGAGTGGCGGCCATCTTGGCCAATTGATTAGGTATGACAGGGATTGACCTAATTTCAACAGGAAGTGACCCAGACAGACCTAAATTCAACAGGAAGTGACTTAATTTCAGTAGGAAATGACCTAAAAATTACCTGATATCAACAGGAAGTGACTTAATTTGAACAGGAAGTGACCTAATTTCAACAGGAAGTGACCCAGAACTGACCTAAAATCAACAGGAAGTGACCGGATTTCAACAGGAAGTGACCTAATATCAACAGGAATTGACCCGACTTCAACAGGAAGTGACCTGATTTCACCAGGAAGTGAGCATGCTAGTGCTAAGTTAGCATGCTAATGTTAGCTGAGCATGCTAATGTTAAGTTAGCATGCTAATGTTACGTTAGCATGCTAATGTTACGTTAGCATGCTAATGCTAAGTTAGCATGCTAATGCTACGTTAGCATGCTAATGTTACGTTAGCATGCTAATGCTAAGGTTTTTTTTTATTTTTTATTTTTTTATTTTTTTATTTTTTTATTTTTTTTTATTTTTTTTTTATTTCTTTTTTATTTTACTTTTTTTTTTAATTTTTTTTTTTTTTCCTAATGCTAAGTTTAGCATGCTAATGCTACGTTAGCATGCTAATGCTAAGTTAGCATGTTAATGCTAATGCTAAGTTAGCATGCTAATGCTAAGTTAGCATGCTAATGCTAATGTTAGCTTAGCATGCTAATGATCATGCTAAGTTAGCACGCTAATGCTAATGTTAGCTTAGCATGCTAATCCTCCTGCAAAGTTAACATGTAGGAAGTGACCCAGAGTGCGTTCGGCTTTCCGCCTTGCAAGAGTCAGCAGTCACATCCAAAATTTCCACGGGAAATTTTTTTTTCTAGTTATGTGACTGCTGCGAAGCAGTCACATATTAGTATCCATCCAGGAAAAGCGTTTATTATTATGTGACTGCTGCGAAGCAGTCACATATTAGTATCCATCCAGGAAAAGCGTTTATTATTATGTGACTGCTGCGAAGCAGTCACATATTAGTATCCATCCAGGAAAAGCGTTTATTATTATTATTATTATTATGTCTTATTCTTCACATTTTTTCAGACGAAATGCGGGTCGTACCGTAGAACGTACCGGCACAAGTGAGGTATCAAAAGATGCGTCTCGATTTGACTCGGCGGGGTACCATTTTTTTTCGGAATTTCGAGTTACCATGGCGACGCAATTCCCCAAAAAACCCCCCAAAAAGTCCCATAGGAATGAATGGAGAAGGGGAAAAAACCTCCACAAATTTAACACCTTTTTCGAAGCCACGCTGCGCGCACATACATTGACCGACCGAGACGATTTTTAGCTCATTTTGTTGCAATTTTTCCCATCTTTAGCTCTGTGTTGAAATTTTTTTTAAGAAATGTAAGCGCTCCCTCCTGTGCGGGTTCAAAGACAGGGTGTGAAATGAAGAAAAAGAGGCTCTTTCCATTAGTGTGTATTGCGTTTGCTAGAGTGGAGCAATCAGCGCTAGAGTGGAGAGACAAAAAAAATTCTTTCCAAAAATTTCACTTCAACTCGTCACCGTGGCCACAATATTTGCTCAGTAAACATCAAATTTGGATATTTTGTAGTCACAAGGGTCTTCTTTCTGACAAACCCACTTTTGTGCGGCAAAGGTGTCATTTAGTACCTTTTATTTGACTTGAAGCGAGGGGAAGTCGCACTTTTTCGCCCATTGAGCCCCATGTTATTTTCGCCGCCTTTTTTTGTCATTTTTTTTCAAAGTCACACGTTTTCAACCTGCTCTAATTTGGTCATTTTTTATCCGATTTAAAAGATGAGAACATGCTTGCGTTCCCCAAAGCCTTGCCGTTCTAACGGGGCATTTCTGAAATCTGTATCTTAAACCGTTCAGTCGTGAGAGCCTTTTGTTCGAGGTGTGCGCTTTCTCATAGAACTCAATTGAAGCAAGCAAAATGTTCGCCCACCTGGTACTTAGGAAATGTGTGTGCGTGAATGCGCATATTTGTTAAAGTGACAGTAACCCATTTTCAGTTTAGTGATTATGGCTTAACTTCCACATTTCTTGATCAATTAAAACCATTCGAATTTTAAACTCTTCAGATCATTCCCTATTTTCGCTTAATAAAAAAAAATCAAAGCACAATATAATATTTTTGTTTATGAAATGTAATGTAATGAACTGCTATTTAAATGGTGCTTTTTGAGCTATTCTGCCCACTCTCTCACTTCTGCACAGCAACTGCCTCAGCCAATCAGAGCTGCTTGTTGTCATCCACGCCTGGAATTTCCCCACCACCGCCCACACACAGTGGCGGCCATCTTGGCCAGGGATTCTCACATTACTGTCCATACAGAGCGGCGGCCATCTTGGCCAGGGATTCTCACACTACTGTCCATACAGAGCGGCGGCCATCTTGGCCAGGGATTCTCACACTACTGCCCATACAGAGCGGCGGCCATCTTGGACAGGGATTCTCACACTACTGCCCACACAGAGTGGCGGCCATCTTGGCCAATTGTTGAGGTGCACCCAGGATTCTCGGCCTCTGCCCACATGGAGCGGCGGCCATTTTGGTCAATTGATTAGCTAGGCCAGGGACTTCAGCACCACTGCACACACACAGAGTGGCGGCCATCTTGTCCAATTGTTGAGGTGCACCCAGGATTCTCGGCCCCTGAGTGGCGGCCATCTTGGCCAATTGAGTAGGTATGACAGGGATTGACCTAATTTCAACAGGAAGTGACCCAGACAGACCTAAATTCAACAGGAAGTGACTTAATTTCAGTAGGAAATGACCTAAAAATGACCTGATATCAACAGGAAGTGACTTAATTTGAACAGGAAGTGACCTAATTTCAACAGGAAGTGACCCAGGACTGACCTAAAATCTACAGGAAGTGACCCGATTTCAACAGGAAGTGACCTAATATCAACAGGAAGTGACCCGACTTCAACAGGAAGTGACCTGTTTCACCAGGAAGTGAGCATGCTAGTGCTAAGTTAGCATGCTAATGTTAGCTGAGCATGCTAATGTTACGTTAGCATGCTAATGCTACGTTAGCATGCTAATGTTACGTTAGCATGCTAATGCTAATGCTACGTTAGCATGCTAATGTTACGTTAGCATGCTAATGCTAAGTTTTTTTTTTATTTAGTTTTTTTTTATTTATTTTTTTATTTTTATTTTTTTTAATTTTTTTTTTTTTTCTTTTTTTTTTTTTTTTTTCTTTTTTTTTTTTTTCCTAATGCTAAGTTTGGCATGCTAATGCTACATTAGCATGCTAATGCTAAGTTAGCATGTTAATGCTAATGCTACGTTAGCATGCTAATGTTACGTTAGCATGCTAATGCTAAGTTTTTTATTTATTTATTTTTTATTTTTTATTTTTTTTTTTTTTTATTTTTTTTTTTTTATTTATTTATTTTTTTCTTTTTTTTTTTTTTTTTTTAATTTTTTTTTTTTCCTAATGCTAAGTTTAGCATGCTAATGCTACGTTAGCATGCTAATGCTAAGTTACCATGTTAATGCTAATGCTAAGTTAGCATGCTAATGCTAAGTTAGCATGCTAATGCTAATGTTAGCTTAGCATGCTAATGCTCATGCTAAGTTAGCACGCTAATGCTAATGTTAGCTTAGCATGCTAATCCTCCTGCAAAGTTAACGTGTAGGAAGTGACCCAGAGTGCATTCGGCTTTCCGCCTTGCAAGAGTCAGCAGTCACATCCAAAATTTCCACGGGAAATTTTTTTTTTCTAGTTATGTGACTGCTGCGAAGCAGTCACATATTAGTATCCATCCAGGAAAAGCGTTTATTATTATTATTATTATGTGACTGCTGCGAAGCAGTCACATATTAGTATCCATCCAGGAAAAGCGTTTATTATTATTATTATTATTATTATGTCTTATTCTTCACATTTTTTCAGACGAAATGCGGGTCGTACCGTAGAACGTACCGGCACAAGTGAGGTATCAAAAGATGCGTCTCGATTTGACTCGGCGGGGTACCATTTTTTTTCGGAATTTCGAGTTACCATGGCGACGCAATTCCCCAAAAAACCCCCCAAAAAGTCCCATAGGAATGAATGGAGAAGGGGAAAAAACCTCCACAAATTTAACACCTTTTTCGAAGCCACGCTGCGCGCACATACATTGACCGACCGAGACGATTTTTAGCTCATTTTGTTGCAATTTTTCCCATCTTTAGCTCTGTGTTGAAATTTTTTTTAAGAAATGTAAGCGCTCCCTCCTGTGCGGGTTCAAAGACAGGGTGTGAAATGAAGAAAAAGAGGCTCTTTCCATTAGTGTGTATTGCGTTTGCTAGAGTGGAGCAATCAGCGCTAGAGTGGAGAGACAAAAAAAATTCTTTCCAAAAATTTCACTTCAACTCGTCACCGTGGCCACAATATTTGCTCAGTAAACATCAAATTTGGATATTTTGTAGTCACAAGGGTCTTCTTTCTGACAAACCCACTTTTGTGCGGCAAAGGTGTCATTTAGTACCTTTTA
This sequence comes from Festucalex cinctus, assembly GCF_051991245.1. Taxonomy (NCBI): domain Eukaryota; kingdom Metazoa; phylum Chordata; class Actinopteri; order Syngnathiformes; family Syngnathidae; genus Festucalex; species Festucalex cinctus. The sequence goes on from NC_135425.1 coordinate 2,514,375, forward strand.
TTTGACTTGAAGCGAGGGGAAGTCGCACTTTTTCGCCCATTGAGCCCCATGTTATTTTCGCCGCCTTTTTTTGTCATTTTTTTTAAAAGTCACACGTTTTCAACCTGCTCTAATTTGGTCATTTTTTATCCGATTTAAAAAATGAGAACATGCTTGCGTTCCCCAAAGCCTTGCCGTTCTAACGGGGCATTTCTGAAATCTGTATCTTAAACCGTTGAGTCGTGAGAGCCTTTTGTTCGAGGTGTGCGCTTTCTCATACAACTCAATTGAAGCTAAATGTTCGCCCACCTGGTACTTAGGAAATGTGTGTGCGTGAATGCGCATATTTGTTAAAGTGACAGTAACCCATTTTCAGTTTAGTGATTATGGCTTAACTTCCACATTTCTTGATCAATTAAAACCATTCGAATTTTAAACTCTTCAGATCATTCCCTATTTTCGCTTAATAAAAAAAAATCAAAGCACAATATAATATTTTTGTTTATGAAATGTAATGTAATGAACTGCTATTTAAATGGTGCTTTTTGAGCTATTCTGCCCACTCTCTCACTTCTGCACAGCAACTGCCTCAGCCAATCAGAGCTGCTTGTTGTCATCCACGCCTGGAATTTCCCCACCACCGCCCACACACAGTGGCGGCCATCTTGGCCAGGGATTCTCACATTACTGTCCATACAGAGCGGCGGCCATCTTGGCCAGGGATTCTCACACTACTGTCCATACAGAGCGGCGGCCATCTTGGCCAGGGATTCTCACACTACTGCCCATACAGAGCGGGGGCCATCTTGGACAGGGATTCTCACACTACTATCAATACAGAGCGGCGGCCATCTTGGCCAGGGATTCTCACACTACTGCCCATACAGAGCGGCGGCCATCTTGGCCAGGGATTCTCACACTACTGCCCACACAGAGTGGCGGCCATCTTGTCCAATTGTTGAGGTGCACCCAGGATTCTCGGCCCCTGAGTGGCGGCCATCTTGGCCAATTGATTAGGTATGACAGGGATTGACCTAATTTCAACAGGAAGTGACCCAGACAGACCTAAATTCAACAGGAAGTGACTTAATTTCAGTAGGAAATGACCTAAAAATTACCTGATATCAACAGGAAGTGACTTAATTTGAACAGGAAGTGACCTAATTTCAACAGGAAGTGACCCAGAACTGACCTAAAATCAACAGGAAGTGACCGGATTTCAACAGGAAGTGACCTAATATCAACAGGAATTGACCCGACTTCAACAGGAAGTGACCTGATTTCACCAGGAAGTGAGCATGCTAGTGCTAAGTTAGCATGCTAATGTTAGCTGAGCATGCTAATGTTACGTTAGCATGCTAATGCTAAGTTTTTTTTTAATTTTTTATTTTTTTATTTTTTTTTTATTTATTTTTTTTTTAATTATAATTTTTTTTTTTTAATTTTTTTTTTTTTTTTTTAATTTTTTTTTTTTTTAATTTTTTTTTTATTTTTTTTTTTTTTTTTTCCTAATGCTAAGTTTAGCATGCTAATGCTAAGTTAGCATGTTAATGCTAATGCTAAGTTAGCATGCTAATGCTACGTTAGCATGCTAATGCTACGTTAGCATGCTAATGCTACGTTAGCATGCTAATGCTACGTTCGCATGCTAATGCTACTGCTAAGTTAGCATGCTAATGCTACGTTAGCATGCTAATGTTACGTTAGCATGCTAATGCTAAGTTTTTTTATTTATTTATTTTTTTATTTTTATTATTTTTTTATTTTTTTTTTACTTTTTTTTTTTTTTTCTTTTTTTTTTTTTTTTTTCTTTTTTTTTTTTTTCCTAATGCTAAGTTTAGCATGCTAATGCTACGTTAGCATGCTAATGCTAAGTTAGCATGTTAATGCTAATGCTAAGTTAGCATGCTAATGCTAAGTTAGCATGCTAATGCTAATGTTAGCTTAGCATGCTAATGATCATGCTAAGTTAGCACGCTAATGCTAATGTTAGCTTAGCATGCTAATCCTCCTGCAAAGTTAACGTGTAGGAAGTGACCCAGAGTGCATTCGGCTTTCCGCCTTGCGAGAGTCAGCAGTCACATCCAAAATTTCCACGGGAAATTTTTTTTTTCTAGTTATGTGACTGCTGCGAAGCAGTCACATATTAGTATCCATCCAGGAAAAGCGTTTATTATGTGACTGCTGCGAAGCAGTCACATATTAGTATCCATCCAGGAAAAGCGTTTATTATTATTATTATTATTATTATGTCTTATTCTTCACATTTTTTCAGACGAAATGCGGGTCGTACCGTAGAACGTACCGGCACAAGTGAGGTATCAAAAGATGCGTCTCGATTTGACTCGGCGGGGTACCATTTTTTTTCGGAATTTCGAGTTACCATGGCGACGCAATTCCCCAAAAACCCCCCCAAAAAGTCCCATAGGAATGAATGGAGAAGGGGAAAAAACCTCCACAAATTTAACACCTTTTTCGAAGCCACGCTGCGCGCACATACATTGACCGACCGAGACGATTTTTAGCTCATTTTGTTGCAATTTTTCCCATCTTTAGCTCTGTGTTGAAATTTTTTTTAAGAAATGTAAGCGCTCCCTCCTGTGCGGGTTCAAAGACAGGGTGTGAAATGAAGAAAAAGAGGCTCTTTCCATTAGTGTGTATTGCGTTTGCTAGAGTGGAGCAATCAGCGCTAGAGTGGAGAGACAAAAATAATTCTTTCGAAAAATTTCACTTCAACTCGTCACCGTGGCCACAATATTTGCTCAGTAAACATCACATTTGGATATTTTGTAGTCACAAGGGTCTTCTTTCTGACAAACCCACTTTTGTGCGGCTAAGGTGTCATTTAGTACCTTTTATTTGACTTGAAGCGAGGGGAAGTCGCACTTTTTCGCCCATTGAGCCCCATGTTATTTTCGCCGCCTTTTTTTGTCATTTTTTTAAAAAGTCACACGTTTTCAACCTGCTCTAATTTGGTCATTTTTTATCCGATTTAAAAAATGAGAACATGCTTGCGTTCCCCAAAGCCTTGCCGTTCTAACGGGGCATTTCTGAAATCTGTATCTTAAACCGTTCAGTCGTGAGAGCCTTTTGTTCGAGGTGTGCGCTTTCTCATAGAACTCAATTGAAGCAAGCAAAATGTTCGCCCACCTGGTACTTAGGAAATGTGTGTGCGTGAATGCGCATATTTGTTAAAGTGACAGTAACCCATTTTCAGTTTAGTGATTATGGCTTAACTTCCACATTTCTTGATCAATTAAAACCATTCGAATTTTAAACTCTTCAGATCATTCCCTATTTTCGCTTAATAAAAAAAAATCAAAGCACAATATAATATTTTTGTTTATGAAATGTAATGTAATGAACTGCTATTTAAATGGTGCTTTTTGAGCTATTCTGCCCACTCTCTCACTTCTGCACAGCAACTGCCTCAAGCATGCTAATGTTACGTTAGCATGCTAATGCTAAGTTTTTTTTTTCTTTTTTATTTTTTTATTTTTTTTTTCTTTTTTTTTTTTTAATTATTTTTTTTTCTTTTTTTTTTTTTTTTAATTTTTTTTTTTTTCCTAATGCTAAGTTTAGCATGCTAATGCTACGTTAGCATGCTAATGCTAAGTTAGCATGTTAATGCTAATGCTAAGTTAGCATGCTAATGTTACGTTAGCATGCTAATGCTAAGTTTTTTTTTTATTTTTATTTTTTTTTATTTTTTTTTTTTATTTTTTTTTTCTTTTTTTTTTTTTTTTTTTAAATTTTTTTTTTTCCTAATGCTAAGTTTAGCATGCTAATGCTACGTTAGCATGCTAATGCTAAGTTAGCATGTTAATGCTAATGCTAAGTTAGCATGGTAATGCTAATGTTAGCATGCTAATGCTAATGTTAGCTTAGCATGCTAATGCTCATGCTAAGTTAGCACGCTAATGCTAATGTTAGCTTAGCATGCTAATCCTCCTGCAAAGTTAACGTGTAGGAAGTGACCCAGAGTGCATTCGGCTTTCCGCCTTGCAAGAGTCAGCAGTCACATCCAAAATTTCCACGGGAAATTTTTTTTTTCTAGTTATTATTATTATTATGTCTTATTCTTCACATTTTTTCAGACGAAATGCGGGTCGTACCGTAGAACGTACCGGCACAAGTGAGGTATCAAAAGATGCGTCTCGATTTGACTCGGCGGGGTACCATTTTTTTTCGGAATTTCGAGTTACCATGGCGACGCAATTCCCCAAAAAAACCCCCAAAAAGTCCCATAGGAATGAATGGAGAAGGGGAAAAAACCTCCACAAATTTAACACCTTTTTCGAAGCCACGCTGCGCGCACATACATTGACCGACCGAGACGATTTTTAGCTCATTTTGTTGCAATTTTTCCCATCTTTAGCTCTGTGTTGAAATTTTTTTTAAGAAATGTAAGCGCTCCCTCCTGTGCGGGTTCAAAGACAGGGTGTGAAATGAAGAAAAAGAGGCTCTTTCCATTAGTGTGTATTGCGTTTGCTAGAGTGGAGCAATCAGCGCTAGAGTGGAGAGACAAAAAAAATTCTTTCCAAAAATTTCACTTCAACTCGTCACCGTGGCCACAATATTTGCTCAGTAAACATCAAATTTGGATATTTTGTAGTCACAAGGGTCTTCTTTCTGACAAACCCACTTTTGTGCGGCAAAGGTGTCATTTAGTACCTTTTATTTGACTTGAAGCGAGGGGAAGTCGCACTTTTTCGCCCATTGAGCCCCATGTTATTTTCGCCGCCTTTTTTTGTCATTTTTTTTAAAAGTCACACGTTTTCAACCTGCTCTAATTTGGTCATTTTTTATCCGATTTAAAAAATGAGAACATGCTTGCGTTCCCCAAAGCCTTGCCGTTCTAACGGGGCATTTCTGAAATCTGTATCTTAAACCGTTGAGTCGTGAGAGCCTTTTGTTCGAGGTGTGCGCTTTCTCATACAACTCAATTGAAGCTAAATGTTCGCCCACCTGGTACTTAGGAAATGTGTGTGCGTGAATGCGCATATTTGTTAAAGTGACAGTAACCCATTTTCAGTTTAGTGATTATGGCTTAACTTCCACATTTCTTGATCAATTAAAACCATTCGAATTTTAAACTCTTCAGATCATTCCCTATTTTCGCTTAATAAAAAAAAATCAAAGCACAATATAATATTTTTGTTTATGAAATGTAATGTAATGAACTGCTATTTAAATGGTGCTTTTTGAGCTATTCTGCCCACTCTCTCACTTCTGCACAGCAACTGCCTCAGCCAATCAGAGCTGCTTGTTGTCATCCACGCCTGGAATTTCCCCACCACCGCCCACACACAGTGGCGGCCATCTTGGCCAGGGATTCTCACATTACTGTCCATACAGAGCGGCGGCCATCTTGGCCAGGGATTCTCACACTACTGTCCATACAGAGCGGCGGCCATCTTGGCCAGGGATTCTCACACTACTGCCCATACAGAGCGGGGGCCATCTTGGACAGGGATTCTCACACTACTATCAATACAGAGCGGCGGCCATCTTGGCCAGGGATTCTCACACTACTGCCCATACAGAGCGGCGGCCATCTTGGCCAGGGATTCTCACACTACTGCCCACACAGAGTGGCGGCCATCTTGTCCAATTGTTGAGGTGCACCCAGGATTCTCGGCCCCTGAGTGGCGGCCATCTTGGCCAATTGATTAGGTATGACAGGGATTGACCTAATTTCAACAGGAAGTGACCCAGACAGACCTAAATTCAACAGGAAGTGACTTAATTTCAGTAGGAAATGACCTAAAAATTACCTGATATCAACAGGAAGTGACTTAATTTGAACAGGAAGTGACCTAATTTCAACAGGAAGTGACCCAGAACTGACCTAAAATCAACAGGAAGTGACCGGATTTCAACAGGAAGTGACCTAATATCAACAGGAATTGACCCGACTTCAACAGGAAGTGACCTGATTTCACCAGGAAGTGAGCATGCTAGTGCTAAGTTAGCATGCTAATGTTAGCTGAGCATGCTAATGTTAAGTTAGCATGCTAATGTTACGTTAGCATGCTAATGTTACGTTAGCATGCTAATGCTAAGTTAGCATGCTAATGCTACGTTAGCATGCTAATGTTACGTTAGCATGCTAATGCTAAGGTTTTTTTTTATTTTTTATTTTTTTATTTTTTTATTTTTTTATTTTTTTTTATTTTTTTTTTATTTCTTTTTTATTTTACTTTTTTTTTTAATTTTTTTTTTTTTTCCTAATGCTAAGTTTAGCATGCTAATGCTACGTTAGCATGCTAATGCTAAGTTAGCATGTTAATGCTAATGCTAAGTTAGCATGCTAATGCTAAGTTAGCATGCTAATGCTAATGTTAGCTTAGCATGCTAATGATCATGCTAAGTTAGCACGCTAATGCTAATGTTAGCTTAGCATGCTAATCCTCCTGCAAAGTTAACATGTAGGAAGTGACCCAGAGTGCGTTCGGCTTTCCGCCTTGCAAGAGTCAGCAGTCACATCCAAAATTTCCACGGGAAATTTTTTTTTCTAGTTATTATTATTATGTCTTATTCTTCACATTTTTTCAGACGAAATGCGGGTCGTACCGTAGAACGTACCGGCACAAGTGAGGTATCAAAAGATGCGTCTCGATTTGACTCGGCGGGGTACCATTTTTTTTCGGAATTTCGAGTTACCATGGCGACGCAATTCCCCAAAAAACCCCCCAAAAAGTCCCATAGGAATGAATGGAGAAGGGGAAAAAACCTCCACAAATTTAACACCTTTTTCGAAGCCACGCTGCGCGCACATACATTGACCGACCGAGACGATTTTTAGCTCATTTTGTTGCAATTTTTCCCATCTTTAGCTCTGTGTTGAAATTTTTTTTAAGAAATGTAAGCGCTCCCTCCTGTGCGGGTTCAAAGACAGGGTGTGAAATGAAGAAAAAGAGGCTCTTTCCATTAGTGTGTATTGCGTTTGCTAGAGTGGAGCAATCAGCGCTAGAGTGGAGAGACAAAAAAAATTCTTTCCAAAAATTTCACTTCAACTCGTCACCGTGGCCACAATATTTGCTCAGTAAACATCTAATTTGGATATTTTGTAGTCACAAGGGTCTTCTTTCTGACAAACCCACTTTTGTGCGGCAAAGGTGTCATTTAGTACCTTTTATTTGACTTGAAGCGAGGGGAAGTCGCACTTTTTCGCCCATTGAGCCCCATGTTATTTTCGCCGCCTTTTTTTGTCATTTTTTTTAAAAGTCACACGTTTTCAACCTGCTCTAATTTGGTCATTTTTTATCCGATTTAAAAAATGAGAACATGCTTGCGTTCCCCAAAGCCTTGCCGTTCTAACGGGGCATTTCTGAAATCTGTATCTTAAACCGTTGAGTCGTGAGAGCCTTTTGTTCGAGGTGTGCGCTTTCTCATACAACTCAATTGAAGCTAAATGTTCGCCCACCTGGTACTTAGGAAATGTGTGTGCGTGAATGCGCATATTTGTTAAAGTGACAGTAACCCATTTTCAGTTTAGTGATTATGGCTTAACTTCCACATTTCTTGATCAATTAAAACCATTCGAATTTTAAACTCTTCAGATCATTCCCTATTTTCGCTTAATAAAAAAAAATCAAAGCACAATATAATATTTTTGTTTATGAAATGTAATGTAATGAACTGCTATTTAAATGGTGCTTTTTGAGCTATTCTGCCCACTCTCTCACTTCTGCACAGCAACTGCCTCAGCCAATCAGAGCTGCTTGTTGTCATCCACGCCTGGAATTTCCCCACCACCGCCCACACACAGTGGCGGCCATCTTGGCCAGGGATTCTCACATTACTGTCCATACAGAGCGGCGGCCATCTTGGCCAGGGATTCTCACACTACTGTCCATACAGAGCGGCGGCCATCTTGGCCAGGGATTCTCACACTACTGCCCATACAGAGCGGGGGCCATCTTGGACAGGGATTCTCACACTACTATCAATACAGAGCGGCGGCCATCTTGGCCAGGGATTCTCACACTACTGCCCATACAGAGCGGCGGCCATCTTGGCCAGGGATTCTCACACTACTGCCCACACAGAGTGGCGGCCATCTTGTCCAATTGTTGAGGTGCACCCAGGATTCTCGGCCCCTGAGTGGCGGCCATCTTGGCCAATTGATTAGGTATGACAGGGATTGACCTAATTTCAACAGGAAGTGACCCAGACAGACCTAAATTCAACAGGAAGTGACTTAATTTCAGTAGGAAATGACCTAAAAATTACCTGATATCAACAGGAAGTGACTTAATTTGAACAGGAAGTGACCTAATTTCAACAGGAAGTGACCCAGAACTGACCTAAAATCAACAGGAAGTGACCGGATTTCAACAGGAAGTGACCTAATATCAACAGGAATTGACCCGACTTCAACAGGAAGTGACCTGATTTCACCAGGAAGTGAGCATGCTAGTGCTAAGTTAGCATGCTAATGTTAGCTGAGCATGCTAATGTTAAGTTAGCATGCTAATGTTACGTTAGCATGCTAATGTTACGTTAGCATGCTAATGCTAAGTTAGCATGCTAATGCTACGTTAGCATGCTAATGTTACGTTAGCATGCTAATGCTAAGGTTTTTTTTTATTTTTTATTTTTTTATTTTTTTATTTTTTTATTTTTTTTTATTTTTTTTTTATTTCTTTTTTATTTTACTTTTTTTTTTAATTTTTTTTTTTTTTCCTAATGCTAAGTTTAGCATGCTAATGCTACGTTAGCATGCTAATGCTAAGTTAGCATGTTAATGCTAATGCTAAGTTAGCATGCTAATGCTAAGTTAGCATGCTAATGCTAATGTTAGCTTAGCATGCTAATGATCATGCTAAGTTAGCACGCTAATGCTAATGTTAGCTTAGCATGCTAATCCTCCTGCAAAGTTAACATGTAGGAAGTGACCCAGAGTGCGTTCGGCTTTCCGCCTTGCAAGAGTCAGCAGTCACATCCAAAATTTCCACGGGAAATTTTTTTTTCTAGTTATTATTACGTCTTATTCTTCACATTTTTTCAGACGAAATGCGGGCCGTACCGTTGAACGTACCGGCACAAGTGAGGTATCAAAAGATGCGTCTCGATCTGACTCGGCGGGGTACCATTTTTTTTCGGAATTTCGAGTTACCATGGCGACGCAATTCCCCAAAAACCCCCCCAAAAAGTCCCATAGGAATGAATGGAGAAGGGGGGAAATTTAACACCTTTTTCGAAGCCACGCTGCGCGCACATACATTGACCGACCGAGACGATTTTTAGCTCATTTTGTTGCAATTTTTCCCATCTTTAGCTCTGTGTCGAAATTTTTTTTAAGAAATGTAAGCGCTCCCTCCTGTGCGGGTTCAAAGACAGGGTGTGAAATGAAGAAAAAGAGGCTCTTTACATTAGTGTGTATTGCGTTTGCTAGAGTGGAGCAATCAGCGCTAGAGTGGAGAGACAAAAAAAATTCTTTCGAAAAATTTCACTTCAACTCGTCACCGTGGCCACAATATTTGCTCAGTAAACATCACATTTGGATATTTTGTAGTCACAAGGGTCTTCTTTCTGACAAACCCACTTTTGTGCGGCTAAGGTGTCATTTAGTACCTTTTATTTGACTTGAAGCGAGGGGAAGTCGCACTTTTTCGCCCATTGAGCCCCATGTTATTTTCGCCGCCTTTTTTTGTCATTTTTTTAAAAAGTCACACGTTTTCAACCTGCTCTAATTTGGTCATTTTTTATCCGATTTAAAAAATGAGAACATGCTTGCGTTCCCCAAAGCCTTGCCGTTCTAACGGGGCATTTCTGAAATCTGTATCTTAAACCGTTGAGTCGTGAGAGCCTTTTGTTCGAGGTGTGCGCTTTCTCATAGAACTCAATTGAAGCAAAATGTTCGCCCACCTGGTACTTAGGAAATGTGTGTGCGTGAATGCGCATATTTGTTAAAGTGACAGTAACCCATTTTCAGTTTAGTGATTATGGCTTAACTTCCACATTTCTTGATCAATTAAAACCATTCGAATTTTAAACTCTTCAGATCATTCCCTATTTTCGCTTACTAAAAAAAAATCAAAGCACAATATAATATTTTTGTTTATGAAATGTAATGTAATGAACTGCTATTTAAATGGTGCTTTTTGAGCTATTCTGCCCACCCTCTCACTTCTGCACAGCAACTGCCTCAAGCATGCTAATGTTACGTTAGCATGCTAATGCTAAGTTTTTTTTTTCTTTTTTATTGTTTTATTTTTTTATTTTTTTTTTATTTTTTTTTTTTTAATTATTTTTTTTTTTTATTTTTTATTTTTTTTATTTTTTATTTTTTTCCTAATGCTAAGTTTAGCATGCTAATGCTACGTTAGCATGCTAATGCTAAGTTAGCATGTTAATGCTAATGCTAAGTTAGCATGCTAATGTTACGTTAGCATGCTAATGCTAAGTTTTTTTTTTTTTTTTATTTTTATTTTTTTTTTTATTATTTTTTTTTTCTTTTTTTTTTTTTTTTTCTTTTTTTTTTTTTTTTTTTTAAATTTTTTTTTTTCCTAATGCTAAGTTTTGCATGCTAATGCTACGTTAGCATGCTAATGCTAAGTTAGCATGTTAATGCTAATGCTAAGTTAGCATGGTAATGCTAAGTTAGCATGCTAATGCTAATGTTAGCTTAGCATGCTAATGATCATGCTAAGTTAGCACGCTAATGCTAATGTTAGCTTAGCATGCTAATCCTCCTGCAAAGTTAACATGTAGGAAGTGACCCAGAGTGCATTCGGCTTTCCGCCTTGCAAGAGTCAGCAGTCACATCCAAAATTTCCACGGGAAATTTTTTTTTCTAGTTATTATTATGTCTTATTCTTCACATTTTTTCAGACGAAATGCGGGTCGTACCGTAGAACGTACCGGCACAAGTGAGGTATCAAAAGATGCGTCTCGATTTGACTCGGCGGGGTACCATTTTTTTTCGGAATTTCGAGTTACCATGGCGACGCAATTCCCCAAAAAACCCCCCAAAAAGTCCCATAGGAATGAATGGAGAAGGGGAAAAAACCTCCACAAATTTAACACCTTTTTCGAAGCCACGCTGCGCGCACATACATTGACCGACCGAGACGATTTTTAGCTCATTTTGTTGCAATTTTTCCCATCTTTAGCTCTGTGTTGAAATTTTTTTTAAGAAATGTAAGCGCTCCCTCCTGTGCGGGTTCAAAGACAGGGTGTGAAATGAAGAAAAAGAGGCTCTTTCCATTAGTGTGTATTGCGTTTGCTAGAGTGGAGCAATCAGCGCTAGAGTGGAGAGACAAAAAAAATTCTTTCCAAAAATTTCACTTCAACTCGTCACCGTGGCCACAATATTTGCTCAGTAAACATCAAATTTGGATATTTTGTAGTCACAAGGGTCTTCTTTCTGACAAACCCACTTTTGTGCGGCAAAGGTGTCATTTAGTACCTTTTATTTGACTTGAAGCGAGGGGAAGTCGCACTTTTTCGCCCATTGAGCCCCATGTTATTTTCGCCGCCTTTTTTTGTCATTTTTTTTAAAAGTCACACGTTTTCAACCTGCTCTAATTTGGTCATTTTTTATCCGATTTAAAAAATGAGAACATGCTTGCGTTCCCCAAAGCCTTGCCGTTCTAACGGGGCATTTCTGAAATCTGTATCTTAAACCGTTGAGTCGTGAGAGCCTTTTGTTCGAGGTGTGCGCTTTCTCATACAACTCAATTGAAGCTAAATGTTCGCCCACCTGGTACTTAGGAAATGTGTGTGCGTGAATGCGCATATTTGTTAAAGTGACAGTAACCCATTTTCAGTTTAGTGATTATGGCTTAACTTCCACATTTCTTGATCAATTAAAACCATTCGAATTTTAAACTCTTCAGATCATTCCCTATTTTCGCTTAATAAAAAAAAATCAAAGCACAATATAATATTTTTGTTTATGAAATGTAATGTAATGAACTGCTATTTAAATGGTGCTTTTTGAGCTATTCTGCCCACTCTCTCACTTCTGCACAGCAACTGCCTCAGCCAATCAGAGCTGCTTGTTGTCATCCACGCCTGGAATTTCCCCACCACCGCCCACACACAGTGGCGGCCATCTTGGCCAGGGATTCTCACATTACTGTCCATACAGAGCGGCGGCCATCTTGGCCAGGGATTCTCACACTACTGTCCATACAGAGCGGCGGCCATCTTGGCCAGGGATTCTCACACTACTGCCCATACAGAGCGGGGGCCATCTTGGACAGGGATTCTCACACTACTATCAATACAGAGCGGCGGCCATCTTGGCCAGGGATTCTCACACTACTGCCCATACAGAGCGGCGGCCATCTTGGCCAGGGATTCTCACACTACTGCCCACACAGAGTGGCGGCCATCTTGTCCAATTGTTGAGGTGCACCCAGGATTCTCGGCCCCTGAGTGGCGGCCATCTTGGCCAATTGATTAGGTATGACAGGGATTGACCTAATTTCAACAGGAAGTGACCCAGACAGACCTAAATTCAACAGGAAGTGACTTAATTTCAGTAGGAAATGACCTAAAAATTACCTGATATCAACAGGAAGTGACTTAATTTGAACAGGAAGTGACCTAATTTCAACAGGAAGTGACCCAGAACTGACCTAAAATCAACAGGAAGTGACCGGATTTCAACAGGAAGTGACCTAATATCAACAGGAATTGACCCGACTTCAACAGGAAGTGACCTGATTTCACCAGGAAGTGAGCATGCTAGTGCTAAGTTAGCATGCTAATGTTAGCTGAGCATGCTAATGTTACGTTAGCATGCTAATGCTAAGTTTTTTTTTAATTTTTTATTTTTTTATTTTTTTTTTATTTATTTTTTTTTTAATTATAATTTTTTTTTTTTAATTTTTTTTTTTTTTTTTTAATTTTTTTTTTTTTTAATTTTTTTTTTATTTTTTTTTTTTTTTTTTCCTAATGCTAAGTTTAGCATGCTAATGCTAAGTTAGCATGTTAATGCTAATGCTAAGTTAGCATGCTAATGCTACGTTAGCATGCTAATGCTACGTTAGCATGCTAATGCTACGTTAGCATGCTAATGCTACGTTCGCATGCTAATGCTACTGCTAAGTTAGCATGCTAATGCTACGTTAGCATGCTAATGTTACGTTAGCATGCTAATGCTAAGTTTTTTTATTTATTTATTTTTTTATTTTTATTATTTTTTTATTTTTTTTTTACTTTTTTTTTTTTTTTCTTTTTTTTTTTTTTTTTCTTTTTTTTTTTTTTCCTAATGCTAAGTTTAGCATGCTAATGCTACGTTAGCATGCTAATGCTAAGTTAGCATGTTAATGCTAATGCTAAGTTAGCATGCTAATGCTAAGTTAGCATGCTAATGCTAATGTTAGCTTAGCATGCTAATGATCATGCTAAGTTAGCACGCTAATGCTAATGTTAGCTTAGCATGCTAATCCTCCTGCAAAGTTAACGTGTAGGAAGTGACCCAGAGTGCATTCGGCTTTCCGCCTTGCGAGAGTCAGCAGTCACATCCAAAATTTCCACGGGAAATTTTTTTTTTCTAGTTATTATGTGACTGCTGCGAAGCAGTCACATATTAGTATCCATCCAGGAAAAGCGTTTATTATTATTATTATTATGTCTTATTCTTCACATTTTTTCAGACGAAATGCGGGTCGTACCGTAGAACGTACCGGCACAAGTGAGGTATCAAAAGATGCGTCTCGATTTGACTCGGCGGGGTACCATTTTTTTTCGGAATTTCGAGTTACCATGGCGACGCAATTCCCCAAAAAAACCCCCAAAAAGTCCCATAGGAATGAATGGAGAAGGGGAAAAAACCTCCACAAATTTAACACCTTTTTCGAAGCCACGCTGCGCGCACATACATTGACCGACCGAGACGATTTTTAGCTCATTTTGTTGCAATTTTTCCCATCTTTAGCTCTGTGTTGAAATTTTTTTTAAGAAATGTAAGCGCTCCCTCCTGTGCGGGTTCAAAGACAGGGTGTGAAATGAAGAAAAAGAGGCTCTTTCCATTAGTGTGTATTGCGTTTGCTAGAGTGGAGCAATCAGCGCTAGAGTGGAGAGACAAAAAAAATTCTTTCCAAAAATTTCACTTCAACTCGTCACCGTGGCCACAATATTTGCTCAGTAAACATCAAATTTGGATATTTTGTAGTCACAAGGGTCTTCTTTCTGACAAACCCACTTTTGTGCGGCAAAGGTGTCATTTAGTACCTTTTATTTGACTTGAAGCGAGGGGAAGTCGCACTTTTTCGCCCATTGAGCCCCATGTTATTTTCGCCGCCTTTTTTTGTCATTTTTTTTAAAAGTCACACGTTTTCAACCTGCTCTAATTTGGTCATTTTTTATCCGATTTAAAAAATGAGAACATGCTTGCGTTCCCCAAAGCCTTGCCGTTCTAACGGGGCATTTCTGAAATCTGTATCTTAAACCGTTGAGTCGTGAGAGCCTTTTGTTCGAGGTGTGCGCTTTCTCATACAACTCAATTGAAGCTAAATGTTCGCCCACCTGGTACTTAGGAAATGTGTGTGCGTGAATGCGCATATTTGTTAAAGTGACAGTAACCCATTTTCAGTTTAGTGATTATGGCTTAACTTCCACATTTCTTGATCAATTAAAACCATTCGAATTTTAAACTCTTCAGATCATTCCCTATTTTCGCTTAATAAAAAAAAATCAAAGCACAATATAATATTTTTGTTTATGAAATGTAATGTAATGAACTGCTATTTAAATGGTGCTTTTTGAGCTATTCTGCCCACTCTCTCACTTCTGCACAGCAACTGCCTCAGCCAATCAGAGCTGCTTGTTGTCATCCACGCCTGGAATTTCCCCACCACCGCCCACACACAGTGGCGGCCATCTTGGCCAGGGATTCTCACATTACTGTCCATACAGAGCGGCGGCCATCTTGGCCAGGGATTCTCACACTACTGTCCATACAGAGCGGCGGCCATCTTGGCCAGGGATTCTCACACTACTGCCCATACAGAGCGGGGGCCATCTTGGACAGGGATTCTCACACTACTATCAATACAGAGCGGCGGCCATCTTGGCCAGGGATTCTCACACTACTGCCCATACAGAGCGGCGGCCATCTTGGCCAGGGATTCTCACACTACTGCCCACACAGAGTGGCGGCCATCTTGTCCAATTGTTGAGGTGCACCCAGGATTCTCGGCCCCTGAGTGGCGGCCATCTTGGCCAATTGATTAGGTATGACAGGGATTGACCTAATTTCAACAGGAAGTGACCCAGACAGACCTAAATTCAACAGGAAGTGACTTAATTTCAGTAGGAAATGACCTAAAAATTACCTGATATCAACAGGAAGTGACTTAATTTGAACAGGAAGTGACCTAATTTCAACAGGAAGTGACCCAGAACTGACCTAAAATCAACAGGAAGTGACCGGATTTCAACAGGAAGTGACCTAATATCAACAGGAATTGACCCGACTTCAACAGGAAGTGACCTGATTTCACCAGGAAGTGAGCATGCTAGTGCTAAGTTAGCATGCTAATGTTAGCTGAGCATGCTAATGTTAAGTTAGCATGCTAATGTTACGTTAGCATGCTAATGTTACGTTAGCATGCTAATGCTAAGTTAGCATGCTAATGCTACGTTAGCATGCTAATGTTACGTTAGCATGCTAATGCTAAGGTTTTTTTTTATTTTTTATTTTTTTATTTTTTTATTTTTTTATTTTTTTTTATTTTTTTTTTATTTCTTTTTTATTTTACTTTTTTTTTTAATTTTTTTTTTTTTTCCTAATGCTAAGTTTAGCATGCTAATGCTACGTTAGCATGCTAATGCTAAGTTAGCATGTTAATGCTAATGCTAAGTTAGCATGCTAATGCTAAGTTAGCATGCTAATGCTAATGTTAGCTTAGCATGCTAATGATCATGCTAAGTTAGCACGCTAATGCTAATGTTAGCTTAGCATGCTAATCCTCCTGCAAAGTTAACATGTAGGAAGTGACCCAGAGTGCGTTCGGCTTTCCGCCTTGCAAGAGTCAGCAGTCACATCCAAAATTTCCACGGGAAATTTTTTTTTCTAGTTATGTGACTGCTGCGAAGCAGTCACATATTAGTATCCATCCAGGAAAAGCGTTTATTATTATGTGACTGCTGCGAAGCAGTCACATATTAGTATCCATCCAGGAAAAGCGTTTATTATTATTATGTGACTGCTGCGAAGCAGTCACATATTAGTATCCATCCAGGAAAAGCGTTTATTATTATTATGTGACTGCTGCGAAGCAGTCACATATTAGTATCCATCCAGGAAAAGCGTTTATTATTATTATTATTATTATGTCTTATTCTTCACATTTTTTCAGACGAAATGCGGGTCGTACCGTAGAACGTACCGGCACAAGTGAGGTATCAAAAGATGCGTCTCGATTTGACTCGGCGGGGTACCATTTTTTTTCGGAATTTCGAGTTACCATGGCGACGCAATTCCCCAAAAAACCCCCCAAAAAGTCCCATAGGAATGAATGGAGAAGGGGAAAAAACCTCCACAAATTTAACACCTTTTTCGAAGCCACGCTGCGCGCACATACATTGACCGACCGAGACGATTTTTAGCTCATTTTGTTGCAATTTTTCCCATCTTTAGCTCTGTGTTGAAATTTTTTTTAAGAAATGTAAGCGCTCCCTCCTGTGCGGGTTCAAAGACAGGGTGTGAAATGAAGAAAAAGAGGCTCTTTCCATTAGTGTGTATTGCGTTTGCTAGAGTGGAGCAATCAGCGCTAGAGTGGAGAGACAAAAAAAATTCTTTCCAAAAATTTCACTTCAACTCGTCACCGTGGCCACAATATTTGCTCAGTAAACATCAAATTTGGATATTTTGTAGTCACAAGGGTCTTCTTTCTGACAAACCCACTTTTGTGC
The DNA here is from genome assembly GCF_051991245.1 of Festucalex cinctus. Classification (NCBI taxonomy): domain Eukaryota; kingdom Metazoa; phylum Chordata; class Actinopteri; order Syngnathiformes; family Syngnathidae; genus Festucalex; species Festucalex cinctus. Next base: position 2,531,235 of record NC_135425.1, read on the forward strand.
GGCAAAGGTGTCATTTAGTACCTTTTATTTGACTTGAAGCGAGGGGAAGTCGCACTTTTTCGCCCATTGAGCCCCATGTTATTTTCGCCGCCTTTTTTTGTCATTTTTTTTAAAAGTCACACGTTTTCAACCTGCTCTAATTTGGTCATTTTTTATCCGATTTAAAAAATGAGAACATGCTTGCGTTCCCCAAAGCCTTGCCGTTCTAACGGGGCATTTCTGAAATCTGTATCTTAAACCGTTGAGTCGTGAGAGCCTTTTGTTCGAGGTGTGCGCTTTCTCATACAACTCAATTGAAGCTAAATGTTCGCCCACCTGGTACTTAGGAAATGTGTGTGCGTGAATGCGCATATTTGTTAAAGTGACAGTAACCCATTTTCAGTTTAGTGATTATGGCTTAACTTCCACATTTCTTGATCAATTAAAACCATTCGAATTTTAAACTCTTCAGATCATTCCCTATTTTCGCTTAATAAAAAAAAATCAAAGCACAATATAATATTTTTGTTTATGAAATGTAATGTAATGAACTGCTATTTAAATGGTGCTTTTTGAGCTATTCTGCCCACTCTCTCACTTCTGCACAGCAACTGCCTCAGCCAATCAGAGCTGCTTGTTGTCATCCACGCCTGGAATTTCCCCACCACCGCCCACACACAGTGGCGGCCATCTTGGCCAGGGATTCTCACATTACTGTCCATACAGAGCGGCGGCCATCTTGGCCAGGGATTCTCACACTACTGTCCATACAGAGCGGCGGCCATCTTGGCCAGGGATTCTCACACTACTGCCCATACAGAGCGGGGGCCATCTTGGACAGGGATTCTCACACTACTATCAATACAGAGCGGCGGCCATCTTGGCCAGGGATTCTCACACTACTGCCCATACAGAGCGGCGGCCATCTTGGCCAGGGATTCTCACACTACTGCCCACACAGAGTGGCGGCCATCTTGTCCAATTGTTGAGGTGCACCCAGGATTCTCGGCCCCTGAGTGGCGGCCATCTTGGCCAATTGATTAGGTATGACAGGGATTGACCTAATTTCAACAGGAAGTGACCCAGACAGACCTAAATTCAACAGGAAGTGACTTAATTTCAGTAGGAAATGACCTAAAAATTACCTGATATCAACAGGAAGTGACTTAATTTGAACAGGAAGTGACCTAATTTCAACAGGAAGTGACCCAGAACTGACCTAAAATCAACAGGAAGTGACCGGATTTCAACAGGAAGTGACCTAATATCAACAGGAATTGACCCGACTTCAACAGGAAGTGACCTGATTTCACCAGGAAGTGAGCATGCTAGTGCTAAGTTAGCATGCTAATGTTAGCTGAGCATGCTAATGTTAAGTTAGCATGCTAATGTTACGTTAGCATGCTAATGTTACGTTAGCATGCTAATGCTAAGTTAGCATGCTAATGCTACGTTAGCATGCTAATGTTACGTTAGCATGCTAATGCTAAGGTTTTTTTTTATTTTTTATTTTTTTATTTTTTTATTTTTTTATTTTTTTTTATTTTTTTTTTATTTCTTTTTTATTTTACTTTTTTTTTTAATTTTTTTTTTTTTTCCTAATGCTAAGTTTAGCATGCTAATGCTACGTTAGCATGCTAATGCTAAGTTAGCATGTTAATGCTAATGCTAAGTTAGCATGCTAATGCTAAGTTAGCATGCTAATGCTAATGTTAGCTTAGCATGCTAATGATCATGCTAAGTTAGCACGCTAATGCTAATGTTAGCTTAGCATGCTAATCCTCCTGCAAAGTTAACATGTAGGAAGTGACCCAGAGTGCGTTCGGCTTTCCGCCTTGCAAGAGTCAGCAGTCACATCCAAAATTTCCACGGGAAATTTTTTTTTCTAGTTATTATTATGTCTTATTCTTCACATTTTTTCAGACGAAATGCGGGTCGTACCGTAGAACGTACCGGCACAAGTGAGGTATCAAAAGATGCGTCTCGATTTGACTCGGCGGGGTACCATTTTTTTTCGGAATTTCGAGTTACCATGGCGACGCAATTCCCCAAAAAAACCCCCAAAAAGTCCCATAGGAATGAATGGAGAAGGGGAAAAAACCTCCACAAATTTAACACCTTTTTCGAAGCCACGCTGCGCGCACATACATTGACCGACCGAGACGATTTTTAGCTCATTTTGTTGCAATTTTTCCCATCTTTAGCTCTGTGTTGAAATTTTTTTTAAGAAATGTAAGCGCTCCCTCCTGTGCGGGTTCAAAGACAGGGTGTGAAATGAAGAAAAAGAGGCTCTTTCCATTAGTGTGTATTGCGTTTGCTAGAGTGGAGCAATCAGCGCTAGAGTGGAGAGACAAAAAAAATTCTTTCCAAAAATTTCACTTCAACTCGTCACCGTGGCCACAATATTTGCTCAGTAAACATCAAATTTGGATATTTTGTAGTCACAAGGGTCTTCTTTCTGACAAACCCACTTTTGTGCGGCAAAGGTGTCATTTAGTACCTTTTATTTGACTTGAAGCGAGGGGAAGTCGCACTTTTTCGCCCATTGAGCCCCATGTTATTTTCGCCGCCTTTTTTTGTCATTTTTTTTAAAAGTCACACGTTTTCAACCTGCTCTAATTTGGTCATTTTTTATCCGATTTAAAAAATGAGAACATGCTTGCGTTCCCCAAAGCCTTGCCGTTCTAACGGGGCATTTCTGAAATCTGTATCTTAAACCGTTGAGTCGTGAGAGCCTTTTGTTCGAGGTGTGCGCTTTCTCATACAACTCAATTGAAGCTAAATGTTCGCCCACCTGGTACTTAGGAAATGTGTGTGCGTGAATGCGCATATTTGTTAAAGTGACAGTAACCCATTTTCAGTTTAGTGATTATGGCTTAACTTCCACATTTCTTGATCAATTAAAACCATTCGAATTTTAAACTCTTCAGATCATTCCCTATTTTCGCTTAATAAAAAAAAATCAAAGCACAATATAATATTTTTGTTTATGAAATGTAATGTAATGAACTGCTATTTAAATGGTGCTTTTTGAGCTATTCTGCCCACTCTCTCACTTCTGCACAGCAACTGCCTCAGCCAATCAGAGCTGCTTGTTGTCATCCACGCCTGGAATTTCCCCACCACCGCCCACACACAGTGGCGGCCATCTTGGCCAGGGATTCTCACATTACTGTCCATACAGAGCGGCGGCCATCTTGGCCAGGGATTCTCACACTACTGTCCATACAGAGCGGCGGCCATCTTGGCCAGGGATTCTCACACTACTGCCCATACAGAGCGGGGGCCATCTTGGACAGGGATTCTCACACTACTATCAATACAGAGCGGCGGCCATCTTGGCCAGGGATTCTCACACTACTGCCCATACAGAGCGGCGGCCATCTTGGCCAGGGATTCTCACACTACTGCCCACACAGAGTGGCGGCCATCTTGTCCAATTGTTGAGGTGCACCCAGGATTCTCGGCCCCTGAGTGGCGGCCATCTTGGCCAATTGATTAGGTATGACAGGGATTGACCTAATTTCAACAGGAAGTGACCCAGACAGACCTAAATTCAACAGGAAGTGACTTAATTTCAGTAGGAAATGACCTAAAAATTACCTGATATCAACAGGAAGTGACTTAATTTGAACAGGAAGTGACCTAATTTCAACAGGAAGTGACCCAGAACTGACCTAAAATCAACAGGAAGTGACCGGATTTCAACAGGAAGTGACCTAATATCAACAGGAATTGACCCGACTTCAACAGGAAGTGACCTGATTTCACCAGGAAGTGAGCATGCTAGTGCTAAGTTAGCATGCTAATGTTAGCTGAGCATGCTAATGTTAAGTTAGCATGCTAATGTTACGTTAGCATGCTAATGTTACGTTAGCATGCTAATGCTAAGTTAGCATGCTAATGCTACGTTAGCATGCTAATGTTACGTTAGCATGCTAATGCTAAGGTTTTTTTTTATTTTTTATTTTTTTATTTTTTTATTTTTTTATTTTTTTTTATTTTTTTTTTATTTCTTTTTTATTTTACTTTTTTTTTTAATTTTTTTTTTTTTTCCTAATGCTAAGTTTAGCATGCTAATGCTACGTTAGCATGCTAATGCTAAGTTAGCATGTTAATGCTAATGCTAAGTTAGCATGCTAATGCTAAGTTAGCATGCTAATGCTAATGTTAGCTTAGCATGCTAATGATCATGCTAAGTTAGCACGCTAATGCTAATGTTAGCTTAGCATGCTAATCCTCCTGCAAAGTTAACATGTAGGAAGTGACCCAGAGTGCGTTCGGCTTTCCGCCTTGCAAGAGTCAGCAGTCACATCCAAAATTTCCACGGGAAATTTTTTTTTCTAGTTATGTGACTGCTGCGAAGCAGTCACATATTAGTATCCATCCAGGAAAAGCGTTTATTATTATGTGACTGCTGCGAAGCAGTCACATATTAGTATCCATCCAGGAAAAGCGTTTATTATTATTATTATTATGTCTTATTCTTCACATTTTTTCAGACGAAATGCGGGTCGTACCGTAGAACGTACCGGCACAAGTGAGGTATCAAAAGATGCGTCTCGATTTGACTCGGCGGGGTACCATTTTTTTTCGGAATTTCGAGTTACCATGGCGACGCAATTCCCCAAAAAAACCCCCAAAAAGTCCCATAGGAATGAATGGAGAAGGGGAAAAAACCTCCACAAATTTAACACCTTTTTCGAAGCCACGCTGCGCGCACATACATTGACCGACCGAGACGATTTTTAGCTCATTTTGTTGCAATTTTTCCCATCTTTAGCTCTGTGTTGAAATTTTTTTTAAGAAATGTAAGCGCTCCCTCCTGTGCGGGTTCAAAGACAGGGTGTGAAATGAAGAAAAAGAGGCTCTTTCCATTAGTGTGTATTGCGTTTGCTAGAGTGGAGCAATCAGCGCTAGAGTGGAGAGACAAAAAAAATTCTTTCCAAAAATTTCACTTCAACTCGTCACCGTGGCCACAATATTTGCTCAGTAAACATCAAATTTGGATATTTTGTAGTCACAAGGGTCTTCTTTCTGACAAACCCACTTTTGTGCGGCAAAGGTGTCATTTAGTACCTTTTATTTGACTTGAAGCGAGGGGAAGTCGCACTTTTTCGCCCATTGAGCCCCATGTTATTTTCGCCGCCTTTTTTTGTCATTTTTTTTAAAAGTCACACGTTTTCAACCTGCTCTAATTTGGTCATTTTTTATCCGATTTAAAAAATGAGAACATGCTTGCGTTCCCCAAAGCCTTGCCGTTCTAACGGGGCATTTCTGAAATCTGTATCTTAAACCGTTGAGTCGTGAGAGCCTTTTGTTCGAGGTGTGCGCTTTCTCATACAACTCAATTGAAGCTAAATGTTCGCCCACCTGGTACTTAGGAAATGTGTGTGCGTGAATGCGCATATTTGTTAAAGTGACAGTAACCCATTTTCAGTTTAGTGATTATGGCTTAACTTCCACATTTCTTGATCAATTAAAACCATTCGAATTTTAAACTCTTCAGATCATTCCCTATTTTCGCTTAATAAAAAAAAATCAAAGCACAATATAATATTTTTGTTTATGAAATGTAATGTAATGAACTGCTATTTAAATGGTGCTTTTTGAGCTATTCTGCCCACTCTCTCACTTCTGCACAGCAACTGCCTCAGCCAATCAGAGCTGCTTGTTGTCATCCACGCCTGGAATTTCCCCACCACCGCCCACACACAGTGGCGGCCATCTTGGCCAGGGATTCTCACATTACTGTCCATACAGAGCGGCGGCCATCTTGGCCAGGGATTCTCACACTACTGTCCATACAGAGCGGCGGCCATCTTGGCCAGGGATTCTCACACTACTGCCCATACAGAGCGGGGGCCATCTTGGACAGGGATTCTCACACTACTATCAATACAGAGCGGCGGCCATCTTGGCCAGGGATTCTCACACTACTGCCCATACAGAGCGGCGGCCATCTTGGCCAGGGATTCTCACACTACTGCCCACACAGAGTGGCGGCCATCTTGTCCAATTGTTGAGGTGCACCCAGGATTCTCGGCCCCTGAGTGGCGGCCATCTTGGCCAATTGATTAGGTATGACAGGGATTGACCTAATTTCAACAGGAAGTGACCCAGACAGACCTAAATTCAACAGGAAGTGACTTAATTTCAGTAGGAAATGACCTAAAAATTACCTGATATCAACAGGAAGTGACTTAATTTGAACAGGAAGTGACCTAATTTCAACAGGAAGTGACCCAGAACTGACCTAAAATCAACAGGAAGTGACCGGATTTCAACAGGAAGTGACCTAATATCAACAGGAATTGACCCGACTTCAACAGGAAGTGACCTGATTTCACCAGGAAGTGAGCATGCTAGTGCTAAGTTAGCATGCTAATGTTAGCTGAGCATGCTAATGTTAAGTTAGCATGCTAATGTTACGTTAGCATGCTAATGTTACGTTAGCATGCTAATGCTAAGTTAGCATGCTAATGCTACGTTAGCATGCTAATGTTACGTTAGCATGCTAATGCTAAGGTTTTTTTTTATTTTTTATTTTTTTATTTTTTTATTTTTTTATTTTTTTTTATTTTTTTTTTATTTCTTTTTTATTTTACTTTTTTTTTTAATTTTTTTTTTTTTTCCTAATGCTAAGTTTAGCATGCTAATGCTACGTTAGCATGCTAATGCTAAGTTAGCATGTTAATGCTAATGCTAAGTTAGCATGCTAATGCTAAGTTAGCATGCTAATGCTAATGTTAGCTTAGCATGCTAATGATCATGCTAAGTTAGCACGCTAATGCTAATGTTAGCTTAGCATGCTAATCCTCCTGCAAAGTTAACATGTAGGAAGTGACCCAGAGTGCGTTCGGCTTTCCGCCTTGCAAGAGTCAGCAGTCACATCCAAAATTTCCACGGGAAATTTTTTTTTCTAGTTATTATTATTATGTCTTATTCTTCACATTTTTTCAGACGAAATGCGGGTCGTACCGTAGAACGTACCGGCACAAGTGAGGTATCAAAAGATGCGTCTCGATTTGACTCGGCGGGGTACCATTTTTTTTCGGAATTTCGAGTTACCATGGCGACGCAATTCCCCAAAAAACCCCCCAAAAAGTCCCATAGGAATGAATGGAGAAGGGGAAAAAACCTCCACAAATTTAACACCTTTTTCGAAGCCACGCTGCGCGCACATACATTGACCGACCGAGACGATTTTTAGCTCATTTTGTTGCAATTTTTCCCATCTTTAGCTCTGTGTTGAAATTTTTTTTAAGAAATGTAAGCGCTCCCTCCTGTGCGGGTTCAAAGACAGGGTGTGAAATGAAGAAAAAGAGGCTCTTTCCATTAGTGTGTATTGCGTTTGCTAGAGTGGAGCAATCAGCGCTAGAGTGGAGAGACAAAAAAAATTCTTTCCAAAAATTTCACTTCAACTCGTCACCGTGGCCACAATATTTGCTCAGTAAACATCTAATTTGGATATTTTGTAGTCACAAGGGTCTTCTTTCTGACAAACCCACTTTTGTGCGGCAAAGGTGTCATTTAGTACCTTTTATTTGACTTGAAGCGAGGGGAAGTCGCACTTTTTCGCCCATTGAGCCCCATGTTATTTTCGCCGCCTTTTTTTGTCATTTTTTTTAAAAGTCACACGTTTTCAACCTGCTCTAATTTGGTCATTTTTTATCCGATTTAAAAAATGAGAACATGCTTGCGTTCCCCAAAGCCTTGCCGTTCTAACGGGGCATTTCTGAAATCTGTATCTTAAACCGTTGAGTCGTGAGAGCCTTTTGTTCGAGGTGTGCGCTTTCTCATACAACTCAATTGAAGCTAAATGTTCGCCCACCTGGTACTTAGGAAATGTGTGTGCGTGAATGCGCATATTTGTTAAAGTGACAGTAACCCATTTTCAGTTTAGTGATTATGGCTTAACTTCCACATTTCTTGATCAATTAAAACCATTCGAATTTTAAACTCTTCAGATCATTCCCTATTTTCGCTTAATAAAAAAAAATCAAAGCACAATATAATATTTTTGTTTATGAAATGTAATGTAATGAACTGCTATTTAAATGGTGCTTTTTGAGCTATTCTGCCCACTCTCTCACTTCTGCACAGCAACTGCCTCAGCCAATCAGAGCTGCTTGTTGTCATCCACGCCTGGAATTTCCCCACCACCGCCCACACACAGTGGCGGCCATCTTGGCCAGGGATTCTCACATTACTGTCCATACAGAGCGGCGGCCATCTTGGCCAGGGATTCTCACACTACTGTCCATACAGAGCGGCGGCCATCTTGGCCAGGGATTCTCACACTACTGCCCATACAGAGCGGGGGCCATCTTGGACAGGGATTCTCACACTACTATCAATACAGAGCGGCGGCCATCTTGGCCAGGGATTCTCACACTACTGCCCATACAGAGCGGCGGCCATCTTGGCCAGGGATTCTCACACTACTGCCCACACAGAGTGGCGGCCATCTTGTCCAATTGTTGAGGTGCACCCAGGATTCTCGGCCCCTGAGTGGCGGCCATCTTGGCCAATTGATTAGGTATGACAGGGATTGACCTAATTTCAACAGGAAGTGACCCAGACAGACCTAAATTCAACAGGAAGTGACTTAATTTCAGTAGGAAATGACCTAAAAATTACCTGATATCAACAGGAAGTGACTTAATTTGAACAGGAAGTGACCTAATTTCAACAGGAAGTGACCCAGAACTGACCTAAAATCAACAGGAAGTGACCGGATTTCAACAGGAAGTGACCTAATATCAACAGGAATTGACCCGACTTCAACAGGAAGTGACCTGATTTCACCAGGAAGTGAGCATGCTAGTGCTAAGTTAGCATGCTAATGTTAGCTGAGCATGCTAATGTTAAGTTAGCATGCTAATGTTACGTTAGCATGCTAATGTTACGTTAGCATGCTAATGCTAAGTTAGCATGCTAATGCTACGTTAGCATGCTAATGTTACGTTAGCATGCTAATGCTAAGGTTTTTTTTTATTTTTTATTTTTTTATTTTTTTATTTTTTTATTTTTTTTTATTTTTTTTTTATTTCTTTTTTATTTTACTTTTTTTTTTAATTTTTTTTTTTTTCCTAATGCTAAGTTTAGCATGCTAATGCTACGTTAGCATGCTAATGCTAAGTTAGCATGTTAATGCTAATGCTAAGTTAGCATGCTAATGCTAAGTTAGCATGCTAATGCTAATGTTAGCTTAGCATGCTAATGATCATGCTAAGTTAGCACGCTAATGCTAATGTTAGCTTAGCATGCTAATCCTCCTGCAAAGTTAACATGTAGGAAGTGACCCAGAGTGCGTTCGGCTTTCCGCCTTGCAAGAGTCAGCAGTCACATCCAAAATTTCCACGGGAAATTTTTTTTTCTAGTTATTATTATTATTATTATGTCTTATTCTTCACATTTTTTCAGACGAAATGCGGGTCGTACCGTAGAACGTACCGGCACAAGTGAGGTATCAAAAGATGCGTCTCGATTTGACTCGGCGGGGTACCATTTTTTTTCGGAATTTCGAGTTACCATGGCGACGCAATTCCCCAAAAAACCCCCCAAAAAGTCCCATAGGAATGAATGGAGAAGGGGAAAAAACCTCCACAAATTTAACACCTTTTTCGAAGCCACGCTGCGCGCACATACATTGACCGACCGAGACGATTTTTAGCTCATTTTGTTGCAATTTTTCCCATCTTTAGCTCTGTGTTGAAATTTTTTTTAAGAAATGTAAGCGCTCCCTCCTGTGCGGGTTCAAAGACAGGGTGTGAAATGAAGAAAAAGAGGCTCTTTCCATTAGTGTGTATTGCGTTTGCTAGAGTGGAGCAATCAGCGCTAGAGTGGAGAGACAAAAAAAATTCTTTCCAAAAATTTCACTTCAACTCGTCACCGTGGCCACAATATTTGCTCAGTAAACATCAAATTTGGATATTTTGTAGTCACAAGGGTCTTCTTTCTGACAAACCCACTTTTGTGCGGCAAAGGTGTCATTTAGTACCTTTTATTTGACTTGAAGCGAGGGGAAGTCGCACTTTTTCGCCCATTGAGCCCCATGTTATTTTCGCCGCCTTTTTTTGTCATTTTTTTTAAAAGTCACACGTTTTCAACCTGCTCTAATTTGGTCATTTTTTATCCGATTTAAAAAATGAGAACATGCTTGCGTTCCCCAAAGCCTTGCCGTTCTAACGGGGCATTTCTGAAATCTGTATCTTAAACCGTTGAGTCGTGAGAGCCTTTTGTTCGAGGTGTGCGCTTTCTCATACAACTCAATTGAAGCTAAATGTTCGCCCACCTGGTACTTAGGAAATGTGTGTGCGTGAATGCGCATATTTGTTAAAGTGACAGTAACCCATTTTCAGTTTAGTGATTATGGCTTAACTTCCACATTTCTTGATCAATTAAAACCATTCGAATTTTAAACTCTTCAGATCATTCCCTATTTTCGCTTAATAAAAAAAAATCAAAGCACAATATAATATTTTTGTTTATGAAATGTAATGTAATGAACTGCTATTTAAATGGTGCTTTTTGAGCTATTCTGCCCACTCTCTCACTTCTGCACAGCAACTGCCTCAGCCAATCAGAGCTGCTTGTTGTCATCCACGCCTGGAATTTCCCCACCACCGCCCACACACAGTGGCGGCCATCTTGGCCAGGGATTCTCACATTACTGTCCATACAGAGCGGCGGCCATCTTGGCCAGGGATTCTCACACTACTGTCCATACAGAGCGGCGGCCATCTTGGCCAGGGATTCTCACACTACTGCCCATACAGAGCGGGGGCCATCTTGGACAGGGATTCTCACACTACTATCAATACAGAGCGGCGGCCATCTTGGCCAGGGATTCTCACACTACTGCCCATACAGAGCGGCGGCCATCTTGGCCAGGGATTCTCACACTACTGCCCACACAGAGTGGCGGCCATCTTGTCCAATTGTTGAGGTGCACCCAGGATTCTCGGCCCCTGAGTGGCGGCCATCTTGGCCAATTGATTAGGTATGACAGGGATTGACCTAATTTCAACAGGAAGTGACCCAGACAGACCTAAATTCAACAGGAAGTGACTTAATTTCAGTAGGAAATGACCTAAAAATTACCTGATATCAACAGGAAGTGACTTAATTTGAACAGGAAGTGACCTAATTTCAACAGGAAGTGACCCAGAACTGACCTAAAATCAACAGGAAGTGACCGGATTTCAACAGGAAGTGACCTAATATCAACAGGAATTGACCCGACTTCAACAGGAAGTGACCTGATTTCACCAGGAAGTGAGCATGCTAGTGCTAAGTTAGCATGCTAATGTTAGCTGAGCATGCTAATGTTACGTTAGCATGCTAATGCTAAGTTTTTTTTTAATTTTTTATTTTTTTATTTTTTTTTTATTTATTTTTTTTTTAATTATAATTTTTTTTTTTTAATTTTTTTTTTTTTTTTTTAATTTTTTTTTTTTTTAATTTTTTTTTTATTTTTTTTTTTTTTTTTTCCTAATGCTAAGTTTAGCATGCTAATGCTAAGTTAGCATGTTAATGCTAATGCTAAGTTAGCATGCTAATGCTACGTTAGCATGCTAATGCTACGTTAGCATGCTAATGCTACGTTAGCATGCTAATGCTACGTTCGCATGCTAATGCTACTGCTAAGTTAGCATGCTAATGCTACGTTAGCATGCTAATGTTACGTTAGCATGCTAATGCTAAGTTTTTTTATTTATTTATTTTTTTATTTTTATTATTTTTTTATTTTTTTTTTACTTTTTTTTTTTTTTTCTTTTTTTTTTTTTTTTTCTTTTTTTTTTTTTTCCTAATGCTAAGTTTAGCATGCTAATGCTACGTTAGCATGCTAATGCTAAGTTAGCATGTTAATGCTAATGCTAAGTTAGCATGCTAATGCTAAGTTAGCATGCTAATGCTAATGTTAGCTTAGCATGCTAATGATCATGCTAAGTTAGCACGCTAATGCTAATGTTAGCTTAGCATGCTAATCCTCCTGCAAAGTTAACGTGTAGGAAGTGACCCAGAGTGCATTCGGCTTTCCGCCTTGCGAGAGTCAGCAGTCACATCCAAAATTTCCACGGGAAATTTTTTTTTTCTAGTTATTATTATTATTATGTCTTATTCTTCACATTTTTTCAGACGAAATGCGGGTCGTACCGTAGAACGTACCGGCACAAGTGAGGTATCAAAAGATGCGTCTCGATTTGACTCGGCGGGGTACCATTTTTTTTCGGAATTTCGAGTTACCATGGCGACGCAATTCCCCAAAAAACCCCCCAAAAAGTCCCATAGGAATGAATGGAGAAGGGGAAAAAACCTCCACAAATTTAACACCTTTTTCGAAGCCACGCTGCGCGCACATACATTGACCGACCGAGACGATTTTTAGCTCATTTTGTTGCAATTTTTCCCATCTTTAGCTCTGTGTTGAAATTTTTTTTAAGAAATGTAAGCGCTCCCTCCTGTGCGGGTTCAAAGACAGGGTGTGAAATGAAGAAAAAGAGGCTCTTTCCATTAGTGTGTATTGCGTTTGCTAGAGTGGAGCAATCAGCGCTAGAGTGGAGAGACAAAAAAAATTCTTTCCAAAAATTTCACTTCAACTCGTCACCGTGGCCACAATATTTGCTCAGTAAACATCAAATTTGGATATTTTGTAGTCACAAGGGTCTTCTTTCTGACAAACCCACTTTTGTGCGGCAAAGGTGTCATTTAGTACCTTTTATTTGACTTGAAGCGAGGGGAAGTCGCACTTTTTCGCCCATTGAGCCCCATGTTATTTTCGCCGCCTTTTTTTGTCATTTTTTTTAAAAGTCACACGTTTTCAACCTGCTCTAATTTGGTCATTTTTTATCCGATTTAAAAAATGAGAACATGCTTGCGTTCCCCAAAGCCTTGCCGTTCTAACGGGGCATTTCTGAAATCTGTATCTTAAACCGTTGAGTCGTGAGAGCCTTTTGTTCGAGGTGTGCGCTTTCTCATACAACTCAATTGAAGCTAAATGTTCGCCCACCTGGTACTTAGGAAATGTGTGTGCGTGAATGCGCATATTTGTTAAAGTGACAGTAACCCATTTTCAGTTTAGTGATTATGGCTTAACTTCCACATTTCTTGATCAATTAAAACCATTCGAATTTTAAACTCTTCAGATCATTCCCTATTTTCGCTTAATAAAAAAAAATCAAAGCACAATATAATATTTTTGTTTATGAAATGTAATGTAATGAACTGCTATTTAAATGGTGCTTTTTGAGCTATTCTGCCCACTCTCTCACTTCTGCACAGCAACTGCCTCAGCCAATCAGAGCTGCTTGTTGTCATCCACGCCTGGAATTTCCCCACCACCGCCCACACACAGTGGCGGCCATCTTGGCCAGGGATTCTCACATTACTGTCCATACAGAGCGGCGGCCATCTTGGCCAGGGATTCTCACACTACTGTCCATACAGAGCGGCGGCCATCTTGGCCAGGGATTCTCACACTACTGCCCATACAGAGCGGGGGCCATCTTGGACAGGGATTCTCACACTACTATCAATACAGAGCGGCGGCCATCTTGGCCAGGGATTCTCACACTACTGCCCATACAGAGCGGCGGCCATCTTGGCCAGGGATTCTCACACTACTGCCCACACAGAGTGGCGGCCATCTTGTCCAATTGTTGAGGTGCACCCAGGATTCTCGGCCCCTGAGTGGCGGCCATCTTGGCCAATTGATTAGGTATGACAGGGATTGACCTAATTTCAACAGGAAGTGACCCAGACAGACCTAAATTCAACAGGAAGTGACTTAATTTCAGTAGGAAATGACCTAAAAATTACCTGATATCAACAGGAAGTGACTTAATTTGAACAGGAAGTGACCTAATTTCAACAGGAAGTGACCCAGAACTGACCTAAAATCAACAGGAAGTGACCGGATTTCAACAGGAAGTGACCTAATATCAACAGGAATTGACCCGACTTCAACAGGAAGTGACCTGATTTCACCAGGAAGTGAGCATGCTAGTGCTAAGTTAGCATGCTAATGTTAGCTGAGCATGCTAATGTTACGTTAGCATGCTAATGCTAAGTTTTTTTTTAATTTTTTATTTTTTTATTTTTTTTTTATTTATTTTTTTTTTAATTATAATTTTTTTTTTTTAATTTTTTTTTTTTTTTTTTAATTTTTTTTTTTTTTAATTTTTTTTTTATTTTTTTTTTTTTTTTTTCCTAATGCTAAGTTTAGCATGCTAATGCTAAGTTAGCATGTTAATGCTAATGCTAAGTTAGCATGCTAATGCTACGTTAGCATGCTAATGCTACGTTAGCATGCTAATGCTACGTTAGCATGCTAATGCTACGTTCGCATGCTAATGCTACTGCTAAGTTAGCATGCTAATGCTACGTTAGCATGCTAATGTTACGTTAGCATGCTAATGCTAAGTTTTTTTATTTATTTATTTTTTTATTTTTATTATTTTTTTATTTTTTTTTTACTTTTTTTTTTTTTTTCTTTTTTTTTTTTTTTTTCTTTTTTTTTTTTTTCCTAATGCTAAGTTTAGCATGCTAATGCTACGTTAGCATGCTAATGCTAAGTTAGCATGTTAATGCTAATGCTAAGTTAGCATGCTAATGCTAAGTTAGCATGCTAATGCTAATGTTAGCTTAGCATGCTAATGATCATGCTAAGTTAGCACGCTAATGCTAATGTTAGCTTAGCATGCTAATCCTCCTGCAAAGTTAACGTGTAGGAAGTGACCCAGAGTGCATTCGGCTTTCCGCCTTGCGAGAGTCAGCAGTCACATCCAAAATTTCCACGGGAAATTTTTTTTTTCTAGTTATGTGACTGCTGCGAAGCAGTCACATATTAGTATCCATCCAGGAAAAGCGTTTATTATTATTATTATTATGTGACTGCTGCGAAGCAGTCACATATTAGTATCCATCCAGGAAAAGCGTTTATTATTATTATTATTATTATTATGTCTTATTCTTCACATTTTTTCAGACGAAATGCGGGTCGTACCGTAGAACGTACCGGCACAAGTGAGGTATCAAAAGATGCGTCTCGATTTGACTCGGCGGGGTACCATTTTTTTTCGGAATTTCGAGTTACCATGGCGACGCAATTCCCCAAAAAACCCCCCAAAAAGTCCCATAGGAATGAATGGAGAAGGGGAAAAAACCTCCACAAATTTAACACCTTTTTCGAAGCCACGCTGCGCGCACATACATTGACCGACCGAGACGATTTTTAGCTCATTTTGTTGCAATTTTTCCCATCTTTAGCTCTGTGTTGAAATTTTTTTTAAGAAATGTAAGCGCTCCCTCCTGTGCGGGTTCAAAGACAGGGTGTGAAATGAAGAAAAAGAGGCTCTTTCCATTAGTGTGTATTGCGTTTGCTAGAGTGGAGCAATCAGCGCTAGAGTGGAGAGACAAAAAAAATTCTTTCCAAAAATTTCACTTCAACTCGTCACCGTGGCCACAATATTTGCTCAGTAAACATCAAATTTGGATATTTTGTAGTCACAAGGGTCTTCTTTCTGACAAACCCACTTTTGTGCGGCAAAGGTGTCATTTAGTACCTTTTATTTGACTTGAAGCGAGGGGAAGTCGCACTTTTTCGCCCATTGAGCCCCATGTTATTTTCGCCGCCTTTTTTTGTCATTTTTTTTAAAAGTCACACGTTTTCAACCTGCTCTAATTTGGTCATTTTTTATCCGATTTAAAAAATGAGAACATGCTTGCGTTCCCCAAAGCCTTGCCGTTCTAACGGGGCATTTCTGAAATCTGTATCTTAAACCGTTGAGTCGTGAGAGCCTTTTGTTCGAGGTGTGCGCTTTCTCATACAACTCAATTGAAGCTAAATGTTCGCCCACCTGGTACTTAGGAAATGTGTGTGCGTGAATGCGCATATTTGTTAAAGTGACAGTAACCCATTTTCAGTTTAGTGATTATGGCTTAACTTCCACATTTCTTGATCAATTAAAACCATTCGAATTTTAAACTCTTCAGATCATTCCCTATTTTCGCTTAATAAAAAAAAATCAAAGCACAATATAATATTTTTGTTTATGAAATGTAATGTAATGAACTGCTATTTAAATGGTGCTTTTTGAGCTATTCTGCCCACTCTCTCACTTCTGCACAGCAACTGCCTCAGCCAATCAGAGCTGCTTGTTGTCATCCACGCCTGGAATTTCCCCACCACCGCCCACACACAGTGGCGGCCATCTTGGCCAGGGATTCTCACATTACTGTCCATACAGAGCGGCGGCCATCTTGGCCAGGGATTCTCACACTACTGTCCATACAGAGCGGCGGCCATCTTGGCCAGGGATTCTCACACTACTGCCCATACAGAGCGGGGGCCATCTTGGACAGGGATTCTCACACTACTATCAATACAGAGCGGCGGCCATCTTGGCCAGGGATTCTCACACTACTGCCCATACAGAGCGGCGGCCATCTTGGCCAGGGATTCTCACACTACTGCCCACACAGAGTGGCGGCCATCTTGTCCAATTGTTGAGGTGCACCCAGGATTCTCGGCCCCTGAGTGGCGGCCATCTTGGCCAATTGATTAGGTATGACAGGGATTGACCTAATTTCAACAGGAAGTGACCCAGACAGACCTAAATTCAACAGGAAGTGACTTAATTTCAGTAGGAAATGACCTAAAAATTACCTGATATCAACAGGAAGTGACTTAATTTGAACAGGAAGTGACCTAATTTCAACAGGAAGTGACCCAGAACTGACCTAAAATCAACAGGAAGTGACCGGATTTCAACAGGAAGTGACCTAATATCAACAGGAATTGACCCGACTTCAACAGGAAGTGACCTGATTTCACCAGGAAGTGAGCATGCTAGTGCTAAGTTAGCATGCTAATGTTAGCTGAGCATGCTAATGTTAAGTTAGCATGCTAATGTTACGTTAGCATGCTAATGTTACGTTAGCATGCTAATGCTAAGTTAGCATGCTAATGCTACGTTAGCATGCTAATGTTACGTTAGCATGCTAATGCTAAGGTTTTTTTTTATTTTTTATTTTTTTATTTTTTTATTTTTTTATTTTTTTTTATTTTTTTTTTATTTCTTTTTTATTTTACTTTTTTTTTTAATTTTTTTTTTTTTTCCTAATGCTAAGTTTAGCATGCTAATGCTACGTTAGCATGCTAATGCTAAGTTAGCATGTTAATGCTAATGCTAAGTTAGCATGCTAATGCTAAGTTAGCATGCTAATGCTAATGTTAGCTTAGCATGCTAATGATCATGCTAAGTTAGCACGCTAATGCTAATGTTAGCTTAGCATGCTAATCCTCCTGCAAAGTTAACATGTAGGAAGTGACCCAGAGTGCGTTCGGCTTTCCGCCTTGCAAGAGTCAGCAGTCACATCCAAAATTTCCACGGGAAATTTTTTTTTCTAGTTATTATTATTATTATGTCTTATTCTTCACATTTTTTCAGACGAAATGCGGGTCGTACCGTAGAACGTACCGGCACAAGTGAGGTATCAAAAGATGCGTCTCGATTTGACTCGGCGGGGTACCATTTTTTTTCGGAATTTCGAGTTACCATGGCGACGCAATTCCCCAAAAAACCCCCCAAAAAGTCCCATAGGAATGAATGGAGAAGGGGAAAAAACCTCCACAAATTTAACACCTTTTTCGAAGCCACGCTGCGCGCACATACATTGACCGACCGAGACGATTTTTAGCTCATTTTGTTGCAATTTTTCCCATCTTTAGCTCTGTGTTGAAATTTTTTTTAAGAAATGTAAGCGCTCCCTCCTGTGCGGGTTCAAAGACAGGGTGTGAAATGAAGAAAAAGAGGCTCTTTCCATTAGTGTGTATTGCGTTTGCTAGAGTGGAGCAATCAGCGCTAGAGTGGAGAGACAAAAAAAATTCTTTCCAAAAATTTCACTTCAACTCGTCACCGTGGCCACAATATTTGCTCAGTAAACATCTAATTTGGATATTTTGTAGTCACAAGGGTCTTCTTTCTGACAAACCCACTTTTGTGCGGCAAAGGTGTCATTTAGTACCTTTTATTTGACTTGAAGCGAGGGGAAGTCGCACTTTTTCGCCCATTGAGCCCCATGTTATTTTCGCCGCCTTTTTTTGTCATTTTTTTTAAAAGTCACACGTTTTCAACCTGCTCTAATTTGGTCATTTTTTATCCGATTTAAAAAATGAGAACATGCTTGCGTTCCCCAAAGCCTTGCCGTTCTAACGGGGCATTTCTGAAATCTGTATCTTAAACCGTTGAGTCGTGAGAGCCTTTTGTTCGAGGTGTGCGCTTTCTCATACAACTCAATTGAAGCTAAATGTTCGCCCACCTGGTACTTAGGAAATGTGTGTGCGTGAATGCGCATATTTGTTAAAGTGACAGTAACCCATTTTCAGTTTAGTGATTATGGCTTAACTTCCACATTTCTTGATCAATTAAAACCATTCGAATTTTAAACTCTTCAGATCATTCCCTATTTTCGCTTAATAAAAAAAAATCAAAGCACAATATAATATTTTTGTTTATGAAATGTAATGTAATGAACTGCTATTTAAATGGTGCTTTTTGAGCTATTCTGCCCACTCTCTCACTTCTGCACAGCAACTGCCTCAGCCAATCAGAGCTGCTTGTTGTCATCCACGCCTGGAATTTCCCCACCACCGCCCACACACAGTGGCGGCCATCTTGGCCAGGGATTCTCACATTACTGTCCATACAGAGCGGCGGCCATCTTGGCCAGGGATTCTCACACTACTGTCCATACAGAGCGGCGGCCATCTTGGCCAGGGATTCTCACACTACTGCCCATACAGAGCGGGGGCCATCTTGGACAGGGATTCTCACACTACTATCAATACAGAGCGGCGGCCATCTTGGCCAGGGATTCTCACACTACTGCCCATACAGAGCGGCGGCCATCTTGGCCAGGGATTCTCACACTACTGCCCACACAGAGTGGCGGCCATCTTGTCCAATTGTTGAGGTGCACCCAGGATTCTCGGCCCCTGAGTGGCGGCCATCTTGGCCAATTGATTAGGTATGACAGGGATTGACCTAATTTCAACAGGAAGTGACCCAGACAGACCTAAATTCAACAGGAAGTGACTTAATTTCAGTAGGAAATGACCTAAAAATTACCTGATATCAACAGGAAGTGACTTAATTTGAACAGGAAGTGACCTAATTTCAACAGGAAGTGACCCAGAACTGACCTAAAATCAACAGGAAGTGACCGGATTTCAACAGGAAGTGACCTAATATCAACAGGAATTGACCCGACTTCAACAGGAAGTGACCTGATTTCACCAGGAAGTGAGCATGCTAGTGCTAAGTTAGCATGCTAATGTTAGCTGAGCATGCTAATGTTAAGTTAGCATGCTAATGTTACGTTAGCATGCTAATGTTACGTTAGCATGCTAATGCTAAGTTAGCATGCTAATGCTACGTTAGCATGCTAATGTTACGTTAGCATGCTAATGCTAAGGTTTTTTTTTATTTTTTATTTTTTTATTTTTTTATTTTTTTATTTTTTTTTATTTTTTTTTTATTTCTTTTTTATTTTACTTTTTTTTTTAATTTTTTTTTTTTTTCCTAATGCTAAGTTTAGCATGCTAATGCTACGTTAGCATGCTAATGCTAAGTTAGCATGTTAATGCTAATGCTAAGTTAGCATGCTAATGCTAAGTTAGCATGCTAATGCTAATGTTAGCTTAGCATGCTAATGATCATGCTAAGTTAGCACGCTAATGCTAATGTTAGCTTAGCATGCTAATCCTCCTGCAAAGTTAACATGTAGGAAGTGACCCAGAGTGCGTTCGGCTTTCCGCCTTGCAAGAGTCAGCAGTCACATCCAAAATTTCCACGGGAAATTTTTTTTTCTAGTTATGTGACTGCTGCGAAGCAGTCACATATTAGTATCCATCCAGGAAAAGCGTTTATTATGTGACTGCTGCGAAGCAGTCACATATTAGTATCCATCCAGGAAAAGCGTTTATTATTATTATTATTATTATGTCTTATTCTTCACATTTTTTCAGACGAAATGCGGGTCGTACCGTAGAACGTACCGGCACAAGTGAGGTATCAAAAGATGCGTCTCGATTTGACTCGGCGGGGTACCATTTTTTTTCGGAATTTCGAGTTACCATGGCGACGCAATTCCCCAAAAACCCCCCCAAAAAGTCCCATAGGAATGAATGGAGAAGGGGAAAAAACCTCCACAAATTTAACACCTTTTTCGAAGCCACGCTGCGCGCACATACATTGACCGACCGAGACGATTTTTAGCTCATTTTGTTGCAATTTTTCCCATCTTTAGCTCTGTGTTGAAATTTTTTTTAAGAAATGTAAGCGCTCCCTCCTGTGCGGGTTCAAAGACAGGGTGTGAAATGAAGAAAAAGAGGCTCTTTCCATTAGTGTGTATTGCGTTTGCTAGAGTGGAGCAATCAGCGCTAGAGTGGAGAGACAAAAAAAAATTCTTTCCAAAAATTTCACTTCAACTCGTCACCGTGGCCACAATATTTGCTCAGTAAACATCAAATTTGGATATTTTGTAGTCACAAGGGTCTTCTTTCTGACAAACCCACTTTTGTGCGGCAAAGGTGTCATTTAGTACCTTTTATTTGACTTGAAGCGAGGGGAAGTCGCACTTTTTCGCCCATTGAGCCCCATGTTATTTTCGCCGCCTTTTTTTGTCATTTTTTTTCAAAGTCACACGTTTTCAACCTGCTCTAATTTGGTCATTTTTTATCCGATTTAAAAAATGAGAACATGCTTGCGTTCCCCAAAGCCTTGCCGTTCTAACGGGGCATTTCTGAAATCTGTATCTTAAACCGTTCAGTCGTGAGAGCCTTTTGTTCGAGGTGTGCGCTTTCTCATAGAACTCAATTGAAGCAAGCAAAATGTTCGCCCACCTGGTACTTAGGAAATGTGTGTGCGTGAATGCGCATATTTGTTAAAGTGACAGTAACCCATTTTCAGTTTAGTGATTATGGCTTAACTTCCACATTTCTTGATCAATTAAAACCATTCGAATTTTAAACTCTTCAGATCATTCCCTATTTTCGCTTAATAAAAAAAAATCAAAGCACAATATAATATTTTTGTTTATGAAATGTAATGTAATGAACTGCTATTTAAATGGTGCTTTTTGAGCTATTCTGCCCACTCTCTCACTTCTGCACAGCAACTGCCTCAGCCAATCAGAGCTGCTTGTTGTCATCCACGCCTGGAATTTCCCCACCACCGCCCACACACAGTGGCGGCCATCTTGGCCAGGGATTCTCACATTACTGTCCATACAGAGCGGCGGCCATCTTGGCCAGGGATTCTCACACTACTGTCCATACAGAGCGGCGGCCATCTTGGCCAGGGATTCTCACACTACTGCCCATACAGAGCGGCGGCCATCTTGGACAGGGATTCTCACACTACTGCCCACACAGAGTGGCGGCCATCTTGGCCAATTGTTGAGGTGCACCCAGGATTCTCGGCCTCTGCCCACATGGAGCGGCGGCCATTTTGGTCAATTGATTAGCTAGGCCAGGGACTTCAGCACCACTGCACACACACAGAGTGGCGGCCATCTTGTCCAATTGTTGAGGTGCACCCAGGATTCTCGGCCCCTGAGTGGCGGCCATCTTGGCCAATTGAGTAGGTATGACAGGGATTGACCTAATTTCAACAGGAAGTGACCCAGACAGACCTAAATTCAACAGGAAGTGACTTAATTTCAGTAGGAAATGACCTAAAAATGACCTGATATCAACAGGAAGTGACTTAATTTGAACAGGAAGTGACCTAATTTCAACAGGAAGTGACCCAGGACTGACCTAAAATCTACAGGAAGTGACCCGATTTCAACAGGAAGTGACCTAATATCAACAGGAAGTGACCCGACTTCAACAGGAAGTGACCTGTTTCACCAGGAAGTGAGCATGCTAGTGCTAAGTTAGCATGCTAATGTTAGCTGAGCATGCTAATGTTACGTTAGCATGCTAATGCTACGTTAGCATGCTAATGTTACGTTAGCATGCTAATGCTAATGCTACGTTAGCATGCTAATGTTACGTTAGCATGCTAATGCTAAGTTTTTTTTTTATTTAGTTTTTTTTTATTTATTTTTTTATTTTTATTTTTTTTAATTTTTTTTTTTTTCTTTTTTTTTTTTTTTTTTAATTTTTTTTTTTTTCCTAATGCTAAGTTTGGCATGCTAATGCTACATTAGCATGCTAATGCTAAGTTAGCATGTTAATGCTAATGCTACGTTAGCATGCTAATGTTACGTTAGCATGCTAATGCTAAGTTTTTTTTTTATTTATTTTTTTTTTTTATTTTTTTTTTTTTTATTTTATTTTTTTTATTTATTTATTTTTTTCTTTTTTTTTTTTTTTTTAATTTTTTTTTTTTTTCCTAATGCTAAGTTTAGCATGCTAATGCTACGTTAGCATGCTAATGCTAAGTTACCATGTTAATGCTAATGCTAAGTTAGCATGCTAATGCTAAGTTAGCATGCTAATGCTAATGTTAGCTTAGCATGCTAATGCTCATGCTAAGTTAGCACGCTAATGCTAATGTTAGCTTAGCATGCTAATCCTCCTGCAAAGTTAACGTGTAGGAAGTGACCCAGAGTGCATTCGGCTTTCCGCCTTGCAAGAGTCAGCAGTCACATCCAAAATTTCCACGGGAAATTTTTTTTTTCTAGTTATTATTATTATTATGTCTTATTCTTCACATTTTTTCAGACGAAATGCGGGTCGTACCGTAGAACGTACCGGCACAAGTGAGGTATCAAAAGATGCGTCTCGATTTGACTCGGCGGGGTACCATTTTTTTTCGGAATTTCGAGTTACCATGGCGACGCAATTCCCCAAAAAAACCCCCAAAAAGTCCCATAGGAATGAATGGAGAAGGGGAAAAAACCTCCACAAATTTAACACCTTTTTCGAAGCCACGCTGCGCGCACATACATTGACCGACCGAGACGATTTTTAGCTCATTTTGTTGCAATTTTTCCCATCTTTAGCTCTGTGTTGAAATTTTTTTTAAGAAATGTAAGCGCTCCCTCCTGTGCGGGTTCAAAGACAGGGTGTGAAATGAAGAAAAAGAGGCTCTTTCCATTAGTGTGTATTGCGTTTGCTAGAGTGGAGCAATCAGCGCTAGAGTGGAGAGACAAAAAAAATTCTTTCCAAAAATTTCACTTCAACTCGTCACCGTGGCCACAATATTTGCTCAGTAAACATCAAATTTGGATATTTTGTAGTCACAAGGGTCTTCTTTCTGACAAACCCACTTTTGTGCGGCAAAGGTGTCATTTAGTACCTTTTATTTGACTTGAAGCGAGGGGAAGTCGCACTTTTTCGCCCATTGAGCCCCATGTTATTTTCGCCGCCTTTTTTTGTCATTTTTTTTAAAAGTCACACGTTTTCAACCTGCTCTAATTTGGTCATTTTTTATCCGATTTAAAAAATGAGAACATGCTTGCGTTCCCCAAAGCCTTGCCGTTCTAACGGGGCATTTCTGAAATCTGTATCTTAAACCGTTGAGTCGTGAGAGCCTTTTGTTCGAGGTGTGCGCTTTCTCATACAACTCAATTGAAGCTAAATGTTCGCCCACCTGGTACTTAGGAAATGTGTGTGCGTGAATGCGCATATTTGTTAAAGTGACAGTAACCCATTTTCAGTTTAGTGATTATGGCTTAACTTCCACATTTCTTGATCAATTAAAACCATTCGAATTTTAAACTCTTCAGATCATTCCCTATTTTCGCTTAATAAAAAAAAATCAAAGCACAATATAATATTTTTGTTTATGAAATGTAATGTAATGAACTGCTATTTAAATGGTGCTTTTTGAGCTATTCTGCCCACTCTCTCACTTCTGCACAGCAACTGCCTCAGCCAATCAGAGCTGCTTGTTGTCATCCACGCCTGGAATTTCCCCACCACCGCCCACACACAGTGGCGGCCATCTTGGCCAGGGATTCTCACATTACTGTCCATACAGAGCGGCGGCCATCTTGGCCAGGGATTCTCACACTACTGTCCATACAGAGCGGCGGCCATCTTGGCCAGGGATTCTCACACTACTGCCCATACAGAGCGGGGGCCATCTTGGACAGGGATTCTCACACTACTATCAATACAGAGCGGCGGCCATCTTGGCCAGGGATTCTCACACTACTGCCCATACAGAGCGGCGGCCATCTTGGCCAGGGATTCTCACACTACTGCCCACACAGAGTGGCGGCCATCTTGTCCAATTGTTGAGGTGCACCCAGGATTCTCGGCCCCTGAGTGGCGGCCATCTTGGCCAATTGATTAGGTATGACAGGGATTGACCTAATTTCAACAGGAAGTGACCCAGACAGACCTAAATTCAACAGGAAGTGACTTAATTTCAGTAGGAAATGACCTAAAAATTACCTGATATCAACAGGAAGTGACTTAATTTGAACAGGAAGTGACCTAATTTCAACAGGAAGTGACCCAGAACTGACCTAAAATCAACAGGAAGTGACCGGATTTCAACAGGAAGTGACCTAATATCAACAGGAATTGACCCGACTTCAACAGGAAGTGACCTGATTTCACCAGGAAGTGAGCATGCTAGTGCTAAGTTAGCATGCTAATGTTAGCTGAGCATGCTAATGTTAAGTTAGCATGCTAATGTTACGTTAGCATGCTAATGTTACGTTAGCATGCTAATGCTAAGTTAGCATGCTAATGCTACGTTAGCATGCTAATGTTACGTTAGCATGCTAATGCTAAGGTTTTTTTTTATTTTTTATTTTTTTATTTTTTTATTTTTTTATTTTTTTTTATTTTTTTTTTATTTCTTTTTTATTTTACTTTTTTTTTTAATTTTTTTTTTTTTTCCTAATGCTAAGTTTAGCATGCTAATGCTACGTTAGCATGCTAATGCTAAGTTAGCATGTTAATGCTAATGCTAAGTTAGCATGCTAATGCTAAGTTAGCATGCTAATGCTAATGTTAGCTTAGCATGCTAATGATCATGCTAAGTTAGCACGCTAATGCTAATGTTAGCTTAGCATGCTAATCCTCCTGCAAAGTTAACATGTAGGAAGTGACCCAGAGTGCGTTCGGCTTTCCGCCTTGCAAGAGTCAGCAGTCACATCCAAAATTTCCACGGG
This sequence comes from Festucalex cinctus, assembly GCF_051991245.1. Taxonomy (NCBI): domain Eukaryota; kingdom Metazoa; phylum Chordata; class Actinopteri; order Syngnathiformes; family Syngnathidae; genus Festucalex; species Festucalex cinctus. The sequence continues at coordinate 2,556,366 of NC_135425.1, forward strand.
AAATTTTTTTTTCTAGTTATTATGTGACTGCTGCGAAGCAGTCACATATTAGTATCCATCCAGGAAAAGCGTTTATTATTATTATTATTATTATGTCTTATTCTTCACATTTTTTCAGACGAAATGCGGGTCGTACCGTAGAACGTACCGGCACAAGTGAGGTATCAAAAGATGCGTCTCGATTTGACTCGGCGGGGTACCATTTTTTTTCGGAATTTCGAGTTACCATGGCGACGCAATTCCCCAAAAAACCCCCCAAAAAGTCCCATAGGAATGAATGGAGAAGGGGAAAAAACCTCCACAAATTTAACACCTTTTTCGAAGCCACGCTGCGCGCACATACATTGACCGACCGAGACGATTTTTAGCTCATTTTGTTGCAATTTTTCCCATCTTTAGCTCTGTGTTGAAATTTTTTTTAAGAAATGTAAGCGCTCCCTCCTGTGCGGGTTCAAAGACAGGGTGTGAAATGAAGAAAAAGAGGCTCTTTCCATTAGTGTGTATTGCGTTTGCTAGAGTGGAGCAATCAGCGCTAGAGTGGAGAGACAAAAAAAATTCTTTCCAAAAATTTCACTTCAACTCGTCACCGTGGCCACAATATTTGCTCAGTAAACATCAAATTTGGATATTTTGTAGTCACAAGGGTCTTCTTTCTGACAAACCCACTTTTGTGCGGCAAAGGTGTCATTTAGTACCTTTTATTTGACTTGAAGCGAGGGGAAGTCGCACTTTTTCGCCCATTGAGCCCCATGTTATTTTCGCCGCCTTTTTTTGTCATTTTTTTTCAAAGTCACACGTTTTCAACCTGCTCTAATTTGGTCATTTTTTATCCGATTTAAAAGATGAGAACATGCTTGCGTTCCCCAAAGCCTTGCCGTTCTAACGGGGCATTTCTGAAATCTGTATCTTAAACCGTTCAGTCGTGAGAGCCTTTTGTTCGAGGTGTGCGCTTTCTCATAGAACTCAATTGAAGCAAGCAAAATGTTCGCCCACCTGGTACTTAGGAAATGTGTGTGCGTGAATGCGCATATTTGTTAAAGTGACAGTAACCCATTTTCAGTTTAGTGATTATGGCTTAACTTCCACATTTCTTGATCAATTAAAACCATTCGAATTTTAAACTCTTCAGATCATTCCCTATTTTCGCTTAATAAAAAAAAATCAAAGCACAATATAATATTTTTGTTTATGAAATGTAATGTAATGAACTGCTATTTAAATGGTGCTTTTTGAGCTATTCTGCCCACTCTCTCACTTCTGCACAGCAACTGCCTCAGCCAATCAGAGCTGCTTGTTGTCATCCACGCCTGGAATTTCCCCACCACCGCCCACACACAGTGGCGGCCATCTTGGCCAGGGATTCTCACATTACTGTCCATACAGAGCGGCGGCCATCTTGGCCAGGGATTCTCACACTACTGTCCATACAGAGCGGCGGCCATCTTGGCCAGGGATTCTCACACTACTGCCCATACAGAGCGGCGGCCATCTTGGACAGGGATTCTCACACTACTGCCCACACAGAGTGGCGGCCATCTTGGCCAATTGTTGAGGTGCACCCAGGATTCTCGGCCTCTGCCCACATGGAGCGGCGGCCATTTTGGTCAATTGATTAGCTAGGCCAGGGACTTCAGCACCACTGCACACACACAGAGTGGCGGCCATCTTGTCCAATTGTTGAGGTGCACCCAGGATTCTCGGCCCCTGAGTGGCGGCCATCTTGGCCAATTGAGTAGGTATGACAGGGATTGACCTAATTTCAACAGGAAGTGACCCAGACAGACCTAAATTCAACAGGAAGTGACTTAATTTCAGTAGGAAATGACCTAAAAATGACCTGATATCAACAGGAAGTGACTTAATTTGAACAGGAAGTGACCTAATTTCAACAGGAAGTGACCCAGGACTGACCTAAAATCTACAGGAAGTGACCCGATTTCAACAGGAAGTGACCTAATATCAACAGGAAGTGACCCGACTTCAACAGGAAGTGACCTGTTTCACCAGGAAGTGAGCATGCTAGTGCTAAGTTAGCATGCTAATGTTAGCTGAGCATGCTAATGTTACGTTAGCATGCTAATGCTACGTTAGCATGCTAATGTTACGTTAGCATGCTAATGCTAATGCTACGTTAGCATGCTAATGTTACGTTAGCATGCTAATGCTAAGTTTTTTTTTTATTTAGTTTTTTTTTATTTATTTTTTTATTTTTATTTTTTTTAATTTTTTTTTTTTTTCTTTTTTTTTTTTTTTTTTCTTTTTTTTTTTTTTCCTAATGCTAAGTTTGGCATGCTAATGCTACATTAGCATGCTAATGCTAAGTTAGCATGTTAATGCTAATGCTACGTTAGCATGCTAATGTTACGTTAGCATGCTAATGCTAAGTTTTTTATTTATTTATTTTTTATTTTTTATTTTTTTTTTTTTTTATTTTTTTTTTTTTATTTATTTATTTTTTTCTTTTTTTTTTTTTTTTTTTAATTTTTTTTTTTTCCTAATGCTAAGTTTAGCATGCTAATGCTACGTTAGCATGCTAATGCTAAGTTACCATGTTAATGCTAATGCTAAGTTAGCATGCTAATGCTAAGTTAGCATGCTAATGCTAATGTTAGCTTAGCATGCTAATGCTCATGCTAAGTTAGCACGCTAATGCTAATGTTAGCTTAGCATGCTAATCCTCCTGCAAAGTTAACGTGTAGGAAGTGACCCAGAGTGCATTCGGCTTTCCGCCTTGCAAGAGTCAGCAGTCACATCCAAAATTTCCACGGGAAATTTTTTTTTTCTAGTTATGTGACTGCTGCGAAGCAGTCACATATTAGTATCCATCCAGGAAAAGCGTTTATTATTATTATTATTATTATTATGTCTTATTCTTCACATTTTTTCAGACGAAATGCGGGTCGTACCGTAGAACGTACCGGCACAAGTGAGGTATCAAAAGATGCGTCTCGATTTGACTCGGCGGGGTACCATTTTTTTTCGGAATTTCGAGTTACCATGGCGACGCAATTCCCCAAAAAACCCCCCAAAAAGTCCCATAGGAATGAATGGAGAAGGGGAAAAAACCTCCACAAATTTAACACCTTTTTCGAAGCCACGCTGCGCGCACATACATTGACCGACCGAGACGATTTTTAGCTCATTTTGTTGCAATTTTTCCCATCTTTAGCTCTGTGTTGAAATTTTTTTTAAGAAATGTAAGCGCTCCCTCCTGTGCGGGTTCAAAGACAGGGTGTGAAATGAAGAAAAAGAGGCTCTTTCCATTAGTGTGTATTGCGTTTGCTAGAGTGGAGCAATCAGCGCTAGAGTGGAGAGACAAAAAAAATTCTTTCCAAAAATTTCACTTCAACTCGTCACCGTGGCCACAATATTTGCTCAGTAAACATCAAATTTGGATATTTTGTAGTCACAAGGGTCTTCTTTCTGACAAACCCACTTTTGTGCGGCAAAGGTGTCATTTAGTACCTTTTATTTGACTTGAAGCGAGGGGAAGTCGCACTTTTTCGCCCATTGAGCCCCATGTTATTTTCGCCGCCTTTTTTTGTCATTTTTTTTAAAAGTCACACGTTTTCAACCTGCTCTAATTTGGTCATTTTTTATCCGATTTAAAAAATGAGAACATGCTTGCGTTCCCCAAAGCCTTGCCGTTCTAACGGGGCATTTCTGAAATCTGTATCTTAAACCGTTGAGTCGTGAGAGCCTTTTGTTCGAGGTGTGCGCTTTCTCATACAACTCAATTGAAGCTAAATGTTCGCCCACCTGGTACTTAGGAAATGTGTGTGCGTGAATGCGCATATTTGTTAAAGTGACAGTAACCCATTTTCAGTTTAGTGATTATGGCTTAACTTCCACATTTCTTGATCAATTAAAACCATTCGAATTTTAAACTCTTCAGATCATTCCCTATTTTCGCTTAATAAAAAAAAATCAAAGCACAATATAATATTTTTGTTTATGAAATGTAATGTAATGAACTGCTATTTAAATGGTGCTTTTTGAGCTATTCTGCCCACTCTCTCACTTCTGCACAGCAACTGCCTCAGCCAATCAGAGCTGCTTGTTGTCATCCACGCCTGGAATTTCCCCACCACCGCCCACACACAGTGGCGGCCATCTTGGCCAGGGATTCTCACATTACTGTCCATACAGAGCGGCGGCCATCTTGGCCAGGGATTCTCACACTACTGTCCATACAGAGCGGCGGCCATCTTGGCCAGGGATTCTCACACTACTGCCCATACAGAGCGGGGGCCATCTTGGACAGGGATTCTCACACTACTATCAATACAGAGCGGCGGCCATCTTGGCCAGGGATTCTCACACTACTGCCCATACAGAGCGGCGGCCATCTTGGCCAGGGATTCTCACACTACTGCCCACACAGAGTGGCGGCCATCTTGTCCAATTGTTGAGGTGCACCCAGGATTCTCGGCCCCTGAGTGGCGGCCATCTTGGCCAATTGATTAGGTATGACAGGGATTGACCTAATTTCAACAGGAAGTGACCCAGACAGACCTAAATTCAACAGGAAGTGACTTAATTTCAGTAGGAAATGACCTAAAAATTACCTGATATCAACAGGAAGTGACTTAATTTGAACAGGAAGTGACCTAATTTCAACAGGAAGTGACCCAGAACTGACCTAAAATCAACAGGAAGTGACCGGATTTCAACAGGAAGTGACCTAATATCAACAGGAATTGACCCGACTTCAACAGGAAGTGACCTGATTTCACCAGGAAGTGAGCATGCTAGTGCTAAGTTAGCATGCTAATGTTAGCTGAGCATGCTAATGTTACGTTAGCATGCTAATGCTAAGTTTTTTTTTAATTTTTTATTTTTTTATTTTTTTTTTATTTATTTTTTTTTTAATTATAATTTTTTTTTTTTAATTTTTTTTTTTTTTTTTTAATTTTTTTTTTTTTTAATTTTTTTTTTATTTTTTTTTTTTTTTTTTCCTAATGCTAAGTTTAGCATGCTAATGCTAAGTTAGCATGTTAATGCTAATGCTAAGTTAGCATGCTAATGCTACGTTAGCATGCTAATGCTACGTTAGCATGCTAATGCTACGTTAGCATGCTAATGCTACGTTCGCATGCTAATGCTACTGCTAAGTTAGCATGCTAATGCTACGTTAGCATGCTAATGTTACGTTAGCATGCTAATGCTAAGTTTTTTTATTTATTTATTTTTTTATTTTTATTATTTTTTTATTTTTTTTTTACTTTTTTTTTTTTTTTCTTTTTTTTTTTTTTTTTCTTTTTTTTTTTTTTCCTAATGCTAAGTTTAGCATGCTAATGCTACGTTAGCATGCTAATGCTAAGTTAGCATGTTAATGCTAATGCTAAGTTAGCATGCTAATGCTAAGTTAGCATGCTAATGCTAATGTTAGCTTAGCATGCTAATGATCATGCTAAGTTAGCACGCTAATGCTAATGTTAGCTTAGCATGCTAATCCTCCTGCAAAGTTAACGTGTAGGAAGTGACCCAGAGTGCATTCGGCTTTCCGCCTTGCGAGAGTCAGCAGTCACATCCAAAATTTCCACGGGAAATTTTTTTTTTCTAGTTATTATGTGACTGCTGCGAAGCAGTCACATATTAGTATCCATCCAGGAAAAGCGTTTATTATTATTATTATTATGTCTTATTCTTCACATTTTTTCAGACGAAATGCGGGTCGTACCGTAGAACGTACCGGCACAAGTGAGGTATCAAAAGATGCGTCTCGATTTGACTCGGCGGGGTACCATTTTTTTTCGGAATTTCGAGTTACCATGGCGACGCAATTCCCCAAAAAAACCCCCAAAAAGTCCCATAGGAATGAATGGAGAAGGGGAAAAAACCTCCACAAATTTAACACCTTTTTCGAAGCCACGCTGCGCGCACATACATTGACCGACCGAGACGATTTTTAGCTCATTTTGTTGCAATTTTTCCCATCTTTAGCTCTGTGTTGAAATTTTTTTTAAGAAATGTAAGCGCTCCCTCCTGTGCGGGTTCAAAGACAGGGTGTGAAATGAAGAAAAAGAGGCTCTTTCCATTAGTGTGTATTGCGTTTGCTAGAGTGGAGCAATCAGCGCTAGAGTGGAGAGACAAAAAAAATTCTTTCCAAAAATTTCACTTCAACTCGTCACCGTGGCCACAATATTTGCTCAGTAAACATCAAATTTGGATATTTTGTAGTCACAAGGGTCTTCTTTCTGACAAACCCACTTTTGTGCGGCAAAGGTGTCATTTAGTACCTTTTATTTGACTTGAAGCGAGGGGAAGTCGCACTTTTTCGCCCATTGAGCCCCATGTTATTTTCGCCGCCTTTTTTTGTCATTTTTTTTAAAAGTCACACGTTTTCAACCTGCTCTAATTTGGTCATTTTTTATCCGATTTAAAAAATGAGAACATGCTTGCGTTCCCCAAAGCCTTGCCGTTCTAACGGGGCATTTCTGAAATCTGTATCTTAAACCGTTGAGTCGTGAGAGCCTTTTGTTCGAGGTGTGCGCTTTCTCATACAACTCAATTGAAGCTAAATGTTCGCCCACCTGGTACTTAGGAAATGTGTGTGCGTGAATGCGCATATTTGTTAAAGTGACAGTAACCCATTTTCAGTTTAGTGATTATGGCTTAACTTCCACATTTCTTGATCAATTAAAACCATTCGAATTTTAAACTCTTCAGATCATTCCCTATTTTCGCTTAATAAAAAAAAATCAAAGCACAATATAATATTTTTGTTTATGAAATGTAATGTAATGAACTGCTATTTAAATGGTGCTTTTTGAGCTATTCTGCCCACTCTCTCACTTCTGCACAGCAACTGCCTCAGCCAATCAGAGCTGCTTGTTGTCATCCACGCCTGGAATTTCCCCACCACCGCCCACACACAGTGGCGGCCATCTTGGCCAGGGATTCTCACATTACTGTCCATACAGAGCGGCGGCCATCTTGGCCAGGGATTCTCACACTACTGTCCATACAGAGCGGCGGCCATCTTGGCCAGGGATTCTCACACTACTGCCCATACAGAGCGGGGGCCATCTTGGACAGGGATTCTCACACTACTATCAATACAGAGCGGCGGCCATCTTGGCCAGGGATTCTCACACTACTGCCCATACAGAGCGGCGGCCATCTTGGCCAGGGATTCTCACACTACTGCCCACACAGAGTGGCGGCCATCTTGTCCAATTGTTGAGGTGCACCCAGGATTCTCGGCCCCTGAGTGGCGGCCATCTTGGCCAATTGATTAGGTATGACAGGGATTGACCTAATTTCAACAGGAAGTGACCCAGACAGACCTAAATTCAACAGGAAGTGACTTAATTTCAGTAGGAAATGACCTAAAAATTACCTGATATCAACAGGAAGTGACTTAATTTGAACAGGAAGTGACCTAATTTCAACAGGAAGTGACCCAGAACTGACCTAAAATCAACAGGAAGTGACCGGATTTCAACAGGAAGTGACCTAATATCAACAGGAATTGACCCGACTTCAACAGGAAGTGACCTGATTTCACCAGGAAGTGAGCATGCTAGTGCTAAGTTAGCATGCTAATGTTAGCTGAGCATGCTAATGTTAAGTTAGCATGCTAATGTTACGTTAGCATGCTAATGTTACGTTAGCATGCTAATGCTAAGTTAGCATGCTAATGCTACGTTAGCATGCTAATGTTACGTTAGCATGCTAATGCTAAGGTTTTTTTTTATTTTTTATTTTTTTATTTTTTTATTTTTTTATTTTTTTTTATTTTTTTTTTATTTCTTTTTTATTTTACTTTTTTTTTTAATTTTTTTTTTTTTTCCTAATGCTAAGTTTAGCATGCTAATGCTACGTTAGCATGCTAATGCTAAGTTAGCATGTTAATGCTAATGCTAAGTTAGCATGCTAATGCTAAGTTAGCATGCTAATGCTAATGTTAGCTTAGCATGCTAATGATCATGCTAAGTTAGCACGCTAATGCTAATGTTAGCTTAGCATGCTAATCCTCCTGCAAAGTTAACATGTAGGAAGTGACCCAGAGTGCGTTCGGCTTTCCGCCTTGCAAGAGTCAGCAGTCACATCCAAAATTTCCACGGGAAATTTTTTTTTCTAGTTATGTGACTGCTGCGAAGCAGTCACATATTAGTATCCATCCAGGAAAAGCGTTTATTATTATGTGACTGCTGCGAAGCAGTCACATATTAGTATCCATCCAGGAAAAGCGTTTATTATTATTATGTGACTGCTGCGAAGCAGTCACATATTAGTATCCATCCAGGAAAAGCGTTTATTATTATTATTATTATGTCTTATTCTTCACATTTTTTCAGACGAAATGCGGGTCGTACCGTAGAACGTACCGGCACAAGTGAGGTATCAAAAGATGCGTCTCGATTTGACTCGGCGGGGTACCATTTTTTTTCGGAATTTCGAGTTACCATGGCGACGCAATTCCCCAAAAAAACCCCCAAAAAGTCCCATAGGAATGAATGGAGAAGGGGAAAAAACCTCCACAAATTTAACACCTTTTTCGAAGCCACGCTGCGCGCACATACATTGACCGACCGAGACGATTTTTAGCTCATTTTGTTGCAATTTTTCCCATCTTTAGCTCTGTGTTGAAATTTTTTTTAAGAAATGTAAGCGCTCCCTCCTGTGCGGGTTCAAAGACAGGGTGTGAAATGAAGAAAAAGAGGCTCTTTCCATTAGTGTGTATTGCGTTTGCTAGAGTGGAGCAATCAGCGCTAGAGTGGAGAGACAAAAAAAATTCTTTCCAAAAATTTCACTTCAACTCGTCACCGTGGCCACAATATTTGCTCAGTAAACATCAAATTTGGATATTTTGTAGTCACAAGGGTCTTCTTTCTGACAAACCCACTTTTGTGCGGCAAAGGTGTCATTTAGTACCTTTTATTTGACTTGAAGCGAGGGGAAGTCGCACTTTTTCGCCCATTGAGCCCCATGTTATTTTCGCCGCCTTTTTTTGTCATTTTTTTTAAAAGTCACACGTTTTCAACCTGCTCTAATTTGGTCATTTTTTATCCGATTTAAAAAATGAGAACATGCTTGCGTTCCCCAAAGCCTTGCCGTTCTAACGGGGCATTTCTGAAATCTGTATCTTAAACCGTTGAGTCGTGAGAGCCTTTTGTTCGAGGTGTGCGCTTTCTCATACAACTCAATTGAAGCTAAATGTTCGCCCACCTGGTACTTAGGAAATGTGTGTGCGTGAATGCGCATATTTGTTAAAGTGACAGTAACCCATTTTCAGTTTAGTGATTATGGCTTAACTTCCACATTTCTTGATCAATTAAAACCATTCGAATTTTAAACTCTTCAGATCATTCCCTATTTTCGCTTAATAAAAAAAAATCAAAGCACAATATAATATTTTTGTTTATGAAATGTAATGTAATGAACTGCTATTTAAATGGTGCTTTTTGAGCTATTCTGCCCACTCTCTCACTTCTGCACAGCAACTGCCTCAGCCAATCAGAGCTGCTTGTTGTCATCCACGCCTGGAATTTCCCCACCACCGCCCACACACAGTGGCGGCCATCTTGGCCAGGGATTCTCACATTACTGTCCATACAGAGCGGCGGCCATCTTGGCCAGGGATTCTCACACTACTGTCCATACAGAGCGGCGGCCATCTTGGCCAGGGATTCTCACACTACTGCCCATACAGAGCGGGGGCCATCTTGGACAGGGATTCTCACACTACTATCAATACAGAGCGGCGGCCATCTTGGCCAGGGATTCTCACACTACTGCCCATACAGAGCGGCGGCCATCTTGGCCAGGGATTCTCACACTACTGCCCACACAGAGTGGCGGCCATCTTGTCCAATTGTTGAGGTGCACCCAGGATTCTCGGCCCCTGAGTGGCGGCCATCTTGGCCAATTGATTAGGTATGACAGGGATTGACCTAATTTCAACAGGAAGTGACCCAGACAGACCTAAATTCAACAGGAAGTGACTTAATTTCAGTAGGAAATGACCTAAAAATTACCTGATATCAACAGGAAGTGACTTAATTTGAACAGGAAGTGACCTAATTTCAACAGGAAGTGACCCAGAACTGACCTAAAATCAACAGGAAGTGACCGGATTTCAACAGGAAGTGACCTAATATCAACAGGAATTGACCCGACTTCAACAGGAAGTGACCTGATTTCACCAGGAAGTGAGCATGCTAGTGCTAAGTTAGCATGCTAATGTTAGCTGAGCATGCTAATGTTAAGTTAGCATGCTAATGTTACGTTAGCATGCTAATGTTACGTTAGCATGCTAATGCTAAGTTAGCATGCTAATGCTACGTTAGCATGCTAATGTTACGTTAGCATGCTAATGCTAAGGTTTTTTTTTATTTTTTATTTTTTTATTTTTTTATTTTTTTATTTTTTTTTATTTTTTTTTTATTTCTTTTTTATTTTACTTTTTTTTTTAATTTTTTTTTTTTTTCCTAATGCTAAGTTTAGCATGCTAATGCTACGTTAGCATGCTAATGCTAAGTTAGCATGTTAATGCTAATGCTAAGTTAGCATGCTAATGCTAAGTTAGCATGCTAATGCTAATGTTAGCTTAGCATGCTAATGATCATGCTAAGTTAGCACGCTAATGCTAATGTTAGCTTAGCATGCTAATCCTCCTGCAAAGTTAACATGTAGGAAGTGACCCAGAGTGCGTTCGGCTTTCCGCCTTGCAAGAGTCAGCAGTCACATCCAAAATTTCCACGGGAAATTTTTTTTTCTAGTTATTATTATTATGTCTTATTCTTCACATTTTTTCAGACGAAATGCGGGTCGTACCGTAGAACGTACCGGCACAAGTGAGGTATCAAAAGATGCGTCTCGATTTGACTCGGCGGGGTACCATTTTTTTTCGGAATTTCGAGTTACCATGGCGACGCAATTCCCCAAAAAACCCCCCAAAAAGTCCCATAGGAATGAATGGAGAAGGGGAAAAAACCTCCACAAATTTAACACCTTTTTCGAAGCCACGCTGCGCGCACATACATTGACCGACCGAGACGATTTTTAGCTCATTTTGTTGCAATTTTTCCCATCTTTAGCTCTGTGTTGAAATTTTTTTTAAGAAATGTAAGCGCTCCCTCCTGTGCGGGTTCAAAGACAGGGTGTGAAATGAAGAAAAAGAGGCTCTTTCCATTAGTGTGTATTGCGTTTGCTAGAGTGGAGCAATCAGCGCTAGAGTGGAGAGACAAAAAAAATTCTTTCCAAAAATTTCACTTCAACTCGTCACCGTGGCCACAATATTTGCTCAGTAAACATCTAATTTGGATATTTTGTAGTCACAAGGGTCTTCTTTCTGACAAACCCACTTTTGTGCGGCAAAGGTGTCATTTAGTACCTTTTATTTGACTTGAAGCGAGGGGAAGTCGCACTTTTTCGCCCATTGAGCCCCATGTTATTTTCGCCGCCTTTTTTTGTCATTTTTTTTAAAAGTCACACGTTTTCAACCTGCTCTAATTTGGTCATTTTTTATCCGATTTAAAAAATGAGAACATGCTTGCGTTCCCCAAAGCCTTGCCGTTCTAACGGGGCATTTCTGAAATCTGTATCTTAAACCGTTGAGTCGTGAGAGCCTTTTGTTCGAGGTGTGCGCTTTCTCATACAACTCAATTGAAGCTAAATGTTCGCCCACCTGGTACTTAGGAAATGTGTGTGCGTGAATGCGCATATTTGTTAAAGTGACAGTAACCCATTTTCAGTTTAGTGATTATGGCTTAACTTCCACATTTCTTGATCAATTAAAACCATTCGAATTTTAAACTCTTCAGATCATTCCCTATTTTCGCTTAATAAAAAAAAATCAAAGCACAATATAATATTTTTGTTTATGAAATGTAATGTAATGAACTGCTATTTAAATGGTGCTTTTTGAGCTATTCTGCCCACTCTCTCACTTCTGCACAGCAACTGCCTCAGCCAATCAGAGCTGCTTGTTGTCATCCACGCCTGGAATTTCCCCACCACCGCCCACACACAGTGGCGGCCATCTTGGCCAGGGATTCTCACATTACTGTCCATACAGAGCGGCGGCCATCTTGGCCAGGGATTCTCACACTACTGTCCATACAGAGCGGCGGCCATCTTGGCCAGGGATTCTCACACTACTGCCCATACAGAGCGGGGGCCATCTTGGACAGGGATTCTCACACTACTATCAATACAGAGCGGCGGCCATCTTGGCCAGGGATTCTCACACTACTGCCCATACAGAGCGGCGGCCATCTTGGCCAGGGATTCTCACACTACTGCCCACACAGAGTGGCGGCCATCTTGTCCAATTGTTGAGGTGCACCCAGGATTCTCGGCCCCTGAGTGGCGGCCATCTTGGCCAATTGATTAGGTATGACAGGGATTGACCTAATTTCAACAGGAAGTGACCCAGACAGACCTAAATTCAACAGGAAGTGACTTAATTTCAGTAGGAAATGACCTAAAAATTACCTGATATCAACAGGAAGTGACTTAATTTGAACAGGAAGTGACCTAATTTCAACAGGAAGTGACCCAGAACTGACCTAAAATCAACAGGAAGTGACCGGATTTCAACAGGAAGTGACCTAATATCAACAGGAATTGACCCGACTTCAACAGGAAGTGACCTGATTTCACCAGGAAGTGAGCATGCTAGTGCTAAGTTAGCATGCTAATGTTAGCTGAGCATGCTAATGTTAAGTTAGCATGCTAATGTTACGTTAGCATGCTAATGTTACGTTAGCATGCTAATGCTAAGTTAGCATGCTAATGCTACGTTAGCATGCTAATGTTACGTTAGCATGCTAATGCTAAGGTTTTTTTTTATTTTTTATTTTTTTATTTTTTTATTTTTTTATTTTTTTTTATTTTTTTTTTATTTCTTTTTTATTTTACTTTTTTTTTTAATTTTTTTTTTTTTCCTAATGCTAAGTTTAGCATGCTAATGCTACGTTAGCATGCTAATGCTAAGTTAGCATGTTAATGCTAATGCTAAGTTAGCATGCTAATGCTAAGTTAGCATGCTAATGCTAATGTTAGCTTAGCATGCTAATGATCATGCTAAGTTAGCACGCTAATGCTAATGTTAGCTTAGCATGCTAATCCTCCTGCAAAGTTAACATGTAGGAAGTGACCCAGAGTGCGTTCGGCTTTCCGCCTTGCAAGAGTCAGCAGTCACATCCAAAATTTCCACGGGAAATTTTTTTTTCTAGTTATGTGACTGCTGCGAAGCAGTCACATATTAGTATCCATCCAGGAAAAGCGTTTATTATTATTATTATTATGTCTTATTCTTCACATTTTTTCAGACGAAATGCGGGTCGTACCGTAGAACGTACCGGCACAAGTGAGGTATCAAAAGATGCGTCTCGATTTGACTCGGCGGGGTACCATTTTTTTTCGGAATTTCGAGTTACCATGGCGACGCAATTCCCCAAAAAAACCCCCAAAAAGTCCCATAGGAATGAATGGAGAAGGGGAAAAAACCTCCACAAATTTAACACCTTTTTCGAAGCCACGCTGCGCGCACATACATTGACCGACCGAGACGATTTTTAGCTCATTTTGTTGCAATTTTTCCCATCTTTAGCTCTGTGTTGAAATTTTTTTTAAGAAATGTAAGCGCTCCCTCCTGTGCGGGTTCAAAGACAGGGTGTGAAATGAAGAAAAAGAGGCTCTTTCCATTAGTGTGTATTGCGTTTGCTAGAGTGGAGCAATCAGCGCTAGAGTGGAGAGACAAAAAAAATTCTTTCCAAAAATTTCACTTCAACTCGTCACCGTGGCCACAATATTTGCTCAGTAAACATCAAATTTGGATATTTTGTAGTCACAAGGGTCTTCTTTCTGACAAACCCACTTTTGTGCGGCAAAGGTGTCATTTAGTACCTTTTATTTGACTTGAAGCGAGGGGAAGTCGCACTTTTTCGCCCATTGAGCCCCATGTTATTTTCGCCGCCTTTTTTTGTCATTTTTTTTAAAAGTCACACGTTTTCAACCTGCTCTAATTTGGTCATTTTTTATCCGATTTAAAAAATGAGAACATGCTTGCGTTCCCCAAAGCCTTGCCGTTCTAACGGGGCATTTCTGAAATCTGTATCTTAAACCGTTGAGTCGTGAGAGCCTTTTGTTCGAGGTGTGCGCTTTCTCATACAACTCAATTGAAGCTAAATGTTCGCCCACCTGGTACTTAGGAAATGTGTGTGCGTGAATGCGCATATTTGTTAAAGTGACAGTAACCCATTTTCAGTTTAGTGATTATGGCTTAACTTCCACATTTCTTGATCAATTAAAACCATTCGAATTTTAAACTCTTCAGATCATTCCCTATTTTCGCTTAATAAAAAAAAATCAAAGCACAATATAATATTTTTGTTTATGAAATGTAATGTAATGAACTGCTATTTAAATGGTGCTTTTTGAGCTATTCTGCCCACTCTCTCACTTCTGCACAGCAACTGCCTCAGCCAATCAGAGCTGCTTGTTGTCATCCACGCCTGGAATTTCCCCACCACCGCCCACACACAGTGGCGGCCATCTTGGCCAGGGATTCTCACATTACTGTCCATACAGAGCGGCGGCCATCTTGGCCAGGGATTCTCACACTACTGTCCATACAGAGCGGCGGCCATCTTGGCCAGGGATTCTCACACTACTGCCCATACAGAGCGGGGGCCATCTTGGACAGGGATTCTCACACTACTATCAATACAGAGCGGCGGCCATCTTGGCCAGGGATTCTCACACTACTGCCCATACAGAGCGGCGGCCATCTTGGCCAGGGATTCTCACACTACTGCCCACACAGAGTGGCGGCCATCTTGTCCAATTGTTGAGGTGCACCCAGGATTCTCGGCCCCTGAGTGGCGGCCATCTTGGCCAATTGATTAGGTATGACAGGGATTGACCTAATTTCAACAGGAAGTGACCCAGACAGACCTAAATTCAACAGGAAGTGACTTAATTTCAGTAGGAAATGACCTAAAAATTACCTGATATCAACAGGAAGTGACTTAATTTGAACAGGAAGTGACCTAATTTCAACAGGAAGTGACCCAGAACTGACCTAAAATCAACAGGAAGTGACCGGATTTCAACAGGAAGTGACCTAATATCAACAGGAATTGACCCGACTTCAACAGGAAGTGACCTGATTTCACCAGGAAGTGAGCATGCTAGTGCTAAGTTAGCATGCTAATGTTAGCTGAGCATGCTAATGTTAAGTTAGCATGCTAATGTTACGTTAGCATGCTAATGTTACGTTAGCATGCTAATGCTAAGTTAGCATGCTAATGCTACGTTAGCATGCTAATGTTACGTTAGCATGCTAATGCTAAGGTTTTTTTTTATTTTTTATTTTTTTATTTTTTTATTTTTTTATTTTTTTTTATTTTTTTTTTATTTCTTTTTTATTTTACTTTTTTTTTTAATTTTTTTTTTTTTTCCTAATGCTAAGTTTAGCATGCTAATGCTACGTTAGCATGCTAATGCTAAGTTAGCATGTTAATGCTAATGCTAAGTTAGCATGCTAATGCTAAGTTAGCATGCTAATGCTAATGTTAGCTTAGCATGCTAATGATCATGCTAAGTTAGCACGCTAATGCTAATGTTAGCTTAGCATGCTAATCCTCCTGCAAAGTTAACATGTAGGAAGTGACCCAGAGTGCGTTCGGCTTTCCGCCTTGCAAGAGTCAGCAGTCACATCCAAAATTTCCACGGGAAATTTTTTTTTCTAGTTATGTGACTGCTGCGAAGCAGTCACATATTAGTATCCATCCAGGAAAAGCGTTTATTATGTGACTGCTGCGAAGCAGTCACATATTAGTATCCATCCAGGAAAAGCGTTTATTATTATTATTATTATTATGTCTTATTCTTCACATTTTTTCAGACGAAATGCGGGTCGTACCGTAGAACGTACCGGCACAAGTGAGGTATCAAAAGATGCGTCTCGATTTGACTCGGCGGGGTACCATTTTTTTTCGGAATTTCGAGTTACCATGGCGACGCAATTCCCCAAAAAACCCCCCAAAAAGTCCCATAGGAATGAATGGAGAAGGGGAAAAAACCTCCACAAATTTAACACCTTTTTCGAAGCCACGCTGCGCGCACATACATTGACCGACCGAGACGATTTTTAGCTCATTTTGTTGCAATTTTTCCCATCTTTAGCTCTGTGTTGAAATTTTTTTTAAGAAATGTAAGCGCTCCCTCCTGTGCGGGTTCAAAGACAGGGTGTGAAATGAAGAAAAAGAGGCTCTTTCCATTAGTGTGTATTGCGTTTGCTAGAGTGGAGCAATCAGCGCTAGAGTGGAGAGACAAAAAAAATTCTTTCCAAAAATTTCACTTCAACTCGTCACCGTGGCCACAATATTTGCTCAGTAAACATCAAATTTGGATATTTTGTAGTCACAAGGGTCTTCTTTCTGACAAACCCACTTTTGTGCGGCAAAGGTGTCATTTAGTACCTTTTATTTGACTTGAAGCGAGGGGAAGTCGCACTTTTTCGCCCATTGAGCCCCATGTTATTTTCGCCGCCTTTTTTTGTCATTTTTTTTAAAAGTCACACGTTTTCAACCTGCTCTAATTTGGTCATTTTTTATCCGATTTAAAAAATGAGAACATGCTTGCGTTCCCCAAAGCCTTGCCGTTCTAACGGGGCATTTCTGAAATCTGTATCTTAAACCGTTGAGTCGTGAGAGCCTTTTGTTCGAGGTGTGCGCTTTCTCATACAACTCAATTGAAGCTAAATGTTCGCCCACCTGGTACTTAGGAAATGTGTGTGCGTGAATGCGCATATTTGTTAAAGTGACAGTAACCCATTTTCAGTTTAGTGATTATGGCTTAACTTCCACATTTCTTGATCAATTAAAACCATTCGAATTTTAAACTCTTCAGATCATTCCCTATTTTCGCTTAATAAAAAAAAATCAAAGCACAATATAATATTTTTGTTTATGAAATGTAATGTAATGAACTGCTATTTAAATGGTGCTTTTTGAGCTATTCTGCCCACTCTCTCACTTCTGCACAGCAACTGCCTCAGCCAATCAGAGCTGCTTGTTGTCATCCACGCCTGGAATTTCCCCACCACCGCCCACACACAGTGGCGGCCATCTTGGCCAGGGATTCTCACATTACTGTCCATACAGAGCGGCGGCCATCTTGGCCAGGGATTCTCACACTACTGTCCATACAGAGCGGCGGCCATCTTGGCCAGGGATTCTCACACTACTGCCCATACAGAGCGGGGGCCATCTTGGACAGGGATTCTCACACTACTATCAATACAGAGCGGCGGCCATCTTGGCCAGGGATTCTCACACTACTGCCCATACAGAGCGGCGGCCATCTTGGCCAGGGATTCTCACACTACTGCCCACACAGAGTGGCGGCCATCTTGTCCAATTGTTGAGGTGCACCCAGGATTCTCGGCCCCTGAGTGGCGGCCATCTTGGCCAATTGATTAGGTATGACAGGGATTGACCTAATTTCAACAGGAAGTGACCCAGACAGACCTAAATTCAACAGGAAGTGACTTAATTTCAGTAGGAAATGACCTAAAAATTACCTGATATCAACAGGAAGTGACTTAATTTGAACAGGAAGTGACCTAATTTCAACAGGAAGTGACCCAGAACTGACCTAAAATCAACAGGAAGTGACCGGATTTCAACAGGAAGTGACCTAATATCAACAGGAATTGACCCGACTTCAACAGGAAGTGACCTGATTTCACCAGGAAGTGAGCATGCTAGTGCTAAGTTAGCATGCTAATGTTAGCTGAGCATGCTAATGTTAAGTTAGCATGCTAATGTTACGTTAGCATGCTAATGTTACGTTAGCATGCTAATGCTAAGTTAGCATGCTAATGCTACGTTAGCATGCTAATGTTACGTTAGCATGCTAATGCTAAGGTTTTTTTTTATTTTTTATTTTTTTATTTTTTTATTTTTTTATTTTTTTTTATTTTTTTTTTATTTCTTTTTTATTTTACTTTTTTTTTTAATTTTTTTTTTTTTTCCTAATGCTAAGTTTAGCATGCTAATGCTACGTTAGCATGCTAATGCTAAGTTAGCATGTTAATGCTAATGCTAAGTTAGCATGCTAATGCTAAGTTAGCATGCTAATGCTAATGTTAGCTTAGCATGCTAATGATCATGCTAAGTTAGCACGCTAATGCTAATGTTAGCTTAGCATGCTAATCCTCCTGCAAAGTTAACATGTAGGAAGTGACCCAGAGTGCGTTCGGCTTTCCGCCTTGCAAGAGTCAGCAGTCACATCCAAAATTTCCACGGGAAATTTTTTTTTCTAGTTATGTGACTGCTGCAAAGCAGTCACATATTAGTATCCATCCAGGAAAAGCGTTTATTATTATTATTATTATTATGTCTTATTCTTCACATTTTTTCAGACGAAATGCGGGTCGTACCGTAGAACGTACCGGCACAAGTGAGGTATCAAAAGATGCGTCTCGATTTGACTCGGCGGGGTACCATTTTTTTTCGGAATTTCGAGTTACCATGGCGACGCAATTCCCCAAAAAACCCCCCAAAAAGTCCCATAGGAATGAATGGAGAAGGGGAAAAAACCTCCACAAATTTAACACCTTTTTCGAAGCCACGCTGCGCGCACATACATTGACCGACCGAGACGATTTTTAGCTCATTTTGTTGCAATTTTTCCCATCTTTAGCTCTGTGTTGAAATTTTTTTTAAGAAATGTAAGCGCTCCCTCCTGTGCGGGTTCAAAGACAGGGTGTGAAATGAAGAAAAAGAGGCTCTTTCCATTAGTGTGTATTGCGTTTGCTAGAGTGGAGCAATCAGCGCTAGAGTGGAGAGACAAAAAAAATTCTTTCGAAAAATTTCACTTCAACTCGTCACCGTGGCCACAATATTTGCTCAGTAAACATCAAATTTGGATATTTTGTAGTCACAAGGGTCTTCTTTCTGACAAACCCACTTTTGTGCGGCAAAGGTGTCATTTAGTACCTTTTATTTGACTTGAAGCGAGGGGAAGTCGCACTTTTTCGCCCATTGAGCCCCATGTTATTTTCGCCGCCTTTTTTTGTCATTTTTTTTCAAAGTCACACGTTTTCAACCTGCTCTAATTTGGTCATTTTTTATCCGATTTAAAAGATGAGAACATGCTTGCGTTCCCCAAAGCCTTGCCGTTCTAACGGGGCATTTCTGAAATCTGTATCTTAAACCGTTCAGTCGTGAGAGCCTTTTGTTCGAGGTGTGCGCTTTCTCATAGAACTCAATTGAAGCAAGCAAAATGTTCGCCCACCTGGTACTTAGGAAATGTGTGTGCGTGAATGCGCATATTTGTTAAAGTGACAGTAACCCATTTTCAGTTTAGTGATTATGGCTTAACTTCCACATTTCTTGATCAATTAAAACCATTCGAATTTTAAACTCTTCAGATCATTCCCTATTTTCGCTTAATAAAAAAAAAATCAAAGCACAATATAATATTTTTGTTTATGAAATGTAATGTAATGAACTGCTATTTAAATGGTGCTTTTTGAGCTATTCTGCCCACTCTCTCACTTCTGCACAGCAACTGCCTCAAGCATGCTAATGTTACGTTAGCATGCTAATGCTAAGTTTTTTTTTTCTTTTTTATTTTTTTATTTTTTTTTTCTTTTTTTTTTTTAATTATTTTTTTTTTCTTTTTTTTTTTTTTTTAATTTTTTTTTTTTCCTAATGCTAAGTTTAGCATGCTAATGCTACGTTAGCATGCTAATGCTAAGTTAGCATGTTAATGCTAATGCTAAGTTAGCATGCTAATGTTACGTTAGCATGCTAATGCTAAGTTTTTTTTTTATTTTTATTTTTTTATTTTTTATTTTTATTATTATTTTTTTATTTTTTTATTTTTCTTTTTTTTTTTTTTTTTTTAAATTTTTTTTTTTCCTAATGCTAAGTTTAGCATGCTAATGCTACGTTAGCATGCTAATGCTAAGTTAGCATGTTAATGCTAATGCTAAGTTAGCATGTTAATGCTAAGTTAGCATGCTAATGCTAATGTTAGCTTAGCATGCTAATGATCATGCTAAGTTAGCACGCTAATGCTAATGTTAGCTTAGCATGCTAATCCTCCTGCAAAGTTAACATGTAGGAAGTGACCCAGAGTGCATTCGGCTTTCCGCCTTGCGAGAGTCAGCAGTCACATCCAAAATTTCCACGGGAAATTTTTTTTTTCTAGTTATTATGTGACTGCTGCGAAGCAGTCACATATTAGTATCCATCCAGGAAAAGCGTTTATTATTATTATTATTATTATTATGTCTTATTCTTCACATTTTTTCAGACGAAATGCGGGTCGTACCGTAGAACGTACCGGCACAAGTGAGGTATCAAAAGATGCGTCTCGATTTGACTCGGCGGGGTACCATTTTTTTTCGGAATTTCGAGTTACCATGGCGACGCAATTCCCCAAAAACCCCCCCAAAAAGTCCCATAGGAATGAATGGAGAAGGGGAAAAAACCTCCACAAATTTAACACCTTTTTCGAAGCCACGCTGCGCGCACATACATTGACCGACCGAGACGATTTTTAGCTCATTTTGTTGCAATTTTTCCCATCTTTAGCTCTGTGTTGAAATTTTTTTTAAGAAATGTAAGCGCTCCCTCCTGTGCGGGTTCAAAGACAGGGTGTGAAATGAAGAAAAAGAGGCTCTTTACATTAGTGTGTATTGCGTTTGCTAGAGTGGAGCAATCAGCGCTAGAGTGGAGAGACAAAAAAAATTCTTTCGAAAAATTTCACTTCAACTCGTCACCGTGGCCACAATATTTGCTCAGTAAACATCACATTTGGATATTTTGTAGTCACAAGGGTCTTCTTTCTGACAAACCCACTTTTGTGCGGCTAAGGTGTCATTTAGTACCTTTTATTTGACTTGAAGCGAGGGGAAGTCGCACTTTTTCGCCCATTGAGCCCCATGTTATTTTCGCCGCCTTTTTTTGTCATTTTTTTAAAAAGTCACACGTTTTCAACCTGCTCTAATTTGGTCATTTCTTATCCGATTTAAAAAACGAGAACATGCTTGCGTTCCCCAAAGCCTTGCCGTTCTAACGGGGCATTTCTGAAATCTGTATCTTAAACCGTTGAGTCGTGAGAGCCTTTTGTTCGAGGTGTGCGCTTTCTCATAGAACTCAATTGAAGCAAGCAAAATGTTCGCCCACCTGGTACTTAGGAAATGTGTGTGCGTGAATGCGCATATTTGTTAAAGTGACAGTAACCCATTTTCTGTTTAGTGATTATGGCTTAACTTCCACATTTCTTGATCAATTAAAACCATTCGAATTTTAAACTCTTCAGATCATTCCCTATTTTCGCTTAATAAAAAAAAATCAAAGCACAATATAATATTTTTGTTTATGAAATGTAATGTAATGAACTGCTATTTAAATGGTGCTTTTTGAGCTATTCTGCCCACTCTCTCACTTCTGCACAGCAACTGCCTCAGCCAATCAGAGCTGCTTGTTGTCATCCACGCCTGGAATTTCCCCACCACCGCCCACACACAGTGGCGGCCATCTTGGCCAGGGATTCTCACATTACTGTCCATACAGAGCGGCGGCCATCTTGGCCAGGGATTCTCACACTACTGTCCATACAGAGCGGCGGCCATCTTGGCCAGGGATTCTCACACTACTGCCCATACAGAGCGGGGGCCATCTTGGACAGGGATTCTCACACTACTGTCAATACAGAGCGGCGGCCATCTTGGCCAGGGATTCTCACACTACTGTCCATACAGAGCGGCGGCCATCTTGGCCAGGGATTCTCACACTACTGCCCATACAGAGCGGCGGCCATCTTGGCCAGGGATTCTCACACTACTGCCCACACAGAGTGGCGGCCATCTTGGCCAATTGTTGAGGTGCACCCAGGATTCTCGGCCTCTGCCCACATGGAGCGGCGGCCATTTTGGTCAATTGATTAGCTAGGCCAGGGACTTCAGCACCACTGCACACACACAGAGTGGCGGCCATCTTGTCCAATTGTTGAGGTGCACCCAGGATTCTCGGCCCCTGAGTGGCGGCCATCTTGGCCAATTGATTAGGTATGACAGGGATTGACCTAATTTCAACAGGAAGTGACCCAGACAGACCTAAATTCAACAGGAAGTGACTTAATTTCAGTAGGAAATGACCTAAAATGACCTGATATCAACAGGAAGTGACTTAATTTGAACAGGAAGTGACCTAATTTCAACAGGAAGTGACCCAGACTGACCTAAAATCTACAGGAAGTGACCCGATTTCAACAGGAAGTGACCTAATATCAACAGGAAGTGACCCGACTTCAACAGGAAGTGACCTGATTTCACCAGGAAGTGAGCATGCTAGTGCTAAGTTAGCATGCTAATGTTAGCTGAGCATGCTAATGTTACGTTAGCATGCTAATGCTAAGTTTTTTTTTAATTTTTAATTTTTTATTTTTTTTTAATTTTTTTTTTTTTAATTTTTTTTTTTTTTTAATTTTTTTTTTTTTTTTTTATTTTATTTTTTTTTAATTTTTTTTTTTTTTTATTTTTTTTTTCCTAATGCTAAGTTTAGCATGCTAATGCTACGTTAGCATGCTAATGCTAAGTTAGCATGTTAATGCTAATGCTAAGTTAGCATGCTAATGCTAAGTTAGCATGCTAATGCTAATGTTAGCTTAGCATGCTAATGATCATGCTAAGTTAGCACGCTAATGCTAATGTTAGCTTAGCATGCTAATCCTCCTGCAAAGTTAACATGTAGGAAGTGACCCAGAGTGCGTTCGGCTTTCCGCCTTGCGAGAGTCAGCAGTCACATCCAAAATTTCCACGGGAAATTTTTTTTTTCTAGTTATGTGACTGCTGCGAAGCAGTCACATATTAGTATCCATCCAGGAAAAGCGTTTATTATTATTATTATTATTATTATGTCTTATTCTTCACATTTTTTCAGACGAAATGCGGGTCGTACCGTAGAACGTACCGGCACAAGTGAGGTATCAAAAGATGCGTCTCGATTTGACTCGGCGGGGTACCATTTTTTTTCGGAATTTCGAGTTACCATGGCGACGCAATTCCCCAAAAAACCCCCCAAAAAGTCCCATAGGAATGAATGGAGAAGGGGAAAAAACCTCCACAAATTTAACACCTTTTTCGAAGCCACGCTGCGCGCACATACATTGACCGACCGAGACGATTTTTAGCTCATTTTGTTGCAATTTTTCCCATCTTTAGCTCTGTGTTGAAATTTTTTTTAAGAAATGTAAGCGCTCCCTCCTGTGCGGGTTCAAAGACAGGGTGTGAAATGAAGAAAAAGAGGCTCTTTCCATTAGTGTGTATTGCGTTTGCTAGAGTGGAGCAATCAGCGCTAGAGTGGAGAGACAAAAAAAATTCTTTCCAAAAATTTCACTTCAACTCGTCACCGTGGCCACAATATTTGCTCAGTAAACATCAAATTTGGATATTTTGTAGTCACAAGGGTCTTCTTTCTGACAAACCCACTTTTGTGCGGCAAAGGTGTCATTTAGTACCTTTTATTTGACTTGAAGCGAGGGGAAGTCGCACTTTTTCGCCCATTGAGCCCCATGTTATTTTCGCCGCCTTTTTTTGTCATTTTTTTTAAAAGTCACACGTTTTCAACCTGCTCTAATTTGGTCATTTTTTATCCGATTTAAAAAATGAGAACATGCTTGCGTTCCCCAAAGCCTTGCCGTTCTAACGGGGCATTTCTGAAATCTGTATCTTAAACCGTTGAGTCGTGAGAGCCTTTTGTTCGAGGTGTGCGCTTTCTCATAGAACTCAATTGAAGCAAGCAAAATGTTCGCCCACCTGGTACTTAGGAAATGTGTGTGCGTGAATGCGCATATTTGTTAAAGTGACAGTAACCCATTTTCAGTTTAGTGATTATGGCTTAACTTCCACATTTCTTGATCAATTAAAACCATTCGAATTTTAAACTCTTCAGATCATTCCCTATTTTCGCTTAATAAAAAAAAATCAAAGCACAATATAATATTTTTGTTTATGAAATGTAATGTAATGAACTGCTATTTAAATGGTGCTTTTTGAGCTATTCTGCCCACTCTCTCACTTCTGCACAGCAACTGCCTCAAGCATGCTAATGTTACGTTAGCATGCTAATGCTAAGTTTTTTTTTTCTTTTTTTTTTTTTTTCTTTTTTTTTTTAATTATTTTTTTTTCTTTTTTTTTTTTTTTAAATTTTTTTTTTTTCCTAATGCTAAGTTTAGCATGCTAATGCTACGTTAGCATGCTAATGCTAAGTTAGCATGTTAATGCTAATGCTAAGTTAGCATGCTAATGTTACGTTAGCATGCTAATGCTAAGTTTTTTTTTTATTTTTATTTTTGTATTTTTTTTTTTTATTATTTTTTTTTTTATTTATTTTTTTTTTTTCTTTTTTTTTTTTTTTTTTTAAATTTTTTTTTTCTTAATGCTAAGTTTAGCATGCTAATGCTACGTTAGCATGCTAATGCTAAGTTAGCATGTTAATGCTAATGCTAAGTTAGCATGGTAATGCTAAGTTAGCATGCTAATGCTAATGTTAGCTTAGCATGCTAATGATCATGCTAAGTTAGCACGCTAATGCTAATGTTAGCTTAGCATGCTAATCCTCCTGCAAAGTTAACATGTAGGAAGTGACCCAGAGTGCATTCGGCTTTCCGCCTTGCAAGAGTCAGCAGTCACATCCAAAATTTCCACGGGAAATTTTTTTTTCTAGTTATTATTATTATTATTATGTCTTATTCTTCACATTTTTTCAGACGAAATGCGGGTCGTACCGTAG
The DNA here is from genome assembly GCF_051991245.1 of Festucalex cinctus. Classification (NCBI taxonomy): domain Eukaryota; kingdom Metazoa; phylum Chordata; class Actinopteri; order Syngnathiformes; family Syngnathidae; genus Festucalex; species Festucalex cinctus. The sequence goes on from NC_135425.1 coordinate 2,581,139, forward strand.
AACGTACCGGCACAAGTGAGGTATCAAAAGATGCGTCTCGATTTGACTCGGCGGGGTACCATTTTTTTTCGGAATTTCGAGTTACCATGGCGACGCAATTCCCCAAAAAACCCCCCAAAAAGTCCCATAGGAATGAATGGAGAAGGGGAAAAAACCTCCACAAATTTAACACCTTTTTCGAAGCCACGCTGCGCGCACATACATTGACCGACCGAGACGATTTTTAGCTCATTTTGTTGCAATTTTTCCCATCTTTAGCTCTGTGTTGAAATTTTTTTTAAGAAATGTAAGCGCTCCCTCCTGTGCGGGTTCAAAGACAGGGTGTGAAATGAAGAAAAAGAGGCTCTTTCCATTAGTGTGTATTGCGTTTGCTAGAGTGGAGCAATCAGCGCTAGAGTGGAGAGACAAAAAAAATTCTTTCCAAAAATTTCACTTCAACTCGTCACCGTGGCCACAATATTTGCTCAGTAAACATCAAATTTGGATATTTTGTAGTCACAAGGGTCTTCTTTCTGACAAACCCACTTTTGTGCGGCAAAGGTGTCATTTAGTACCTTTTATTTGACTTGAAGCGAGGGGAAGTCGCACTTTTTCGCCCATTGAGCCCCATGTTATTTTCGCCGCCTTTTTTTGTCATTTTTTTTAAAAGTCACACGTTTTCAACCTGCTCTAATTTGGTCATTTTTTATCCGATTTAAAAAATGAGAACATGCTTGCGTTCCCCAAAGCCTTGCCGTTCTAACGGGGCATTTCTGAAATCTGTATCTTAAACCGTTGAGTCGTGAGAGCCTTTTGTTCGAGGTGTGCGCTTTCTCATACAACTCAATTGAAGCTAAATGTTCGCCCACCTGGTACTTAGGAAATGTGTGTGCGTGAATGCGCATATTTGTTAAAGTGACAGTAACCCATTTTCAGTTTAGTGATTATGGCTTAACTTCCACATTTCTTGATCAATTAAAACCATTCGAATTTTAAACTCTTCAGATCATTCCCTATTTTCGCTTAATAAAAAAAAATCAAAGCACAATATAATATTTTTGTTTATGAAATGTAATGTAATGAACTGCTATTTAAATGGTGCTTTTTGAGCTATTCTGCCCACTCTCTCACTTCTGCACAGCAACTGCCTCAGCCAATCAGAGCTGCTTGTTGTCATCCACGCCTGGAATTTCCCCACCACCGCCCACACACAGTGGCGGCCATCTTGGCCAGGGATTCTCACATTACTGTCCATACAGAGCGGCGGCCATCTTGGCCAGGGATTCTCACACTACTGTCCATACAGAGCGGCGGCCATCTTGGCCAGGGATTCTCACACTACTGCCCATACAGAGCGGGGGCCATCTTGGACAGGGATTCTCACACTACTATCAATACAGAGCGGCGGCCATCTTGGCCAGGGATTCTCACACTACTGCCCATACAGAGCGGCGGCCATCTTGGCCAGGGATTCTCACACTACTGCCCACACAGAGTGGCGGCCATCTTGTCCAATTGTTGAGGTGCACCCAGGATTCTCGGCCCCTGAGTGGCGGCCATCTTGGCCAATTGATTAGGTATGACAGGGATTGACCTAATTTCAACAGGAAGTGACCCAGACAGACCTAAATTCAACAGGAAGTGACTTAATTTCAGTAGGAAATGACCTAAAAATTACCTGATATCAACAGGAAGTGACTTAATTTGAACAGGAAGTGACCTAATTTCAACAGGAAGTGACCCAGAACTGACCTAAAATCAACAGGAAGTGACCGGATTTCAACAGGAAGTGACCTAATATCAACAGGAATTGACCCGACTTCAACAGGAAGTGACCTGATTTCACCAGGAAGTGAGCATGCTAGTGCTAAGTTAGCATGCTAATGTTAGCTGAGCATGCTAATGTTACGTTAGCATGCTAATGCTAAGTTTTTTTTTAATTTTTTATTTTTTTATTTTTTTTTTATTTATTTTTTTTTTAATTATAATTTTTTTTTTTTAATTTTTTTTTTTTTTTTTTAATTTTTTTTTTTTTTAATTTTTTTTTTATTTTTTTTTTTTTTTTTTCCTAATGCTAAGTTTAGCATGCTAATGCTAAGTTAGCATGTTAATGCTAATGCTAAGTTAGCATGCTAATGCTACGTTAGCATGCTAATGCTACGTTAGCATGCTAATGCTACGTTAGCATGCTAATGCTACGTTCGCATGCTAATGCTACTGCTAAGTTAGCATGCTAATGCTACGTTAGCATGCTAATGTTACGTTAGCATGCTAATGCTAAGTTTTTTTATTTATTTATTTTTTTATTTTTATTATTTTTTTATTTTTTTTTTACTTTTTTTTTTTTTTTCTTTTTTTTTTTTTTTTTCTTTTTTTTTTTTTTCCTAATGCTAAGTTTAGCATGCTAATGCTACGTTAGCATGCTAATGCTAAGTTAGCATGTTAATGCTAATGCTAAGTTAGCATGCTAATGCTAAGTTAGCATGCTAATGCTAATGTTAGCTTAGCATGCTAATGATCATGCTAAGTTAGCACGCTAATGCTAATGTTAGCTTAGCATGCTAATCCTCCTGCAAAGTTAACGTGTAGGAAGTGACCCAGAGTGCATTCGGCTTTCCGCCTTGCGAGAGTCAGCAGTCACATCCAAAATTTCCACGGGAAATTTTTTTTTTCTAGTTATTATTATGTCTTATTCTTCACATTTTTTCAGACGAAATGCGGGTCGTACCGTAGAACGTACCGGCACAAGTGAGGTATCAAAAGATGCGTCTCGATTTGACTCGGCGGGGTACCATTTTTTTTCGGAATTTCGAGTTACCATGGCGACGCAATTCCCCAAAAAACCCCCCAAAAAGTCCCATAGGAATGAATGGAGAAGGGGAAAAAACCTCCACAAATTTAACACCTTTTTCGAAGCCACGCTGCGCGCACATACATTGACCGACCGAGACGATTTTTAGCTCATTTTGTTGCAATTTTTCCCATCTTTAGCTCTGTGTTGAAATTTTTTTTAAGAAATGTAAGCGCTCCCTCCTGTGCGGGTTCAAAGACAGGGTGTGAAATGAAGAAAAAGAGGCTCTTTCCATTAGTGTGTATTGCGTTTGCTAGAGTGGAGCAATCAGCGCTAGAGTGGAGAGACAAAAAAAATTCTTTCCAAAAATTTCACTTCAACTCGTCACCGTGGCCACAATATTTGCTCAGTAAACATCAAATTTGGATATTTTGTAGTCACAAGGGTCTTCTTTCTGACAAACCCACTTTTGTGCGGCAAAGGTGTCATTTAGTACCTTTTATTTGACTTGAAGCGAGGGGAAGTCGCACTTTTTCGCCCATTGAGCCCCATGTTATTTTCGCCGCCTTTTTTTGTCATTTTTTTTAAAAGTCACACGTTTTCAACCTGCTCTAATTTGGTCATTTTTTATCCGATTTAAAAAATGAGAACATGCTTGCGTTCCCCAAAGCCTTGCCGTTCTAACGGGGCATTTCTGAAATCTGTATCTTAAACCGTTGAGTCGTGAGAGCCTTTTGTTCGAGGTGTGCGCTTTCTCATACAACTCAATTGAAGCTAAATGTTCGCCCACCTGGTACTTAGGAAATGTGTGTGCGTGAATGCGCATATTTGTTAAAGTGACAGTAACCCATTTTCAGTTTAGTGATTATGGCTTAACTTCCACATTTCTTGATCAATTAAAACCATTCGAATTTTAAACTCTTCAGATCATTCCCTATTTTCGCTTAATAAAAAAAAATCAAAGCACAATATAATATTTTTGTTTATGAAATGTAATGTAATGAACTGCTATTTAAATGGTGCTTTTTGAGCTATTCTGCCCACTCTCTCACTTCTGCACAGCAACTGCCTCAGCCAATCAGAGCTGCTTGTTGTCATCCACGCCTGGAATTTCCCCACCACCGCCCACACACAGTGGCGGCCATCTTGGCCAGGGATTCTCACATTACTGTCCATACAGAGCGGCGGCCATCTTGGCCAGGGATTCTCACACTACTGTCCATACAGAGCGGCGGCCATCTTGGCCAGGGATTCTCACACTACTGCCCATACAGAGCGGGGGCCATCTTGGACAGGGATTCTCACACTACTATCAATACAGAGCGGCGGCCATCTTGGCCAGGGATTCTCACACTACTGCCCATACAGAGCGGCGGCCATCTTGGCCAGGGATTCTCACACTACTGCCCACACAGAGTGGCGGCCATCTTGTCCAATTGTTGAGGTGCACCCAGGATTCTCGGCCCCTGAGTGGCGGCCATCTTGGCCAATTGATTAGGTATGACAGGGATTGACCTAATTTCAACAGGAAGTGACCCAGACAGACCTAAATTCAACAGGAAGTGACTTAATTTCAGTAGGAAATGACCTAAAAATTACCTGATATCAACAGGAAGTGACTTAATTTGAACAGGAAGTGACCTAATTTCAACAGGAAGTGACCCAGAACTGACCTAAAATCAACAGGAAGTGACCGGATTTCAACAGGAAGTGACCTAATATCAACAGGAATTGACCCGACTTCAACAGGAAGTGACCTGATTTCACCAGGAAGTGAGCATGCTAGTGCTAAGTTAGCATGCTAATGTTAGCTGAGCATGCTAATGTTACGTTAGCATGCTAATGCTAAGTTTTTTTTTAATTTTTTATTTTTTTATTTTTTTTTTATTTATTTTTTTTTTAATTATAATTTTTTTTTTTTAATTTTTTTTTTTTTTTTTTAATTTTTTTTTTTTTTAATTTTTTTTTTATTTTTTTTTTTTTTTTTTCCTAATGCTAAGTTTAGCATGCTAATGCTAAGTTAGCATGTTAATGCTAATGCTAAGTTAGCATGCTAATGCTACGTTAGCATGCTAATGCTACGTTAGCATGCTAATGCTACGTTAGCATGCTAATGCTACGTTCGCATGCTAATGCTACTGCTAAGTTAGCATGCTAATGCTACGTTAGCATGCTAATGTTACGTTAGCATGCTAATGCTAAGTTTTTTTATTTATTTATTTTTTTATTTTTATTATTTTTTTATTTTTTTTTTACTTTTTTTTTTTTTTTCTTTTTTTTTTTTTTTTTCTTTTTTTTTTTTTTCCTAATGCTAAGTTTAGCATGCTAATGCTACGTTAGCATGCTAATGCTAAGTTAGCATGTTAATGCTAATGCTAAGTTAGCATGCTAATGCTAAGTTAGCATGCTAATGCTAATGTTAGCTTAGCATGCTAATGATCATGCTAAGTTAGCACGCTAATGCTAATGTTAGCTTAGCATGCTAATCCTCCTGCAAAGTTAACGTGTAGGAAGTGACCCAGAGTGCATTCGGCTTTCCGCCTTGCGAGAGTCAGCAGTCACATCCAAAATTTCCACGGGAAATTTTTTTTTTCTAGTTATTATGTGACTGCTGCGAAGCAGTCACATATTAGTATCCATCCAGGAAAAGCGTTTATTATTATTATTATTATTATTATGTCTTATTCTTCACATTTTTTCAGACGAAATGCGGGTCGTACCGTAGAACGTACCGGCACAAGTGAGGTATCAAAAGATGCGTCTCGATTTGACTCGGCGGGGTACCATTTTTTTTCGGAATTTCGAGTTACCATGGCGACGCAATTCCCCAAAAAACCCCCCAAAAAGTCCCATAGGAATGAATGGAGAAGGGGAAAAAACCTCCACAAATTTAACACCTTTTTCGAAGCCACGCTGCGCGCACATACATTGACCGACCGAGACGATTTTTAGCTCATTTTGTTGCAATTTTTCCCATCTTTAGCTCTGTGTTGAAATTTTTTTTAAGAAATGTAAGCGCTCCCTCCTGTGCGGGTTCAAAGACAGGGTGTGAAATGAAGAAAAAGAGGCTCTTTCCATTAGTGTGTATTGCGTTTGCTAGAGTGGAGCAATCAGCGCTAGAGTGGAGAGACAAAAAAAATTCTTTCCAAAAATTTCACTTCAACTCGTCACCGTGGCCACAATATTTGCTCAGTAAACATCTAATTTGGATATTTTGTAGTCACAAGGGTCTTCTTTCTGACAAACCCACTTTTGTGCGGCAAAGGTGTCATTTAGTACCTTTTATTTGACTTGAAGCGAGGGGAAGTCGCACTTTTTCGCCCATTGAGCCCCATGTTATTTTCGCCGCCTTTTTTTGTCATTTTTTTTAAAAGTCACACGTTTTCAACCTGCTCTAATTTGGTCATTTTTTATCCGATTTAAAAAATGAGAACATGCTTGCGTTCCCCAAAGCCTTGCCGTTCTAACGGGGCATTTCTGAAATCTGTATCTTAAACCGTTGAGTCGTGAGAGCCTTTTGTTCGAGGTGTGCGCTTTCTCATACAACTCAATTGAAGCTAAATGTTCGCCCACCTGGTACTTAGGAAATGTGTGTGCGTGAATGCGCATATTTGTTAAAGTGACAGTAACCCATTTTCAGTTTAGTGATTATGGCTTAACTTCCACATTTCTTGATCAATTAAAACCATTCGAATTTTAAACTCTTCAGATCATTCCCTATTTTCGCTTAATAAAAAAAAATCAAAGCACAATATAATATTTTTGTTTATGAAATGTAATGTAATGAACTGCTATTTAAATGGTGCTTTTTGAGCTATTCTGCCCACTCTCTCACTTCTGCACAGCAACTGCCTCAGCCAATCAGAGCTGCTTGTTGTCATCCACGCCTGGAATTTCCCCACCACCGCCCACACACAGTGGCGGCCATCTTGGCCAGGGATTCTCACATTACTGTCCATACAGAGCGGCGGCCATCTTGGCCAGGGATTCTCACACTACTGTCCATACAGAGCGGCGGCCATCTTGGCCAGGGATTCTCACACTACTGCCCATACAGAGCGGGGGCCATCTTGGACAGGGATTCTCACACTACTATCAATACAGAGCGGCGGCCATCTTGGCCAGGGATTCTCACACTACTGCCCATACAGAGCGGCGGCCATCTTGGCCAGGGATTCTCACACTACTGCCCACACAGAGTGGCGGCCATCTTGTCCAATTGTTGAGGTGCACCCAGGATTCTCGGCCCCTGAGTGGCGGCCATCTTGGCCAATTGATTAGGTATGACAGGGATTGACCTAATTTCAACAGGAAGTGACCCAGACAGACCTAAATTCAACAGGAAGTGACTTAATTTCAGTAGGAAATGACCTAAAAATTACCTGATATCAACAGGAAGTGACTTAATTTGAACAGGAAGTGACCTAATTTCAACAGGAAGTGACCCAGAACTGACCTAAAATCAACAGGAAGTGACCGGATTTCAACAGGAAGTGACCTAATATCAACAGGAATTGACCCGACTTCAACAGGAAGTGACCTGATTTCACCAGGAAGTGAGCATGCTAGTGCTAAGTTAGCATGCTAATGTTAGCTGAGCATGCTAATGTTAAGTTAGCATGCTAATGTTACGTTAGCATGCTAATGTTACGTTAGCATGCTAATGCTAAGTTAGCATGCTAATGCTACGTTAGCATGCTAATGTTACGTTAGCATGCTAATGCTAAGGTTTTTTTTTATTTTTTATTTTTTTATTTTTTTATTTTTTTATTTTTTTTTATTTTTTTTTTATTTCTTTTTTATTTTACTTTTTTTTTTAATTTTTTTTTTTTTTCCTAATGCTAAGTTTAGCATGCTAATGCTACGTTAGCATGCTAATGCTAAGTTAGCATGTTAATGCTAATGCTAAGTTAGCATGCTAATGCTAAGTTAGCATGCTAATGCTAATGTTAGCTTAGCATGCTAATGATCATGCTAAGTTAGCACGCTAATGCTAATGTTAGCTTAGCATGCTAATCCTCCTGCAAAGTTAACATGTAGGAAGTGACCCAGAGTGCGTTCGGCTTTCCGCCTTGCAAGAGTCAGCAGTCACATCCAAAATTTCCACGGGAAATTTTTTTTTCTAGTTATGTGACTGCTGCGAAGCAGTCACATATTAGTATCCATCCAGGAAAAGCGTTTATTATTATTATTATTATGTCTTATTCTTCACATTTTTTCAGACGAAATGCGGGTCGTACCGTAGAACGTACCGGCACAAGTGAGGTATCAAAAGATGCGTCTCGATTTGACTCGGCGGGGTACCATTTTTTTTCGGAATTTCGAGTTACCATGGCGACGCAATTCCCCAAAAAACCCCCCAAAAAGTCCCATAGGAATGAATGGAGAAGGGGAAAAAACCTCCACAAATTTAACACCTTTTTCGAAGCCACGCTGCGCGCACATACATTGACCGACCGAGACGATTTTTAGCTCATTTTGTTGCAATTTTTCCCATCTTTAGCTCTGTGTTGAAATTTTTTTTAAGAAATGTAAGCGCTCCCTCCTGTGCGGGTTCAAAGACAGGGTGTGAAATGAAGAAAAAGAGGCTCTTTACATTAGTGTGTATTGCGTTTGCTAGAGTGGAGCAATCAGCGCTAGAGTGGAGAGACAAAAAAAATTCTTTCGAAAAATTTCACTTCAACTCGTGACCGTGGCCACAATATTTGCTCAGTAAACATCACATTTGGATATTTTGTAGTCACAAGGGTCTTCTTTCTGACAAACCCACTTTTGTGCGGCTAAGGTGTCATTTAGTACCTTTTATTTGACTTGAAGCGAGGGGAAGTCGCACTTTTTCGCCCATTGAGCCCCATGTTATTTTCGCCGCCTTTTTTTGTCATTTTTTTAAAAAGTCACACGTTTTCAACCTGCTCTAATTTGGTCATTTTTTATCCGATTTAAAAAACGAGAACATGCTTGCGTTCCCCAAAGCCTTGCCGTTCTAACGGGGCATTTCTGAAATCTGTATCTTAAACCGTTGAGTCGTGAGAGCCTTTTGTTCGAGGTGTGCGCTTTCTCATAGAACTCAATTGAAGCAAGCAAAATGTTCGCCCACCTGGTACTTAGGAAATGTGTGTGCGTGAATGCGCATATTTGTTAAAGTGACAGTAACCCATTTTCTGTTTAGTGATTATGGCTTAACTTCCACATTTCTTGATCAATTAAAACCATTCGAATTTTAAACTCTTCAGATCATTCCCTATTTTCGCTTAATAAAAAAAAATCAAAGCACAATATAATATTTTTGTTTATGAAATGTAATGTCATGAACTGCTATTTAAATGGTGCTTTTTGAGCTATTCTGCCCACTCTCTCACTTCTGCACAGCAACTGCCTCAGCCAATCAGAGCTGCTTGTTGTCATCCACGCCTGGAATTTCCCCACCACCGCCCACACACAGTGGCGGCCATCTTGGCCAGGGATTCTCACATTACTGTCCATACAGAGCGGCGGCCATCTTGGCCAGGGATTCTCACACTACTGTCCATACAGAGCGGCGGCCATCTTGGCCAGGGATTCTCACACTACTGCCCATACAGAGCGGGGGCCATCTTGGACAGGGATTCTCACACTACTGTCAATACAGAGCGGCGGCCATCTTGGCCAGGGATTCTCACACTACTGTCCATACAGAGCGGCGGCCATCTTGGCCAGGGATTCTCACACTACTGCCCATACAGAGCGGCGGCCATCTTGGCCAGGGATTCTCACACTACTGCCCACACAGAGTGGCGGCCATCTTGGCCAATTGTTGAGGTGCACCCAGGATTCTCGGCCTCTGCCCACATGGAGCGGCGGCCATTTTGGTCATTTTTTTTTTTTTTTTTTTTTTTTTTTTTTTTTTTTTTTTTTTTTTTTTTTTCACTCACTCACACAAACACGCACACAATCAAACATGGTCTCCCAGGTGGGGAAGCGAACCCACGCCAACCGGCACCGAAGGTAAGTGACGGTTCCACTCCTCCACCCAGAGCCCCCATTTTGGTCAATTGATTAGCTAGGCCAGGGACTTCAGCACCACTGCACACACACAGAGTGGCGGCCATCTTGTCCAATTGTTGAGGTGCACCCAGGATTCTCGGCCCCTGAGTGGCGGCCATCTTGGCCAATTGATTAGGTATGACAGGGATTGACCTAATTTCAACAGGAAGTGACCCAGACAGACCTAAATTCAACAGGAAGTGACTTAATTTCAGTAGGAAATGACCTAAAATGACCTGATATCAACAGGAAGTGACTTAATTTGAACAGGAAGTGACCTAATTTCAACAGGAAGTGACCCAGACTGACCTAAAATCTACAGGAAGTGACCCGATTTCAACAGGAAGTGACCTAATATCAACAGGAAGTGACCCGACTTCAACAGGAAGTGACCTGATTTCACCAGGAAGTGAGCATGCTAGTGCTAAGTTAGCATGCTAATGTTAGCTGAGCATGCTAATGTTACGTTAGCATGCTAATGCTAAGTTTTTTTTTAATTTTTTATTTTTTATTTTTTTTTAATTTTTTTTTTTTAATTTTTTTTTTTTTTTTTAAATTTTTTTTTTTTTTTTTATTTTATTTTTTTTTAATTTTTTTTTTTTTTTTTCCTAATGCTAAGTTTAGCATGCTAATGCTACGTTAGCATGCTAATGCTAAGTTAGCATGTTAATGCTAATGCTAAGTTAGCATGCTAATGCTAAGTTAGCATGCTAATGCTAATGTTAGCTTAGCATGCTAATGATCATGCTAAGTTAGCACGCTAATGCTAATGTTAGCTTAGCATGCTAATCCTCCTGCAAAGTTAACATGTAGGAAGTGACCCAGAGTGCGTTCGGCTTTCCGCCTTGCGAGAGTCAGCAGTCACATCCAAAATTTCCACGGGAAATTTTTTTTTTCTAGTTATTATTATGTCTTATTCTTCACATTTTTTCAGACGAAATGCGGGTCGTACCGTAGAACGTACCGGCACAAGTGAGGTATCAAAAGATGCGTCTCGATTTGACTCGGCGGGGTACCATTTTTTTTCGGAATTTCGAGTTACCATGGCGACGCAATTCCCCAAAAACCCCCCCAAAAAGTCCCATAGGAATGAATGGAGAAGGGGAAAAAACCTCCACAAATTTAACACCTTTTTCGAAGCCACGCTGCGCGCACATACATTGACCGACCGAGACGATTTTTAGCTCATTTTGTTGCAATTTTTCCCATCTTTAGCTCTGTGTTGAAATTTTTTTTAAGAAATGTAAGCGCTCCCTCCTGTGCGGGTTCAAAGACAGGGTGTGAAATGAAGAAAAAGAGGCTCTTTCCATTAGTGTGTATTGCGTTTGCTAGAGTGGAGCAATCAGCGCTAGAGTGGAGAGACAAAAAAAATTCTTTCCAAAAATTTCACTTCAACTCGTCACCGTGGCCACAATATTTGCTCAGTAAACATCAAATTTGGATATTTTGTAGTCACAAGGGTCTTCTTTCTGACAAACCCACTTTTGTGCGGCAAAGGTGTCATTTAGTACCTTTTATTTGACTTGAAGCGAGGGGAAGTCGCACTTTTTCGCCCATTGAGCCCCATGTTATTTTCGCCGCCTTTTTTTGTCATTTTTTTTCAAAGTCACACGTTTTCAACCTGCTCTAATTTGGTCATTTTTTATCCGATTTAAAAGATGAGAACATGCTTGCGTTCCCCAAAGCCTTGCCGTTCTAACGGGGCATTTCTGAAATCTGTATCTTAAACCGTTCAGTCGTGAGAGCCTTTTGTTCGAGGTGTGCGCTTTCTCATAGAACTCAATTGAAGCAAGCAAAATGTTCGCCCACCTGGTACTTAGGAAATGTGTGTGCGTGAATGCGCATATTTGTTAAAGTGACAGTAACCCATTTTCAGTTTAGTGATTATGGCTTAACTTCCACATTTCTTGATCAATTAAAACCATTCGAATTTTAAACTCTTCAGATCATTCCCTATTTTCGCTTAATAAAAAAAAATCAAAGCACAATATAATATTTTTGTTTATGAAATGTAATGTAATGAACTGCTATTTAAATGGTGCTTTTTGAGCTATTCTGCCCACTCTCTCACTTCTGCACAGCAACTGCCTCAGCCAATCAGAGCTGCTTGTTGTCATCCACGCCTGGAATTTCCCCACCACCGCCCACACACAGTGGCGGCCATCTTGGCCAGGGATTCTCACATTACTGTCCATACAGAGCGGCGGCCATCTTGGCCAGGGATTCTCACACTACTGTCCATACAGAGCGGCGGCCATCTTGGCCAGGGATTCTCACACTACTGCCCATACAGAGCGGCGGCCATCTTGGACAGGGATTCTCACACTACTGCCCACACAGAGTGGCGGCCATCTTGGCCAATTGTTGAGGTGCACCCAGGATTCTCGGCCTCTGCCCACATGGAGCGGCGGCCATTTTGGTCAATTGATTAGCTAGGCCAGGGACTTCAGCACCACTGCACACACACAGAGTGGCGGCCATCTTGTCCAATTGTTGAGGTGCACCCAGGATTCTCGGCCCCTGAGTGGCGGCCATCTTGGCCAATTGAGTAGGTATGACAGGGATTGACCTAATTTCAACAGGAAGTGACCCAGACAGACCTAAATTCAACAGGAAGTGACTTAATTTCAGTAGGAAATGACCTAAAAATGACCTGATATCAACAGGAAGTGACTTAATTTGAACAGGAAGTGACCTAATTTCAACAGGAAGTGACCCAGGACTGACCTAAAATCTACAGGAAGTGACCCGATTTCAACAGGAAGTGACCTAATATCAACAGGAAGTGACCCGACTTCAACAGGAAGTGACCTGTTTCACCAGGAAGTGAGCATGCTAGTGCTAAGTTAGCATGCTAATGTTAGCTGAGCATGCTAATGTTACGTTAGCATGCTAATGCTACGTTAGCATGCTAATGTTACGTTAGCATGCTAATGCTAATGCTACGTTAGCATGCTAATGTTACGTTAGCATGCTAATGCTAAGTTTTTTTTTTATTTAGTTTTTTTTTATTTATTTTTTTATTTTTATTTTTTTTAATTTTTTTTTTTTTTCTTTTTTTTTTTTTTTTTTCTTTTTTTTTTTTTTCCTAATGCTAAGTTTGGCATGCTAATGCTACATTAGCATGCTAATGCTAAGTTAGCATGTTAATGCTAATGCTACGTTAGCATGCTAATGTTACGTTAGCATGCTAATGCTAAGTTTTTTATTTATTTATTTTTTATTTTTTATTTTTTTTTTTTTTTATTTTTTTTTTTTTATTTATTTATTTTTTTCTTTTTTTTTCTTTTTTTTTAATTTTTTTTTTTTCCTAATGCTAAGTTTAGCATGCTAATGCTACGTTAGCATGCTAATGCTAAGTTACCATGTTAATGCTAATGCTAAGTTAGCATGCTAATGCTAAGTTAGCATGCTAATGCTAATGTTAGCTTAGCATGCTAATGCTCATGCTAAGTTAGCACGCTAATGCTAATGTTAGCTTAGCATGCTAATCCTCCTGCAAAGTTAACGTGTAGGAAGTGACCCAGAGTGCATTCGGCTTTCCGCCTTGCAAGAGTCAGCAGTCACATCCAAAATTTCCACGGGAAATTTTTTTTTTCTAGTTATGTGACTGCTGCGAAGCAGTCACATATTAGTATCCATCCAGGAAAAGCGTTTATTATTATTATTTTTATTATTACGTCTTATTCTTCACATTTTTTCAGACGAAATACGGGTCGTACCGTAGAACCTACCGGCACAAGTGAGGTGTCAAAAGATGCGTCTCGATTTGACTCGGCGGGGTACCATTTTTTTTCGGAATTTCGAGTTACCATGGCGACGCAATTCCCCAAAAACCCCCCCAAAAAGTCCCATAGGAATGAATGGAGAAGGGGGGAAATTTAACACCTTTTTCGAAGCCACGCTGCGCGCACATACATTGACCGACCGAGACGATTTTTAGCTCATTTTGTTGCAATTTTTCCCATCTTTAGCTCTGTGTCGAAATTTTTTTTAAGAAATGTAAGCGCTCCCTCCTGTGCGGGTTCAAAGACAGGGTGTGAAATGAAGAAAAAGAGGCTCTTTACATTAGTGTGTATTGCGTTTGCTAGAGTGGAGCAATCAGCGCTAGAGTGGAGAGACAAAAAAAATTCTTTCGAAAATTCTCACTTCAACTCGTCACCGTGGCCACAATATTTGCTCAGTAAACATCACATTTGGATATTTTGTAGTCACAAGGGTCTTCTTTCTGACAAACCCACTTTTGTGCGGCTAAGGTGTCATTTAGTACCTTTTATTTGACTTGAAGCGAGGGGAAGTCGCACTTTTTCGCCCATTGAGCCCCATGTTATTTTCGCCGCCTTTTTTTGTCTTTTTTTTTTAAAGTCACACGTTTTCAACCTGCTCTAATTTGGTCATTTTTTATCCGATTTAAAGAATGAGAACATGCTTGCGTTCCCCAAAGCCTTGCCGTTCTAACGGGGCATTTCTGAAATCTGTATCTTAAACCGTTCAGTCGTGAGAGCCTTTTGTTCGAGGTGTGCGCTTTCTCATAGAACTCAATTGAAGCAAGCAAAATGTTCGCCCACCTGGTACTTAGGAAATGTGTGTGCGTGAATGCGCATATTTGTTAAAGTGACAGTAACCCATTTTCACTTTAGTGATTATGGCTTAACTTCCACATTTCTTGATCAATTAAAACCATTCGAATTTTAAACTCTTCAGATCATTCCCTATTTTCGCTTAATAAAAAAAATCAAAGCACAATATAATATTTCTGTTTATGAAATGTCATGTAATGAACTGCTATTTAAATGGTGCTTTTTGAGCTATTCTGCCCACTCTCTCACTTCTGCACAGCAACTGCCTCAGCCAATCAGAGCTGCTTGTTGTCATCCACGCCTGGAATTTCCCCACCACCGCCCACACACAGTGGCGGCCATCTTGGCCAGGGATTCTCACATTACTGTCCATACAGAGCGGCGGCCATCTTGGCCAGGGATTCTCACACTACTGTCCATACAGAGCGGCGGCCATCTTGGCCAGGGATTCTCACACTACTGCCCATACAGAGCGGGGGCCATCTTGGACAGGGATTCTCACACTACTGTCAATACAGAGCGGCGGCCATCTTGGCCAGGGATTCTCACACGACTGTCCATACAGAGCGGCGGCCATCTTGGCCAGGGATTCTCACACTACTGCCCATACAGCTAATGCTACGTTAGCATGCTAATGCTAAGTTCGCATGCTAATGCTACGTTAGCATGCTAATGCTAATGCTAAGTTAGCATGCTAATGCTACGTTAGCATGCTAATGTTACGTTAGCATGCTAATGCTAAGTTTTTTTTTTGTTTTTTTTTTCCTAATGCTAAGTTTAGCATGCTAATGCTACGTTAGCATGCTAATGCTAAGTTAGCATGTTAATGCTAATGCTAAGTTAGCATGCTAATGCTAAGTTAGCATGCTTATTCTAATGTTAGCTTAGCATGCTAATGATCCTGCTAAGTTAGCACGCTAATGCTAATGTTAGCTTAGCATGCTAATCCTCCTGCAAAGTTAACATGTAGGAAGTGACCCAGAGTGCATTCGGCTTTCCGCCTTGCGAGAGTCAGCAGTCACATCCAAAATTTCCACGGGAAATTTTTTTTTCTAGTTATTATTATGTCTTATTCTTCACATTTTTTCAGACGAAATGCGGGTCGTACCGTAGAACGTACCGGCACAAGTGAGGTATCAAAAGATGCGTCTCGATTTGACTCGGCGGGGTACCATTTTTTTTCGGAATTTCGAGTTACCATGGCGACGCAATTCCCCAAAAAACCCCCCAAAAAGTCCCATAGGAATGAATGGAGAAGGGGAAAAAACCTCCACAAATTTAACACCTTTTTCGAAGCCACGCTGCGCGCACATACATTGACCGACCGAGACGATTTTTAGCTCATTTTGTTGCAATTTTTCCCATCTTTAGCTCTGTGTTGAAATTTTTTTTAAGAAATGTAAGCGCTCCCTCCTGTGCGGGTTCAAAGACAGGGTGTGAAATGAAGAAAAAGAGGCTCTTTCCATTAGTGTGTATTGCGTTTGCTAGAGTGGAGCAATCAGCGCTAGAGTGGAGAGACAAAAAAAATTCTTTCCAAAAATTTCACTTCAACTCGTCACCGTGGCCACAATATTTGCTCAGTAAACATCTAATTTGGATATTTTGTAGTCACAAGGGTCTTCTTTCTGACAAACCCACTTTTGTGCGGCAAAGGTGTCATTTAGTACCTTTTATTTGACTTGAAGCGAGGGGAAGTCGCACTTTTTCGCCCATTGAGCCCCATGTTATTTTCGCCGCCTTTTTTTGTCATTTTTTTTAAAAGTCACACGTTTTCAACCTGCTCTAATTTGGTCATTTTTTATCCGATTTAAAAAATGAGAACATGCTTGCGTTCCCCAAAGCCTTGCCGTTCTAACGGGGCATTTCTGAAATCTGTATCTTAAACCGTTGAGTCGTGAGAGCCTTTTGTTCGAGGTGTGCGCTTTCTCATACAACTCAATTGAAGCTAAATGTTCGCCCACCTGGTACTTAGGAAATGTGTGTGCGTGAATGCGCATATTTGTTAAAGTGACAGTAACCCATTTTCAGTTTAGTGATTATGGCTTAACTTCCACATTTCTTGATCAATTAAAACCATTCGAATTTTAAACTCTTCAGATCATTCCCTATTTTCGCTTAATAAAAAAAAATCAAAGCACAATATAATATTTTTGTTTATGAAATGTAATGTAATGAACTGCTATTTAAATGGTGCTTTTTGAGCTATTCTGCCCACTCTCTCACTTCTGCACAGCAACTGCCTCAGCCAATCAGAGCTGCTTGTTGTCATCCACGCCTGGAATTTCCCCACCACCGCCCACACACAGTGGCGGCCATCTTGGCCAGGGATTCTCACATTACTGTCCATACAGAGCGGCGGCCATCTTGGCCAGGGATTCTCACACTACTGTCCATACAGAGCGGCGGCCATCTTGGCCAGGGATTCTCACACTACTGCCCATACAGAGCGGGGGCCATCTTGGACAGGGATTCTCACACTACTATCAATACAGAGCGGCGGCCATCTTGGCCAGGGATTCTCACACTACTGCCCATACAGAGCGGCGGCCATCTTGGCCAGGGATTCTCACACTACTGCCCACACAGAGTGGCGGCCATCTTGTCCAATTGTTGAGGTGCACCCAGGATTCTCGGCCCCTGAGTGGCGGCCATCTTGGCCAATTGATTAGGTATGACAGGGATTGACCTAATTTCAACAGGAAGTGACCCAGACAGACCTAAATTCAACAGGAAGTGACTTAATTTCAGTAGGAAATGACCTAAAAATTACCTGATATCAACAGGAAGTGACTTAATTTGAACAGGAAGTGACCTAATTTCAACAGGAAGTGACCCAGAACTGACCTAAAATCAACAGGAAGTGACCGGATTTCAACAGGAAGTGACCTAATATCAACAGGAATTGACCCGACTTCAACAGGAAGTGACCTGATTTCACCAGGAAGTGAGCATGCTAGTGCTAAGTTAGCATGCTAATGTTAGCTGAGCATGCTAATGTTAAGTTAGCATGCTAATGTTACGTTAGCATGCTAATGTTACGTTAGCATGCTAATGCTAAGTTAGCATGCTAATGCTACGTTAGCATGCTAATGTTACGTTAGCATGCTAATGCTAAGGTTTTTTTTTATTTTTTATTTTTTTATTTTTTTATTTTTTTATTTTTTTTTATTTTTTTTTTATTTCTTTTTTATTTTACTTTTTTTTTTAATTTTTTTTTTTTTTCCTAATGCTAAGTTTAGCATGCTAATGCTACGTTAGCATGCTAATGCTAAGTTAGCATGTTAATGCTAATGCTAAGTTAGCATGCTAATGCTAAGTTAGCATGCTAATGCTAATGTTAGCTTAGCATGCTAATGATCATGCTAAGTTAGCACGCTAATGCTAATGTTAGCTTAGCATGCTAATCCTCCTGCAAAGTTAACATGTAGGAAGTGACCCAGAGTGCGTTCGGCTTTCCGCCTTGCAAGAGTCAGCAGTCACATCCAAAATTTCCACGGGAAATTTTTTTTTCTAGTTATGTGACTGCTGCGAAGCAGTCACATATTAGTATCCATCCAGGAAAAGCGTTTATTATTATTATTATTATGTCTTATTCTTCACATTTTTTCAGACGAAATGCGGGTCGTACCGTAGAACGTACCGGCACAAGTGAGGTATCAAAAGATGCGTCTCGATTTGACTCGGCGGGGTACCATTTTTTTTCGGAATTTCGAGTTACCATGGCGACGCAATTCCCCAAAAAAACCCCCAAAAAGTCCCATAGGAATGAATGGAGAAGGGGAAAAAACCTCCACAAATTTAACACCTTTTTCGAAGCCACGCTGCGCGCACATACATTGACCGACCGAGACGATTTTTAGCTCATTTTGTTGCAATTTTTCCCATCTTTAGCTCTGTGTTGAAATTTTTTTTAAGAAATGTAAGCGCTCCCTCCTGTGCGGGTTCAAAGACAGGGTGTGAAATGAAGAAAAAGAGGCTCTTTCCATTAGTGTGTATTGCGTTTGCTAGAGTGGAGCAATCAGCGCTAGAGTGGAGAGACAAAAAAAATTCTTTCCAAAAATTTCACTTCAACTCGTCACCGTGGCCACAATATTTGCTCAGTAAACATCAAATTTGGATATTTTGTAGTCACAAGGGTCTTCTTTCTGACAAACCCACTTTTGTGCGGCAAAGGTGTCATTTAGTACCTTTTATTTGACTTGAAGCGAGGGGAAGTCGCACTTTTTCGCCCATTGAGCCCCATGTTATTTTCGCCGCCTTTTTTTGTCATTTTTTTTAAAAGTCACACGTTTTCAACCTGCTCTAATTTGGTCATTTTTTATCCGATTTAAAAAATGAGAACATGCTTGCGTTCCCCAAAGCCTTGCCGTTCTAACGGGGCATTTCTGAAATCTGTATCTTAAACCGTTGAGTCGTGAGAGCCTTTTGTTCGAGGTGTGCGCTTTCTCATACAACTCAATTGAAGCTAAATGTTCGCCCACCTGGTACTTAGGAAATGTGTGTGCGTGAATGCGCATATTTGTTAAAGTGACAGTAACCCATTTTCAGTTTAGTGATTATGGCTTAACTTCCACATTTCTTGATCAATTAAAACCATTCGAATTTTAAACTCTTCAGATCATTCCCTATTTTCGCTTAATAAAAAAAAATCAAAGCACAATATAATATTTTTGTTTATGAAATGTAATGTAATGAACTGCTATTTAAATGGTGCTTTTTGAGCTATTCTGCCCACTCTCTCACTTCTGCACAGCAACTGCCTCAGCCAATCAGAGCTGCTTGTTGTCATCCACGCCTGGAATTTCCCCACCACCGCCCACACACAGTGGCGGCCATCTTGGCCAGGGATTCTCACATTACTGTCCATACAGAGCGGCGGCCATCTTGGCCAGGGATTCTCACACTACTGTCCATACAGAGCGGCGGCCATCTTGGCCAGGGATTCTCACACTACTGCCCATACAGAGCGGGGGCCATCTTGGACAGGGATTCTCACACTACTATCAATACAGAGCGGCGGCCATCTTGGCCAGGGATTCTCACACTACTGCCCATACAGAGCGGCGGCCATCTTGGCCAGGGATTCTCACACTACTGCCCACACAGAGTGGCGGCCATCTTGTCCAATTGTTGAGGTGCACCCAGGATTCTCGGCCCCTGAGTGGCGGCCATCTTGGCCAATTGATTAGGTATGACAGGGATTGACCTAATTTCAACAGGAAGTGACCCAGACAGACCTAAATTCAACAGGAAGTGACTTAATTTCAGTAGGAAATGACCTAAAAATTACCTGATATCAACAGGAAGTGACTTAATTTGAACAGGAAGTGACCTAATTTCAACAGGAAGTGACCCAGAACTGACCTAAAATCAACAGGAAGTGACCGGATTTCAACAGGAAGTGACCTAATATCAACAGGAATTGACCCGACTTCAACAGGAAGTGACCTGATTTCACCAGGAAGTGAGCATGCTAGTGCTAAGTTAGCATGCTAATGTTAGCTGAGCATGCTAATGTTAAGTTAGCATGCTAATGTTACGTTAGCATGCTAATGTTACGTTAGCATGCTAATGCTAAGTTAGCATGCTAATGCTACGTTAGCATGCTAATGTTACGTTAGCATGCTAATGCTAAGGTTTTTTTTTATTTTTTATTTTTTTATTTTTTTATTTTTTTATTTTTTTTTATTTTTTTTTTATTTCTTTTTTATTTTACTTTTTTTTTTAATTTTTTTTTTTTTTCCTAATGCTAAGTTTAGCATGCTAATGCTACGTTAGCATGCTAATGCTAAGTTAGCATGTTAATGCTAATGCTAAGTTAGCATGCTAATGCTAAGTTAGCATGCTAATGCTAATGTTAGCTTAGCATGCTAATGATCATGCTAAGTTAGCACGCTAATGCTAATGTTAGCTTAGCATGCTAATCCTCCTGCAAAGTTAACATGTAGGAAGTGACCCAGAGTGCGTTCGGCTTTCCGCCTTGCAAGAGTCAGCAGTCACATCCAAAATTTCCACGGGAAATTTTTTTTTCTAGTTATTATTATTATTATGTCTTATTCTTCACATTTTTTCAGACGAAATGCGGGTCGTACCGTAGAACGTACCGGCACAAGTGAGGTATCAAAAGATGCGTCTCGATTTGACTCGGCGGGGTACCATTTTTTTTCGGAATTTCGAGTTACCATGGCGACGCAATTCCCCAAAAACCCCCCCAAAAAGTCCCATAGGAATGAATGGAGAAGGGGAAAAAACCTCCACAAATTTAACACCTTTTTCGAAGCCACGCTGCGCGCACATACATTGACCGACCGAGACGATTTTTAGCTCATTTTGTTGCAATTTTTCCCATCTTTAGCTCTGTGTTGAAATTTTTTTTAAGAAATGTAAGCGCTCCCTCCTGTGCGGGTTCAAAGACAGGGTGTGAAATGAAGAAAAAGAGGCTCTTTCCATTAGTGTGTATTGCGTTTGCTAGAGTGGAGCAATCAGCGCTAGAGTGGAGAGACAAAAAAAATTCTTTCCAAAAATTTCACTTCAACTCGTCACCGTGGCCACAATATTTGCTCAGTAAACATCAAATTTGGATATTTTGTAGTCACAAGGGTCTTCTTTCTGACAAACCCACTTTTGTGCGGCAAAGGTGTCATTTAGTACCTTTTATTTGACTTGAAGCGAGGGGAAGTCGCACTTTTTCGCCCATTGAGCCCCATGTTATTTTCGCCGCCTTTTTTTGTCATTTTTTTTCAAAGTCACACGTTTTCAACCTGCTCTAATTTGGTCATTTTTTATCCGATTTAAAAGATGAGAACATGCTTGCGTTCCCCAAAGCCTTGCCGTTCTAACGGGGCATTTCTGAAATCTGTATCTTAAACCGTTCAGTCGTGAGAGCCTTTTGTTCGAGGTGTGCGCTTTCTCATAGAACTCAATTGAAGCAAGCAAAATGTTCGCCCACCTGGTACTTAGGAAATGTGTGTGCGTGAATGCGCATATTTGTTAAAGTGACAGTAACCCATTTTCAGTTTAGTGATTATGGCTTAACTTCCACATTTCTTGATCAATTAAAACCATTCGAATTTTAAACTCTTCAGATCATTCCCTATTTTCGCTTAATAAAAAAAAATCAAAGCACAATATAATATTTTTGTTTATGAAATGTAATGTAATGAACTGCTATTTAAATGGTGCTTTTTGAGCTATTCTGCCCACTCTCTCACTTCTGCACAGCAACTGCCTCAGCCAATCAGAGCTGCTTGTTGTCATCCACGCCTGGAATTTCCCCACCACCGCCCACACACAGTGGCGGCCATCTTGGCCAGGGATTCTCACATTACTGTCCATACAGAGCGGCGGCCATCTTGGCCAGGGATTCTCACACTACTGTCCATACAGAGCGGCGGCCATCTTGGCCAGGGATTCTCACACTACTGCCCATACAGAGCGGCGGCCATCTTGGACAGGGATTCTCACACTACTGCCCACACAGAGTGGCGGCCATCTTGGCCAATTGTTGAGGTGCACCCAGGATTCTCGGCCTCTGCCCACATGGAGCGGCGGCCATTTTGGTCAATTGATTAGCTAGGCCAGGGACTTCAGCACCACTGCACACACACAGAGTGGCGGCCATCTTGTCCAATTGTTGAGGTGCACCCAGGATTCTCGGCCCCTGAGTGGCGGCCATCTTGGCCAATTGAGTAGGTATGACAGGGATTGACCTAATTTCAACAGGAAGTGACCCAGACAGACCTAAATTCAACAGGAAGTGACTTAATTTCAGTAGGAAATGACCTAAAAATGACCTGATATCAACAGGAAGTGACTTAATTTGAACAGGAAGTGACCTAATTTCAACAGGAAGTGACCCAGGACTGACCTAAAATCTACAGGAAGTGACCCGATTTCAACAGGAAGTGACCTAATATCAACAGGAAGTGACCCGACTTCAACAGGAAGTGACCTGTTTCACCAGGAAGTGAGCATGCTAGTGCTAAGTTAGCATGCTAATGTTAGCTGAGCATGCTAATGTTACGTTAGCATGCTAATGCTACGTTAGCATGCTAATGTTACGTTAGCATGCTAATGCTAATGCTACGTTAGCATGCTAATGTTACGTTAGCATGCTAATGCTAAGTTTTTTTTTTATTTAGTTTTTTTTTATTTATTTTTTTATTTTTATTTTTTTTAATTTTTTTTTTTTTCTTTTTTTTTTTTTTTTTTTAATTTTTTTTTTTTCCTAATGCTAAGTTTGGCATGCTAATGCTACATTAGCATGCTAATGCTAAGTTAGCATGTTAATGCTAATGCTACGTTAGCATGCTAATGTTACGTTAGCATGCTAATGCTAAGTTTTTTTTTTATTTATTTATTTTTTTTTTTTTTTTTTTTTTTTATTTTTTTTTTTTTATTTATTTATTTTTTTCTTTTTTTTTTTTTTTTTTAATTTTTTTTTTTTTTCCTAATGCTAAGTTTAGCATGCTAATGCTACGTTAGCATGCTAATGCTAAGTTACCATGTTAATGCTAATGCTAAGTTAGCATGCTAATGCTAAGTTAGCATGCTAATGCTAATGTTAGCTTAGCATGCTAATGCTCATGCTAAGTTAGCACGCTAATGCTAATGTTAGCTTAGCATGCTAATCCTCCTGCAAAGTTAACGTGTAGGAAGTGACCCAGACTGCATTCGGCTTTCCGCCTTGCAAGAGTCAGCAGTCACATCCAAAATTTCCACGGGAAATTTTTTTTTTCTAGTTATGTGACTGCTGCGAAGCAGTCACATATTAGTATCCATCCAGGAAAAGCGTTTATTATTATTATTATTATTATTATGTCTTATTCTTCACATTTTTTCAGACGAAATGCGGGTCGTACCGTAGAACGTACCGGCACAAGTGAGGTATCAAAAGATGCGTCTCGATTTGACTCGGCGGGGTACCATTTTTTTTCGGAATTTCGAGTTACCATGGCGACGCAATTCCCCAAAAAACCCCCCAAAAAGTCCCATAGGAATGAATGGAGAAGGGGAAAAAACCTCCACAAATTTAACACCTTTTTCGAAGCCACGCTGCGCGCACATACATTGACCGACCGAGACGATTTTTAGCTCATTTTGTTGCAATTTTTCCCATCTTTAGCTCTGTGTTGAAATTTTTTTTAAGAAATGTAAGCGCTCCCTCCTGTGCGGGTTCAAAGACAGGGTGTGAAATGAAGAAAAAGAGGCTCTTTCCATTAGTGTGTATTGCGTTTGCTAGAGTGGAGCAATCAGCGCTAGAGTGGAGAGACAAAAAAAATTCTTTCCAAAAATTTCACTTCAACTCGTCACCGTGGCCACAATATTTGCTCAGTAAACATCTAATTTGGATATTTTGTAGTCACAAGGGTCTTCTTTCTGACAAACCCACTTTTGTGCGGCAAAGGTGTCATTTAGTACCTTTTATTTGACTTGAAGCGAGGGGAAGTCGCACTTTTTCGCCCATTGAGCCCCATGTTATTTTCGCCGCCTTTTTTTGTCATTTTTTTTAAAAGTCACACGTTTTCAACCTGCTCTAATTTGGTCATTTTTTATCCGATTTAAAAAATGAGAACATGCTTGCGTTCCCCAAAGCCTTGCCGTTCTAACGGGGCATTTCTGAAATCTGTATCTTAAACCGTTGAGTCGTGAGAGCCTTTTGTTCGAGGTGTGCGCTTTCTCATACAACTCAATTGAAGCTAAATGTTCGCCCACCTGGTACTTAGGAAATGTGTGTGCGTGAATGCGCATATTTGTTAAAGTGACAGTAACCCATTTTCAGTTTAGTGATTATGGCTTAACTTCCACATTTCTTGATCAATTAAAACCATTCGAATTTTAAACTCTTCAGATCATTCCCTATTTTCGCTTAATAAAAAAAAATCAAAGCACAATATAATATTTTTGTTTATGAAATGTAATGTAATGAACTGCTATTTAAATGGTGCTTTTTGAGCTATTCTGCCCACTCTCTCACTTCTGCACAGCAACTGCCTCAGCCAATCAGAGCTGCTTGTTGTCATCCACGCCTGGAATTTCCCCACCACCGCCCACACACAGTGGCGGCCATCTTGGCCAGGGATTCTCACATTACTGTCCATACAGAGCGGCGGCCATCTTGGCCAGGGATTCTCACACTACTGTCCATACAGAGCGGCGGCCATCTTGGCCAGGGATTCTCACACTACTGCCCATACAGAGCGGGGGCCATCTTGGACAGGGATTCTCACACTACTATCAATACAGAGCGGCGGCCATCTTGGCCAGGGATTCTCACACTACTGCCCATACAGAGCGGCGGCCATCTTGGCCAGGGATTCTCACACTACTGCCCACACAGAGTGGCGGCCATCTTGTCCAATTGTTGAGGTGCACCCAGGATTCTCGGCCCCTGAGTGGCGGCCATCTTGGCCAATTGATTAGGTATGACAGGGATTGACCTAATTTCAACAGGAAGTGACCCAGACAGACCTAAATTCAACAGGAAGTGACTTAATTTCAGTAGGAAATGACCTAAAAATTACCTGATATCAACAGGAAGTGACTTAATTTGAACAGGAAGTGACCTAATTTCAACAGGAAGTGACCCAGAACTGACCTAAAATCAACAGGAAGTGACCGGATTTCAACAGGAAGTGACCTAATATCAACAGGAATTGACCCGACTTCAACAGGAAGTGACCTGATTTCACCAGGAAGTGAGCATGCTAGTGCTAAGTTAGCATGCTAATGTTAGCTGAGCATGCTAATGTTAAGTTAGCATGCTAATGTTACGTTAGCATGCTAATGTTACGTTAGCATGCTAATGCTAAGTTAGCATGCTAATGCTACGTTAGCATGCTAATGTTACGTTAGCATGCTAATGCTAAGGTTTTTTTTTATTTTTTATTTTTTTATTTTTTTATTTTTTTATTTTTTTTTATTTTTTTTTTATTTCTTTTTTATTTTACTTTTTTTTTTAATTTTTTTTTTTTTTCCTAATGCTAAGTTTAGCATGCTAATGCTACGTTAGCATGCTAATGCTAAGTTAGCATGTTAATGCTAATGCTAAGTTAGCATGCTAATGCTAAGTTAGCATGCTAATGCTAATGTTAGCTTAGCATGCTAATGATCATGCTAAGTTAGCACGCTAATGCTAATGTTAGCTTAGCATGCTAATCCTCCTGCAAAGTTAACATGTAGGAAGTGACCCAGAGTGCGTTCGGCTTTCCGCCTTGCAAGAGTCAGCAGTCACATCCAAAATTTCCACGGGAAATTTTTTTTTCTAGTTAT
The DNA here is from genome assembly GCF_051991245.1 of Festucalex cinctus. NCBI lineage: Eukaryota > Metazoa > Chordata > Actinopteri > Syngnathiformes > Syngnathidae > Festucalex > Festucalex cinctus. The sequence continues at coordinate 2,606,783 of NC_135425.1, forward strand.
GTGACTGCTGCGAAGCAGTCACATATTAGTATCCATCCAGGAAAAGCGTTTATTATTATTATTATTATTATGTCTTATTCTTCACATTTTTTCAGACGAAATGCGGGTCGTACCGTAGAACGTACCGGCACAAGTGAGGTATCAAAAGATGCGTCTCGATTTGACTCGGCGGGGTACCATTTTTTTTCGGAATTTCGAGTTACCATGGCGACGCAATTCCCCAAAAAACCCCCCAAAAAGTCCCATAGGAATGAATGGAGAAGGGGAAAAAACCTCCACAAATTTAACACCTTTTTCGAAGCCACGCTGCGCGCACATACATTGACCGACCGAGACGATTTTTAGCTCATTTTGTTGCAATTTTTCCCATCTTTAGCTCTGTGTTGAAATTTTTTTTAAGAAATGTAAGCGCTCCCTCCTGTGCGGGTTCAAAGACAGGGTGTGAAATGAAGAAAAAGAGGCTCTTTCCATTAGTGTGTATTGCGTTTGCTAGAGTGGAGCAATCAGCGCTAGAGTGGAGAGACAAAAAAAATTCTTTCCAAAAATTTCACTTCAACTCGTCACCGTGGCCACAATATTTGCTCAGTAAACATCAAATTTGGATATTTTGTAGTCACAAGGGTCTTCTTTCTGACAAACCCACTTTTGTGCGGCAAAGGTGTCATTTAGTACCTTTTATTTGACTTGAAGCGAGGGGAAGTCGCACTTTTTCGCCCATTGAGCCCCATGTTATTTTCGCCGCCTTTTTTTGTCATTTTTTTTCAAAGTCACACGTTTTCAACCTGCTCTAATTTGGTCATTTTTTATCCGATTTAAAAGATGAGAACATGCTTGCGTTCCCCAAAGCCTTGCCGTTCTAACGGGGCATTTCTGAAATCTGTATCTTAAACCGTTCAGTCGTGAGAGCCTTTTGTTCGAGGTGTGCGCTTTCTCATAGAACTCAATTGAAGCAAGCAAAATGTTCGCCCACCTGGTACTTAGGAAATGTGTGTGCGTGAATGCGCATATTTGTTAAAGTGACAGTAACCCATTTTCAGTTTAGTGATTATGGCTTAACTTCCACATTTCTTGATCAATTAAAACCATTCGAATTTTAAACTCTTCAGATCATTCCCTATTTTCGCTTAATAAAAAAAAATCAAAGCACAATATAATATTTTTGTTTATGAAATGTAATGTAATGAACTGCTATTTAAATGGTGCTTTTTGAGCTATTCTGCCCACTCTCTCACTTCTGCACAGCAACTGCCTCAGCCAATCAGAGCTGCTTGTTGTCATCCACGCCTGGAATTTCCCCACCACCGCCCACACACAGTGGCGGCCATCTTGGCCAGGGATTCTCACATTACTGTCCATACAGAGCGGCGGCCATCTTGGCCAGGGATTCTCACACTACTGTCCATACAGAGCGGCGGCCATCTTGGCCAGGGATTCTCACACTACTGCCCATACAGAGCGGCGGCCATCTTGGACAGGGATTCTCACACTACTGCCCACACAGAGTGGCGGCCATCTTGGCCAATTGTTGAGGTGCACCCAGGATTCTCGGCCTCTGCCCACATGGAGCGGCGGCCATTTTGGTCAATTGATTAGCTAGGCCAGGGACTTCAGCACCACTGCACACACACAGAGTGGCGGCCATCTTGTCCAATTGTTGAGGTGCACCCAGGATTCTCGGCCCCTGAGTGGCGGCCATCTTGGCCAATTGAGTAGGTATGACAGGGATTGACCTAATTTCAACAGGAAGTGACCCAGACAGACCTAAATTCAACAGGAAGTGACTTAATTTCAGTAGGAAATGACCTAAAAATGACCTGATATCAACAGGAAGTGACTTAATTTGAACAGGAAGTGACCTAATTTCAACAGGAAGTGACCCAGGACTGACCTAAAATCTACAGGAAGTGACCCGATTTCAACAGGAAGTGACCTAATATCAACAGGAAGTGACCCGACTTCAACAGGAAGTGACCTGTTTCACCAGGAAGTGAGCATGCTAGTGCTAAGTTAGCATGCTAATGTTAGCTGAGCATGCTAATGTTACGTTAGCATGCTAATGCTACGTTAGCATGCTAATGTTACGTTAGCATGCTAATGCTAATGCTACGTTAGCATGCTAATGTTACGTTAGCATGCTAATGCTAAGTTTTTTTTTTATTTAGTTTTTTTTTATTTATTTTTTTATTTTTATTTTTTTTAATTTTTTTTTTTTTTCTTTTTTTTTTTTTTTTTTCTTTTTTTTTTTTTTCCTAATGCTAAGTTTGGCATGCTAATGCTACATTAGCATGCTAATGCTAAGTTAGCATGTTAATGCTAATGCTACGTTAGCATGCTAATGTTACGTTAGCATGCTAATGCTAAGTTTTTTATTTATTTATTTTTTATTTTTTATTTTTTTTTTTTTTTATTTTTTTTTTTTTATTTATTTATTTTTTTCTTTTTTTTTTTTTTTTTTTAATTTTTTTTTTTTCCTAATGCTAAGTTTAGCATGCTAATGCTACGTTAGCATGCTAATGCTAAGTTACCATGTTAATGCTAATGCTAAGTTAGCATGCTAATGCTAAGTTAGCATGCTAATGCTAATGTTAGCTTAGCATGCTAATGCTCATGCTAAGTTAGCACGCTAATGCTAATGTTAGCTTAGCATGCTAATCCTCCTGCAAAGTTAACGTGTAGGAAGTGACCCAGAGTGCATTCGGCTTTCCGCCTTGCAAGAGTCAGCAGTCACATCCAAAATTTCCACGGGAAATTTTTTTTTTCTAGTTATTATTATGTCTTATTCTTCACATTTTTTCAGACGAAATGCGGGTCGTACCGTAGAACGTACCGGCACAAGTGAGGTATCAAAAGATGCGTCTCGATTTGACTCGGCGGGGTACCATTTTTTTTCGGAATTTCGAGTTACCATGGCGACGCAATTCCCCAAAAACCCCCCCAAAAAGTCCCATAGGAATGAATGGAGAAGGGGAAAAAACCTCCACAAATTTAACACCTTTTTCGAAGCCACGCTGCGCGCACATACATTGACCGACCGAGACGATTTTTAGCTCATTTTGTTGCAATTTTTCCCATCTTTAGCTCTGTGTTGAAATTTTTTTTAAGAAATGTAAGCGCTCCCTCCTGTGCGGGTTCAAAGACAGGGTGTGAAATGAAGAAAAAGAGGCTCTTTCCATTAGTGTGTATTGCGTTTGCTAGAGTGGAGCAATCAGCGCTAGAGTGGAGAGACAAAAAAAATTCTTTCCAAAAATTTCACTTCAACTCGTCACCGTGGCCACAATATTTGCTCAGTAAACATCAAATTTGGATATTTTGTAGTCACAAGGGTCTTCTTTCTGACAAACCCACTTTTGTGCGGCAAAGGTGTCATTTAGTACCTTTTATTTGACTTGAAGCGAGGGGAAGTCGCACTTTTTCGCCCATTGAGCCCCATGTTATTTTCGCCGCCTTTTTTTGTCATTTTTTTTCAAAGTCACACGTTTTCAACCTGCTCTAATTTGGTCATTTTTTATCCGATTTAAAAGATGAGAACATGCTTGCGTTCCCCAAAGCCTTGCCGTTCTAACGGGGCATTTCTGAAATCTGTATCTTAAACCGTTCAGTCGTGAGAGCCTTTTGTTCGAGGTGTGCGCTTTCTCATAGAACTCAATTGAAGCAAGCAAAATGTTCGCCCACCTGGTACTTAGGAAATGTGTGTGCGTGAATGCGCATATTTGTTAAAGTGACAGTAACCCATTTTCAGTTTAGTGATTATGGCTTAACTTCCACATTTCTTGATCAATTAAAACCATTCGAATTTTAAACTCTTCAGATCATTCCCTATTTTCGCTTAATAAAAAAAAATCAAAGCACAATATAATATTTTTGTTTATGAAATGTAATGTAATGAACTGCTATTTAAATGGTGCTTTTTGAGCTATTCTGCCCACTCTCTCACTTCTGCACAGCAACTGCCTCAGCCAATCAGAGCTGCTTGTTGTCATCCACGCCTGGAATTTCCCCACCACCGCCCACACACAGTGGCGGCCATCTTGGCCAGGGATTCTCACATTACTGTCCATACAGAGCGGCGGCCATCTTGGCCAGGGATTCTCACACTACTGTCCATACAGAGCGGCGGCCATCTTGGCCAGGGATTCTCACACTACTGCCCATACAGAGCGGCGGCCATCTTGGACAGGGATTCTCACACTACTGCCCACACAGAGTGGCGGCCATCTTGGCCAATTGTTGAGGTGCACCCAGGATTCTCGGCCTCTGCCCACATGGAGCGGCGGCCATTTTGGTCAATTGATTAGCTAGGCCAGGGACTTCAGCACCACTGCACACACACAGAGTGGCGGCCATCTTGTCCAATTGTTGAGGTGCACCCAGGATTCTCGGCCCCTGAGTGGCGGCCATCTTGGCCAATTGAGTAGGTATGACAGGGATTGACCTAATTTCAACAGGAAGTGACCCAGACAGACCTAAATTCAACAGGAAGTGACTTAATTTCAGTAGGAAATGACCTAAAAATGACCTGATATCAACAGGAAGTGACTTAATTTGAACAGGAAGTGACCTAATTTCAACAGGAAGTGACCCAGGACTGACCTAAAATCTACAGGAAGTGACCCGATTTCAACAGGAAGTGACCTAATATCAACAGGAAGTGACCCGACTTCAACAGGAAGTGACCTGTTTCACCAGGAAGTGAGCATGCTAGTGCTAAGTTAGCATGCTAATGTTAGCTGAGCATGCTAATGTTACGTTAGCATGCTAATGCTACGTTAGCATGCTAATGTTACGTTAGCATGCTAATGCTAATGCTACGTTAGCATGCTAATGTTACGTTAGCATGCTAATGCTAAGTTTTTTTTTTATTTAGTTTTTTTTTATTTATTTTTTTATTTTTATTTTTTTTAATTTTTTTTTTTTTTCTTTTTTTTTTTTTTTTTTCTTTTTTTTTTTTTTCCTAATGCTAAGTTTGGCATGCTAATGCTACATTAGCATGCTAATGCTAAGTTAGCATGTTAATGCTAATGCTACGTTAGCATGCTAATGTTACGTTAGCATGCTAATGCTAAGTTTTTTATTTATTTATTTTTTATTTTTTATTTTTTTTTTTTTTTATTTTTTTTTTTTTATTTATTTATTTTTTTCTTTTTTTTTCTTTTTTTTTAATTTTTTTTTTTTCCTAATGCTAAGTTTAGCATGCTAATGCTACGTTAGCATGCTAATGCTAAGTTACCATGTTAATGCTAATGCTAAGTTAGCATGCTAATGCTAAGTTAGCATGCTAATGCTAATGTTAGCTTAGCATGCTAATGCTCATGCTAAGTTAGCACGCTAATGCTAATGTTAGCTTAGCATGCTAATCCTCCTGCAAAGTTAACGTGTAGGAAGTGACCCAGAGTGCATTCGGCTTTCCGCCTTGCAAGAGTCAGCAGTCACATCCAAAATTTCCACGGGAAATTTTTTTTTTCTAGTTATGTGACTGCTGCGAAGCAGTCACATATTAGTATCCATCCAGGAAAAGCGTTTATTATTATTATTATTATTATTATGTCTTATTCTTCACATTTTTTCAGACGAAATGCGGGTCGTACCGTAGAACGTACCGGCACAAGTGAGGTATCAAAAGATGCGTCTCGATTTGACTCGGCGGGGTACCATTTTTTTTCGGAATTTCGAGTTACCATGGCGACGCAATTCCCCAAAAAACCCCCCAAAAAGTCCCATAGGAATGAATGGAGAAGGGGAAAAAACCTCCACAAATTTAACACCTTTTTCGAAGCCACGCTGCGCGCACATACATTGACCGACCGAGACGATTTTTAGCTCATTTTGTTGCAATTTTTCCCATCTTTAGCTCTGTGTTGAAATTTTTTTTAAGAAATGTAAGCGCTCCCTCCTGTGCGGGTTCAAAGACAGGGTGTGAAATGAAGAAAAAGAGGCTCTTTCCATTAGTGTGTATTGCGTTTGCTAGAGTGGAGCAATCAGCGCTAGAGTGGAGAGACAAAAAAAATTCTTTCCAAAAATTTCACTTCAACTCGTCACCGTGGCCACAATATTTGCTCAGTAAACATCAAATTTGGATATTTTGTAGTCACAAGGGTCTTCTTTCTGACAAACCCACTTTTGTGCGGCAAAGGTGTCATTTAGTACCTTTTATTTGACTTGAAGCGAGGGGAAGTCGCACTTTTTCGCCCATTGAGCCCCATGTTATTTTCGCCGCCTTTTTTTGTCATTTTTTTTAAAAGTCACACGTTTTCAACCTGCTCTAATTTGGTCATTTTTTATCCGATTTAAAAAATGAGAACATGCTTGCGTTCCCCAAAGCCTTGCCGTTCTAACGGGGCATTTCTGAAATCTGTATCTTAAACCGTTGAGTCGTGAGAGCCTTTTGTTCGAGGTGTGCGCTTTCTCATACAACTCAATTGAAGCTAAATGTTCGCCCACCTGGTACTTAGGAAATGTGTGTGCGTGAATGCGCATATTTGTTAAAGTGACAGTAACCCATTTTCAGTTTAGTGATTATGGCTTAACTTCCACATTTCTTGATCAATTAAAACCATTCGAATTTTAAACTCTTCAGATCATTCCCTATTTTCGCTTAATAAAAAAAAATCAAAGCACAATATAATATTTTTGTTTATGAAATGTAATGTAATGAACTGCTATTTAAATGGTGCTTTTTGAGCTATTCTGCCCACTCTCTCACTTCTGCACAGCAACTGCCTCAGCCAATCAGAGCTGCTTGTTGTCATCCACGCCTGGAATTTCCCCACCACCGCCCACACACAGTGGCGGCCATCTTGGCCAGGGATTCTCACATTACTGTCCATACAGAGCGGCGGCCATCTTGGCCAGGGATTCTCACACTACTGTCCATACAGAGCGGCGGCCATCTTGGCCAGGGATTCTCACACTACTGCCCATACAGAGCGGGGGCCATCTTGGACAGGGATTCTCACACTACTATCAATACAGAGCGGCGGCCATCTTGGCCAGGGATTCTCACACTACTGCCCATACAGAGCGGCGGCCATCTTGGCCAGGGATTCTCACACTACTGCCCACACAGAGTGGCGGCCATCTTGTCCAATTGTTGAGGTGCACCCAGGATTCTCGGCCCCTGAGTGGCGGCCATCTTGGCCAATTGATTAGGTATGACAGGGATTGACCTAATTTCAACAGGAAGTGACCCAGACAGACCTAAATTCAACAGGAAGTGACTTAATTTCAGTAGGAAATGACCTAAAAATTACCTGATATCAACAGGAAGTGACTTAATTTGAACAGGAAGTGACCTAATTTCAACAGGAAGTGACCCAGAACTGACCTAAAATCAACAGGAAGTGACCGGATTTCAACAGGAAGTGACCTAATATCAACAGGAATTGACCCGACTTCAACAGGAAGTGACCTGATTTCACCAGGAAGTGAGCATGCTAGTGCTAAGTTAGCATGCTAATGTTAGCTGAGCATGCTAATGTTACGTTAGCATGCTAATGCTAAGTTTTTTTTTAATTTTTTATTTTTTTATTTTTTTTTTATTTATTTTTTTTTTAATTATAATTTTTTTTTTTTAATTTTTTTTTTTTTTTTTTAATTTTTTTTTTTTTTAATTTTTTTTTTATTTTTTTTTTTTTTTTTTCCTAATGCTAAGTTTAGCATGCTAATGCTAAGTTAGCATGTTAATGCTAATGCTAAGTTAGCATGCTAATGCTACGTTAGCATGCTAATGCTACGTTAGCATGCTAATGCTACGTTAGCATGCTAATGCTACGTTCGCATGCTAATGCTACTGCTAAGTTAGCATGCTAATGCTACGTTAGCATGCTAATGTTACGTTAGCATGCTAATGCTAAGTTTTTTTATTTATTTATTTTTTTATTTTTATTATTTTTTTATTTTTTTTTTACTTTTTTTTTTTTTTTCTTTTTTTTTTTTTTTTTTCTTTTTTTTTTTTTTCCTAATGCTAAGTTTAGCATGCTAATGCTACGTTAGCATGCTAATGCTAAGTTAGCATGTTAATGCTAATGCTAAGTTAGCATGCTAATGCTAAGTTAGCATGCTAATGCTAATGTTAGCTTAGCATGCTAATGATCATGCTAAGTTAGCACGCTAATGCTAATGTTAGCTTAGCATGCTAATCCTCCTGCAAAGTTAACGTGTAGGAAGTGACCCAGAGTGCATTCGGCTTTCCGCCTTGCGAGAGTCAGCAGTCACATCCAAAATTTCCACGGGAAATTTTTTTTTTCTAGTTATTATTATGTCTTATTCTTCACATTTTTTCAGACGAAATGCGGGTCGTACCGTAGAACGTACCGGCACAAGTGAGGTATCAAAAGATGCGTCTCGATTTGACTCGGCGGGGTACCATTTTTTTTCGGAATTTCGAGTTACCATGGCGACGCAATTCCCCAAAAAACCCCCCAAAAAGTCCCATAGGAATGAATGGAGAAGGGGAAAAAACCTCCACAAATTTAACACCTTTTTCGAAGCCACGCTGCGCGCACATACATTGACCGACCGAGACGATTTTTAGCTCATTTTGTTGCAATTTTTCCCATCTTTAGCTCTGTGTTGAAATTTTTTTTAAGAAATGTAAGCGCTCCCTCCTGTGCGGGTTCAAAGACAGGGTGTGAAATGAAGAAAAAGAGGCTCTTTCCATTAGTGTGTATTGCGTTTGCTAGAGTGGAGCAATCAGCGCTAGAGTGGAGAGACAAAAAAAATTCTTTCCAAAAATTTCACTTCAACTCGTCACCGTGGCCACAATATTTGCTCAGTAAACATCAAATTTGGATATTTTGTAGTCACAAGGGTCTTCTTTCTGACAAACCCACTTTTGTGCGGCAAAGGTGTCATTTAGTACCTTTTATTTGACTTGAAGCGAGGGGAAGTCGCACTTTTTCGCCCATTGAGCCCCATGTTATTTTCGCCGCCTTTTTTTGTCATTTTTTTTAAAAGTCACACGTTTTCAACCTGCTCTAATTTGGTCATTTTTTATCCGATTTAAAAAATGAGAACATGCTTGCGTTCCCCAAAGCCTTGCCGTTCTAACGGGGCATTTCTGAAATCTGTATCTTAAACCGTTGAGTCGTGAGAGCCTTTTGTTCGAGGTGTGCGCTTTCTCATACAACTCAATTGAAGCTAAATGTTCGCCCACCTGGTACTTAGGAAATGTGTGTGCGTGAATGCGCATATTTGTTAAAGTGACAGTAACCCATTTTCAGTTTAGTGATTATGGCTTAACTTCCACATTTCTTGATCAATTAAAACCATTCGAATTTTAAACTCTTCAGATCATTCCCTATTTTCGCTTAATAAAAAAAAATCAAAGCACAATATAATATTTTTGTTTATGAAATGTAATGTAATGAACTGCTATTTAAATGGTGCTTTTTGAGCTATTCTGCCCACTCTCTCACTTCTGCACAGCAACTGCCTCAGCCAATCAGAGCTGCTTGTTGTCATCCACGCCTGGAATTTCCCCACCACCGCCCACACACAGTGGCGGCCATCTTGGCCAGGGATTCTCACATTACTGTCCATACAGAGCGGCGGCCATCTTGGCCAGGGATTCTCACACTACTGTCCATACAGAGCGGCGGCCATCTTGGCCAGGGATTCTCACACTACTGCCCATACAGAGCGGGGGCCATCTTGGACAGGGATTCTCACACTACTATCAATACAGAGCGGCGGCCATCTTGGCCAGGGATTCTCACACTACTGCCCATACAGAGCGGCGGCCATCTTGGCCAGGGATTCTCACACTACTGCCCACACAGAGTGGCGGCCATCTTGTCCAATTGTTGAGGTGCACCCAGGATTCTCGGCCCCTGAGTGGCGGCCATCTTGGCCAATTGATTAGGTATGACAGGGATTGACCTAATTTCAACAGGAAGTGACCCAGACAGACCTAAATTCAACAGGAAGTGACTTAATTTCAGTAGGAAATGACCTAAAAATTACCTGATATCAACAGGAAGTGACTTAATTTGAACAGGAAGTGACCTAATTTCAACAGGAAGTGACCCAGAACTGACCTAAAATCAACAGGAAGTGACCGGATTTCAACAGGAAGTGACCTAATATCAACAGGAATTGACCCGACTTCAACAGGAAGTGACCTGATTTCACCAGGAAGTGAGCATGCTAGTGCTAAGTTAGCATGCTAATGTTAGCTGAGCATGCTAATGTTAAGTTAGCATGCTAATGTTACGTTAGCATGCTAATGTTACGTTAGCATGCTAATGCTAAGTTAGCATGCTAATGCTACGTTAGCATGCTAATGTTACGTTAGCATGCTAATGCTAAGGTTTTTTTTTATTTTTTATTTTTTTATTTTTTTATTTTTTTATTTTTTTTTATTTTTTTTTTATTTCTTTTTTATTTTACTTTTTTTTTTAATTTTTTTTTTTTTTCCTAATGCTAAGTTTAGCATGCTAATGCTACGTTAGCATGCTAATGCTAAGTTAGCATGTTAATGCTAATGCTAAGTTAGCATGCTAATGCTAAGTTAGCATGCTAATGCTAATGTTAGCTTAGCATGCTAATGATCATGCTAAGTTAGCACGCTAATGCTAATGTTAGCTTAGCATGCTAATCCTCCTGCAAAGTTAACATGTAGGAAGTGACCCAGAGTGCGTTCGGCTTTCCGCCTTGCAAGAGTCAGCAGTCACATCCAAAATTTCCACGGGAAATTTTTTTTTCTAGTTATTATTATGTCTTATTCTTCACATTTTTTCAGACGAAATGCGGGTCGTACCGTAGAACGTACCGGCACAAGTGAGGTATCAAAAGATGCGTCTCGATTTGACTCGGCGGGGTACCATTTTTTTTCGGAATTTCGAGTTACCATGGCGACGCAATTCCCCAAAAACCCCCCCAAAAAGTCCCATAGGAATGAATGGAGAAGGGGAAAAAACCTCCACAAATTTAACACCTTTTTCGAAGCCACGCTGCGCGCACATACATTGACCGACCGAGACGATTTTTAGCTCATTTTGTTGCAATTTTTCCCATCTTTAGCTCTGTGTTGAAATTTTTTTTAAGAAATGTAAGCGCTCCCTCCTGTGCGGGTTCAAAGACAGGGTGTGAAATGAAGAAAAAGAGGCTCTTTCCATTAGTGTGTATTGCGTTTGCTAGAGTGGAGCAATCAGCGCTAGAGTGGAGAGACAAAAAAAATTCTTTCCAAAAATTTCACTTCAACTCGTCACCGTGGCCACAATATTTGCTCAGTAAACATCAAATTTGGATATTTTGTAGTCACAAGGGTCTTCTTTCTGACAAACCCACTTTTGTGCGGCAAAGGTGTCATTTAGTACCTTTTATTTGACTTGAAGCGAGGGGAAGTCGCACTTTTTCGCCCATTGAGCCCCATGTTATTTTCGCCGCCTTTTTTTGTCATTTTTTTTCAAAGTCACACGTTTTCAACCTGCTCTAATTTGGTCATTTTTTATCCGATTTAAAAGATGAGAACATGCTTGCGTTCCCCAAAGCCTTGCCGTTCTAACGGGGCATTTCTGAAATCTGTATCTTAAACCGTTCAGTCGTGAGAGCCTTTTGTTCGAGGTGTGCGCTTTCTCATAGAACTCAATTGAAGCAAGCAAAATGTTCGCCCACCTGGTACTTAGGAAATGTGTGTGCGTGAATGCGCATATTTGTTAAAGTGACAGTAACCCATTTTCAGTTTAGTGATTATGGCTTAACTTCCACATTTCTTGATCAATTAAAACCATTCGAATTTTAAACTCTTCAGATCATTCCCTATTTTCGCTTAATAAAAAAAAATCAAAGCACAATATAATATTTTTGTTTATGAAATGTAATGTAATGAACTGCTATTTAAATGGTGCTTTTTGAGCTATTCTGCCCACTCTCTCACTTCTGCACAGCAACTGCCTCAGCCAATCAGAGCTGCTTGTTGTCATCCACGCCTGGAATTTCCCCACCACCGCCCACACACAGTGGCGGCCATCTTGGCCAGGGATTCTCACATTACTGTCCATACAGAGCGGCGGCCATCTTGGCCAGGGATTCTCACACTACTGTCCATACAGAGCGGCGGCCATCTTGGCCAGGGATTCTCACACTACTGCCCATACAGAGCGGCGGCCATCTTGGACAGGGATTCTCACACTACTGCCCACACAGAGTGGCGGCCATCTTGGCCAATTGTTGAGGTGCACCCAGGATTCTCGGCCTCTGCCCACATGGAGCGGCGGCCATTTTGGTCAATTGATTAGCTAGGCCAGGGACTTCAGCACCACTGCACACACACAGAGTGGCGGCCATCTTGTCCAATTGTTGAGGTGCACCCAGGATTCTCGGCCCCTGAGTGGCGGCCATCTTGGCCAATTGAGTAGGTATGACAGGGATTGACCTAATTTCAACAGGAAGTGACCCAGACAGACCTAAATTCAACAGGAAGTGACTTAATTTCAGTAGGAAATGACCTAAAAATGACCTGATATCAACAGGAAGTGACTTAATTTGAACAGGAAGTGACCTAATTTCAACAGGAAGTGACCCAGGACTGACCTAAAATCTACAGGAAGTGACCCGATTTCAACAGGAAGTGACCTAATATCAACAGGAAGTGACCCGACTTCAACAGGAAGTGACCTGTTTCACCAGGAAGTGAGCATGCTAGTGCTAAGTTAGCATGCTAATGTTAGCTGAGCATGCTAATGTTACGTTAGCATGCTAATGCTACGTTAGCATGCTAATGTTACGTTAGCATGCTAATGCTAATGCTACGTTAGCATGCTAATGTTACGTTAGCATGCTAATGCTAAGTTTTTTTTTTATTTAGTTTTTTTTTATTTATTTTTTTATTTTTATTTTTTTTAATTTTTTTTTTTTTTCTTTTTTTTTTTTTTTTTTCTTTTTTTTTTTTTTCCTAATGCTAAGTTTGGCATGCTAATGCTACATTAGCATGCTAATGCTAAGTTAGCATGTTAATGCTAATGCTACGTTAGCATGCTAATGTTACGTTAGCATGCTAATGCTAAGTTTTTTATTTATTTATTTTTTATTTTTTATTTTTTTTTTTTTTTATTTTTTTTTTTTTATTTATTTATTTTTTTCTTTTTTTTTTTTTTTTTTTAATTTTTTTTTTTTCCTAATGCTAAGTTTAGCATGCTAATGCTACGTTAGCATGCTAATGCTAAGTTACCATGTTAATGCTAATGCTAAGTTAGCATGCTAATGCTAAGTTAGCATGCTAATGCTAATGTTAGCTTAGCATGCTAATGCTCATGCTAAGTTAGCACGCTAATGCTAATGTTAGCTTAGCATGCTAATCCTCCTGCAAAGTTAACGTGTAGGAAGTGACCCAGAGTGCATTCGGCTTTCCGCCTTGCAAGAGTCAGCAGTCACATCCAAAATTTCCACGGGAAATTTTTTTTTTCTAGTTATGTGACTGCTGCGAAGCAGTCACATATTAGTATCCATCCAGGAAAAGCGTTTATTATTATTATTATTATTATTATGTCTTATTCTTCACATTTTTTCAGACGAAATGCGGGTCGTACCGTAGAACGTACCGGCACAAGTGAGGTATCAAAAGATGCGTCTCGATTTGACTCGGCGGGGTACCATTTTTTTTCGGAATTTCGAGTTACCATGGCGACGCAATTCCCCAAAAAACCCCCCAAAAAGTCCCATAGGAATGAATGGAGAAGGGGAAAAAACCTCCACAAATTTAACACCTTTTTCGAAGCCACGCTGCGCGCACATACATTGACCGACCGAGACGATTTTTAGCTCATTTTGTTGCAATTTTTCCCATCTTTAGCTCTGTGTTGAAATTTTTTTTAAGAAATGTAAGCGCTCCCTCCTGTGCGGGTTCAAAGACAGGGTGTGAAATGAAGAAAAAGAGGCTCTTTCCATTAGTGTGTATTGCGTTTGCTAGAGTGGAGCAATCAGCGCTAGAGTGGAGAGACAAAAAAAATTCTTTCCAAAAATTTCACTTCAACTCGTCACCGTGGCCACAATATTTGCTCAGTAAACATCAAATTTGGATATTTTGTAGTCACAAGGGTCTTCTTTCTGACAAACCCACTTTTGTGCGGCAAAGGTGTCATTTAGTACCTTTTATTTGACTTGAAGCGAGGGGAAGTCGCACTTTTTCGCCCATTGAGCCCCATGTTATTTTCGCCGCCTTTTTTTGTCATTTTTTTTAAAAGTCACACGTTTTCAACCTGCTCTAATTTGGTCATTTTTTATCCGATTTAAAAAATGAGAACATGCTTGCGTTCCCCAAAGCCTTGCCGTTCTAACGGGGCATTTCTGAAATCTGTATCTTAAACCGTTGAGTCGTGAGAGCCTTTTGTTCGAGGTGTGCGCTTTCTCATACAACTCAATTGAAGCTAAATGTTCGCCCACCTGGTACTTAGGAAATGTGTGTGCGTGAATGCGCATATTTGTTAAAGTGACAGTAACCCATTTTCAGTTTAGTGATTATGGCTTAACTTCCACATTTCTTGATCAATTAAAACCATTCGAATTTTAAACTCTTCAGATCATTCCCTATTTTCGCTTAATAAAAAAAAATCAAAGCACAATATAATATTTTTGTTTATGAAATGTAATGTAATGAACTGCTATTTAAATGGTGCTTTTTGAGCTATTCTGCCCACTCTCTCACTTCTGCACAGCAACTGCCTCAGCCAATCAGAGCTGCTTGTTGTCATCCACGCCTGGAATTTCCCCACCACCGCCCACACACAGTGGCGGCCATCTTGGCCAGGGATTCTCACATTACTGTCCATACAGAGCGGCGGCCATCTTGGCCAGGGATTCTCACACTACTGTCCATACAGAGCGGCGGCCATCTTGGCCAGGGATTCTCACACTACTGCCCATACAGAGCGGGGGCCATCTTGGACAGGGATTCTCACACTACTATCAATACAGAGCGGCGGCCATCTTGGCCAGGGATTCTCACACTACTGCCCATACAGAGCGGCGGCCATCTTGGCCAGGGATTCTCACACTACTGCCCACACAGAGTGGCGGCCATCTTGTCCAATTGTTGAGGTGCACCCAGGATTCTCGGCCCCTGAGTGGCGGCCATCTTGGCCAATTGATTAGGTATGACAGGGATTGACCTAATTTCAACAGGAAGTGACCCAGACAGACCTAAATTCAACAGGAAGTGACTTAATTTCAGTAGGAAATGACCTAAAAATTACCTGATATCAACAGGAAGTGACTTAATTTGAACAGGAAGTGACCTAATTTCAACAGGAAGTGACCCAGAACTGACCTAAAATCAACAGGAAGTGACCGGATTTCAACAGGAAGTGACCTAATATCAACAGGAATTGACCCGACTTCAACAGGAAGTGACCTGATTTCACCAGGAAGTGAGCATGCTAGTGCTAAGTTAGCATGCTAATGTTAGCTGAGCATGCTAATGTTACGTTAGCATGCTAATGCTAAGTTTTTTTTTAATTTTTTATTTTTTTATTTTTTTTTTATTTATTTTTTTTTTAATTATAATTTTTTTTTTTTAATTTTTTTTTTTTTTTTTTAATTTTTTTTTTTTTTAATTTTTTTTTTATTTTTTTTTTTTTTTTTTCCTAATGCTAAGTTTAGCATGCTAATGCTAAGTTAGCATGTTAATGCTAATGCTAAGTTAGCATGCTAATGCTACGTTAGCATGCTAATGCTACGTTAGCATGCTAATGCTACGTTAGCATGCTAATGCTACGTTCGCATGCTAATGCTACTGCTAAGTTAGCATGCTAATGCTACGTTAGCATGCTAATGTTACGTTAGCATGCTAATGCTAAGTTTTTTTATTTATTTATTTTTTTATTTTTATTATTTTTTTATTTTTTTTTTACTTTTTTTTTTTTTTTCTTTTTTTTTTTTTTTTTTCTTTTTTTTTTTTTTCCTAATGCTAAGTTTAGCATGCTAATGCTACGTTAGCATGCTAATGCTAAGTTAGCATGTTAATGCTAATGCTAAGTTAGCATGCTAATGCTAAGTTAGCATGCTAATGCTAATGTTAGCTTAGCATGCTAATGATCATGCTAAGTTAGCACGCTAATGCTAATGTTAGCTTAGCATGCTAATCCTCCTGCAAAGTTAACGTGTAGGAAGTGACCCAGAGTGCATTCGGCTTTCCGCCTTGCGAGAGTCAGCAGTCACATCCAAAATTTCCACGGGAAATTTTTTTTTTCTAGTTATTATTATGTCTTATTCTTCACATTTTTTCAGACGAAATGCGGGTCGTACCGTAGAACGTACCGGCACAAGTGAGGTATCAAAAGATGCGTCTCGATTTGACTCGGCGGGGTACCATTTTTTTTCGGAATTTCGAGTTACCATGGCGACGCAATTCCCCAAAAAACCCCCCAAAAAGTCCCATAGGAATGAATGGAGAAGGGGAAAAAACCTCCACAAATTTAACACCTTTTTCGAAGCCACGCTGCGCGCACATACATTGACCGACCGAGACGATTTTTAGCTCATTTTGTTGCAATTTTTCCCATCTTTAGCTCTGTGTTGAAATTTTTTTTAAGAAATGTAAGCGCTCCCTCCTGTGCGGGTTCAAAGACAGGGTGTGAAATGAAGAAAAAGAGGCTCTTTCCATTAGTGTGTATTGCGTTTGCTAGAGTGGAGCAATCAGCGCTAGAGTGGAGAGACAAAAAAAATTCTTTCCAAAAATTTCACTTCAACTCGTCACCGTGGCCACAATATTTGCTCAGTAAACATCAAATTTGGATATTTTGTAGTCACAAGGGTCTTCTTTCTGACAAACCCACTTTTGTGCGGCAAAGGTGTCATTTAGTACCTTTTATTTGACTTGAAGCGAGGGGAAGTCGCACTTTTTCGCCCATTGAGCCCCATGTTATTTTCGCCGCCTTTTTTTGTCATTTTTTTTAAAAGTCACACGTTTTCAACCTGCTCTAATTTGGTCATTTTTTATCCGATTTAAAAAATGAGAACATGCTTGCGTTCCCCAAAGCCTTGCCGTTCTAACGGGGCATTTCTGAAATCTGTATCTTAAACCGTTGAGTCGTGAGAGCCTTTTGTTCGAGGTGTGCGCTTTCTCATACAACTCAATTGAAGCTAAATGTTCGCCCACCTGGTACTTAGGAAATGTGTGTGCGTGAATGCGCATATTTGTTAAAGTGACAGTAACCCATTTTCAGTTTAGTGATTATGGCTTAACTTCCACATTTCTTGATCAATTAAAACCATTCGAATTTTAAACTCTTCAGATCATTCCCTATTTTCGCTTAATAAAAAAAAATCAAAGCACAATATAATATTTTTGTTTATGAAATGTAATGTAATGAACTGCTATTTAAATGGTGCTTTTTGAGCTATTCTGCCCACTCTCTCACTTCTGCACAGCAACTGCCTCAGCCAATCAGAGCTGCTTGTTGTCATCCACGCCTGGAATTTCCCCACCACCGCCCACACACAGTGGCGGCCATCTTGGCCAGGGATTCTCACATTACTGTCCATACAGAGCGGCGGCCATCTTGGCCAGGGATTCTCACACTACTGTCCATACAGAGCGGCGGCCATCTTGGCCAGGGATTCTCACACTACTGCCCATACAGAGCGGGGGCCATCTTGGACAGGGATTCTCACACTACTATCAATACAGAGCGGCGGCCATCTTGGCCAGGGATTCTCACACTACTGCCCATACAGAGCGGCGGCCATCTTGGCCAGGGATTCTCACACTACTGCCCACACAGAGTGGCGGCCATCTTGTCCAATTGTTGAGGTGCACCCAGGATTCTCGGCCCCTGAGTGGCGGCCATCTTGGCCAATTGATTAGGTATGACAGGGATTGACCTAATTTCAACAGGAAGTGACCCAGACAGACCTAAATTCAACAGGAAGTGACTTAATTTCAGTAGGAAATGACCTAAAAATTACCTGATATCAACAGGAAGTGACTTAATTTGAACAGGAAGTGACCTAATTTCAACAGGAAGTGACCCAGAACTGACCTAAAATCAACAGGAAGTGACCGGATTTCAACAGGAAGTGACCTAATATCAACAGGAATTGACCCGACTTCAACAGGAAGTGACCTGATTTCACCAGGAAGTGAGCATGCTAGTGCTAAGTTAGCATGCTAATGTTAGCTGAGCATGCTAATGTTACGTTAGCATGCTAATGCTAAGTTTTTTTTTAATTTTTTATTTTTTTATTTTTTTTTTATTTATTTTTTTTTTAATTATAATTTTTTTTTTTTAATTTTTTTTTTTTTTTTTTAATTTTTTTTTTTTTTAATTTTTTTTTTATTTTTTTTTTTTTTTTTTCCTAATGCTAAGTTTAGCATGCTAATGCTAAGTTAGCATGTTAATGCTAATGCTAAGTTAGCATGCTAATGCTACGTTAGCATGCTAATGCTACGTTAGCATGCTAATGCTACGTTAGCATGCTAATGCTACGTTCGCATGCTAATGCTACTGCTAAGTTAGCATGCTAATGCTACGTTAGCATGCTAATGTTACGTTAGCATGCTAATGCTAAGTTTTTTTATTTATTTATTTTTTTATTTTTATTATTTTTTTATTTTTTTTTTACTTTTTTTTTTTTTTTCTTTTTTTTTTTTTTTTTCTTTTTTTTTTTTTTCCTAATGCTAAGTTTAGCATGCTAATGCTACGTTAGCATGCTAATGCTAAGTTAGCATGTTAATGCTAATGCTAAGTTAGCATGCTAATGCTAAGTTAGCATGCTAATGCTAATGTTAGCTTAGCATGCTAATGATCATGCTAAGTTAGCACGCTAATGCTAATGTTAGCTTAGCATGCTAATCCTCCTGCAAAGTTAACGTGTAGGAAGTGACCCAGAGTGCATTCGGCTTTCCGCCTTGCGAGAGTCAGCAGTCACATCCAAAATTTCCACGGGAAATTTTTTTTTTCTAGTTATTATTATTATGTCTTATTCTTCACATTTTTTCAGACGAAATGCGGGTCGTACCGTAGAACGTACCGGCACAAGTGAGGTATCAAAAGATGCGTCTCGATTTGACTCGGCGGGGTACCATTTTTTTTCGGAATTTCGAGTTACCATGGCGACGCAATTCCCCAAAAAACCCCCCAAAAAGTCCCATAGGAATGAATGGAGAAGGGGAAAAAACCTCCACAAATTTAACACCTTTTTCGAAGCCACGCTGCGCGCACATACATTGACCGACCGAGACGATTTTTAGCTCATTTTGTTGCAATTTTTCCCATCTTTAGCTCTGTGTTGAAATTTTTTTTAAGAAATGTAAGCGCTCCCTCCTGTGCGGGTTCAAAGACAGGGTGTGAAATGAAGAAAAAGAGGCTCTTTCCATTAGTGTGTATTGCGTTTGCTAGAGTGGAGCAATCAGCGCTAGAGTGGAGAGACAAAAAAAATTCTTTCCAAAAATTTCACTTCAACTCGTCACCGTGGCCACAATATTTGCTCAGTAAACATCTAATTTGGATATTTTGTAGTCACAAGGGTCTTCTTTCTGACAAACCCACTTTTGTGCGGCAAAGGTGTCATTTAGTACCTTTTATTTGACTTGAAGCGAGGGGAAGTCGCACTTTTTCGCCCATTGAGCCCCATGTTATTTTCGCCGCCTTTTTTTGTCATTTTTTTTAAAAGTCACACGTTTTCAACCTGCTCTAATTTGGTCATTTTTTATCCGATTTAAAAAATGAGAACATGCTTGCGTTCCCCAAAGCCTTGCCGTTCTAACGGGGCATTTCTGAAATCTGTATCTTAAACCGTTGAGTCGTGAGAGCCTTTTGTTCGAGGTGTGCGCTTTCTCATACAACTCAATTGAAGCTAAATGTTCGCCCACCTGGTACTTAGGAAATGTGTGTGCGTGAATGCGCATATTTGTTAAAGTGACAGTAACCCATTTTCAGTTTAGTGATTATGGCTTAACTTCCACATTTCTTGATCAATTAAAACCATTCGAATTTTAAACTCTTCAGATCATTCCCTATTTTCGCTTAATAAAAAAAAATCAAAGCACAATATAATATTTTTGTTTATGAAATGTAATGTAATGAACTGCTATTTAAATGGTGCTTTTTGAGCTATTCTGCCCACTCTCTCACTTCTGCACAGCAACTGCCTCAGCCAATCAGAGCTGCTTGTTGTCATCCACGCCTGGAATTTCCCCACCACCGCCCACACACAGTGGCGGCCATCTTGGCCAGGGATTCTCACATTACTGTCCATACAGAGCGGCGGCCATCTTGGCCAGGGATTCTCACACTACTGTCCATACAGAGCGGCGGCCATCTTGGCCAGGGATTCTCACACTACTGCCCATACAGAGCGGGGGCCATCTTGGACAGGGATTCTCACACTACTATCAATACAGAGCGGCGGCCATCTTGGCCAGGGATTCTCACACTACTGCCCATACAGAGCGGCGGCCATCTTGGCCAGGGATTCTCACACTACTGCCCACACAGAGTGGCGGCCATCTTGTCCAATTGTTGAGGTGCACCCAGGATTCTCGGCCCCTGAGTGGCGGCCATCTTGGCCAATTGATTAGGTATGACAGGGATTGACCTAATTTCAACAGGAAGTGACCCAGACAGACCTAAATTCAACAGGAAGTGACTTAATTTCAGTAGGAAATGACCTAAAAATTACCTGATATCAACAGGAAGTGACTTAATTTGAACAGGAAGTGACCTAATTTCAACAGGAAGTGACCCAGAACTGACCTAAAATCAACAGGAAGTGACCGGATTTCAACAGGAAGTGACCTAATATCAACAGGAATTGACCCGACTTCAACAGGAAGTGACCTGATTTCACCAGGAAGTGAGCATGCTAGTGCTAAGTTAGCATGCTAATGTTAGCTGAGCATGCTAATGTTAAGTTAGCATGCTAATGTTACGTTAGCATGCTAATGTTACGTTAGCATGCTAATGCTAAGTTAGCATGCTAATGCTACGTTAGCATGCTAATGTTACGTTAGCATGCTAATGCTAAGGTTTTTTTTTATTTTTTATTTTTTTATTTTTTTATTTTTTTATTTTTTTTTATTTTTTTTTTATTTCTTTTTTATTTTACTTTTTTTTTTAATTTTTTTTTTTTTTCCTAATGCTAAGTTTAGCATGCTAATGCTACGTTAGCATGCTAATGCTAAGTTAGCATGTTAATGCTAATGCTAAGTTAGCATGCTAATGCTAAGTTAGCATGCTAATGCTAATGTTAGCTTAGCATGCTAATGATCATGCTAAGTTAGCACGCTAATGCTAATGTTAGCTTAGCATGCTAATCCTCCTGCAAAGTTAACATGTAGGAAGTGACCCAGAGTGCGTTCGGCTTTCCGCCTTGCAAGAGTCAGCAGTCACATCCAAAATTTCCACGGGAAATTTTTTTTTCTAGTTATGTGACTGCTGCGAAGCAGTCACATATTAGTATCCATCCAGGAAAAGCGTTTATTATTATTATTATTATGTCTTATTCTTCACATTTTTTCAGACGAAATGCGGGTCGTACCGTAGAACGTACCGGCACAAGTGAGGTATCAAAAGATGCGTCTCGATTTGACTCGGCGGGGTACCATTTTTTTTCGGAATTTCGAGTTACCATGGCGACGCAATTCCCCAAAAAAACCCCCAAAAAGTCCCATAGGAATGAATGGAGAAGGGGAAAAAACCTCCACAAATTTAACACCTTTTTCGAAGCCACGCTGCGCGCACATACATTGACCGACCGAGACGATTTTTAGCTCATTTTGTTGCAATTTTTCCCATCTTTAGCTCTGTGTTGAAATTTTTTTTAAGAAATGTAAGCGCTCCCTCCTGTGCGGGTTCAAAGACAGGGTGTGAAATGAAGAAAAAGAGGCTCTTTCCATTAGTGTGTATTGCGTTTGCTAGAGTGGAGCAATCAGCGCTAGAGTGGAGAGACAAAAAAAATTCTTTCCAAAAATTTCACTTCAACTCGTCACCGTGGCCACAATATTTGCTCAGTAAACATCAAATTTGGATATTTTGTAGTCACAAGGGTCTTCTTTCTGACAAACCCACTTTTGTGCGGCAAAGGTGTCATTTAGTACCTTTTATTTGACTTGAAGCGAGGGGAAGTCGCACTTTTTCGCCCATTGAGCCCCATGTTATTTTCGCCGCCTTTTTTTGTCATTTTTTTTAAAAGTCACACGTTTTCAACCTGCTCTAATTTGGTCATTTTTTATCCGATTTAAAAAATGAGAACATGCTTGCGTTCCCCAAAGCCTTGCCGTTCTAACGGGGCATTTCTGAAATCTGTATCTTAAACCGTTGAGTCGTGAGAGCCTTTTGTTCGAGGTGTGCGCTTTCTCATACAACTCAATTGAAGCTAAATGTTCGCCCACCTGGTACTTAGGAAATGTGTGTGCGTGAATGCGCATATTTGTTAAAGTGACAGTAACCCATTTTCAGTTTAGTGATTATGGCTTAACTTCCACATTTCTTGATCAATTAAAACCATTCGAATTTTAAACTCTTCAGATCATTCCCTATTTTCGCTTAATAAAAAAAAATCAAAGCACAATATAATATTTTTGTTTATGAAATGTAATGTAATGAACTGCTATTTAAATGGTGCTTTTTGAGCTATTCTGCCCACTCTCTCACTTCTGCACAGCAACTGCCTCAGCCAATCAGAGCTGCTTGTTGTCATCCACGCCTGGAATTTCCCCACCACCGCCCACACACAGTGGCGGCCATCTTGGCCAGGGATTCTCACATTACTGTCCATACAGAGCGGCGGCCATCTTGGCCAGGGATTCTCACACTACTGTCCATACAGAGCGGCGGCCATCTTGGCCAGGGATTCTCACACTACTGCCCATACAGAGCGGGGGCCATCTTGGACAGGGATTCTCACACTACTATCAATACAGAGCGGCGGCCATCTTGGCCAGGGATTCTCACACTACTGCCCATACAGAGCGGCGGCCATCTTGGCCAGGGATTCTCACACTACTGCCCACACAGAGTGGCGGCCATCTTGTCCAATTGTTGAGGTGCACCCAGGATTCTCGGCCCCTGAGTGGCGGCCATCTTGGCCAATTGATTAGGTATGACAGGGATTGACCTAATTTCAACAGGAAGTGACCCAGACAGACCTAAATTCAACAGGAAGTGACTTAATTTCAGTAGGAAATGACCTAAAAATTACCTGATATCAACAGGAAGTGACTTAATTTGAACAGGAAGTGACCTAATTTCAACAGGAAGTGACCCAGAACTGACCTAAAATCAACAGGAAGTGACCGGATTTCAACAGGAAGTGACCTAATATCAACAGGAATTGACCCGACTTCAACAGGAAGTGACCTGATTTCACCAGGAAGTGAGCATGCTAGTGCTAAGTTAGCATGCTAATGTTAGCTGAGCATGCTAATGTTAAGTTAGCATGCTAATGTTACGTTAGCATGCTAATGTTACGTTAGCATGCTAATGCTAAGTTAGCATGCTAATGCTACGTTAGCATGCTAATGTTACGTTAGCATGCTAATGCTAAGGTTTTTTTTTATTTTTTATTTTTTTATTTTTTTATTTTTTTATTTTTTTTTATTTTTTTTTTATTTCTTTTTTATTTTACTTTTTTTTTTAATTTTTTTTTTTTTTCCTAATGCTAAGTTTAGCATGCTAATGCTACGTTAGCATGCTAATGCTAAGTTAGCATGTTAATGCTAATGCTAAGTTAGCATGCTAATGCTAAGTTAGCATGCTAATGCTAATGTTAGCTTAGCATGCTAATGATCATGCTAAGTTAGCACGCTAATGCTAATGTTAGCTTAGCATGCTAATCCTCCTGCAAAGTTAACATGTAGGAAGTGACCCAGAGTGCGTTCGGCTTTCCGCCTTGCAAGAGTCAGCAGTCACATCCAAAATTTCCACGGGAAATTTTTTTTTCTAGTTATTATTATGTCTTATTCTTCACATTTTTTCAGACGAAATGCGGGTCGTACCGTAGAACGTACCGGCACAAGTGAGGTATCAAAAGATGCGTCTCGATTTGACTCGGCGGGGTACCATTTTTTTTCGGAATTTCGAGTTACCATGGCGACGCAATTCCCCAAAAACCCCCCCAAAAAGTCCCATAGGAATGAATGGAGAAGGGGAAAAAACCTCCACAAATTTAACACCTTTTTCGAAGCCACGCTGCGCGCACATACATTGACCGACCGAGACGATTTTTAGCTCATTTTGTTGCAATTTTTCCCATCTTTAGCTCTGTGTTGAAATTTTTTTTAAGAAATGTAAGCGCTCCCTCCTGTGCGGGTTCAAAGACAGGGTGTGAAATGAAGAAAAAGAGGCTCTTTCCATTAGTGTGTATTGCGTTTGCTAGAGTGGAGCAATCAGCGCTAGAGTGGAGAGACAAAAAAAATTCTTTCCAAAAATTTCACTTCAACTCGTCACCGTGGCCACAATATTTGCTCAGTAAACATCAAATTTGGATATTTTGTAGTCACAAGGGTCTTCTTTCTGACAAACCCACTTTTGTGCGGCAAAGGTGTCATTTAGTACCTTTTATTTGACTTGAAGCGAGGGGAAGTCGCACTTTTTCGCCCATTGAGCCCCATGTTATTTTCGCCGCCTTTTTTTGTCATTTTTTTTCAAAGTCACACGTTTTCAACCTGCTCTAATTTGGTCATTTTTTATCCGATTTAAAAGATGAGAACATGCTTGCGTTCCCCAAAGCCTTGCCGTTCTAACGGGGCATTTCTGAAATCTGTATCTTAAACCGTTCAGTCGTGAGAGCCTTTTGTTCGAGGTGTGCGCTTTCTCATAGAACTCAATTGAAGCAAGCAAAATGTTCGCCCACCTGGTACTTAGGAAATGTGTGTGCGTGAATGCGCATATTTGTTAAAGTGACAGTAACCCATTTTCAGTTTAGTGATTATGGCTTAACTTCCACATTTCTTGATCAATTAAAACCATTCGAATTTTAAACTCTTCAGATCATTCCCTATTTTCGCTTAATAAAAAAAAATCAAAGCACAATATAATATTTTTGTTTATGAAATGTAATGTAATGAACTGCTATTTAAATGGTGCTTTTTGAGCTATTCTGCCCACTCTCTCACTTCTGCACAGCAACTGCCTCAGCCAATCAGAGCTGCTTGTTGTCATCCACGCCTGGAATTTCCCCACCACCGCCCACACACAGTGGCGGCCATCTTGGCCAGGGATTCTCACATTACTGTCCATACAGAGCGGCGGCCATCTTGGCCAGGGATTCTCACACTACTGTCCATACAGAGCGGCGGCCATCTTGGCCAGGGATTCTCACACTACTGCCCATACAGAGCGGCGGCCATCTTGGACAGGGATTCTCACACTACTGCCCACACAGAGTGGCGGCCATCTTGGCCAATTGTTGAGGTGCACCCAGGATTCTCGGCCTCTGCCCACATGGAGCGGCGGCCATTTTGGTCAATTGATTAGCTAGGCCAGGGACTTCAGCACCACTGCACACACACAGAGTGGCGGCCATCTTGTCCAATTGTTGAGGTGCACCCAGGATTCTCGGCCCCTGAGTGGCGGCCATCTTGGCCAATTGAGTAGGTATGACAGGGATTGACCTAATTTCAACAGGAAGTGACCCAGACAGACCTAAATTCAACAGGAAGTGACTTAATTTCAGTAGGAAATGACCTAAAAATGACCTGATATCAACAGGAAGTGACTTAATTTGAACAGGAAGTGACCTAATTTCAACAGGAAGTGACCCAGGACTGACCTAAAATCTACAGGAAGTGACCCGATTTCAACAGGAAGTGACCTAATATCAACAGGAAGTGACCCGACTTCAACAGGAAGTGACCTGTTTCACCAGGAAGTGAGCATGCTAGTGCTAAGTTAGCATGCTAATGTTAGCTGAGCATGCTAATGTTACGTTAGCATGCTAATGCTACGTTAGCATGCTAATGTTACGTTAGCATGCTAATGCTAATGCTACGTTAGCATGCTAATGTTACGTTAGCATGCTAATGCTAAGTTTTTTTTTTATTTAGTTTTTTTTTATTTATTTTTTTATTTTTATTTTTTTTAATTTTTTTTTTTTTCTTTTTTTTTTTTTTTTTTTAATTTTTTTTTTTTTCCTAATGCTAAGTTTGGCATGCTAATGCTACATTAGCATGCTAATGCTAAGTTAGCATGTTAATGCTAATGCTACGTTAGCATGCTAATGTTACGTTAGCATGCTAATGCTAAGTTTTTTTTTTATTTTTTTTTTTTTTTTTTTTTTTTTTTATTTTATTTTTTTTATTTATTTATTTTTTTCTTTTTTTATTTTTTTTTTTAATTTTTTTTTTTTTTCCTAATGCTAAGTTTAGCATGCTAATGCTACGTTAGCATGCTAATGCTAAGTTACCATGTTAATGCTAATGCTAAGTTAGCATGCTAATGCTAAGTTAGCATGCTAATGCTAATGTTAGCTTAGCATGCTAATGCTCATGCTAAGTTAGCACGCTAATGCTAATGTTAGCTTAGCATGCTAATCCTCCTGCAAAGTTAACGTGTAGGAAGTGACCCAGACTGCATTCGGCTTTCCGCCTTGCAAGAGTCAGCAGTCACATCCAAAATTTCCACGGGAAATTTTTTTTTTCTAGTTCTTATATTTTATTCCTCGCACTTTTTTGTCCAGCTTCTACTTCCACATTTTTCACCCGATTCACTCCGTTCCAATTTCAAACGATTCCAAATATTCGCGCCTAGAGCGCTTCCATTTTTCTTATTCCCACGATTCACGTGTTACCCGCAATTCCCGATTTCGTACCCGATTTTTCCCCATGTATTCTTAATGGGAGATTCAAAATTTCACATTTCCTTCCACATTTTTCATCCGATTCACTTCGTTCCAACTTCAATATGTTCCATAATGACCTTTTCAGTTCCAAAATTCACGCCTTACACACAATTCACGATTTCGTACCCGAATATTTCCCACATTCTACATTTTTCATTTACTTCCACATTATTCATCCGATTGACTTCGTTCCAACTTCAATATATTCCAGCAATTCAAGCCATGAGCTCTTCCAGCTTTTCAGTTCCAAAATTCACGCCTTACCCACAATTCCCGATTTCGTACCCGCACATTACCCACATTCTACATTTTCCATTTACTTCCACATTATTCATCCAATTGACGTCGTTCCAGCTTCAATATATTCCACAATTTCAAGCCATTAGCTCTTCCAGCTTTTCAGTTCCAAAATTCACGCCTTGCCCACAATTCCCGATTTCGTACCCGAATATTTCCCACATTCTACATTTTCCATTTACTTACACATTATTCATCCGATTGACGTCGTTCCAGCTTCAATATATTCCAGCAATTCAAGCCATGAGTTCTTCCAGCTTTTCAGTTCCAAAATTCACACCTTGCCCACAATTCCGGATTTCGTACCCGAATATTTCCCACATTCTATATTTCACATTTACTTCCACATTATTCATCCGACTGACTTCGTTCCAACTTCAATATATTCCAGCAATTCAAGCCATGAGCTCTTCCAGCTTTTCAGGTCCAAAATTCATGCCTTACCCACAATTCACGATTTTGTACCCGAATTTTTCCCACATTCTATATTTCACATTTACTTACACATTATTCATCCGATTGACTTCGTTCCAACTTCAATATATTCCAGCAATTCAAGCCATGAGCTCTTCCAGCTTTTCAGTTCCAAAATTCACACCTTGCCCACAATTCCGGATTTCGTACCCGAATATTTCCCACATTCTACATTTTTCATTTACTTCCACATTATTCATCCAATTGACTTCGTTCCAACTTCAATATATTCCAGCAATTCAAGCCATGAGCTCTTCCAGCTTTTCAGTTCCAAAATTCATGCCTTACCCACAATTCCCGATTTTGTACCCGCACATTACCCACATTCTCCATTTTTCTTCCACATTATTCATCCGATTGACGTTGTTCCGGCTTCAATATATTCCAGCAATTCAAGCCATAAGCTCTTCCAGCTTTTCAGTTCCAAAATTCATGCCTTACCCACAATTCCCGATTTCGTACCCGAATATTTCCCACATTCTACATTTCACATTTACTTCGACATTTTTCATCCGATTGACGTTGTTTCAACTTCAATATATTCCACCAATTCAAGCCATGAGCTCTTCCAGCTTTTCAGTTCCAAAATTCCCGCCTTACCCACAATTCCCAATTTCGTACCCAAATATTTCCCACATTCTACATTTTCCATTTACTTCCACATTATTTATCCGATTGACTTCGTTCCAACTTCAATATATTCCACCATTTCACGTCATGAGCTCTTCCATCTTACCACCTAACTTACCACGTATGGCGGCCATTTTCCAACTTACCATGCACGGCGGCCATTTTAGACAAATGATATGCCCAGGTTTCTCGCCAACCAGGCCTCCCAAGGCGGTGGCCATTTTGGCCAATTGATTAGGTATGCGTGTGATTCTTGCCAGGATATTCCCCGACCTGAACAGGAAGTGACCAATATCAACAGGAAGTGACCTCATATCAACAGGAAGTGACTTAATCTCAACAGGAAGTGACTTAATTTCAACAGGAAGTGACCTAAAATCAACAGGAAGTGGCCTCATATCAACAGGAAGTGACTTAATCTCAACAGGAAGTGACTTAATTTCAACAGGAAGTGACCTCATATCAACAGGAAGTGACTTAAAATCAACAGGAAGTGACCCGATATCAACAGGAAGTGACTTAATTTCAACAGGAAGTGGCCTAAAATCAACAGGAAGTGACCTGTTTTTAACAGGAAGTGACCCGATTTCAACAGGAAGTGACCCAATTTTGACAGGAAGTGACCTGATATCAACAGGAAGTGACCCAATTTCAACAGGAAGTGACCCAATTTTGACAGGAAGTGACCTGATATCAACAGGAAGTGACCCAATTTCAACAGGAAGTGACCCGATTTCAACAGGAAGTGACCCGATTTCAACAGGAAGTGGCCTGAAATCAACAGGAAGTGAGCATGCTAGTGCTAAGTTAGCATACTAATGCTAGCTAATGCTAGCTGAACATGCTAATGCTATTGCTAGCTTAGCATGCTAATGCTAATGTTAGCTCAGCATGCTAATGCTAATGTTAGCTTAGCATGTGAATGCTAATGTTAGCTTAGCATGCTAATGCTAATGTTAGCTTAGCATGCTAATGCTAATGTTAGCATAGCATGCTAATGCTAAGTTAGCATGCTAATGCTAATGTTAGCTTAGCATGTTAATGCTAAGTTAGCATGCTAATGCTAATGTTAGCTTAGCATGCTAATGCTAAGTTAGCATGCTAATGCTAATGCTAAGTTAGCATTCTAATGCTAATGCTAGCATGCTAATGCTAATGTTAGCTTAGCATGCTAATGCTAATGTTAGCATGCTAATGCTAATGTTAGCTTAGCATGCCAATGCTAATGTTAGCTTAGAATGCTAGTGCTAATGTTAGCATGCTAATGCTAATGTTAGCTTAGCATGCTAATGCTAAGTTAGCATATTAATGCTAATGTTAACTTAGCATGCTAATGCTAGCTTAGTATACTAATGCAAATGTAACCTGATTTCAACAGAGTGACTATTACTCCATTGCTTAAGTTTGCCACTCCTTACACCATTGCGACTCGATTCTACCCTCCTTACTTCATTGCTTACTTAATTCTTCTCACTTTACTCCATTGCTTACCCGATTACTTGCTACTTCCTCCATTTCTTACTTGATTCCTTCCTTGTTTTCATGTTTCTTGCTGATTTATTTTTACTTTTGTGGTATTTATCTTCCTTCAACTGCTTCTAGATTTCTGGATGAATTTAAACCATTCCAACTTCAGCATGTTAAGCTCATTCCATGTCATTCAGTATCATTCAACATCATTCAATATCATTCAATATCTTTCAATATCTTTCAATATCATTCATCATCATTCAACATTATTCCAAATCATTCCACAGGTATTCATTCAGCTCTCCAGCCTTCACACGCCATTTCCCCAGAAATGGCATTTCTAGTTATTATATTTTATTCCTCGCACTTTTTTGTCCAGTTTCTTCTTCCACATTTTTCACCCGATTCACTCCGTTCCAATTTCAAACGATTCCAAATATTCACGCCTACAGCGCTTCCATTTTTCTTATTCCCACGATTCACGTGTTACCCACAATTCCCGATTTCGTACCCGATTTTTCCCCATTTATTCTTAATGGGAGATTCAAAATTTCACATTTCCTTCCACATTTTTCATCCGATTCACTTCGTTCCAACTTCAATATGTTCCATAATGAGCTTTTCAGTTCCAAAATTCACGCCTTACCCACAATTCACGATTTCGTACCCGAATATTTCCCACATTCTACATTTTTCATTTACTTCCACATTATTCATCCGATTGACTTCGTTCCAACTTCAATATATTCCAGCAATTCAAGCCATGAGCTATTCCAGCTTTTCAGTTCCAAAATTCACGCCTGACCCACAATTCCCGATTTCGTACCCGAATATTTCCCACATTCTACATTTTCCATTTACTTACACATTATTCATCCGATTGACGTCGTTCCAGCTTCAATATATTCCAGCAATTCAAGCCATGAGCTCTTCCAGCTTTTCAGTTCCAAAATTCACACCTTGCCCACAATTCCGGATTTCGTACCCGAATATTTCCCACATTCTATATTTCACATTTACTTCCACATTAGTCATCCGATTGACTTCGTTCCAACTTCAATATATTCCAGCAATTCAAGCCATGAGCTCTTCCAGCTTTTCAGTTCCAAAATTCATGCCTTACCCACAATTCCCGATTGCGTACCCGAATATTTCCCACATTCTACATTTCACATTTACTTCGACATTTTTCAACCGATTGACGTGGTTTCAACTTCAATATATTCCAGCAATTCAAGCCATGAGCTCTTCCAGCTTTTCAGTTCCAAAATTCACGCCTTACCCACAATTCCCAATTTCGTACCCAAATATTTCCCACATTCTACATTTTCCATTTACTTCCACATTATTTATCCGATTGACTTCGTTCCAACTTCAATATATTCCACCATTTCACGTCATGAGCTCTTCCAGCTTTTCAGTTCCAAAATTCACGCCTTGCCCACAATTCCCGATTTCGTACCCGAATATTTCCTACATTCTACATTTTCCATTTACTTCCACATTATTCATCCGATTGACGTCGTTCCAGCTTCAATATATTCCAGCAATTCAAGGCATGAGCTCTTCCAGCTTTTCAGTTCCAAAATTCACACCTTGCCCACAATTCCGGATTTCGTACCCGAATATTTCCCACATTCTATATTTCACATTTACTTCCACATTATTCATCCGATTGACTTCGTTCCAACTTCAATATATTCCAGCAATTCAAGCCATGAGCTCTTCCAGCATTTCAGTTCCAAAATTCATGCCTTACCCACAATTCCCGATTTCGTACCCGCACATTACCCACATTCTACATTTTCCATTTTCTTCCACATTATTCATCCGATTGACTTCGTTCCAACTTCAATATGTTCCATCATGAGCTCTTCCAGCTTTTCAGTTCCAAAATTCACGCCTTACCCACAATTCACGATTTCGTACCCGAATATTTCCCACATTCTACATTTTTCATTTACTTCCACATTATTCATCCGATTGACTTCGTTCCAACTTCAATATATTCCAGCAATTCAAGCCATGAGCTATTCCAGCTTTTCAGTTCCAAAATTCACTCCTTACCCACAATTCTCTATTTCGTACCCGAATATTTCCCACATTCTACATTTTCCATTTACTTACACATTATTCATCCGATTGACGTCGTTCCAGCTTCAATATATTCCAGCATTTCAAGCCATTAGCTCTTCCAGCTTTTCAGTTCCAAAATTCACGCCTTGCCCACAATTCCTGATTTCGTACCCGAATATTTCCCACATTCTACATTTTCCATTTACTTCCACATTATTCATCCGATTGACGTCGTTTCAACTTCAATATATTCCACCACTTCAAGCCATGAGCTCTTCCAGCTTTTCAGTTCCAAAATTTACGCCTGACCCACAATTCCCGATTTCGTACCCGAATATTTCCCACATTCTACATTTTCCATTTACTTACACATTATTCATCCGATTGACGTCGTTCCAGCTTCAATATATTCCAGCATTTCAAGCCATTAGCTCTTCCAGCTTTTCAGTTCCAAAATTCACGCCTTGCCCACAATTCCCGATTTCGTACCCGAATACTTCCCACATTCTACATTTTCCATTTACTTACACATTATTCATCCGATTGACGTCGTTCCAACTTCAATATATTCCAGCAATTCAAGCCATGAGCTCTTCCAGCTTTTCAGTTCCAAAATTCACGCCTTACCCACAATTCCCGATTGCGTACCCGAATATTTCCCACATTCTACATTTTTCATTTACTTCCACATTATTCATCCGATTGACTTCGTTCCAACTTCAATATATTCCAGCAATTCAAGCCATGAGCTCTTCCAGCTTTTCAGTTCCAAAATTCACGCCTTACCCACAATTCCCAATTTCTTACCCAAATATTTCCCACATTCTACATTTTCCATTTACTTCCACATTATTTATCCGATTGACTTCGTTCCAACTTCAATATATTCCACCATTTCACCTCATGAGCTCTTCCATCTTACCACCTAACTTACCACGCATGGCGGCCATTTTCCAACTTACCATGCACGGCGGCCATTTTAGACAAATGATATGCCCAGGTTTCTCGCCAACCTGGCCTCCCAAGGCGGTGGCCATTTTGGCCAATTGATTAGGTATGCGTGTGATTCTTGCCAGGATATTCCCCGACCTGAACAGGAAGTGACCAATATCAACAGGAAGTGACCTCATATCAAATGCTAATGCTAATGTTAGCTTAACTAGCTAATGCTAATGTTAGCATGTTACTGCTAATGTTAGCTTAGCATAGCAATGCTAATGTTAGCTTAGAATGCTAATGCTAAGTTAGCATGCTAATGCTAATGTTAGCTTAGCATGCTAATGCTAAGTTAGCATATTAATTCTAATGTTAACTTAGCATGCTAATGCTAGCTTAGTATACTAATGCAAATGTGACCGGATTTCAACAGAGTGACTATTACTCCATTGCTTAAGTTTGCCACTCCTTACACCATTGCGACTCGATTCTACCCTCCTGACTTCATTGCTTACTTAATTCTTCTCACTTTACTCCATTGCTTACCCGATTACTTGCTACTTCGTCCATTTCTTACTTGATTTCTTCCTTGTTTTCTTGTTTCTTGCTGATTTATTTTTACTTTTGTGGTATTTATCTTCCTTCAACTGCTTCTAGATTTCTGGATGAATTTAAACCATTCCAACTTCAGCATGTTAAGCTCATTCCATGTCATTCAGTATCATTCAACATCATTCAATATCATTCAATATCTTTCAATATCTTTCAATATCATTCATCATCATTCAACATTATTCCAAATCATTCCACAGGTATTCATTCAGCTCTCCAGCCTTCACACGCCATTTCCCCAGAAATGGCATTTCTAGTTATTATTCTTATTCTTATATTTTATTCCTCGCACTTTTTTGTCCAGTTTCTTCTTCCACATTTTTCACCCGATTCACTCCATTCCAATTTCAAACGATTCCAAATATTCGCGCCTAGAGCGCTTCCATTTTTCTTATTCCCACGATTCACGTGTTACCCGCAATTCCCGATTTCGTACCCGATTTTTCCCCATGTATTCTTAATGGGAGATTCAAAATTTCACATTTCCTTCCACAGTTTTCATCCGATTCACTTCGTTCCAACTTCAATATGTTCCATCATGAGCTCTTCCAGCTTTTCAGTTCCAAAATTCACGCCTTACCCACAATTCACGATTTCGTACCCGAATATTTCCCACATTCTACATTTTTCATTTACTTCCACATTATTCATCCGATTGACTTCGTTCCAACTTCAATATATTCCAGCATTTCAAGCCATTAGCTCTTCCAGCTTTTCAGTTCCAAAATTCACGCCTTGCCCACAATTCCCGATTTTGTACCCGAATATTTCCCACATTCTACATTTTCCATTTACTTACACATTATTCATCCGATTGATGTCGTTCCAGCTTCAATATATTCCAGCAATTCAAGCCATGAGCTCTTCCAGCTTTTCAGTTCCAAAATTCACACCTTGCCCACAATTCCGGATTTCGTACCCGAATATTTCCCACATTCTACATTTCACATTTACTTCGACATTTTTCATCCGATTGACGTTGTTTCAACTTCAATATATTCCAGCAATTCAAGCCATGAGCTCTTCCAGCTTTTCAGTTCCAAAATTCATGCCTTACCCACAATTCCCGATTTCGTACCCGAATATTTCCCACATTCTACATTTCACATTTACTTCGACATTTTTCATCCGATTGACGTTGTTTCAACTTCAATATATTCCAGCAATTCAAGCCATGAGCTCTTCCAGCTTTTCAGTTCCAAAATTCCCGCCTTACCCACAATTCCCAATTTCGTACCCAAATATTTCCCACATTCTACATTTTCCATTTACTTCCACATTATTTATCCGATTGACTTCGTTCCAACTTCAATATATTCCACCATTTCACGTCATGAGCTCTTCCATCTTACCACCTAATTTACCACGTATGGCGGCCATTTTCCAACTTACCATGCACGGCGGCCATTTTAGACAAATGATATGCCCAGGTTTCTCGCCAACCTGGCCTCCCAAGGCGGTGGCCATTTTGGCCAATTGATTAGGTATGCGTGTGATTCTTGCCAGGATATTCCCCGACCTGAACAGGAAGTGACCAATATCAACAGGAAGTGACCTCACATCAACAGGAAGTGACTTAATCTCAACAGGAAGTGACTTAATTTCAACAGGAAGTGACCTAAAATCAACAGGAAGTGACCTGATTTTAACAGGAAATGACCCGATTTCAACAGGAAGTGACCTGATTTTAACAGGAAGTGACCTCATATCAACAGGAAGTGACTTAAAATCAACAGGAAGTGACCCGATTTCAACAGGAAGTGACTTAATTTCAACAGGAAGTGGCCTAAAATCAACAGGAAGTGACCTGTTTTTAACAGGAAGTGACTAGATTTTAACAGGAAGTGACCCGATTTCAACAGGAAGTGACCTGATATCAACAGGAAGTGACCCAATTTCAACAGGAAGTGACCCAATTTTGACAGGAAGTGACCTAATATCAACAGGAAGTGACCCAATTTCAACAGGAAGTGACCCGATTTCAACAGGAAGTGACCCGATTTCAACAGGAAGTGGCCTGAAATCAACAGGAAGTGAGCATGCTAGTGCTAAGTTAGCATGCTAAAGCTAGCTAATGCTAATGCTAGCTGAACATGCTAATGCTATTGCTAGCTTAGCATGCTAATGCTAATGTTAGCTCAGCATGCTAATGCTAATGTTAGCTTAGCATGTGAATGCTAATGTTAGCTTAGCATGCTAATGCTAATGTTAGCTTAGCATGCTAATGCTAATGTTAGCTTAGCATGTTAATGCTAAGTTAGCATGCTAATGCTAATGTTAGCTTAGCATGCTAATGCTAATGTTAGCTTAGCATGCTAATGCTAATGTTAGCTTAGCATGCTAATGCTAATGTTAGCATGCTAATGCTAATGTTAGCTTAGCATGCTAATGTTAGCTTAGAATGCTAATGCTAAGTTAGCATGCTAATGCTAATGTTAGCTTAGCATGCTAATGCCAAGTTAGCATATTAATGCTAATGTTAACTTAGCATGCTAATGCTAGCTTAGTATACTAATGCAAATGTGACCTGATTTCAACAGAGTGACTATTACTCCATTGCTTAAGTTTGCCACTCCTTACACCATTGCGACTCGATTCTACCCTCCTTACTTCATTGCTTACTTAATTCTTCTCACTTTACTCCATTGCTTACCCGATTACTTGCTACTTCCTCCATTTCTTACTTGATTCCTTCCTTGTTTTCATGATTCTTGCTGATTTATTTTTACTTTTGTGGTATTTATCTTCCTTCAACTGCTTCTAGATTTCTGGATGAATTTAAACCATTCCAACTTCAGCATGTTAAGCTCATTCCATGTCATTCAGTATCATTCAACATCATTCAATATCTTTCAATATCTTTCAATATCATTCATCATCATTCAACATTATTCCAAATCATTCCACAGGTATTCATTCAGCTCTCCAGCCTTCACACGCCATTTCCCCAGAAATGGCATTTCTAGTTGTGTGAAGGCTGGAGGCCTTCACACATATGTTATTCTACACCATTCCCGTTATTCTTATTATTATTCTTATTCTTATATTTTATTCCTCGCACTTTTTTGTCCAGTTTCTTCTTCCACATTTTTCACCCGATTCACTCCGTTCCAATTTCAAACGATTCCAAATATTCACGCCTACAGCGATTCCATTTTTCTTATTCCCACGATTCACGTGTTACCCACAATTCCCGATTTCGTACCCGATTTTTCCCCATTTATTCTTAATGGGAGATTCAAAATTTCACATTTCCTTCCACATTTTTCATCCGATTCACTTCGTTCCAACTTCAATATGTTCCATAATGAGCTTTTCAGTTCCAAAATTCACGCCTTACCCACAATTCACGATTTCGTACCCGAATATTTCCCACATTCTACATTTTTCATTTACTTCCACATTATTCATCCGATTGACTTCGTTCCAACTTCAATATATTCCAGCAATTCAAGCCATGAGCTCTTCCAGCTTTTCAGTTCCAAAATTTACGCCTGACCCACAATTCCCGATTTCGTACCCGAATATTTCCCACATTCTACATTTTCCATTTACTTACACATTATTCATCCGATTGACGTCGTTCCAGCTTCAATATATTCCAGCATTTCAAGCCATTAGCTCTTCCAGCTTTTCAGTTCCAAAATTCACGCCTTGCCCACAATTCCCGATTTCGTACCCGAATATTTCCCACATTCTACATTTTCCATTTACTTACACATTATTCATCCGATTGACGTCGTTCCAGCATCAATATATTCCAGCAATTCAAGCCATGAGCTCTTCCAGCTTTTCAGTTCCAAAATTCACACCTTGCCCACAATTCCGGATTTCGTACCCGAATATTTCCCACATTCTATATTTCACATTTACTTCCACATTAGTCATCCGATTGACTTCGTTCCAACTTCAATATATTCCAGCAATTCAAGCCATGAGCTCTTCCAGCTTTTCAGTTCCAAAATTCATGCCTTACCCACAATTCCCGATTTCGTACCCGAATATTTCCCACATTCTACATTTTCCATTTACTTACACATTATTCATCCGATTGACGTCGTTCCAGCTTCAATATATTCCACCAATTCAAGCCATGAGCTCTTCCAGCTTTTCAGTTCCAAAATTCACGCCTTACCCACAATTCCCAATTTCGTACCCAAATATTTCCCACATTCTACATTTTCCATTTACTTCCACATTATTTATCCGATTGACTTCGTTCCAACTTCAATATATTCCACCATTTCACGTCATGAGCTCTTCCATCTTACCACCTAACTTACCACGTATGGCGGCCATTTTCCAACTTACCATGCACGGCGGCCATTTTAGACAAATGATATGCCCAGGTTTCTCGCCAACCTGGCCTCCCAAGGCGGTGGCCATTTTGGCCAATTGATTAGGTATGCGTGTGATTCTTGCCAGGATATTCCCCGACCTGAACAGGAAGTGACCAATATCAACAGGAAGTGACCTCATATCAACAGGAAGTGACTTAATTTAAACAGGAAGTGACTTAATTTCAACAGGAAGTGACCTAAAATCAACAGGAAGTGACCTGATTTTAACAGGAAATGACCCGATTTCAACAGGAAGTGACCTGATTTTAACAGGAAGTGACTTCATGTCAACAGGAAGTGACTTAAAATCAACAGGAAGTGACCCGATTTCAACAGGAAGTGACTTAATTTCAACAGGAAGTGACCTAAAATCAACAGGAAGTGACCTGTTTTTAACAGGAAGTGACCCAATTTCAACAGGAAGTGACCCAATTTTGACAGGAAGTGACCTGATATCAACAGGAAGTGACCCAATTTTGACAGGAAGTGACCCGATTTCAACAGGAAGTGACCCGATTTCAACAGGAAGTGGCCTGAAATCAACAGGAAGTGAGCATGCTAGTGCTAAGTTAGCATGCTAATGCTAGCTAATGCTAATTCTAGCTGAACATGCTAATGCTATTGCTAGCTTAGCATGCTAATGCTAATGTTAGCTCAGCATGCTAATGCTAATGTTAGCTTAGCATGTGAATGCTAATGTTAGCTTAGCATGCTAATGCTAATGTTAGCCTAGCATGCTAATGCTAAGTTAGCATGCTAATGCTAATGTTAGCTTAGCATGTTAATGCTAAGTTAGCATGCTAATGCTAATGTTAGCTTAGCATGCTAATGCTAATGCTAAGTTAGCATGCTAATGCTAATGTTAGCATGCTAATGCTAATGTTAGCTTAGCATGCTAATGCTAATGTTAGCATGCTAATGCTAATGTTAGCTTAGCATGCCAATGCTAATGTTAGCTTAGAATGCTAGTGCTAAGTTAGCATGCTAATGCTAATGTTAGCTTAGCATGCTAATGCTAAGTTAGCACATTAATGCTAATGTTAACTTAGCATGCTAATGCTAGCTTAGTATACTAATGCAAATGTGACCTGATTTCAACAGAGTGACTATTACTCCATTGCTTAAGTTTGCCACTCCTTACACCATTGCGACTCGATTCTACCCTCCTTACTTCATTGCTTACTGAATTCTTCTCACTTTACTCCATTGCTTACCCGATTACTTGCTACTTCGTCCATTTCTTACTTGATTTCTTCCTTGTTTTCTTGTTTCTTGCTGATTTATTTTTACTTTTGTGGTATTTGTCTTCCTTCAACTGCTTCTAGATTTCTGGATGAATTTAAACCATTCCAACTTCAGCATGTTTAGCTCATTCCATGTCATTCAGTATCATTCAACATCATTCAATATCATTCAATATCATTCAATATCTTTCAATATCTTTCAATATCATTCATCATCATTCAACATTATACCAAATCATTCCACAGGTATTCATTCAGCTCTCCAGCCTTCACACGCCATTTCCCCAGAAATGGCATTTCTAGTTATTATTATTATATTTTATTCCTCGCACTTTTTTGTCCAGCTTCTACTTCCACATTTTTCACCCGATTCACTCTGTTCCAATTTCAAACGATTCCAAATATTCGCGCCTACAGCGCTTCCATTTTTCTTATTCCCACGATTCACGTGTTACCCGCAATTCCCGATTTCGTACCCGATTTTTCCCCATGTATTCTTAATGGGAGATTCAAAATTTCACATTTCCTTCCACGTTTTTCATCCGATTCACTTCGTTCCAAGTTCAATATGTTCCATCATGAGCTCTTCCAGCTTTTCAGTTCCAAAATTCACGCCTTACCCACAATTCACGATTTCGTACCCGAATATTTCCCACATTCTACATTTTTCATTTACTTCCACATTATTCATCCGATTGACTTCGTTCCCACTTCAATATATTCCAGCAATTCAAGCCATGAGCTCTTCCAGCTTTTCAGTTCCAAAATTCACGCCTTACCCACAATTCCCGATTTCGTACCCGCACATTACCCACATTCTACATTTTCCATTTACTTCCACATTATTCATCCAATTGATGTCGTTCCAGCTTCAATATATTCCAGCATTTCAA
Source organism: Festucalex cinctus (assembly GCF_051991245.1). Lineage (NCBI taxonomy): Eukaryota > Metazoa > Chordata > Actinopteri > Syngnathiformes > Syngnathidae > Festucalex > Festucalex cinctus. The sequence goes on from NC_135425.1 coordinate 2,646,530, forward strand.
GCCATTAGCTCTTCCAGCTTTTCAGTTCCAAAATTCACGCCTTGCCCACAATTCCCGATTTCGTACCCGAATATTTCCCACATTCTACATTTTCCATTTACTTACACATTATTCATCCGATTGACGTCGTTCCAGCTTCAATATATTCCAGCAATTCAAGCCATGAGTTCTTCCAGCTTTTCAGTTCCAAAATTCACACCTTGCCCACAATTCCGGATTTCGTACCCGAATATTTCCCACATTCTATATTTCACATTTACTTCCACATTATTCATCCGATTGACTTCGTTCCAACTTCAATATATTCCAGCAATTCAAGCCATGAGCTCTTCCAGCTTTTCAGTTCCAAAATTCACGCCTTACCCACAATTCACGATTTCGTACCCGAATATTTCCCACATTCTACATTTTTCATTTACTTCTACATTATTCATCCAATTGACTTCGTTCCAACTTCAATATATTCCAGCAATTCAAGCCATGAGCTCTTCCAGCTTTTCAGTTACAAAATTCATGCCTTACCCACAATTCCCAATTTCGTACCCAAATATTTCCCACAATCTACATTTTCCATTTACTTCCACATTATTTATCCGATTGACTTCGTTCCAACTTCAATATATTCCACCATTTCACGTCATGAGCTCTTCCATCTTAGCACCTAACTTACCACACATGGCGGCCATTTTCCAAATTACCATGAATGGCGGCCATTTTAGATAAATGATTAGATATGCCCAGGATTCTCGCCAACCTGGACCCACAGGCCGGCGGCCATCTTGGCCAATGGTTTAGGGACGCCCAGGATTTCCGCCACGTCGTCCACCGGTGGCGGCGGCCATCTTGCCCAATTGATTCGGGACGCCTAGGATTTCCGCCACGTCGTCCACCGGTGGCGGCGGCCATCTTGGACAATTGATTCGGGACGCCTAGGATTTCCGCCACGTCGTCCACCGGGGGCGGCGGCCATCTTGGCCAATTGATTAGGGACGCCTAGGATTTCCGCCATTTCGACCTAATTTCAATAGGAAGTGACCTAAAATCAACAGGAAGTGACCTGATTTTAACAGGAATTGACCCGATTTCAACAGGAAGTGACCTTATTTTAACAGGAATTGACCTCATATCAACAGGAAGTGACCTCATATCAACAGGAAGTGACCCGATTTCAACAGGAAGTGACCTCATATCAACAGGAAGTGACCTAAAATCAACAGGAAGTGACCCGATTTCAACAGGAAGTGACCCGATTCCAACAGGAAATGGCCTGAAATCAACAGGAAGTGACCTGATTTTAACAGGAAGTGACCTGATTTTAACAGGAAGTGACATCATATCAACAGGAAGTGACCTCATATCAACAGGAAGTGACCTAAAATCAACAGGAAGTGACCTCATATCAACAGGAAGTGACCTAAAATCAACAGGAAGTGACCCAATTTCAACAGGAAGTGGCCTGAAATCAACAGGAAGTGAGCATGCTAGTGCTAATTTAGTATGCTAATGCTAACTAATGCTTATGCTAGCTGAACATGCGAATGCTATTGCTAGCTTAGCATGTTAATGCTAATGTTAGCTCAGTATGCTAATGCTAAGTTAGCATGCTAATGCTAATGTTAGCTTAGCATGCTAATGCTAATGTTAGCTTAGCATGCTAATGCTAATGTTAGCTTAGCATGCTAATGCTAATGTTAGCTTCGCATGTTAATGCTAATGTTAGCATGCTAATGCTAATGTTAGCTTAGCATGCTAATGCTAATGTTAGCTTAGCATGTTAATGCTAATGTTAGCATGCTAATGCTAATGTTAGCTTAGCATGCTAATGCTAATGTTAGCTTAGAATGCTAATGCTAATGCTCAGTTAGCATGCTAATGCTAATGTAAGCTTAGCATGCTAATGCTAAGTTAGAATATTAATGCTAATGTTAGCTTAGCATGACAATATTAATGTTAACTTCGCATGCTAATGATAAATTAGCATACTAATGCTAATGTTAGCTTAGCATGCTAATGCTAGCTTAGCAAGCCAATGCTCATGCTAGATTAGAATGCTAATACTATATTAGCATGCTATTGCTAATGTTAGCTTAGCATGCTAATGCTAGCTTAGTATACTCATGCAAATGTTACCTGGTTTCAACAGAGTGACTATTACTCCATTGCTTAAGTTTGCCACTCCTTACACCATTGCGACTCGATTCTACCCTCCTTACTTCATTGCTTACTTAATTCTTCTCACTTTACTCCATTGCTTTCCCGATTACTTGCTACTTCCTCCATTTCTTGATTTCTTCCTTGTTTTCTTGTTTCTTGCTGATTTAATTTTACTTTTGTGGTATTTGTCCCTTCAACTGCTACTAGATTTCTGGATGAATTTAAACCATTCCAACTTCAGCATGTTAAGGTCATTCCATGTCATTCAGTATCATTCAACATCATTCAACACCATTCAATATCATTCAATATCTTTCAATATCATTCATCATCATTCAACATTATTCTAAATCATTCCACAGGTATTCATTCAGCACTCCAGCCTTCACACGCCATTTCCCCAGAAATGGCATTTCTAGTTCTTATTATTATTATTCTTATATTTTATTCCTCGCACTTTTTTGTCCAGTTTCTACTTCCACATTTTTCACCCGATTCACTCCGTTCCAATTTCAAACGATTCCAAATATTCGCGCCTACAGCGCTTCCATTTTTCTTTTCCCGATTTCGTACCCGATTTTTCCCCATGTATTCTTAATGGGAGATTCAAAATTTCACATTTCCTTCCACATTTTTCATCCGATTCACTTCGTTCCAACTTCAATATGTTCCATCATGAGCTCTTCCAGCTTTTCAGCTCCAAAATTCACGCCTTACCCACAATTCACGATTTCGTACCCGAATATTTCCCACATTCTACATTTTCCATTTACTTCCACATTATTCATCCGATTGACGTCGTTCCAACTTCAATATATTCCAGCAATTCAAGCCATGAGCTCTTCCAGCTTTTCAGTTCCAAAATTCACGCCTTGCCCACAATTCCCGATTTTGTACCCGAATATTTCCCACATTCTACGTTTTCCATTTACTTCCACATTATTTATCCGATTGACTTCGTTCCAACTTCAATATATTCCAACAATTCAAGCCATGAGCTCTTCCAGCTTTTCAGTTCCAAAATTCACGCCTTACCCACAATTCCCGATTTCGTACCCGCACATTACCCACATTCTACATTTTCCATTTACTTCCACATTATTCATCTAATTGATGTCGTTCCAGCTTCAATATATTCCAGCATTTCAAGCCATTAGCTCTTCCAGCTTTTCAGTTCCAAAATTCACGCCTTGCCCACAATTCCCGATTTCGTACCCGAATATTTCCTACATTCTACATTTTCCATTTACTTCCACATTATTCATCCGATTGACGTCGTTCCAGCTTCAATATATTCCAGCGATTCAAGCCATGAGCTCTTCCAGCTTTTCAGTTCCAAAATTCACACCTTGCCCACATTTTCGGATTTCGTACCCGAATATTTCCCACATTCTATATTTCACATTTACTTCCACATTATTCATCCGATTGACTTCGTTCCAATTTCAATATATTCCAGCAATTCAAGCCATGAGCTCTTCCAGCTTTTCAGTTCCAAAATTCATGCCTTACCCACAATTCCCGATTTCGTACCCAAATATTTCCCACATTCTACATTTTCCATTTACTTCAACATTTTTCATCCGATTGACTTTGTTCCAACTTCAATATATTCCACCATTTCACGTCATGAGCTCTTCCATGGCCATCTTGGCCAATGGATTAGGGACGCCTAGGATTTCCGCCACGTCGTCCACCGGGGGCGGCGGCCATCTTGGCCAATTGATTAGGGACGCCTAGTATTTCCGCCATTTCGACCTAATTTCAATAGAAAGTGACCCGATTTCAACAGGAAGTGACCTGATTTTAACAGGAAGTGACCTGATTTTAACAGGAAGTGACCTCATATCAATAGGAAGTGACCTCATATCTACAGGAAGTGACCTAAAATCAACAGGAAGTGACCCAATTTCAACAGGAAGTGACCAAATTTAAACAGGAAGTGGCCAAAAATCAACAGGAAGTGAGCATGCTAGTGCTAAGTTAGCATGCTAATGCTAGCTAATGCTAACGCTAGCTGAACATGCTAATGCTATTGCTAGCTTAGCATGCTAATTCTAATGTTAGCTTAGCATGCTAATTCTAAGTTAGCATGCTAATGCTAATGTTAGCTTAGCATGTGAATGCTAATGTTAGCTGAGCATGTTAATGATAATGTTAGCTTAGCATGCTAATGCTAAGCTAACATGCTAATGCTAATGTTAGCTTAGCATGCTAATGCTAAGTTAGCATGCTAATGCTAATGTTACCTTAGCATGCTAATGCTAATAAGTTAGCATGCTAAAGCTAATGTTAGCTTAGCATGCTAATGCTAATGCTAAGTTTGCATGATAATGCTAATGTTAGCATGCTAATGCTAATGTTAACATGCTAATGCTAGCTTAGAAAGCCAATGCTCATGCTAGATTAGAACGCTAATACTGTATTAGCATGCTATTGCTAATGTTAGCTTAGCATGCTAATGCTAGCTTAGTATACTAATGCAAATGTTACCTGGTTTCAACAGAGCGACTATTACTCCATTGCTTAAGTTTGCCACTCCTTACACCATTGCGACTCGATTCTACCCTCCTTACTTCATTGCTTACTTCGTCTCACTTTACTCCATTGCTTACCCGATTACTTGCTACTTCCTCCATTTCTTCCTTGATTTCTTCCTTGTTTTCTTGTCTCTTGATGATTTATTTTTACTTTTGTGGTATTTGTCTTCCTTCAACTGCTTCTAGATTTCTGGATGGATTTAAACCATTCCAACTTCAGCATGTTAAGCTCATTCCATGTCATTCAGTGTAATTCAACATCATTCAACATCATTCAACACCATTCAATATCATTCAATATCTTTCAATATCATTCATCATCATTCAACATTATTCCAAATCATTCCACAGGTATTCATTCAGCTCTCCAGCCTTCACACGCCATTTCCCCAGAAATGGCATTTCTAGTTATTATTAGGGCCCGAGCAGCGACCGCTGCGAGGTCCCTATTGTTTTTGTAAAAATTATTATTATTAGGGCCCGAGCAGCGGCGGCGGCGGTGCCGCTGCGAGGCCCTATTGTTTTTGTAGGAATTCTTCTTCTTATTAGGGCCCGAGCAGCGGCGGCGGCGGTGCCGCTGCGAGGCCCTATTGTTTTTGTAGGAATTCTTCTTATTATTATTATTATTAGGGCCCGAGCAGCGACCGCTGCGAGGTCCCTATTGTTTTTCAAGGAATTCTTATTATTCTTCTTTTTATTTTTTGTTATTATTCTTTTCCGCAAACAATCACATTTTTGAGACACTAAACGTGAACGAAAACTCACCAAACTTTACACACACGTCAGGCCTGGCGAAAAATTTGATATTTTAAAGTCGCCATAGGTGATAACAGAAAAATGGCTCCATAGCGCCACCTACATAGGTTAAACAGATCCCTGGCCCGCTACGATTGTCCGACGGCTATGAAAATTGTGTGGCACCTGTAGCACATCCAGATGAACAAAAACCTCTTTGATGTGTGTACTCTAAAATAGACAGGAAGTGAGATATGAGTATATAAATGTCCAATTTTGGCCAATTTTTGCACATTTACAGGGGTCATACTTTTGCCTGCTTCTCCTACACGGTTAATCCAATTGACTTCAAACTTGGGATGTACCATCTCAAGACCTGGGACAACACCATGGCAAAAAATCTAAAGTTTTCGACATACTATATGACGGCGGTGGGGCATCAAATTTAGAGTTTCAAAACTCTTACTAAACGTAGTATTGCCGGTTGTATGTTTAACCTAGAGCTACGAAAATTGGTACACATATGTAACAGACTATGACCTACAAAAAAAGTCTGTTGGTGCCATATGCTAAACCCAACAGGAAGTCCGCCAGAGGCGGGGCATCAAATTTTGAGTTTCAAAATTCTTATTTAATGAAGCATTCCCGGCTGTACGTTTCACCTAGAGTTACCAAAATTTAAAGACATATGTAACAGCCCTCAAGGTACAAAAAACTCTTTTTGAACCATATGCTAAACCTAACAGAAAGTTCACCATTTTGATTTACTTTGGAACGTGTTCCCATTTTTTTGGCCATTTCATAGGGGTCCTATTTTAACGAACTCCTCTTACAGAGTTTATCCGATCATCTTCAAACTTGGTGTGATTCATCTTAAGATGTTGAAGATGAAAAGTTATTGAAAGCTTTTTATTTCGCTGCACGCTGTTGTCGTGGCATGCACTTGTTTGCAAAGGAAAAAAATTCTTCTTAATGAAGAATTCTCAGTTGTACGAAGCAGCTAGAGCTACGAAAATTTGTAGACATATGTAACAGCCCACGATGTACAAAAAAGTCTCTTGCTGCTTTGTGCTAAACCCAACAGGAAGTCCCGCAAGGGCCGGGCATCACTTTTTGAGCTAAAAAACTCCTCTTTAACGAAGCATTCCCGGTTGTACCTTTCACCTAGCGCTATGATAATTTGGAGGCATACATAAGAGCCCACGATGTACAAAAAAGTCTTTTAGAACCATATGCTAAGCCAAACAGGAAGTCCGGCATTTTGATTTACTTTGCTATTTGTAGCCATTTTTTGGGGGCCTTTTATAGGCCTCATATTTTCTACAAAACTTATCAGATTGTCTTCATTCTTTGGCATGTTTCATCTGAAGTATTGCCGGTTATACGTTTAATCTAGAGCTACGAAAATTGGTACACATATGTAACAGACGATCTACAAAAAAGCCTGTTGGTGCCATATGCTAAACCTAACAGGAAGTCCGCCAGAGGCAGGGCATCAAATTTTGCATTTCAAAATTTTTACTTAATGAAGCATTTCCGGCTGTACGTTTCACCTAGAGTGACCAAAATTTGAAGACATATGTAACAGCCCTCGAGGTACCAAAAACTCTTTTTGAACCATATGCTAAACCTAACAGGAAGTCTGCCATTTTGATTTACTTTGGAACATGTTGCCATTTTTTTGGCCATTTCATAGGGGTCTTATTTTAACGAACTCCTCCTACAGAGTTTATCCGATCATCTTCAAACTTGGTGTGATTCATCTTAAGATGTTGACGATGAAAAGTTATTGAAAGCTTTTTATTTCGTCGCACGCTGTTGTCGTGGCATGCACTGTTGGCAAAGGAAAAAAAAATCCTTCTTAATGCAGCGTTCCCAGTTGGACGAAGCAGCTCGAGCTACAAAAATTTGTAGACATATGTACACATTTGTCCACATATATATATTTACATATGCATGTAAAAAAATTATTTCAGGCTAAACTAAATGGTTGATTAGGCCCCACACATTTTCACCTTACCATACCCGGCCCTCTTTGCAAAAGGTTTGAACACTCCTGGCCTAAACCTAGGTGTATACTCAAACTATGCACGCACATAAAGCCTGGAACAAAATGTGTAATTTAGAGGGTTCTTGTTTTGTTTTTTGTATTCCTTATATTTCATGTCATTATACTTGACACACTATTTTTACTACTCACTGAATCAGTTATAAGAACATTTAATTGATACAATCCAATCACATCCTAGAGAATTGAAAACACATTCAATCATGAGGTTGTTAAGACACATTTACTTCTGTAGCACTTAACCACAAACAAGTTGCGACATCCCCTGATCTAACCCTCCAACCGGGCAAGGAAAAACATTCAGGGGTCATATTTTAACGAACCCCTCCTACAAAATTTATCCGACTGTCTTCAAACTTGGTGTGTTTCATCTTAAGATGTTTAAGATGCAAAGTAATCGAAAGTTTTTTATTTTGTAACACGCTGTTGCCATAGCAATGCATTGTTTGTCAAGTGCTGCTTTTTTTTTTTTTATACACATGAAAACTCATGGAACTTTGCAAACACATCAGACTTGTCATGAACATGAATTTTCAGAGATTTATTGTGCAATTTGCAATAAATAGCGCCCTCTAGACCTTTTTATGAAGCATTTCCGATTGTATGATTATGCTAGACCTACAAAAAAGTATTATGTAGCCATTTGCCAAACCAAAGAGGAAGTCCGCTATTTTGATTTTATTTTGGGAATTATACATCATTTTTGGCCTGTTTCATTCAACTTTGCACAGACAAGGCATGGAAAAAACTAACATTTTAAATGGTCCTTGTTCCATGTAACAGTTGTCAATTGCTGCTTTTTTTTTTTTTATACACATGAAAACTCATGAAACTTTGCAAACACATCAGACTTGTCATGAACATGAATTTACAGAGATTTATTGTGCAATTTGCAATAAATAGCGCCCTCTAGACATTTTTATGAAGCATTTCCGATTGTATGATTATGCTAGACCTACAAAAAAGTATTATGTAGCCATTTGCCAAACCAAAGAGGAAGTCCGCTATTTTGATTTTATTTTGGGAATTATACATCATTTTTGGCCTTCTTCATTAAACTTTGCACAGACAAGGCATGGAAAAAACTAACATTTTAAATGGTCCTTGTTCCATGGAACAGTACCCCAACGTGCCAGTACCCTGACGTGCAAGTAACCCAACGTTGTGCTCAATAGCGCCCTCTATGCATTTTTATGGAGCATTTCCAATTGTATGTTTCAAGCGATACACAACTAAAGATGACTTGACCTAGATTTGTGAAAACTGGGAGGCATACCTATTAGCTTAAGACCTACAAAAAGTATTCTGTAGCCGTATGCTAAACCTAAAAGGAAGTCCGCCATTTTGAATTTATTTTGGGAATTGCGCACCATATTTTGCGTTTTGATTAAACTTTGCACACACAAGGCTTGTCAAAAACATTTTAGATGGTCCTTGTCCTATTTGACAGTACCCCAACGTGCCAGTACCCCGACGTGCAAGTACCCCAACGTGGCACGCCTTTGCTGTAGCGATGCATTGTTTGCAAAGAATTTTTTTTTTTATATGATTCAGCTAGATGTGTGAATATTGGGAGGCATACCTATCAGCCGAATACCTCGACAAAGCATTCCATAGCAATGTGAACAAACACAAAAAGCATGGCAAAACATTTACAATTTAGACGGTTTCTTATGAAACAGTACCCTAACGTGCCAGTACCCCGACGTGCAAATACCCCAACGTGGCACGGGTTGCGAGGGCCCTTTATAGCTGCTCGCAGCTCTAGTTATTATTCTTCTTCTTCTTCTTCTTCTTTTTCTTTGTTATTATTCTTTTCCGCAAACAACCACATTTTTGAGGCACTAAACATGAACGAAAACTCACCAAACTTTACACGCAGATCGGGCCTGGCGAAAAATTTGATATTTTAAAGTCGCCATACATGATAACAGAAAAATGGCTCTGTAGCGCCACCTACATAGGTTTAACGGATCCCTGTCCCGCTACGATTGTCCTATGGCTACGAAAATTGTGTGGCACCTGTAGCACATCCAGATGAACAAAAACCTCTTTGATGTGTGTACCCTAAAATAGACAGAAAGTGAGGTATGATCATCTGAATGTCCAATTTTGGCCCATTTTTGCACATTTACAGGGGTCATACTTTTGCCCGCTTCTCCTACACGGTTAACCCGATTGACTTCAAACTTGGGCTGTACCATCTCAACACCTGGGACAACATCATGGTAAAAAATCTAAAGTTTTTGACATACTATATGACGGTGGCGGGGCATCAAATTTACAGTTTCAAAATTCTTACTTAACAAAGCATTGCCGGTGGTACGTTTAATTGAGAGCCACGAAAATTGGTACACATATGTAACAGACTATGATCTACAAAAAAGCCTGTTGGTGCCATATGCTAAACCTAACAGGAAGTCCGCCAGAGGCGAGGCATCAAATTTTGTGTTTCAAAATTCTTATTTAATGAAGCATTCCCGGCTGTACATTTCACCTAGAGTTACCAACATTTGAAGACATATGTAACAGCCCTCAAGGTACAAAAAACTCTTTTTGAACCATGTGCTAAACCGAACAGGAAGTCCGCCATTTTGATTTACTTTGGAACGTGTTGCCATTTTTTGGGCCATTTCATAGGGGTCTTATTTTAACGAACTCCTCCTACAGAGTTTATCCGATCATCTCCAAACTTGGTGTGATTCATCTTAAAATGTTGAAGATGAAAAGTTATTGAAAGCTTTTTATTTCGTCGCATGCTGTTGCCGTGGCATGCACAGTTTGCAAAGGAAAAAATTCCCTCTTAATGAAGCATTCCCAGTTGTACGAAGCAGCTAGAGCTACGAAAATTTGGAGACAAATTTAACAGCCCACGATGTACAAAAAAAGTCTCTTGGTGCCATGTGCTAAACCCAACAGGAAGTCCCGTAGGGGCCGGTCATCACATTTTGAGGTAAAAAACTCCTCTTTAACGAAGCATTCCCGGTTGTACGTTTCACCTAGCGCTATGATAATTTAGAGGCATACATAAGAGCCCACGATGTACAAAAAAGTCTCTTGGAACCATCTGCTAAACCAAACAGGAAGTCCGCCATTTTGATTTACGTTGGGATTTGTAGCCATTTTTTGTGGCCTTTTTTAGGGGTAATTTTTAACGAACTCCTCCTACAAAATTTATCCGACTGTCTTCAAACTTGGTGTGCTTCATCTTAAGATGTTTAAGATACAAAGTTATCGAAAGTTATTTTGTCGCACGCTGTTTCATGGCGATGGATTGTTTGCCAAGTAAAATGCTGCTTTTTTTTTTTTTGGTCTAAACATGTGCAAAAACTCATGAAACTTTACACACACATCAGGCTTGTCATAAGCATGAATATTTTAGAGATTTCTTATTAAATTTGCAATAAATGCTTCAATAGCGCCCTCTAGACATTTTTATGAAGTCTTTCCGATTATATGATTCAGCTAGATGTGTGAATATTGGCAGGCATGCCTAATATATTCAAAAAGTATTCTATATAGCCATGTGCCAATCCATTTTGATTTTATTTTGTTAATTGTGCATCATTTTTGGCCTTTCCATGAAACTTTACAAACACAAAGCATGGCAAAAACGTTTAAAATTTAGATGGTTTCCTATTTGACAGTACCCCAACATGCCAGTACCCCGACGTGCAAATACCCCAACGTGGCCCGGGTTGCGAGGGCCCTTTATAGCTGCTCGCAGCTCTAGTTATTCTTATTATTCTTCTCCGCAAACAATCGCATTTTTGAGACACTAAACGTGACCGAAAACTCACCAAACTTTACACGCACATCAGGCCTGGCGAAAAATTTGATATTTTAAAGTCGCCATACATGATAACAGAAAAATGGCTCCATAGCGCCACCTACATAGGTTAAACGGATCCCTGTCCCGCTACGATTGTCCTATGGCGACGAAAATTGTGTGGCACCCGTAGCACATCCAGATGAACAAAAACCTCTTTGATGTGTGTACCCTAAAATAGACAGAAAGTGAGGTATGATCATCTGAATGTCCAATTTTGGCCCAGTTTTGCACATTTACAGGGGTCATACTTTTGCCCGCTTCTACTACACGGTTAACCCGATTGACTTCAAACTTGGGATGGACCATCTCAACACCTGGGACAACATCATTGTAAAAAATCGAAAGTTTTTGATATACTATATGACGGCGGCGACGCATCAAATTTAGAGTTTAAAAATTCTTACTTCACGAAGCATTGCCGGTTGTACGTTTAATCTAGAGCTACGAAAATTGGTACACATATGTAACAGGCTATGACCTACAAAAAACTCTTTTTGAACCATATGCTAAACCTCACAGGAAGTCCGCCATTTTGATTTATTTTGGAACGTGTTGCCATTTTTTTGGCCATTTCATTGGGGTCTTATTTTAACGAACTCCTCCTACAGTGTTTATCCGATCATCTTCAAACTTGGTGTGATTCATCTTAAGATGTTGAAGATGAAAAGTTATTGAAAGCTTTGTATTTCGTCGCACGCTGTTGTCATGGCATGCACTGTTTGCAAAGGAAAAAAAATATCCTTAAAGAAGCATTCCCATTTGTACGAAGCAGCGAGAGCTACGAAAATTTGTAGACATATGTAACAGCCCAAGATGTACAAAAAAGTCTCTTGGTGCCCTGTGCTAAACCCAACAGGAAGTCCCCCAGGGGCCGGGCATCACATTTTGAGCTAAAAAACTCCTCTTTAACAAAGCATACCCGGCTGTACGTTTCACCTAGAGTTACCAAAATTTGTAGAGGTATATAACAGCCCTCGAGGTACAAAAAACTCTTTTTGAACCATATACTAAACCTAACAGGACGTCCGCCATTTTGATTTACTTTGGAATGTGTTGCCATTTTTTGGGCCATTTCATAGGGGTCATATTTGAACAAACTCCTCCTACAGAGTTTATCCGATCATCTTCAAACTTGGTGTGACTCATCTTAAGATGTTGAGGATGAAAAGTTATTGAAAGCTCTTTATTTCGTCGCACGCTGTTGTCGTGGCCTGCACTTTTTGCAAAGGAAAAAAATCCTTCTTAATGAAGCATTCCCAGTTGTACGAAGTAGCTAGAGCTACAAAAATTTGTAGACATATGTAACAGCCCACAATGTACAAAAAAAGTCTCTTGGTGCCATGTGCTAAATCCAACAGGAAGTCCCCCAGGGGCATCACATTTTGAGCTAGAAAACTCCTCTTTAACGAAGCATTCCCGGTTGTACGTTTCACCTAGCGAGATGATAATTTGCAGGCATACATAAGAGCCCACGATGTACAAAAAAGTCTCTTGGAACCATGTGCTAAACCAAACAGGAAGTCTGCCATTTTGATTTACGATGGGATTTGTTGCCATTTTTTGTGGCCTTTTTCAGGGGTCATATTTTAACGAACTCCTCGTACAAAGTTCATCCGACCGTCTTCAAACTTGGTGTGTTTCATCTTAAGATGTTTAAGATGCAAAGTTATCGAAAGTTTTTTATTTTGTCGCACGCTGCTGCTATAGCGATGCATTGTTTGCCAAGTAAAGTGCTGCTTTGTTTTTTTATCTATACATGTGTGAAAACTCATGAAACTTTGCAAACACATCAGACTTGTCATGAACATGAATTTTTAGAGATTTATTGTGCAATTTGCAATAAATAGCGCCCTCTAGACATTTTTATGAAGTATTTCCGATTGTATGATTCTGCTAGATTTGTGAAAATTAGGACAGACCCCTATCAGCCTAATACCTACAAAAAAGTATTATGTAGCCGTTTGCCAAACCAAAGAGGAAGTCCGCTATTTTGATTTTATTTTGGGAATTATACATCATTTTTGGCCTCTTTCATTAAACTTTGCACAGACAAGGCATGGAAAAAACTAACATTTTAAATGGTCCTTGTTCCATGTAACAGTACCCCAACGTGCCAGTACCCTGACGTGCAAGTAACCCAGCGTTGTGCTCAATAGCGCCCTCTATGCATTTTTATGGAGCATTTCCAATTGTATGATTCAAGCGATACACAACTAAAGATGACTTGACCTAGATTTGTGAAAACTGGGAGGCATACCTATTAGCTTAAGACCTACAAAAAGTATTCTGTAGCCGTATGCTAAACCTAAAAGGAAGTCCGCCATTTTGAATTTATTTTGGGAATTGCGCACCATATTTTGCGTTTTGATTCAACTTTGCACACACAAGGCTTGTCAAAAACATTTTAGATGGTCCTTGTCCTATTTGACAGTACCCCAACGTGCCAGTACCCCGACGTGCAAGTACCCCAACGTGGCACGCCTTTGCTGTAGCGATGCATTGTTTGCAAAGAATTTTTTTTTTATATGATTCAGCTAGATGTGTGAATATTGGGAGGCATACCTATCAGCCGAATACCTCGACAAAGCATTCCATAGCAATGTGAACAAACACAAAAAGCATGGCAAAACATTTACAATTTAGACGGTTTCTTATGAAACAGTACCCTAACGTGCCAGTACCCCGACGTGCAAATACCCCAACGTGGCACGGGTTGCGAGGGCCCTTTATAGCTGCTCGCAGCTCTAGTTATTCTTCTTCTTCTTCTTCTTCTTCTTCTTCTCCGTAAACGATCGCATTTTTGAGTACCTAAACATTCACGAAAACTCACCAAACTTTGCACACTCCTCAGGCCCGGCGAAAAATTTTATATTATGAAGTCGTCATAACAACGCGACTCTATAGCGCCCCCTAGCGTAGAAAAATAAAAACCAAGCCTGGCACGTTTGAGCTAGAGCAACGAAAATTGGCAGGCACGTGTAGCACCCCGAGACGCACAAAAAAGTCTATTGGGACCATGTAGCTAAAATGTACAGGAAATGAGCTATGAATTTTTTTATGTCCAATTTTGGCCTATTTTGGCACATTCACTGTGGTCATGCTTTTTCCCCCTCTGCAAACATTTTTCATCCAATTCACATCAAACTTGGCATTTATCATCTCAAGACCTGAGAGAACAACTGGGCAAAAAGTCTTGCCTTTTCGAAATACTATATGATGGGGGCGGGGCATCAAATATTGTCTTTAAAATTTCATTTGTCCAGAAAGAGCAAATGCTTAATAACTCCCATGTTCAAGCTCCAAAAAATCTCAAACTTCTCAGGCAACGTAATAGTCACGGACTGAAAACATCTATATGATAAAATTCAGTTATACATTTAGCGCCACCTTGTGGTGACAATAAATGTCATACTTTACGTTTTTATCTACTGCGCTGAGCTCGTTGAAGGGATCCAGTTGAAAGTTGGTCAGAAAAGCCTTAAGATGTTGATCATGCCCCACACCGAATATTGTAACTTTTCGCCAAAGGGCGTGGCCGCTACGGTGACGCAAAGTCTGAAGATTTTTCGTGACAATAAAAGCTGCATGAACTTGACCGAGATGATCCTATCTTCTCAAAATTTCACACATTTGATGAGAGTCCAGCCCTAAAGACATCTACGAACTTATATTTCATCTTACTGATAGCGCCACCTAGTGGCAATTTTTTTTCTTACGAATTTTCTTGTACATTTTTCTCTAAACACGTTAACTGGACCTACCTCATATTTGCTCAGATGAGGGTTTCGGCCTTCATGATGTCACAACACGAAGTTTGTGAGTTTTCGCGAATTGCTGTGGGCGTGGCTAAGCACTGTTCGCCAAGAAAACAACGCCAGTTTTGAGGGTCTAAACATGCTCAGAAACTCCTGAAACTTGGCACACACATCTGGCCTGGTAAAATGAGTAATATTTTATTGTTGATTGTGCTATTTTTACAAAAATGACTCAATAGCGCCCCCTCGAAATTTTTAACGAAGCAGCTCCGGTTGTACGTTTAAGCAAGAACGACGAATATTTTTAGGTGTATGAGGGAGCCCAAGACCTACAAAAAAGTCTCCTGTAACTATATGCTAAAATGAACAGGAAGTGAGCTACGAATTTTTGAATGTCCCATTTTTGACGATTTTTGCACATTCACAGGGGGCAGACTTTTGCCCACTTCTCCTACACGTTTCATCCGACTGAGTTAAGACTTGACCTGGACCATGTCAAGACCTGAGCCAACGACAGGGGGAAAAATTTTTACTTTTCGAAATACTATATGATGAGGGCGGGGCATCAAAATTTGTGTTTCGCAATGAAAAAGGATATGCTTGATAACTCCCCGGTACATGCTCCAAAATATCCCAAACTTGACATGTATGTTTATCGTCAAGGCCTGAAGTTATCTCTATGACAACATTCAGTTATATATGCAGCGCCACCTAGCCCTTGAGGCATGAAAAAAAAATACCCCACTTACGGTGTTTTGTACAAAAAATGTAAACTCATTCTAAGTGTGATAACTAAGTCATTTATGAATATTCTTTTAGTTTCCACCACTCAAAATGTTCACTGGCATCAGACTTATCCAAACATATATATATTTTTATTTATTTTTGATAGCCTCTATGGACATTAAAAGCAATATCGTGAATGAAGGATATGCTTAATAACTCCACGGTACATGCTCCAAAAAAAATCCCACACTTGACATGTATGCTTATAATCAAGGCCTGAAGGTATCTCTATGACAACATTCAGTTATAAATACAGCGCCACCTAGCCGTTGAGGCTTATATAAAAAAATTTTTAAAAAATACCCCACATACGGTATTTTGTACAAAAAATGTACACTCATTCTAAGTGTGATAACTAAGTCATTTATGAATATTCTTTTAGTTTCCACCACCCAAATTGTTCACTGGCTTCACACCGATCCAAACGTATGTACGTTTCCATTTTGTTTTATTAATTTTTGATTGCCCCTTTGGACAATAAAAGTAACATTGTGCAATGAGTACAACGAGCGATGATGTATATATACACTTTTACAAAAAATACCAATCAGGGCACTCATTGCCTAAAAATAAAAAAGGACGCTGATTTTTGCAGGTCTTAACAATCACCAAAACCCGTTGAGCTTGACACACACTGGAAAAAAAAATATTCTACATGTAAACGTTTATTATGCCATTTTCAAAGAAATTTTGCTTCCAATATGCCAGTACCCCAACATGCCAGTACCCTAACGTGCAAGTACCCCAACATGCAAGGACCATAACGTGGCCCGGGCTGCGAGGGCCCTTTATAGCTGCTCGCAGCTCTAGTTAGGGCCCGAGCAGCTACCGCTGCGAGGTCCCTATTGTTTTTCGATCGGATTATTATTATTATTATTATTATTATTATTATTATTCTTTTTCTCCGTAAACGATCACGATTTTGGGTACCTAAACATTTACGAAAACTCACCAAACTTTGCACACTCCTCAGGCCCGGCGAAAAATTTGATATTATGAAGTCGTCATAACAACGCGACTCTATAGCGCCCCCTAGCATAGAAAAATAAAAACCAAGCCCGGCATGTTTGAGCTAGAGCAACGAAAATTGGCAGGCACGTGTAGCACCCCGAGACGCACAAAAAAGTCTATTGGGACCATGTAGCTAAAATGTACAGGAAGTGAGCTATGAATTTTTTAATGTCCAATTTTGGCCTATTTTGGCACATTCACTGTGGTCATGCTTTTTCCCCCTTTGCAAACATTTTTCATCCAATTGACTTCAAACTTGGCATTTATCATCTCAAGACCTGAGAGAACAACTGGGGAAAAAATCTTGCCTTTTCGAAATACTATATGACGGGGGCGGGGCATCAAATATTGCCTTTAAAATGTCATTTGTCCAGAAAGAGCAAATGCTTAATAACTCCCATGTTCAAGCGCCAAAAAATCTCAAACTTATCAGGCAACTTAATAGTCACGGCCTGAAAACATCTATATGATAAAATTCAGTTATCCATGTAGCGCCACCTAGTGGTAACAATAATTGTCATACTTTACGTTTTTAGCTACTGTGCTGAGCTCGTTGAAGGGATCCAGTTGAAAATTGGTCAGAAAAGCCTTAAGATGTTGATCATGCCCCACACCGAATATTGTAACTTTTCGCCAAAGGGCGTGGCCGCTACGGTGCCGCAAAGTCTGAAGATTTTTCGTGACAATAAAAGCTGCATTAACTTGACCGAGATGATCCTATCTTCTCAAAATTTCACACATTTGATGAGAGTCCAGCCCTAAAGACATCTACGAACTTATATTTCATCTTACTGATAGCGCCACCTAGTGGCAATTTTTTTTCTTACGAATTTTCTTCTACGTTTTTCTCCAAACACGTTAACTGGAACCACATCATATTTGCTCAGATGAGGGTTTCGGCCTTCGTGATGTCACAGTGGCTAAGCACTGTTCGCCAAGAAAACAACGCCAGTTTTGAGGGCCTAAACATGCGCAGAAACTCATGAAACTTGGCACACACATCTGGCCTGGTATAATGAACAATATTTTATTGTTGATTGTGCTATTTTTACAAAAATGACTCAATAGTGCCCCCTAGAAATTTTTAACGAAGCAGCCCCGATTGTACGTTTAAGCAAGATCTACGAAAATTTTTACGTGTATGAGGGAGCCAAAGACCTACAAAAAAGTCTCTTGGACCCATATGCTAAAATGAACAGCAAGTGAGCTACGAATTTTTGAATGTCCCATTTTTGACGATTTTTGCACATTTTCAGGGGGCATAGTTTTGTCCACTTCTCCTACACGTTTTATCCGACTGACTTATGACTTGACCTGGACCATGCTAAGACCTGAGCCAACAACAGACGGAAAAATCTTGACTTTTGGAAATACTATATGATGAGGGTGGGGCATCAAAATTTGTTTTTCGCACTGAAAAAGGATATGCTTAATAACTCCCCGATACATGCTCCAAAAAATCCCAAACTTGACATGTATGTTTATCGTCAAGGCCTGAAGGTATCTCTATGACAACATTCAGTTATATATGCAGCGCCACCTAGCCCTTGAGGCATGAAAAAAAAATCCCCCACTTACGGTATTTTTACAAAAATTGTAAACACGTTTCGCAATGAAAAAGCATATTCTTGATAACTCCCCGGTACATGCTCCAAAAAATCCCAAACTTGACATGTATGTTTATAGTCAAGGCCTGAAGCTATCTCTATGACAACATTCAGTTATATATGCAGCGCCACCTAGCCCTTGAGCCATGAAAAAAAAAATACCCCACTTACGGTATTTTTACAAAAATTGTAAACTAAATTCTCAGTGTGATAACTAAGTCATTTATGAATATTTTTTTACTTTCCACCACTCAAAATGTTCACTGGCAACAGACCTATCCAAACATACATATTTTTTATTTAGCTTTATTTATTTTTGATAGCCTTTATGGACGTTAAAAGCAGTATCGTGAATGAAGGATATGCTTAATAACTCCCCGGTACATGCTTCAAAAAATCCCAAACTTGACATGTATATTTATAGTCAAGGCGTGAAGGTATCTCTATGACAAAATTCAGTTATAAATACTGCGCCGTCCTTGAGGCATAAAAAAAAACCAACCCCACTTACAATATTTTGAACAAAATTTGTGAACTCGTGTTATAACTAAGTCATTTATGAATATTCTTTTAGTTTCCACTACTCAAGATGTTCACTGGTATTAGACCGATCCAAACATATGTACTTTTTTTTATTTTGTTTCATTTTTTTTTTATCGCCTCTATGGACAATAAAAGCAATGATTGTGCAATGAGTACGAGCGATGATGGGTATATATACCTTTGCAAAAAATCCTAGCTCCTCAAAATTTCACACAATTGATGAGAGTCCATCCCTTAACTCATCTACAAACTTATATTTCATCTTACTTATAGTGCCACTAAGTGGCATTTTTTTTTCTTACGAATTTTCTTCAACGTTTTTCTCCAAACACGTTAACTGGACCTACCTCATATTTGTTCAGAAGAGGGTTTCGGCCTTCATGATGTCACAACACGAAGTTTGTGAGTTTTCGCGAAACGCTGTGGGCGTGGCGAAGCACTGTTCGGCAAGAAAACAACGCCGATTTTAAGGGTCTAAACATGCACAGAAACTCATGAAACTTGGCACACACATCTGGCCTGGTAAAATGAGTAACATTTTATCATGTATTGTCCATCCATCCATCCATCCATTTTCTTGACCGCTTATTCCTCACAAGGGTCGCGGGGGCTGCTGGCGCCTATCTCAGCTGGCTCTGGGCAGTAGGCGGGGGGACACCCTGGACTGGTTGCCAACCAATCGCAGGGCACACAGAGACAAACAACCATCCACACTCACACGCACACCTAGGGACAATTCGGAGCGCCCAATTAACCTGCCATGCATGTCTTTGGAATGTGGGAGGAGACCGGAGTACCCGGAGAAGACCCACGCGGGCACGGGGAGAACATGCAAACGCCACCCAGGAAGGTCCGAGCCTGGACTCGAACCGGAGACCTCAGAACTGGGAAGCGGACGTGCTAACCACTCGACTACCGTGCATCATGTATTGTGCTATTTTTAAAAAAAAATGACTCAATAGCGCCCCCTAGAAATTTTTAACTAAGCAGCCCCACTTGTACATTGAAGCAATATCTTTGGAAAGTTTTAGGTGTATGTGAGAGCCCAAGACCGACAAAAAAGTCTCTTGGACCCATCTGCTAAAATGAACAGGATGTGAGCTACGAATTTTTGAATGTCCCATTTTTTACGATTTTAGCACATTTACAGGGGGCATACTTTTGCCCACTTCTCCTACACAATTCATCCGACTGACTTCAGACTTGACTTGGACCATGTCAAAACCTGAGCCAACGACGGTGGGAAAAATCTTGACTTTTCGGAATACTATATGATGAGGGCAGAGCATCAAATTTTGTGTTTCGCAATGAAAAAGGATATGCTTAATAACTCCCCGGTACATGCTCCAAAAAATCCCAAACTTGACTTGTATGTTAGTATTTAAGGCCTGAAGGTATCTCTATGACAATATTCAGTTATATATGCAGCGCCACCTAGCCCTTGAGGCGTGAAAAAAAAATACCCCACATATGGTATTTTTACAAAAATTGTAAACTCATTGTAAGTGTGATAACTAAGTCATTTATGAATATTCTTTTAGTTTCCACCACTCAAAATGTTCACTGGCATCAAACCTATCCAAACATGCATACTTTTTTTATTTAATTTAATTTAATTTTGATAGCCTCTATGGACAATAAAAGCAACATTGTGCAATGAGTACGAGCGATGATGGGTACATATACCTTTCCAAAAAATACCAATCAGGGAAACTTATTGCCTAAAAATAAAAATGGGTGCTAATTTTTGCAGATCTTAACGTTCACCAAAACCCATTGACCTTGAAACATTCATCACACCTGGCAAAGAAAATCCACATGTAAAGGTTTATCATGCCATTTTCAAAGAAATTCTGCTTCCAATGTGCGAGTACCCCAACGTGCAAGTACCCCAACGTGCAAGTACCCCAACGTGGCACGGGCTGCGAGGGCCCTTTATAGCTGCTCGCAGCTCTAGTTATTCTTCTTCTCCGTAAACGATCGCATTTTTGAGGACCTAAACATTTACGAAAACTCACCAAACCTTGCAATCTCTTCGGGCCCGGCGAAAAATTTGATATTATGAAGTTGTCATAACAACGCGACTCTATAGCGCCACCTAGCGTAGAAAAATAAAAACCAATCCCGGCGCGTTTGACCGAGAGCTACGAAAATTGGCAGGCACGTGTAGCACTCCGGGACGCACAAAAAAGTCAGTGGAAGCCATTTCCTAAAATGTACAGGGAGTGAGCTATGAATTTTTGAATGTCCAATTTTGGCCCATTTTGGCACATTCACTGTGGTCATGCTTTTTCCCCCTTTGCAAACATTTTTCATCCAATTGACTTCAAACTTGCCATGTATCATCTCAAGACCTGAGACAACAACTGGGCAAAAAATCTTGCCTTTTCGAAATACTATATGACGTGGGCGGGGCATCAAAAATTGCCTTTAAAATTTCATTTGTCCAGAAAGACAAAATGCTTAATAACTCCCATGTACAAGCTCCAAAAAATCTCAAAATTCTCATGCAACTTAATAGTCACGGCCTGAAAACATTTATATGATAAAATTCAGTTATACATATAGCGCCACCTAGTGGTGACAATAAATGTCATACTTTACGTTTTTAGCTACTGTGCCGAGGTCGTTGAAGGGATCCAGTTGAAAATTGGTCAAAAAAGCCTTAAGATGTTGATCATGCCCCACACCGAATATTGTAACTTTTCGCCAAAGGGCGTGGCCGCTACGGTGCCGCAATTTCTGAAGATTTTTCGTGACAATAAAAGTTTCTTTAACTTGACCCAGATGATCCTATCTTCTTAAAATTTCACACATTTGATGAGAGTCCAGCCCTAAAGACATCTACAAACTTATATTTCATCTTACTGATAGCGCCACCGAGTGGCAATTTTTTTTCTAACGAATTTTCTTCTACGTTTTTCTCCAAACACGTAAACTGGACCTACCTCATATTTGCTCAGAAGAACGTTCCGGCCTTCATGATGTCACAATACGAAGTTTGTGAGTTTTTGCGAATCGCTGTGGGCGTGGCTAAGCGCTGTTCGCCAAGAAAACAACGCCAATTTTGAGGGTCTAAACATGCACAGAAACTCATGAAACTTGGCACACACGTCTGGCCTGGTAAAATGAGTAATATTTTATCATGTATTGTACTATTTTTGCAAAAATGACTCAATAGCGCCCCCTAGAAATTTTTAACGAAGCAGCCCTGGTTGTACATTTAAGCAACATTTTTGGAAATTTTTAGGTGTATGAGGGAGCCCAAGACGTACAAAAAAAGTCTCTGGACCCCTGTGATAAAATGAACAGGAAGCGAGCGAAGAATTTTTGAATGTCCCATTTCTGACGATTTTAGCACATTTACAGGGGGCATAGTTTTGCCCACTTCTCCTACACGTTTCATCTGACTGACTTAAGACTTGACCTGGACCATGTCAAGACCTGAGCCAACAACAGGGGGGGAAATCTTGACTTTTCGGAATACTATATGATGAGGGCGGGGCATCAAATTTTGTGTTTCGCAATGAAAAAGGATATGCTTAATAATACCCCAGTACATGCTCCAAAAAATCCCAAACTTGACATGTATGTTTATCGTCAAGGCCTGAAGCTATCTCTATGACAACATGCAGTTATATATGCAGCGCCACCTAGCCCTTGAGGCATGAAAAAAAATACCCCACTTCCGGTATTTTTGCAAAAAATGTAAACTCATTGTAAGTGTTATAACTAACTCATTTATGAATATTCTTTTACTTTCCACTACTCAAAATATTCACTGGCATCAGACCAATCCAAACATACGTACTTTTTTATTTTGTTTTATTTATTTTTGAAAGCCTCTATGGACAATAACAGCAACATTGTGCAATGAGTACGAGCGATGATGTGTATATATACTTTTACAAAAAATACAAATCAGGGCAAATCATTCCGTAAAAATAAAAAAGTACACTGATTTTTGCAGATCTTAACATTCACCAAAACCCATTGAGCTTGACACACTCATCACACCTGGCAAAAGAAAAACCCACATGTAAAGGTTTATTTTGCCATTTTCAAAGAAACTCTGCTCCCAATGTGCCAGTACCCCAACGTGCAAGTACCCCAACGTGGCCCGGGGTGCGAGGGCCCTTTATAGCTGCTTGCAGCTCTAGTTTCAGTTAGTTTTCGTTTTTTAAAAAGCATTTTCGTTTTAATTTTATTTCGTTCACAAAATTGTTTTTTGAATTTTAATTGTAGTTATTTCGTTAGTTTTAGTTAACTAAAATAACCTTTAATAGTACCTGTGTTCTTCTACACCCTCCTTTCTTACTTTGATCATCTCCAAACATTTTTGTTTTTATTTTATTTTAACTCTTTGACCGCCATAAACGTTTAAAAACGTTCAGTATAATCCTAGGATAGGCCACCATAGACGTCTATTGACGTCTACTATGTTTTTTTATGGAAACGGGTGGAGGAAAGCCTTGAGCAGCTGTGCTCCAAGTATCAAGCCGAACGGGTTACTATAATGAGTATTCCTGGCCACTAGATGGCTGTGATGAGTCTTTTGGACAAGATCGGGTAGGAGACAACAGTAGAAGAAGAGAGGCGGAGCTAGAGTGTTAAGGGGGAGAGAATGGCTAACTTGGCTAAGGGAGTCAAAAAGGCTACAGATGGCAATCAGCTCACGCTTGATCCTTATTTTCAAAGCTCAAAAGCATCGACCAGTGCTCAAGAGCACAGTGATGACGGGGTTAAGTCATAGTTGAAGCGGTGATGCGGCCGTTTCGACCACGACCGGCTAGCGATGCTAATAACGTCCTAAGGCCCCACCGGCTAGCGATGCTAACACCGGAGAAAGTGGTGCACAACCGAGCACGTCTGCACAGATGACGTTTCATCGGACGATGACGACTACTATGGGTCCGATGCAAGACAGTCTTGGACAGTCTTCCAAAGAACGTGAAGGTAAGCGCTAACATGCTAAGAGATTGCTAGTAAGATTACTTTCCTAACTTTTCGGGCGATCTGCTAGCAGCGTGTGTAAATGTGCTGATATACACTAGAACATCTATTACCTATACAAACGTGAATGTATATTTTATAGATCGTGCTCACAGCAATGTCCGACCGCTGGTTCTACGACAAAGAAAGGTTAAAAAAAAAAAAAAAACTTTTCAATACACCGCAACAATAAAAGGAAAGTCTTTCGATAGTATTGTAATGTTGAATTGAGTGGATTGAGTAGGGTCAGATGAAACGCCATATCATGTAAAATGAGATAACAAATTAATGGGCTAGACTCAATTCTTAGTTAGAGACCAATAGGTGTCTATAGGACTGATAATTAAACTTTGGCCTCTGGGTGTAGTTCCTCAAAGTAACCACCAGATGCCGCCAAACCTGTACAACTAAACCACCCACTCAGCATTGCCCGGATAATTCCATATAAGATACAAATTGAGTGTAAATAAATGATATCCTGAATTAAATAATAATACACAACACAATCTATATTCGACAATTGTTAACCTGATTTTTGGATCAATGTTTGTAGCACATTGAAAGCCAACTATGAAGTTTTGCTGTCTTTCTTTTTCTTTTCTTTTATTTTATTTACAAGCGATACTGTCTTTTATCGCTGATAATATTGCTGTAACTGCATTGAGAAGATTATCTGTATGTATTGTTTGATTTAACAAAGATATATACAAGATGTGCAACAGAGATTAGAATTAACCTGTTAAATTCAAGCTGAGAGAATTTGGGATTTAACATGTCATGTATATATATGTTATTCATGCTTGCTTAATTAATATATCTATGATGTTATTTATTTTAACGTTCATCATTGTCGAATAGAGCTGAAGACCTTGACATATTTTCATGTATGACTCATCATTCAACGTTGTGTATCCATGACACATTTGTAAAGAATGTATGACTTCATCTTCATGGCTCGTCTGTGGAAAATTACTGAAAATGAGTCCCAACGTGCGCTTTGATATTTCTGGAGGCGGAAGGACATTCACGGAAGAAGTCGGTGGTCTGACCGAAGGGGATAAAAAGCCGTCACCAGCTACGATCGGGGTCTTTTCTACCCTGCGATCTGGTCTGGACAGAGTGCATTCTCGAAGAAGGATTATAGCTGCCTGCCTGGGACTTTGGATTTTTTACGAAGGACTGGGATTAAGCCGTGACTGGAATTCTTCTTCTCTGATTGGTAATGTACAAATCCTTTAGCAATAATGATGTATAATAGGAAGATATGAATGACTAATCGCGTGTTAGGGTAGGGGCCATTTAATACACTCTCATATCTTTAAAATTATTTTTGCCAAAAACATCTTATTGTCAATCAGGTCTTAAGCTTTTTTGAGAAATGATCAATCTTATAAAGCTTATTGTAAAAGGTTATATTATTCTTAATCTCCTGTCTTTATTTTATTTTATTTTATTTTTATTGATTTAAGGTTTTATCATTAAAGGTGATTGTTATGATTAATATTGGTTGTCTTATTATTGTCAATAAAATTGTTTAAAAGACAATTTTTGAATCAATCATTTTATTGTTTTGTTTTAATCTTTATTTTATTTATTTTTGGTTTTATTCTTTTTTGGGACGTTCTATAAGTCCGAATAAAATGATTTAAAAACTAATTGTGATTTAATTAGTTTGTTTGGTTTGTTTTAATTTTTATTATATTTATTTTTGGACGTTTTATGAGTCCGAGGTCGTTTTATAAGACCTTATTATTTGTTTTTGATTTTATTTTTATATTTGGACGTTTGATAAGTCCTTATTATTTGTTTTGATTTTATTTTTGTTTTGGACGTTTGATAAGTCCTTATTATTTGTTTTTGATTTTATTTTTATATTTGGACGTTTGATAAGTCCTTATTATTTGTTTTTGATTTTATTTTTATATTTGGACGTTTGATAAGTCCTTATTATTTGTTTTGATTTTATTTTTATATTTGGACGTTTGATAAGTCCTTATTATTTGTTTTGATTTTATTTTTATTTTGGACGTTTCATAAGTCCTTGTTATTTGTTTTTGATTGTATTTTTATATTTGGACGTTTGATAAGTCCTTATTATTTGTTTTTGATTTTATTTTATTTTTTTGGACATTTTATAAGTCCGCATCAATATTATTTTTTCCCTCTTCGAGGAGGACAACAGCAACGGACGTTTGGAAAAAGGTAAGTGCATTTGAATAACCTCTAACCAATGCTTCCATCTGTATTAATAAGGTCAAATACTCCAGCTTGATATGTAACAAATCCGTATGATTCTAACAAGGATTATTAAATTACTAGGTCAATAACAAATGCAAACAACTCAGAGAAGTGGAGCTGCCAATATAAGTGAGGTGTACATGCTAGCATTCCTGGGCTCTGTGTGTGTGGTTACTCACTCAGGATTGATAGGTGTATGAAAACGGATTGGCCTCATGATAAGAAGACAGTGAACAAACCTAGGTGAATCCACTTTGATATATCGGCTTATTTAATTCCCGTCTCCTCACGCTGACGCCTTAGAGCTGGTGAGGAAAAAGGGGAATTTCTAACCCTTTAGTTGGAGAGTCGATCAGGACATATTTCCCGATTTAAGTCCTGCGGGTAAGCGGAAGTTGACATGTGGCGCCCAACGTGGGGCTCGATTGACTCATTTTTGTCAAAATCGGGATCGATCGAGGCCCAAACAGGAACCCGAGTGAGCGCGGCTCTGAGTGGAGGGCACAGTGCTTGGAGCTGATAGCGAACTCGCTGATAAATTGTCATGTCATACGACCCTGAGCTAACACAAAATAGTCTCTTTGATGAATAGTGTTTCATGGAAAAGAGCTTCTTTAATTGTGAAAATCTAGTGTGATTTTTGAGTTGAAGTTGATTGTACTATTTTGTGTTAAAGAAACGGTGACTGGCTCCCCCAGGAGACTTGCACTCTAAAAGAGGTTGAGTGTGAGAAGGCCATTCAAAGTGAATGGGCTTTAACAGCGACCTGCTGCTCTGGTCAGCTGTGAAGGTACTGATAGTGTACTTGGCAGAGCGCGCTGCGCCGCGCTTTCCTGAGGGAGGGGCTGAGTCAAGGGGTGGTTCAGGCCAGCCCACAAAAAGAAGGAGGGCTTGAACAGTTAGAGTTAATGTTGAGAGGCTGCTCGGAGGGAGGCAGTCTCTTCTAGACTTGTGATGTTAAACTATGGTTTGCGCTATTTAGGCTTTCCATATTGGGTGCGGTTGCCCATTTTATTGGTTTGTTATCTCAGGTATCCATTTGTAGCAAAACTACCATACTCTTTGCTTAGTTATTGCGGGGTGCCTGAAAATATTTATAGTCCCTTTTCTTGGATAGCGGACTCAGTGTCAGAGGCTGACGCTGCAAACTTAACCCTGATTTCCTGTCTCTTGCCTTTTCTCCTGGAGTTTTTGGAAAAATTTTAAGTTTTCGGTTCCCGACAGGAGTGTCCATTGGCACAAGAAGAAAGTTGTCGCGAACCAAGGAGAAAAGGTAGGGGTTTCCACTAGACTAATGTTCTAGTGGAAGCAGCCTTTTTCGGTTCCTGACAGGTGTGTCCATTGGCACAAGAAGAAAGTTGTCGAGAACCAAGGAGAAAAGGTAGGGGTTTCCACTAGACTAATGTTCTAGTGGAAGCAGCCTTTTTCGGTTCCTGACAGGAGTGTCCATTGGCACAAGAAGAAAGTTGTCGCGAACCAAGGAGAAAAGGTAGGGGTTTCCACTAGACTAATGTTCTAGTGGAAGCAGCCTTTTTCGGTTCCTGACAGGAGTGTCCATTGGCACAAGAAGAAAGTCGTCGAGAACCAAGGAGAGAAGGTAGGTGTTTCCACTAGACTAATGTTCTAGTGGAGGCAGCCTTTTTCGGTTCTTAGCAGACGTGTCCATTGGAACAAGAAGACATCCAGATCCCGGAGAAGAGAAGCGGGAAGGATTACAACCGACCCGAAAGGACAACACACCCCACCGTTTGAGAGAGGACATCCGCCGACGAGTAAAGGTAGGAAACCCGAAGGCGGTAGTCCCGATAGCAGTAGAGGCAACGTACACAGGTACGGAGCTGAGTAACCAGGAGCTAAAGTACGTCCCTGAACCCAAAGCGCGCGGGGAAGGCTTCGGAAATAGATAGCTCCACTCCTACAATAAGAAAGCAAAGCGGGCTATAGAACACGCTAGTGAAGTAATGGAAAGAATAATAGGGAGAAATGGGAGGGGAAAGCCCCCCAGCCCTACAGAGGGGGTAGCAGGGTTAATGCCTGCACCCCATCCTCTAGAACAACCAGATATACCAGTAGTGGTTATGCTACTGGGCGAAGGTGTAGATCGATGGCCACCAGGAGCAAGAAGGCACCTGGAAGTAAACAACCCTTCAATCCGTCCTGCCGACCTCGCAGCTGAGGTGGAAAGGTCGGTGAAGGAAACGGGGGTGTTTGTGAGTGAATTTCCCGAAATAATGGGCATAGCAACAGTAGTGGTAAACCACCCCCAAGAGGGATGCACCTCTGGGACGGTGGGCCTTTGGGTCCACTGGTGGACTGTGTTGTTGGATGTGTATAACGTAGTGGAAGTAACTAGCACCGGAGTCCAGTGGGACTCTACGATTAAATCCCTCGCTGAGAAAATGCAGATAAGGGTGGAATTAGCAAATCCCAAGGGGGCTGAAGAATTAAGCTTCAACCTCTGGGAGCAGTCGGGATTTGATCAAAAGCAGAAAGAGTTACAAAAAATGCGGAAAAGGCCAGCTGAGGCCGTTGGTGAAGAGGGCTTTGTTAATATGGGCTCATGTGTCCATGAGGAGGATGCAGGAGCATCAGAAAATGAAAGCCCAGGAAAAATTGTAAAAATGACTCCCCTGATAAGAACGGCGCCCCTGGGTGGGCTGCCGGAGGAAACAAAAAAGGTTTCAATCGGGAATGGTGTAATATTGTGCCACTATGTGGGAAGCCCCTGGCAAATACGGGGGGATGCTATAGTGATAATAACAGATAGATCACTAAAACCGCATAGTAAAGCGCTTGGAAACATTTTAAGGCAGGAAGCGGGACAAGAATATGAATTAGAGGTTAAACAAGAATTACAAAAAGATAATCAGCGGCCAATAATAGCGGCAAAAACTAGTGGTGGGAACACTCCCTACGGCATGATAATACACGTGCCAGGGACAGAGTGGAACCCCAAAATCGATCAGTCACAATATGCGGACGAGATGGCAAAAGCATTGGAGAGGGGGGTCGACAAAGCGTTAGGAGAAGGAGCGGAGAGAATAGTGATGGCTGTAAATTGGATTAAAACTGGAAAGATGCAGTGGCAACAGGCTGAGTCCATAGCAGTAGCAGCGTTCACTCTAAGAGCTAAGACTCCTGTAACAACACCATCGGGAGTAGAATTTGTGATAGTAATATCAAAAAGCAGAGAGAGGAACGAGTTAAATCAGTGACAGACGAGATTTTAACCCGTACTAGACAGATGGATCGTGAACGACGCCAGCTCCAGCAATCAATAAACGGAGAACCCAGGGACTCACCCCAGTCATCATCCCCAGTTAAAACATCTCCCGTGCCTCTCCCGGTAAGTGGAAGGAAGTCAGAAGCTGCCCGGGAGGTGGAGGACGAAGAGCAAGCGGGACCGAGCAGACAAACCCCAAAGGGAAAAAACAAGGCCCCAAGGGGAACGGTGACCTTTAGCCCCGTCACGTCTACCCCTGGAACAGCACGGGAGTTCTTTCCGGGACAACCCCCCATAACGCCGGTGCCCCTGCCACAGGTTTCGCAAAAAAGGCATATGGGAAATGTAAACTCGATGGGACCGTTAGCGATGCCAGGAGATGGGAGCGAAGAGGAAGACGATGAAGAGCAAGCTCCTGTTTCGACCGCGATTGGCGCTAACCCCGCTGACGAAGACCAAGACTCAACCTCATCAGAAGATGACCCGGGCAACCCCGGCCAGAACCCGAAAATAGTTACAAGACCAGTTAATAAAAGAAAGAAAAATCCTCAACCTATGTTTGATGTGTACCAATCCTCAGCAAGGGTAGCTAGAGATCTTAACCTGGGATGGATCGAGACAAAGGATGGGCGAAGAGCTTACGTACCCGAGGCAGGGCAAGTAGATCGCCCCTATCCACCTGCCTGGCTCAATAAGCTAGATAGTAAAATGCCTCTAACTATGCGAATAATTTATCGCGAGGCTATTAACATTTTACAGGCTCCGCCATATACCACATTATTAATTCACCAAGACCTGACTAAGAATTTCAGGGATGGCTACGTGGCGGTGGCACATGATTTTATGTTGAGAAGGCTTAAAAAAGCAATAAATAATAAAGCAAAATGTGAGCTGAGAGCCGACGATGACCTAAATTCAGGTTCTGATAACGATGGAGCAGCGGTTACTGTAACGGTACCAGCCGCCCCAAGAACCTCTTTGAACCAACAGTCCCAATATGTGACACAGCTGGGATCAACTACAATAGTACCAAACCCAGTACCCCAACCACATGACATGGAGGGGGAGGTGCAACAATTTAAGACCTTGAAGGAGTTGGTTCGCCAAAAAGGTAGGCTAGAGACAGCTAAAGAGTATTTAGTTGAGACATGGCCTATGATTAGAGACGCCCCAGGAGGAGATGGTGCTAAGAAACTATGGCTTCAGTACATCATCGCTAGCCCTGTCGGACCAAACGAAACACCACAACAGGTCTACGAAAGATGGGTGGACGGCGAAGATGAGGATGAAGATGCCCATATTAGCAGGGCTAGAGAGCAACTCAAAAGGGACGTTTCACTGCTAAATGTGTGGCACAAAATTAAGGAAGTTATATCTCCAAATAGGTATATCAAAGTGCTGCGGATGATTGTCAAGGACAGAGGGAACGAAGCTGTCTTTGTGAAAATGGCCCCAAATAGCACGACGCTGAAAATTGAAGCCTCCGTTAAGAAGTGGGATCGCCTAACTAAGCATAACGCTGAGAAAAGGAGAACCGGACCAGTCGCTAGTCGCACCCGAGGGAGCGAACAGCAGGTCCAGCAGGGAGCTCAGCAACCAGTTCAGACTGTCCCCTACGTGAGACCTCAGCAGCAGAGAACGAACTGGAATCAGAGACAGGCCACCCAGCCAGGACAGCAGACGAGGCCCCAACCAAGACAACAGCCAGCAGTGCGAAGACCAGGTCCAGCATATATGCCCAAAGAAGAATTTCACAAACTGAACCCAGAAGAAAGGAAGGCCTTCCTCGAGGCTCGCAAGGCTGCAGCCTCCGGGGGGCCTGGGAAATAATGGAAACAAAGGCACGGGTCACCCTAGAAGGGGTTTACAGAATAGGGGATAACCTTTATGCTAAGGTGGAGGGAGTGCCCTATTTAGTAGACACAGGGGCCGAGGTGTCCATGACCCGTAGAGCCTTAAAACGAATCGGACACCTAAAAGTAATGGTAGCTGATGGCTCGATTGCCAAAATGCCTGTAGGGATTTGGAAGGGAATTGTGTGGGTGTTAGGACCATACAATTTGTTGACATTAAAAGATGCAGAAGAAATGAAGATACCTAAAAATAAAAGGCAAGTTGCGAAAAAGAGATGGGAAAAACTAAAACCTAAATTAGTGAAAGTAGGCCCTACAAAAATAATACCCGACCAAGAATGGTATAAATCAGTAGATGTACCTGCCGTAAAAGCCCAACAAATCCAAGAAAGTGTATTAACACTGGAAGGGAAAAAGAAATTAGGTGAAATTCTAGACAAAGCCGCCATCGCACATTTTAAGAATGATTGCGGTGATTTAGGCGCAAATTATGTGCATATTATAATTGGGGGGGTACATCCGCCAGTGAGGCAATATCCCCTCAACCCCGGAGCAGTGGCCGAAATGGAGGTAATTGTAAAAGAATTATTAGCACTTGGCATTATTCGTGAAGAACTAAACCCTATTACCAATAGCCCAATTCAAGCTGTTAAAAAACCTGAAGCGGTAGGAGGGGGATGGAGGCCAGTCATTAACTTTAAAGCTCTAAACCGCCGAACGGTGGCTAACCGAGCGAGCCTCATAAACCCCCAGGCGTCTTTAAAAACATTAAGAGTAAAGAGGTATAAATCATGTATTGACCTTGCAAATGGATTCTTTTTCCTGAGAATTGCCAAGGCATCACAAGGGAAAACAGCGTTTACGCATAAAGGAAAAGCATACGTTTGGCAGAGGTTGCCGCAAGGATATAAGAACTCCCCGAATGTATTTCAATCAGCTGTCTTGCATATTTTGGAAGGTCTCCCAGTCACAGTTTACATCGATGATGTGTTCATCGCTAGTGACACGGAGGAGGAACATTTGGAGATTCTGCAGGCCGTAATCGAACGAGTGACGGAGGCAGGATTAAAACTAAATCTTAAGAAGTGTCAGCTGGCCAGGTTTGAGGTAGATTACTTGGGATTCCAAGTGTCTGAAGACTTGGGGCTGTCGCAAGCGTATCGAGAGAAAATAGAACAGATTTTGCCTCCAACGTCCGAGAACGAGCTACAGAAAATATTAGGACTGTGTAATTATGTTCGAGATCATGTTCCGTATTATCAGAAATTTGCGAGACCCCTTTATGCCCGATTGCGTAAGAATCCTAATGAAAAGAAAACAAAAGATTGGCCTTGGTAAGCTAAAGACCAAGAGAATTTAGAAGGGCTTAAAAACGCAGTAAAAAATGCTATACGCCTCGAACCGAGAAGCTTGGAAGTCAGGTTGGTTGCCGAGATACAATGTGATGAAGATAATGCAATGGTAAGTGTTAGTAATGAAGGTGCCGGCTTAGTGACACTATGGACTTATACTATAAATAATGTTGAGAAAAAGTTTCCCCAGGAGGAGAGAGAATTAGCGGTTCTTGCTAAATATTGGGGAACATTAAAAGACCTAGCCCAGGGACAAGGCATAAAAGTTGTTACGCAGAGTCAAGTACATCGATACCTGCGTAAAGACACACTAGAAAGTACTAAAGCGACGAATGTGAGATGGGGGAGGTGGGAAGATATCCTGCTTGACCCTGACCTAGAGATAGGACCAGCAAAATCCATATCTAAAAAACAGGCGAATACTGTAAATAGTGAGGAGAGACCATATGAATGGATTCTATATACAGATGGATCCAAAAAGGGTGAAGACCAGTATGCCCACTGGGGCTTCATCCTGAAACACAATGGTAAAGAGATATGCCGCAGGAAAGGTCAGACTCCTGGCAGTGCCCAAGCAGGAGAGGCTACAGCGGTGTTAGAAGGATTGTTGGAGACCATAAGATTACACGTGAGTCGAGTAAGACTTATAACCGATAGTCACTATTGCGCCCAGGCGCTCAGAGAAGATTTATCCATTTGGGAAGAAAATGGGTTTGAAGGGGCGAGGAGTAAAGAAATCGCTCATGCTGAGTTATGGAAGAAAATAGCCGAGTTAAGGTTAAATATGACTATCGATGTTGTTCACCAGAAAGCCCACGTCAAGGAGGGGGCTCACTGGAGAGGAAATGATGAAATAGATAAATACGTCCAAGAGAGAAGATTGGTAATTGTAGGAGCAGAAAAATGGGACAATACCCCCAAAGGAGGAAAAGTGGTCCCAGATGAGTTTGTGTGTGAGGTGACTAAGGCCGTACATGAAGCGCTAGGCCATGGAGGTGCCTTGCCCACAAAGAGAGAGCTGGAGAAACTGGAACTTTGGATCCCAGAAAAGAAAATCCGTTCAGTTATACGAAATTGCGATTTGTGTAATAAGTATAATGCAGGACGCCGAGGGCAACGAGTGGACGGATTGACGATTAAAAGCACTGTTCCATGGGCATCAGTTTGCATGGACGTAGCAGGCCCCATGGGAGTAAACGGCACTAAAGGTGAGAAGTATCTTGTTGTGCTTGTAGATTCGATGTCAGGACATTTTGGATTAAAAGCGGTACGTAATGCGAATGCTAATAGCGTACTAAAAACACTGGAAGAGGGTTGTATGTGGTTAGGCATACCGAGAGAGTTAAGAACTGACAATGGAACTCATTTCAAAAACGCTACAATAGACAGGTGGTGTCAAAAGTGGGGAATAATAAGGACTTACTCTCCGCCTTACACCCCTCAAGCTAATGGCGTGGCTGAACGAACCATTGGCCTAGTTAAAAGTTGGCTCGGGAAAAATGCTAATGAAAAAGAATGGAGTGGAAAATTGGTGGAGTTGGTCAAGGACCTGAATGGGAGGAGCAGAGCAGATAGACCTTCCCCTTCAGAGGAATTAAACCAGCGCCCCTTTGTCGCTCCTGAGGTAGGACGAATGCAAAGTACAGAAAACACTCAGAAAGGAAAGTGCCCATTTCAGGTAGGACAGAGAGTGTGGATAAAATCTCATGGTCCATCTGATAGCCAGGCAGTAAAAGCAAAGTATGACCAATCTGACATCATTGAAGAAGTTTTAGACAGAAATACAGTGTGATTAAAAAAGAAGGGACTCCAAGGGGTAGAGCAGCTAAAACCAATGCCAGTTAATTCAGCCTAAAGCTAAGGAGTAAGACAAATAATTAAAAGATGGAACAAGCCACTCCGCCCTTTGTCAAGCTCGTTATGGTGAAAGGAGCTGTCATCGTGCGGAGGACTGAAAAGGAAATAATGGTTGGTAGGGCATTTAATCTTTGGATAAATGCAATAAGAGGATATATTGTTAATAGAGTAGAAGATTTTAGTTGGCAACCGGCTATCTTGACCTGCATAATTTGTAGTGGAAGCGAGGAGTCGAGGAGCCAGTGGAATGTGGAACAGATATCCGACGAAGGCTGGTTGGACGAGCTTAAGCCGGATTTGAGCGAGGTAGGCACGGCTAAGATATTTGAAATACAGGTATGTGGGTATTGTAGAATAAAGAGCCTACCTAGAATAAAAGTGCATGTTCAGTGGGATTTAGCCCCGCAAGAGAATACAGATGCACAGTATTGTAAATGTATGTGGGATGGAGAGAAGGTATTGTATTGTCAACATTGTTGGATGAGAATGGGAAGAGGTTCACTGATAAGAGCTGGGGAAGCCGAAGGGTGGCAGCTAACTAGAGCAGAAACCCCGATAAAGTCGCTGAGTTCCGATTTGCTGACCTATTGGCCTATGGAGATAAACGAGAGGACGTGCGACCCGAGATTTCAGGCGCTGCTTTACAACAACTGGCCGCCAGAAGGAGGTGAGTATCGCCCGGCTCCGCTTATTGTTGGCTCGGAGGCGACGCCAACTCTAATATATGTTGAACCTAAGTGTGTAGTTGAACCAGGGGTACCCTGGGCCACAGTAATCAATGGTGTGTTAGCCCGAGGGGATATTCCGATGGAAACATTACCTGACGTCCCACAAGAAAGGGTAATAAATATTAGTAGTATGTGTAGTAGTAATGTGTTAATGTACGCTACATTGGATAAAATGGAATATAAGGCTAAAACAGCAGTAGTAAGGGTGAGTCCAGTGGTGTCGCCTCAACAAGATACGAGGTCTGACACAGGATACTGGATAAAAGTAAAAATAATGATGGCCATGAAACCTTATGAGGGTATATACTCATTGGGAATGGAAGTGTCAATGAGTACGGAGGAGGAGGCCAAGCGGCTTCACCCCAAATGTACTTTTTATAGGGCACAGATAAGAATGTATAGTGATAGAACCTATAGAGAAGAAAAGAGTGAAAAAATAAGGCCTAGTGGTAATGAGAAGATGATGGCATTAGCTCAGGTGGCCACAGAAAAGCTAGAAAAACTTAATGCGAGTTCATTAAGTGAGGGAAGGCTCGGGCAAGAACGAGTGACCCATGTCAGGGGAAAATCTGACCTTAGAGGTCGCCCAAAGGAAAAATGGTGGCAAGGATGTCCATACCCGGGTTGTACCGGTGAAGGACATGTAGTCGGCGACCACAAAAGACATTGGTCGCTACGTGGATGTCCTAGTTTTAACGAGGCAAATCCATGTCAGTATAAATCACCTAGATGGAAGGAATTGGTGAGAAAGTGTAGAAAGGCCCCTCATTCCGTTTTTCCCCAGGAGGAACAGATGGAGATGGGTAAAGTATTGGAAACTCCAGCCGCGAGGTCAAAGGCGGAATGGAGGGAAGGGCCAGACATGATGAAGATAAGTGGTCAAAAGATCAAAAAAGCTAGGAAAATTGATTATCAATAAATTAAGAAGGGAAAAAAAATAACCCCGCCGATTTTAAAAGAAAATAAATTTTTGTATATAGAAAAGATAACTGGGTAATGAAGGCCAACCCCCAAGAAAAGGAGGAGGAGCTAATGAGATGTTAAAACGCAACAGTCCTTAAAGGACAAGACCAAAAGAAGAAAGCATGAAACGAAGCTACGAGATGGAGGAAGAACAAGGTTGTAGCAAGCTAGTAATACTAGAGCTAAGCTCTAGTACTAAGCTAGAAGACCCACCGGACACAGTTGATGAACAACCTAAAGCTATTAACCGCCAGCGACAAAATTGGAGGTATGGAAAGGTTTTGATAACTATCAAACTTTGTTTTATGGTAATATTTTTGATATATTATTTGATGAGACAAAAATCTAGCATCGCTAGCACAGCCCCGATTAATCCCCTCGACCTAGTAGAAATACGACATGGCACCACTAAAATAACCAATCAGACGTGCTGGAAGGTGGAAGTGAAGCATGTATGTGAAGAATGGAGAAGGAAGAAGGGAGCCTGCGGTGCCGGAGAGGAAAAACCCTGTGGGGTAGAATGGAGAAGGGAGAAGATAGCAGTAATAAATTCCTATCTTCGCACCTTTAACAGCACATATTATAATGAAACCCTAGATGTCTTGAGAAGAAGTACTATATATCCTGCGAAATCAAAAAGCAAGTGTGCACATCCAGTGATTCTACGAGTTGATAACACA
Source organism: Festucalex cinctus (assembly GCF_051991245.1). Taxonomy (NCBI): domain Eukaryota; kingdom Metazoa; phylum Chordata; class Actinopteri; order Syngnathiformes; family Syngnathidae; genus Festucalex; species Festucalex cinctus. The sequence continues at coordinate 2,683,447 of NC_135425.1, forward strand.
ACAAGCGAATTCACAGTCAATATTACCTTGTTATGTCTGGAGAAGCAAGAACAAAGAATCATCAGAAAGAACTGGGTCCAGATCGGGAAGGAAGAACCTGCTTGGTACTTCAACGAATATTGTGCAAGACTACCAGATGCAACAGGTGGATACTGGCTGAAGACAGACCATGACGCCCCTGACTTTACCTACCCGGCGGCCCCACGGAATGACACCTGTACCGAATTTCGCCCGGCATGGGAACGATGTTGGAACTGTATAACCTTTCGGTGCGAGGAGCCAGGGACCAACGGGACCACAGATTACTTGCCAGGTACTCCTACTCCATCATCAGGTAGGTCACCTAAATTTCTTAAATTACGTCGGTTTGCAAAATTTAAAAAGCCTGTATCAATATCACAGAAAAAATTAGTAATAACGCGACGGCCAGGATGCAAGTTAATGTTAGAAAAGGCCCAGTCGTATAATAATAGCCATTGTGATTGGAATATGATGAAATATTGTTTTGAGCCCTATCATATGTTTTGTTATGCAGATGAGGGTAATAGAATTATACTCTCCGATATAGGGCTTAGGGGTGATGTAAATTTAATCCTGAGTCCCTTTATTAGATTATATGCCGGAAATGTATTAGATCAAAAGAAAATAGAAGTGAAACATGAAGTATGGCTGAATGATTCCTTTCCATGGATATGGAAAAGAGATACATATATATTGAAATCAACCTTTAATAAAACTTTGGGAATAAATGTGTTAAAAGTAGTATGGGCACGGATGTGGGCTCAACGTATTCCTACACCGGATGATTTATATAATGTCCCAAAAGGGGATTTTGATAAAATTGACCAATGTGTAGCATTGAGAATGTATAACAGATTGCATAGGAAGGAGTGGATAAGTGGAATTTCACCACGATGCCCCTTGGTGGAGACAGGAACGCCACCTTTGACTCATTGGATATATAACTGTACAGGGTTGAACACAAACCTAACGATTAAAGGAGTGCTCCAAGCATGGAGAGAAGGACACACGAGAGATGAAAGTAAGACGTGGTGGGGGCTCAATAAAGATGAGATGGTTCAGGATGTGATACCTTGCTTAGGAGAGTCGGAGAATTATTGGATTAAATATCAATATATGGCGACGGTGTATTCTAAAGAGAACGATATTTGGCCTGACATTGAAAGACCAGCCTTATATGCTAATCCAAGACCATGGGAAATGTTGTGTAAGGGGGGAGAGTCCGTGGAAAATTTTAATGAATGCACAATTGTATTAGCACGTATACCCTGTTATAAAGTCTCCCGATTTCAGAATTTTTGTAATGTACGTTATCGCGATGAGAATTATGCCAACTATGAGGGGGCAGTATGGATCAAGGATAACAGTAATCAATGGATCCGGAGTCAAGCTGCAGGTAGAGAATATTGTACGCGATGGGACAAAGATCATGACTTATCCAAAATGGTAGGATTAAGAATGATCCCCAAGCCTCCTGACTCTATTATGCAGATCTTAGAAGGTCACGCATTTAGGAAGACCCTTTGTAAAGGGGATATAGTTACAGGGTTTGATTGGCTGGGATTTAATAAAATTTATGGCCCTGGCACATGCCACGAACCTGCTGAAAGATGGCTGCATTGTGGACACAGTGACGAATATGATCATAAGGGGGAACATGTATGTACTTGGTATGAGAGAATAGGATTGGCAATAAAAGGTGTAGTAAAAACTGTGGCCACTACAGCCGGGGAAGTTGTAGAAGATGTAGCAGAGACGGCGGTTATTGGGATAAGTACAGGGCTGTATGGTTTATTATATGATGTAGGACTATGGTTCCTGCTAGTGTCAGGAATTGTTCTGTCAGCAGTTATAGCTGTTGCAGTTATCAAAAGAGGGATTTTGGCATTATCTACCCACCGAAATTATAAAGAGAAAACCTCACCAAATAAGGTTAAAGCTCAGTTATTGGCCAATGAGCTGCAGAAAAAATGGGGGGGCCGACTAAGGGGAAATTATTGAGAAGTGGGGATGGGCTTCAGAAAAGGGCGGGATCGACCCAATTATAGATAAGACGCCCTAGCCCTGACTTCCTCACTTCTCACTGAAATCTTTTGGCGGAACAGTAACCAACAACTAACCATGGCTTGTAATGCTTTGGGTAAAGGTATTATTGGAAGACCAGGCGCCCTTCAAAACGTGAGTAATGAAGTGGAATATTGGATAATTTTTATAATATGGCTTTTTTATTGTTATGTCGGATATAGCGAACAACTAAGTTAGTAGTGTGGGGAATAATTTTAATTCTCCTTTGGTTATGTCTGGTCGACCACTTGGTTTTAGTAATTTGGGTTTTTATCTATGTAATTTTTTTTTTTTTTTACTCTCCCGCCAAGAGGTTCCGCTACTCGGAAGAGCGACCACACCCTCGCTCTCCCGTAGTAGAGGTGTTCCGCATTGATGGAGTAGATGCGGATGGAAACTTAGACCAAGATTAGAATGTATATATTGGGAGCCGCAATATTTTAGGTTTCCCTCGGGTCTAAGAATTGTCGAATTTTGGATGTGTGTTTAACAGGATAACCAGGATCAGCCGCGGTGTGTCTTCTGTGGAAGTGATCTCCTCACGACCGCTTGGGTGGTGGGGGACGCTTTCTATGGACATTGCTGCTATCCTTTGCCCGCAGTGGATGAGGGTAGAGAAATGTGGCTCATACCAGACGGGCTTTTTCTAAATTTCGTCAGTGATCTCTTCATTGATATCCAGTGTGGTTCCTGGATATGGCCTGGCTTTGCTGACCTCGCGGGCTCAAGTAAGTTGGAAGGTTTGGTTCAAAGTCGCTTGAAAGAGATACGTTATTATTTTAACAATAAGGGTGAATTCATTGGGAGAACTTTCCCTTTAATGCGCATGATATGGCGCCTGCCTGACGGTGCTCGGCGCTTGACATTCAACACCTTGGCTGGCTTCTGTGTAGCCGCCACTCCTTTGAGACAGGTTGGATCCAATCGGGATGAGTGGCCCTACGAGCCTGTAACGCCCTCCTCGCCCTTCCTGGACCGGGTTGACGAGCCTGGGGAACCCAGAGCCGGCCGACAGGATGTTCCAGTTGGTAAGGTTGTGCCACTGTTGAGATCACCCTCCCCCACGGTTACATCGACCACTGATGACCTGGAGGGTGTGCAAGGCGAGGATGGGGGTGGAACGGGGTCATCTCCCTCCCTGATGATAGGTGAACTGGGCCTGTGGTCTCCTCTTACTGATCCTCCGTCCGACTCCTTGCCTTCTGAATCCCCGGTGTCTCCGTTGCCGGATGACACAAGGGGGTTGGATGCAGGTGACTGGTTGGAGCTGGGGGCTTTTGCGGTTGATCAGTTTGGACACCATTGATCTCTAGGAGGGGGTGTTGAATTGAGTGGATTGAGTAGGGTCAGATGAAACGCCATATCATGTAAAATGAGATAACAAATTAATGGGCTAGACTCAATTCTTAGTTAGAGACCAATAGGTGTCTATAGGACTGATAATTAAACTTTGGCCTCTGGGTGTAGTTCCTCAAAGTAACCACCAGATGCCGCCAAACCTGTACAACTAAACCACCCACTCAGCATTGCCCGGATAATTCCATATAAGATACAAATTGAGTGTAAATAAATGATATCCTGAATTAAATAATAATACACAACACAATCTATATTCGACAATTGTTAACCTGATTTTTGGATCAATGTTTGTAGCACATTGAAAGCCAACTATGAAGTTTTGCTGTCTTTCTTTTTCTTTTCTTTTATTTTATTTACAAGCGATACTGTCTTTTATCGCTGATAATATTGCTGTAACTGCATTGAGAAGATTATCTGTATGTATTGTTTGATTTAACAAAGATATATACAAGATGTGCAACAGAGATTAGAATTAACCTGTTAAGTTCAAGCTGAGAGAATTTGGGATTTAACATGTCATGTATATATATGTTATTCATGCTTGCTTAATTAATATATCTATGATGTTATTTATTTTAACGTTCATCATTGTCGAATAGAGCTGAAGACCTTGACATATTTTCATGTATGACTCATCATTCAACGTTGTGTATCCATGACACATTTGTAAAGAATGTATGACTTCATCTTCATGGCTCGTCTGTGGAAAATTACTGAAAATGAGTCCCAACGTGCGCTTTGATATTTCTGGAGGCGGAAGGACATTCACGGAAGAAGTCGGTGGTCTGACCGAAGGGGATAAAAAGCCGTCACCAGCTACGATCGGGGTCTTTTCTACCCTGCGATCTGGTCTGGACAGAGTGCATTCTCGAAGAAGGATTATAGCTGCCTGCCTGGGACTTTGGATTTTTTACGAAGGACTGGGATTAAGCCGTGACTGGAATTCTTCTTCTCTGATTGGTAATGTACAAATCCTTTAGCAATAATGATGTATAATAGGAAGATATGAATGACTAATCGCGTGTTAGGGTAGGGGCCATTTAATACACTCTCATATCTTTAAAATTATTTTTGCCAAAAACATCTTATTGTCAATCAGGTCTTAAGCTTTTTTGAGAAATGATCAATCTTATAAAGCTTATTGTAAAAGGTTATATTATTCTTAATCTCCTGTCTTTATTTTATTTTATTTTATTTTTATTGATTTAAGGTTTTATCATTAAAGGTGATTGTTATGATTAATATTGGTTGTCTTATTATTGTCAATAAAATTGTTTAAAAGACAATTTTTGAATCAATCATTTTATTGTTTTGTTTTAATCTTTATTTTATTTATTTTTGGTTTTATTCTTTTTTGGGACGTTCTATAAGTCTGAATAAAATGATTTAAAAACTAATTGTGATTTAATTAGTTTGTTTGGTTTGTTTTAATTTTTATTATATTTATTTTTGGACGTTTTATGAGTCCGAGGTCGTTTTATAAGACCTTATTATTTGTTTTTGATTTTATTTTTATATTTGGACGTTTGATAAGTCCTTATTATTTGTTTTGATTTTATTTTTGTTTTGGACGTTTGATAAGTCCTTATTATTTGTTTTTGATTTTATTTTTATATTTGGACGTTTGATAAGTCCTTATTATTTGTTTTTGATTTTATTTTTATATTTGGACGTTTGATAAGTCCTTATTATTTGTTTTGATTTTATTTTTATATTTGGACGTTTGATAAGTCCTTATTATTTGTTTTGATTTTATTTTTATTTTGGACGTTTCATAAGTCCTTGTTATTTGTTTTTGATTGTATTTTTATATTTGGACGTTTGATAAGTCCTTATTATTTGTTTTTGATTTTATTTTATTTTTTTGGACATTTTATAAGTCCGCATCAATATTATTTTTTCCCTCTTCGAGGAGGACAACAGCAACGGACGTTTGGAAAAAGGTAAGTGCATTTGAATAACCTCTAACCAATGCTTCCATCTGTATTAATAAGGTCAAATACTCCAGCTTGATATGTAACAAATCCGTATGATTCTAACAAGGATTATTAAATTACTAGGTCAATAACAAATGCAAACAACTCAGAGAAGTGGAGCTGCCAATATAAGTGAGGTGTACATGCTAGCATTCCTGGGCTCTGTGTGTGTGGTTACTCACTCAGGATTGATAGGTGTATGAAAACGGATTGGCCTCATGATAAGAAGACAGTGAACAAACCTAGGTGAATCCACTTTGATATATCGGCTTATTTAATTCCCGTCTCCTCACGCTGACGCCTTAGAGCTGGTGAGGAAAAAGGGGAATTTCTAACCCTTTAGTTGGAGAGTCGATCAGGACATATTTCCCGATTTAAGTCCTGCGGGTAAGCGGAAGTTGACAGTAATTGTATATGTTTCTTTCAGCTCCTCCTCATAGGGCCCAAAGTGACCCTTCTCACAGTGAGCAGAACAAAGGTAAAAAGAAAAAAAAAAGATTCTCCACAGCACTAATAAAATATTTGATGGTAAACGTCTTCTATAATTTACAGAATGTGCATCAACCAATACATCCAAGAAAAAAAAAGGTAAACATGCACACACACACACACACACACACACACACATTGCATCACAGTGCTCTAAAATAATATATGATATTGAAATGTATATTTGCAGATCCCAAAGATTCTGGCTGGCTTGAAGTTGATGAAGTTGGCTGGTAGCCAACCATCTTGCTGCAAAACCAGGACCAAGGGATGCTGCAGCAGAGCTGAATTCCCACCTGCCAGCTGACATCCTGGAGCTCTTCATCACGGATGAACTTCTCCAGCACATCGTTCATCATACCAACCTCTACGCAAATCAGTCCATGCAGAAGCAGACTGACAAAAACTGTTGCGCACGTGTAAATAGTTTGCAAAGAGTCTTCCAAATTGTTTGTTTGGATTGCTACTGTTGCATGTAAATAAACTGTTATTTTGCAATCAAAAAACACTTTTTTATTGTTGGGGTAGTGTTTTATAGAAGTTTAGGTGTTTGTAGAATCACTCATACAACAAAAAAAAAAAAGTGCCAAATTCACTAGAGTGCATGAAATAACATCGTTTCACAAAAAGCTTGATTTCTCCGTATTTTGGAAGAAAATAGAGGATTTGGGTGAAACGAAGCTGTTTTCTATTGTTGATTACTGAAGATCTGAATAAGGTAGAAACAATCTTTTTTTTTTAGATGAAAGATGAGACTTCAATCTTTCATTTGGTAGTATCCGCGTTTCCATAGTCCTAACACAACATTTTCTGTGGAGCTTGAAAGATCGGTAAAATTCTGTAAATCAGCTGGCACTATGGGGTTACCTTTTCCGAAAATGGCTGGCAGTCAAAGAGTTAACAGAGTCAAATGCCATTTCTTGCATATGTCGCGGGCCAGTGAAAAGTGGACGGCGGGCCGCAAATGGCCCCCGGGCCCTAGTTTGGACAACCCTGATATAAAGGCTTAATGTACCATTAATATAACATTCTTTCATGCTTAAGGTTTGAACCCTCAGTAAGACGTTTTGTTGAATATTTTTCCATCAAAAATGAATGTTTAAAAATCGATTCGAGAATTGTGCCCTGTAATATGGCGATATATTGTTGAATCGATTTAGATTTAGATTTAGTCTCTACCATGCACTCTTTGAGAGTGTCCTTCGAAAAAAGGTCTTTGCTAATTTAAATGCCAGTAAATAACTTGCCTTCATGCTTCATTCCTGGATGGCAGTTTGTCGTGTAAAGGTGTTTTGCTGAGCCTGCAAGCTAACAGCCACTCTCTGTGCAGTAGCAGTCCATTCTGGGATTGACTGGTTGTTAGCATAATTAGCATGCTTGGTAGAAAAGTGGTGGCTGACATTGTATTCCTTAAAAACCGCAACGCTTTCTTGACAAATAAGACACAGCTTTTGACGGACATCAGTAAAAAAGTATTTAGCTGTCCATTCCTTATGGGGTATATGCCACGGAAGAGGTGGGACTGTTTTTGCACATCAGTTTGGTTCCGGTTCGGTTTGCGACGTGTGGGCTGCGTCAAAATACTTGCGCTCCGACTTTGTGCCCCTCGGTTGCGCGTTCGCAAACCGGACTGGAACTAAACTGATATGCAAAATCACGTCCCGCCTCTTCCATGGCATATACCCCATTAAACACTCGCCACTCACTGTCGATTTTTCTTTTCTTTGGCCCACTCAATTGCTGCCGATAGGTGCCGAACAGAAGCAGAGTAATAACAGGGAACAGCCCAAGTCAATGTATGACTGCGCCTAATGCGTCACCTGGTGGTGCGTCACCTGGTGGTGTGCCACCAGGTATTACAGGTCAAATTAATGTTGTCACAACTATGATATTTGATTTGAGCAATTCTCTACCAATCGTTGGCGGGCCGGAGGAAAAACGCCCGCAGGCCGTGGTTTGCCCACCCCTGGCCTTGTGGGCGTGCAATGACGGTTTTCTATTTTTCGTGCCCAAAACACACCCCTGATCAAGTTGGAAAATTTTCAAATATCCTCTTTGTGACACAAGAAATTGACAGTGTAAATCAAGTCTAACCTTAATCCGTTGAATAGTTGTTTTGATTTGTCCAGGAGATAGCAAAAATCTGTGACCGTCTTCCTTTCACCAAAAGGAATATCATCCTCAGTCTCAGTTCCAGTCATGACAGCAATCATTTACACCTAAAACAAAAACAGATACCGATGATATGATAAACTGCTGTTGTAAGGGTGCACTGACATTAGACCAGAGTTTACTAAACTTGGTGGTAGGGTCAAGAGAGTTTGCAAAAAAATGCCATGAATGATACAATTATTTCAACTTCCGAAGTGAAGAAAAAAAAAATCTGTAATCCGGATGGTTCACAGGAAAAACAGTTCCGGCCAAATGATCAAACATTTAGAAATAAAAAATATATATATTCTTGCTTTGTGAAAGAACCATTATAAATACAGTACACAAAAAACATTTTCACGTAATAATGAACAACCAACTGGTTTTCATTTTTGATAATCAACTTTTTATTTTTAACTTACTCAACTCAACTTATTTTATAAAGCACTTTAAAAACAGGCATTGCTGTATACAAAGTGCTGTACATGAAACATAAATTGGTTTTCAGTAAAGAACAAGGTAACAAAACAAGAACAAAGCAAACATTTTGAAGTGCATATACAAGTAAACAAATTTTACATCAGTAAATTAGTAGGCGAGTGAAAAAGAAATAAATACATAGATAAATAAGTCGAATAAATATCAAATTCATACACACCACAAAACACCAAAACAATGTTAAAGGCCCAGTCTGCCGGATTCACTCAGGAAAATGCACTTTTTAAATACAGGATGCACACACTTTAACTTCTCTCAGTCTACACATCTGTGTTTATGTTAATCTTTGGTGGTGATTTCGTCCTAAAGCCTGTATTTTGCCATTTTGTGTTTGTTTTGTAAACAGCGGGACGTTTCTCTGGAAAGACAGTGTTTACACCCTTCCAGCCAATCGCAGAGCAGGGGGTGGCATGTCGCAAACGGGGCCGGGCGAACGTGTCAGCTGCGTGACGTCACTCCCGCGGCAATTTGAAAGCACGCACTGATTTTTTTTCTTCACTCACTCATTCACACACAAGCTTCTGTGAGTGAGTGAGTGAGTGAGTGAGTGAGTGAGTGAGTGAGTGAGTGAGTGAGTGAGTGAGTGAAAAAATAATAATAATCCGTGCGCTCTTTCAAATTGCCGCGGGAGTGACGTCACGCAGCTGACACGTTCGCCCGGCCCCGTTTGCGACACGCCACCCCCCTGCTCTGCGATTGGCTGGAGGGGTGTTAACACTTTCCTCAGACACGGTCCGCTGTTTACAAAACAAACACAAAATGGCAAAATACAGGCTGGGGGGGTGGGGGTTTAGGACGAAATCACTACCAAATATTAACATAAACACAGATGTGTAGACTAAGAGAAAGTTAAAGTGTGTACATCCTGTATTTAAAAAGTGCATTTTCCTGAGTGAATCCGGCAGACAGCCCCTTTAAGTCTCATGGTGCACCAAAAGCCAAAGAATACAGATGTGTTTTAATTAACACTTAATATCCCATTATGTTTCCCCTCCCGTCTTTCATATACCGGACTGGGGCCATTTGGCCCTTCGCTTTTGAATTAACATATTGGTGTCTTAAATGCGTGGTCGAGTGGTTAGCACGTCCGCCTCCCAGTTCTGAGGACTCCGGTTCGAGTCCAGGCTCCGGCCTTCCTGGGTGGAGTTTGCATGTTCTCCCCGTGCCCGCGTGGGTCTTCTCCGGGTACTCCGGTCTCCTCCCACATTCCAAAGACATGCATGGCAGGTTAATTGGGCGCTCCAAATTGTCCCTAGGTGTGTTTGTAAGTGTGGATGGTTGTTCGTCTCTGTGTGCCCTGCGATTGGCTGGCAACCAGTCCAGGGTGTCCCCCGCCTACTGCCCAGAGCCAGCTGAGATAGGCGCCAGCACCCCCCGCGACCCTTGTGAGGAATAAGCGGTCAAGAAAATGGATGGATGGATGTCTTAAATGCCTATGTACAGGTCTACAGACACATTATGCTAGAATGTACCAAGGAGGGTGTGGTTGACCCTTCCCTCTTTGAATACCAGATGAGGTCCCTGCACTTTTTAACGAGTTGTTGTCCTATCAGTTAGCCACCAATCATATGTAAATGCAGCCACTACACAGCCATTATGCTGGAATGTGCCCCATTTGTCCCACACATCAATATTCAACTGAATCTGAGGCCAAATGGACCACCAATATTCAACTGAATCTGAGGCCAAATGGACCACCTAATATTTTGTGGAAGGTCGTTCGGCAACTGCAAAGGCTCGATCCCCTCTAAGGCTCCGCTTTGCCCTCGGTACCTCCAATTTTGTCTGGTCTGCTGACCTCAGGCCCTGGGAAGGTGCATAGAGCTCAGCGATATAAGGTGGGGCAAGACCATTTAGAGATTTGAAAACAAATAACAGAATCTTAAAGTGGACTCTAAATTTCACGGGCAGCCAGTGAAGAGAGGCCAGGATAGGGGCGATGTGTTCCCTCTTACGGGCACCAGTAAGGAGACGAGCAGCAGCATTTTGGACAAGCTGGAGGGAGGACTGGTTGATTCCAAAGTAAAGTGCATTACAGTCATCCAGCCGAGATGTAACAAAGGCATGGATTACCAATTCTAAGTACTGGGTTAACCCAAACCCACCCCTCAACTGGAATCTTCCTACAAGCTATCAGCAAACAGTAGGGGTGTCATGATAGCTTAGGTGGTGGTGGTGTGGCAGTCTCCAAAGCTAAAGCCAGGTCGTGAGTTCAATCCTCAACCCATGAGAGGCTTTTATTTTTTTCAATTCTTTATTTTATTCTCTTGGAAGTGTAAATAAGTAATAGCCTACTCTTAAAATACTGTTCTAAAAATTTCATGTTTGCAAGTTTGACCAGTAGATGGAGCTCTTACAGTGTGTCAAATGCCACAAAGCATTGCAACGTTTGAGGCAATTGTCTCTAAAGTGGTTCATTGTTTCGGAAAGCCTCGGTTTCGCCATCCCTACTGTTAGTCTCAACATTGCTTGAGAGACATTGCAGAAGTGGGCGTCCGTCAGTCTTTTCTTTTAATCAGTCCGTGGTTATTGGTTATTACACAGAAAGAAAAAAAAACACTTCCGGCAACACCGAGTCAGTCAATGTATTTAAGTTTTTTGTCAATTGTCAACAAAATGGCCATCCATCACTGACGGACTGACGGACCTTCCGTCAATCTTGATGGACGGACCTTCCATCAATCTTGGCGGAACGTCCACTGTAAATGAGGAGAAATGCAATTTCCATTGTTCTATGCTTATTTTCATTTTGAAAACACATAAAAATCAATGAGACTGAGTCAAGCACTGGTTGATATTGCCAAGCTAAGCCTGTAAATTTATTACAACTCATTCAGTACAAATCCCTAACGTTTATCTCTCAACTGGCCCACGTTTTAGATCATACTCTAGGTACCACAAATATTTGGTATCATTTGCTCAAATGTCGCCATGGCACCACACAATTGGCATTTGATCAGTTGTGTTTTGCCATCGACATGGGTTCATCGTTTGCTCATACCAATTGCCAGTCCGCATCAGAGAAGGGCAATGTATTTTTTAGCTGATGCTCTTGACTCAACACGAGCAAAAACGAGATATGATATAGCAATTTATCAAACCTTGTGTTGCGTTATGCTGGTTGCTTGATAATGGCACCGAAAAGCAAACGGTCACTCCAAGATTAACCCTGCATCGGAGAGGCGACACAAACCCTGTTCACTTGACGTTTCATTGACTACAACCCACAGAGGTAGATAATAGCCGGGATGGCCGGTCGCCTCCAGTTGCCTCTCGGGGCTGAAGTCAGGGGGTAGCCATCATACGTTGCCTTGCTCTGTTGTGTATGACAACTTCTGTTTATATATATATATATATATATATATATATATATATATATATATATATATATATATATATATATATATATATATATATATATATATATATATATATATATATAGTGACTTAAAGAAGTTAAATTTATTTCACAGAGATTTTTTTTTCTCTCGATGGATTTTCCTTCTTTTCATTGTTCATGGTTCTGACAACATGATGCAGACAAATCTTTGAGTAGCACTCGGAGATATACCTTCCATCCAGCTATTATTTTCTTAACCGCTTCCTCCTCACAAGGGTCGCAGGGGAGATATACCTTATAAAAGAAAATTTATAATTGCATTTTTCCTGAAAAAAAAAGTGCATTTAGAACTTCTGCTAGACTTATTTGTACAACCATACGACATACAATGTGGCACTTTCACTGTAGCGACAAATGAAAACACCACTGAAAAATCAGTGCATTTAAGTGAGGTGCGCTTCGGAACTTGGCGACGCAAGATGGCCGCCGGTGGCTTCACCTCTCTCCAGGAGGCGGTGTCAGCGGCCCATTACGATCTGCGCGTGCGCTTGCGGACATTGCGCAATAGGTCGACCATATTTTGTTGCTAACCTACGGCAACCGCATCAGGTCGAAATAGATACACAATACATGCACAATGGCAACTTCATAGTACGGGACGAAATAGTGAATGAGTCGTTAGGGAATAAATGTGGACATTAGTACACAGGCCATGATGGCCCCATCAACCACGTATTTACATATCAAATCTGTTTTCTCAACAAGTGAAAGCTCTCTATGGTTATTTGTGGTTACTGTAACCATATATATTAACATAGGTTGATACGACACGTCCGTTTTGAGCTGCGTGTATCCGGCGACGTTAAGCTAGGAGGGGCAAACTCGTCATCACATTCAATGCCTAGGTTTGTGGATGGCAAGTATACGAAAAGAACTAGGGTGCTGTCTCAATTTTCTGCATACAGTTGTGCACGACGCTGTACAATTACGACAAAAGAAGTAGAAATAATGTTTTTTTTCTTTTTCTTTTTTCAATTTGTTTTTTGTAATACTTTCTGTTGAAAGCACATGCACACGTTTTGCATTCCTAAAACAGTATTTTCTTTTGTGTAAATCGGTTGAAAAATTAGCAAGTTATGATATATTTTATATTTAATTGTCCTTTGATGGGAACCTCGCCCCTGCCAAAAATGGCCGCCACGTAGGCATGTAGGTTAGCCAGACTGTTACGGCACGCTAGCTTATCAACTGAGCATATCTGTGGGGGCGACAATTAACTAAAACGTGCTCAGTCTGTAGGAAATAGAGATCAACCAGTGTAATAAAAAATCTACAGATACATAAATACGGTATAGCGATGCAGTTGGCTCTAAGTAAAACATTTGGTCAGAAGCCAGTTAAATTTCAGTTAGAACAAGATGGGGACTTTTACATGGTTGGTTCGGAGGTATGTGTTGATGTTACCACAATATTATGGTTGTGCTATTAGCTGGTTCCCATTCTTCAGTCACTGTTGAAGCATTGAATATTCCTTCGCGGACACATGTCAAAATGTGTGTTGTTTGCATTTTCGGGCCGCAAAAAAGACGGAACTAGACCATAGGTGTCAAACTCCGGTACCCGAGGACCACAGGAGGTCTCCCTCCTCAAACACAGCCGAATCGAATAATCAGGATCATTATCACGTTTCTGCGGAGCTTGCTAATGTGTTTGAGGGAAATCTCCAAAACATGCAGAATTGTAGCACTCGAGGACCGTTGTTTGACAACTATGAACTAGACAGAACGTGTACATCAAAGTCACGTCTCTATTCTGTCATGGTATTTTAGTTTCATCACTATATTGGTCTGCAAAGTGGGAAGGAGTCAGCGATGCATTTTTTATTTATTTAATGTTTGTCGTCCACGACTGCCCGATGTCAAGGATTAATGGGGGTTCCTCCCTTGAAACTGTTCCATGTATCCCCCCACTGCAGCCTACCTTTGCTAATTGTGGTTCTTTTTATCTACAATGAAAGAAACGCATTCTGTTGGGTTGAGCTCCTACACTTTAGCTGAATTACACCCTGCAAGTTTGGGAATTAAGTTATGCGTCAAGTGGCGGAGTTGTGTCATGGGGTCTTGTGAAAATCAAATGCATTGTTTGTTTTCAGGTAGGAAACTATCTGCGTATGTTTAGAGGCTCATTATACAAAAGATATCCATCTTTATGGAGGAGGCTTGCTTCAGTAGAGGAGAGAAAGAAAATTGTAGCATCATCTCATGGTGAGTGTCATTGTTAATGTTGTATGAATACAATTGCTCTCATGAAGAAGCTTGAATAGTAGTTCATCAGTAGTCAGTAACTGTCTCCTACAAAATGTAAACTCATGTTTCGATTTGAAATGGGAAGTTGATATTTTGCGATTTTTACAGAACTTTATTTACTTAACACATTTACAAAAATATTTTTGCCATGACCAGCAACTGTCCTCCTAGTGCTATTTTGTAGTGATGTCACGATAAGGGCAATATCGTGATATCGCGATATTAAAACTGCCACAATATCGTCCTCATGTTCACAATATTTAAAAGGAACACATTTGTTAAAAAAAGTCAGGTGGATTTCCATTTATGCACTTCTAGCACCCTCTAGTGGCTAGTTTATTAGTGCAATTTACTTTTCATAAGGGATGTTTTGGCCTTCTACGTTTAAAATCTATGCTAATTGTCAGATGAAGGGGAACCTAATTTATTTGTGAAGCGATCAATGTGTGCTTGCATTAGCAAGTAAGTGCCTCAATATCGTTATTAGCAATTGTAGGTGGTTTATATGCATTGCTGTTATGTACAAAAGCACAATGTTGTGCTTTTGTTTTTTAGTATGAGCTCTCTTTTTTTTTTACAATATTGTGATTGTTTTTGAAAATAGCCAACGCCCCCACAATATTGTGAGAATTATCATATCGTGACCTTCATATCGTGATAATATCGTATCGTGATGCTTGGATATCGTTACATCCCTACTATTTTGCTTTGAACGGCTCTGATTGGTCAATCGCCGGACCGAGTTATGCACTGGGCGTGGTTCCTGCTTCACTTCAACCCAATCTCTTTTCACAAATTCTTCATTTTATTTTGCCACCGAAGATTGTATTGGCATTACCTGCCTACCTCACCCTAATCATAACTATCAGAACATAGGCTGTTATCGGCATCACCAGCCTAACCCTAACCATAACCCCCAGAGCATATAGGCACTTGTCAAGAAATTGTAGGAAAAATTCATCAATTCATTCCATATTTTTTTTTAATGTACAGAGCGGGATTCGTACCTGTGACCATGTACTTTCAGGGTGACCGTTTTAACCATTGTGTTTGTGCCACGAGATTGGCGCAGAATTTGTAGTTGTAGTTCTCGAGTGATTCACGACAAAATGGCGCTAAGTGGCGAGTTGCTCGATGATGGCCAAATATCTACATTGTTAGAAATAACATTTCGAATTTTGACCAACAAACAAGTACGTTTTCTGTACATTCCTGAGAACATTCAAGTAAAGCTTAACCTTGCCTGTTTTGTCTTCATCTTTTTGTGTAGAATAACATGTGTGAAGGCCTCCAGCCTTCACACATGTTATTCTACACCATTCCCGTTATACTTCCACATTATTTAGCCGATTCACTTCATTCCAACTTCAATATACTCTACCAGTTCACGCCATGGGCTCTTCCATCTTTTTGGTTCCAAAATTCACACCTTACCCACAATTCCCGATTTCATACCCGATTATTTCCCACATTCTACGTTTTCCATTTACTTCCACATTATTCATCCGATATATTCATTCCAACTTTAATATATCCCAGCAAGTCACGCCATGAGCTCTTCCAGCTTTTTGGTTCCAAAATTCACACCTTACCCACAATTCCCGATTTCATACCCGATTATTTCCCACATTCTACATTTTCCATTTACTTCTACATTATTCAACCGATTCACTTCATTCCAACTTCAATATATTCCAGCAATGCACGCCATGAGTTTTTCCAGCTTTTCAGTTCCAAAATTCACACCTTACCCACAATTCCCGATTTTGTACCGATTATTTCCCACATTCTACAATTTCCATGTACTTCCTCATTATTCATCCAATTCACTTTATTCTAACTTCAATATATTCCAGTATCATTCAACATCATTCAATATTATTCCTAATCATTCCACGGGTTTTTATTTAGCCTTCCAGCCTTCACATGCCATTTCCCCCAGAAATGGCATTTTCTAGTTTGTTTTGTTGTTGTTGTTGTTCTACTTGCTGTTATATTTATTGTTCATCCTTGTCATTTTCTTTATTTTCCTCTTTTGATTTTTTTTCTAAACTAGGCACAATGAGTTTGTTACGCAAAAAGTTCACAAAGTAAATGTTTTTATGTTGTTGTATTTTTGCTCCATGTACAGCACTTTGGAAGCAGTGGTGTTTGTTTGAAAGGTGCGTTGTGGAACTTGCCACTATTTAACTCGCGACTGCCACCTCTGGCCTAAAGCGTAACTGCAGCCTCTATGTTAAGCTCGTGCATGGAACCACGATCCAAACCCCCAAGAAACCATGGAGTGTTTTCCCCAAACAAACCACACTGTAGGGAGGATTCAAACTGATATGTGCAGTCACAGTTTAAAAGTCAGTGTTCTTTGTACTCATCTCGCCATTGGTGGAGCATTCATGATGTAGAAAAACCTTAACATTAACAGTTTAAGATCCACAATGCACCTTTAAAGTGCTCTGTAAACATAGTTGAGTTCTATTTTTATTTATTTAATGTAACTTGCAGATGATGTCTTTTGCATTGGTTTAATTTATTCAAAAGTAATTCCTGTGTAAAATGTTCAACAATAATGTATATTGATTCTCAATCAGTTTTAACATAAACCTAACATTTATAGTTTTTGCTTAAATGCCAAAATGAAGTAGTTAGTAGCAATTTGTCAATATGTCTTGTAAACGACCCATCCAGCATTCAGCCACTTGTGCAAAATTACAACTCATAATAACATTTGGATGTAATAGAACATAAAAATAGGGCCCAACCGATATGCATTTTTTTAGGCTGATACCGATATTTGGTAGGGGAAAAAAAATGTTTTCCGATTAATCGTCCGATTAATGCTTTAAAAAAAAAAAAAAAAAAAACTACAAACACATTTTTTTTTTTTGCGTGGCTTACAACAAATAAATAAATTAAAGATAACATTTGACTGTTTTACAATACTTTGTTGTTCAGTATTTAATTTTAAACCAGAATAATTTAAGTGCAAAAACATGAAAAAAAAGCATGAAACCTCTGTGAAATTAACTAAAATAAAAATAAATGAGTTCAGGCATACCTCTGGTTTTGTAATTGTTCCTGCAGGTAGAACGAATTAACTTGTAAAGAGGGAGCTCTCCTTGGCTTCTCCAGTGTTTATTAATGATCGTCATTCATCATGGTAATATTGCAACCTCCTTTGCACAATATCAAATTCATTTTAAGTGTTACTGTGTTGTACTGTACTGTACTGTTACTAGGGGTGGGAATCTCTGACATGAGGCCGATTCGATATGTATCTCGATACACAGGTTGCTATTCGATTGAAAAACGATTATCTTTCAGAACAGAACGGTTCGATTAAGTTTGGGAACGATACAATTTTCGATTTGATACGATTCCTTTCAATATTCAAAACATAGTGACATTTGTTGCTTGTAGACGTTAAGCTTAAAACACCACAAATTTTTACGGTATCTTCAAACGTGTTAAAAAAAAAACAACAAAAATGTCTTCTATATTTTTATATATTGAATCAATTATTTAAATAGACCGCAAAAACGGGCTGGGCAATATGACTGAAAAATGTATCAGTTTAAATATTTATTAGTCGTTATTGACAGTTATAATTGTTTTTTTTTTCCTATTCAAAATAAGGATCAGGAAAACAAAAGGCTGATAATTCAATTTGAAATATAAATATTTAACCTTTAAAAAGACACCAACACAATTAAACAGAATATGTGCACATTGTGAAGTATTTCAGAAACATAAATTTAAGACATGAAATAAACCTACCGTCCAGCCAAAAGAAATATGAAGCCACCTTATGGAGCAATAAATCTATCAAACACATTTTAACCACTTAATATATCCAAAAATATTGCCAAAAGTGCCCTTCCCTTTTTATCAACAATTTTTGTTTTTCTTTTGCCATTACATTCATTTTTGGTTAATGTATGACATCTTATTTTTTTTATTTTTTTTAAATCTGAGAGACGACGATGACCACGGAATCACAACTGTGCGGGGGGGGGGGGTTTGTCGGTCATTTTGGGTTTGATGACTTAATTGCGGGCACGTCTCAGTTCTCCTCTCTGCTGCTCATGCTAGTTGTGTGCATTGACAGGGAGCCACAAACGGAGAAATGAGATACTTGCAGTTAGGGCTGCACAATATTTCGAGAAAATATTGATATCGCGATATTGGTCTATGCAATATGCATATCGCAAAGACATGCAATAAGTTTGATATGGAATTTTATGCATTTATCTGAATTTGACCAGTTAGACTGTCAGGTTTACCTTTTTGACATTTATTAAACATAACAAAAAATGAGAGAAGACACTCAGTTCAAAGCTCGCAAGGAGAAAGGTGAGGAACTGACTGATACAATTCACGACTGCACTCTCTGAAAAAAATCCCCTCCTCACCCTCTCTTTTTATTTGGTTTCCACGCCCCTAGTTACATGGGTGTTCCAACCCTAATAATGCAAACGCAAACCATGGTTGGAACACAGTGTACTTAACGAAAATGTGCACTGCCATCCAATAGTTGAACATTATTGAGAGGTATTTACAATTAAGAATACATTTAATTTGATTATTTTGCCACATGAAATTTATTTTTAAATTCTTTCATGAGCTAATAAAAATGTCATTTCTTTAGGTACAATAATATCGCAATAATACTGACATCGCTATATTCAGCAACTATATTGCATATCTCATGTTTTTCCAATATCGTGCAGCCCTACTTGCAGTGTGCTTTTAGCTTAGCTGGTGTGTTGGCTGTGGGACATGCCTCTGAAGTTTAAATCCATGCATTGGATCGTCACGGGAGTTATTCTTTTGGGTCACGCGCAGTACCAACGCCGGGACATACAAGTGCACCGAGAGGACTCGATAGCCATGGGAAATATCGAGATGTACGGCACGGGCTTCAGCTACTGTCTTCAGTTGCATGTTGTCACTCGTGTGTGCGCGCGCTATCCCGTGCCGTGTAGTGTTGCGAGCCCGGCATTGACGGTGGGCAGGCCCTCCAAAAAGGTGTGTAACGTCTTTACATTATGTTTACAACATCCGGGGAATGAAGCATCTCTGAGCGCTACTTCGCTAGCTGTCTGTAAACACGGAAGTAGCTTGAATAGTGATGCTACTGAAACGTAAACAAAACAAGTAGAGCACGGCGCAGAACTCTTCCTATCGTTATGAAAACCATAAAGCCTCACTCGCAACCGATTCACAGCCACGCGATATCCGGTCCACAGCTTTACAAGCAATGTATCTAAGGTTTCCCGGCGGATTTTGTATCGGTTGACGAGTCTGCTACCGATAGGGTTGTTTAGCTCCCCTTGACGAACGATGGTTCGGTCGAATCGTTTTTTTTTGTCCCACCCCTAACTGTTACACTGTTATGTACTTAAGCCACACTATCAATTATCGCAGCACTTTATTTGAGTTCTGGGTTGGCACGGAGCGGGGATTTCTTTCGAGGTATTCGGACTACCATCGAGACTAGTAAACGACAAACAGTACTAAAATATAAATAATGGATAACCAGAGAAAGTGACCAGTAGTCCCAGGCCGGTTCCAATCAATACTCAATGTGCATCTTTTCCCAACAGTGGTGAAGAGAGGCAACAATGTTAAACTTTTCGGGCGTGCACAAAAAAAAAAAAAAAACTACTCTGTGTTCATAACGTTCCTCTTTAAATGGCAGAGCGGTCGTTCACTGTACTATCAAATGGTATAGTTACGTTGTTTCTGCTACAGGGTTGCGATGCTATTGCTAACAGACATGGAAACAACTGTGAAGCAACCTGAACCTAGCCTAACCTTGTTAGCAATGCGCCATGAACGAAAAGCTAGACAGATGCCCCAAAAGCACGTTTTGTCAGGCACACATGAAAATGACATGTTGAGCCACTGTTAATTTTGAAACCTTGTACAAACTTACCTGCCGTCTGGCAGTGTTGAGTCTGGTTACTGGTAGATGACAGAGAAGACTCAAGGATTGAATGAAGTCACAGCTCCACTCAGTGGACAAACGGTGTAAGGACACCATTCTGAATGTCCTGTTGTGTGCGCACTACGAACAGTAGAGCAATCGGCCACATTTGGGCCGATTATTGATTATTTTGAAAAGTGCTATAATCGGCCGATTATAATCAGCGGCCGATTAATCGGTCGGGCCCTACATAAAAAGAAGACAAGTATCGATTTCAAGACAAAACTCAATTTCACGATTTGGCAATTTTTCAATGATTCGATTTTTAAAATGACGGAAAATCTAATTTATTCGATTTATTGCCCAGCTCTACGTTAAATATATCACAATTCACCGTTCCAATTTGATTTAAAGTTCAGCCAAAACATGACTATCACTAATATCAACATCAGTGACAGCCTAATTGCAACCCACTTTGCATCTTTACAGATGTGAAAATATGATTTAAATGCATCTTATGCTCATTCTCAATAGCTTGCTGAAAGGCGAAAAAAAAATCCTTGACAATAATGGCATGTATGTGCCCACACCAAGGTTATTTTAGTTATTTAACGAAAAACTAAGACTAAAATAAAAAAAAATAAAAAATCATTAACAAAATAAAATAAGAACGAAAATGTTTTTATTTATTTTTTTATCTAACTGAAACTAGATTTTATGTTTCCAAAAACTACTATACTTATAGCAAATTTTCTTTTCTTTTAGTCTTTGGTGAATGAGCACAAAAATAATGAAAATTAATACTGAAACTAACTAAAACTAAGCATTTTTCACTAATAAAAACTAACAACTAATGTGAAAAATTATTAAAAATAACTAAATTTAAAAAATAAAACTCAAAACAAAATAAAAACTAACTAAAATGTAATTTCCAAAGCGAAAATAATGATAAATAAAAAAATAAAATAATAATAATAATATAATTAGTATTGGGGCTGCATAAAACGTATTACTGAAAAGAACTAGACTTAGTGCAATTTCTGGAGAAATTGCGTGGGAATGCTAATAGCTGAATGCTAAGATTTGAATGCATGCGGAACGCTTATGAAGTTAGTTGAGAGATAAATTATACAATTATAATCTCCTGGTTACTGGACAATGCGCTTTACCAACTGTGCCACCGAGCAGTATCAAACACCTGGTAATGATGATAAGTTATATGTATGGAAGTGGGCGTGGAAAGTGATACGTATAAAAAGTTCACTGTCTGTCCCATTGAAAATGAATGGGGAAAAGTTTATGTTAAATGTTAAATTGTGCAAATACTCTTAAGTAATGTGGAATCAGACGATATATACCCCGGGAGATGTGAATTGCTGAAAAGTATTCCCACAATTATTTTTTTTTTTAGTTGACTTCCCCTTTAAATTTGGTCAAGTCTTGTATTGCAAACTGGCAGAAAAAAACATACATACACAAATTGAAGTTGTTCACCAAACTTTGGGCAGAAAATGACTTTTTTTTTTTTCTTTTTTTTTTTTTCTTTACAAAATGGTAGCCACCAGTGTAACTCTGCTGAAGGCCTCCGAGTGTGAGGAGATCTTCGAAGGTAACGATGACAAATACAAGGCAGTGTCAATCAGCACAGAGCCACCGGCGTACCTCAGGTATTGCTTATGCGGGACATTTTAGTTTGTATTTATATGATATATATTTGTCTTAAATGTTTTACCATGAATCTTACCTTTGCTAACACTTGTGCCTTTCTGTGGCTGTTCTGTCAGTGTACTATTAGTTGAAGTGTATGTCAGATGGAACATTCTTTGGCGATCAACGCATGCTTTGGTGAATCCCCAAGATGATGCAGATTGACCTGTGCGGGGATGAGGATTCGCTTGTGTGCGTGCCTGAAGGCCGTGTGACATGCGATTGTAGAGTCAGCGCGTTTGCATGGTAGAGGCCAGCTAGGGAGAACGCGGAAGTGATGCTGTGAACGCGAGTGTAAACAAGTTTATTAGAAGCGAGGAGGAAAAGTGTGCTAAATAAAACCCAAGGCTGCAGTGCAAACCCCTGTGTCCCTGTGGATTATTTTGTCTGGCCATGCGGTCGGGCTGAACGATTAATTGCATTTGAGATTAAAGTGTATGGGACACGAAAAAAAGTCACCCTAAAAGTATTTAAAAAAAAAAAGAAGAGTACAAGTACAAATAATATCATTTCAATGATTACTGTGTTAAAAACGCAATGACAAGGGCTTGTAAAAATTAGGTATTTTCGTGAATTTCCAAAACATTGCAGCTCACTGGCGACGCCCCCTTTTTCCGAGCCTGGACACTCATGACGTCAGCGGGAGTACGGAAGTTGGCGAAAACAATGCAAGCATATGGAGAACCACACGGATAGTGAGGTTCTTTCTGACTCGCTATCAAGTCTAGAGTTGGAATTTGACGTTCCAGACTACAAGCAGTCTTCAGACGAAGATATTTCAGCCCAGGAATGTATCCAGCTGTATCGGTTTGAGCCTTTTCTTGATGAAGGTGCTGGTGCAACTGTGTCCGGTCATCTGCATACAATGAAGGTGGCTGTGACCAGTTTCAAACAGCCGAGGTAGAAGACGACATCGGCAGGCTCCACAACACAGAATGGTAAATCTTACTCTTTATTTTAAAATGGAAATTATAGACGAACAATGCTGTTTATATTTTTGTATGAGCGAAATAGCTTTGTGGCCAAAATGTAGCTTGGTTTAGTCCAATACACAAATTATTATGCTTTACTTGTTATAGTAAAAAGCTAATTTATATTGGTAGTAGCAAAATAGAACTTATTATCCAGCTTAAAATGCAAACCATAAACTAAATGCTGCTTACTCGCTGTCGTAAGAAGTGAAGCCATCACTGCCCCTTTTACATTGCCACATGCCAACCTCTGTGAGACTCAATTCACAATGGAAAAAGTTTACAACATGCATTTTGGAAATGAAATTGACCTCATACCAGTCAGATGCATGACACTTTTTTTTTTCTCCTGAAGCGCTTGAAATACATAATCCAAGTAATTCTCAAATAATGAACAAATTCTTTGTAAATGTTATAAATGGCTAAAAAAATAAAATAAAATAAAAAAGTTGCTTGTGCTTTGCAGGTGTTCCTATGGTAACTGTGTAGCAATGGCAGCAGTGAAGGAGAGCGTTTGCTGTCAGAGTCCGGAGCGCAGCAGAACCAGTGCATCACCCATCACTGGACGTTCAAAGCGGTGTGCCTCAGTGTGGTAGTCTTGCAGACCGCTTACCGATTCCTTCTTGTGTAGTGTCCGTAAAAAGGAGAATGACTACAAAAGATACCACGAAATATGATATAAATAAATACAATGCAACAAAAGAAATACATGCCTTTTTCTTTGCATCCAAAATATAAACGTACAAATAGAGAACAATCAGCTATGTCTATTAATTTACAATTTTATTTTACAAATGTACAAATTGCATCTTGCAAGTCATCAGTCAAACTATTCAGTGATTCATCTCCCACAAAAAAAAAAAAAGAAAAAAAAATCGAAAGGCATTAGCTCAGTGTGCTTCCTACAATTGGTCACAAAATCCAATATCCGAGTCTGAAATTGTCATGTCTAAAACTCAGCTTACTACTCCACTGAAAACGTTAACTGTAAGTAAAGTGCGAATTGTATGACCGCACAACCTATGCCTTGTGTGGCTTCTGAATGTCTGCACACAGTGGTCGGCGTTCTGCACTTCCTGGTCCAGCGCCAGCTCTTCAAGGATTGTGTCCTCATCCAGATTGGCCCCCTGACAGATGGTCTCCACAATCTTCTTAAGATCCTCCACATATTCTGTAATAATATACCCATTGAATTATTTAATTGTGTTTTACATGTATGCAAAATAATTAGAAATAACTTTCATTTCTATTCCTACTTTTTTTCACTATGTTGTGATTAGATTGTTGAATTCCAATTGTGGATGTAGACATTTCAAATAAAAAATACATACGAAATGTTGGCTGCCCCAGGACTTTGCGCACAATACAGGACTGTCTCAGAAAATTCGAATATTATGGCTTTTTTTTTGGTCTGAGAAAATATTCAAATATTTTGAGATAGGATATTTGAGTTTTCTTAACCTGTAAACCATAATCAGCAATATTAAAACAATAAAAGGCTTGCAATATTTCAGTTGATTTGTAATGAATCCAGAATGTATGGCATTTTTGCTTATTTAATTGAATTACAGAAAATAATGGAATTTATCACAATATTCAAATTTTCTGAGACAGTCCTGTAAATGCTCCTCTCCTGTACTGTACTTGGGATAGCACACAGTGTATTTAGCGTCCCCATCCTTTGTAACATCCTGGATCTGGTGTGCATTTTCTGCATGGAGGGCCTGGGTTTCCACGGTCACCAAAAGAGCTCTTGCCTGGACCAAACTGTCTGGACTCCTGAAAATAGGATTTCATAAACATATGTAACATGCAAAGTATGTTGTTTAAGATGATCAAAACCAATTATTACAATAACTATCCTTACCCTTTATGTCCTTTAGCTCAAATTGAGACTGCTACGGTTCTTGTTGAGGGTAAGGCTTGACATTAAGCTTCTTTTTGCTTTAAAAAAGAAAAAAAACTTAACTGTTGAAATGCAGGTAATATTTACACCTATACAACCATTTTATTCTTTGAAAAATGCACAATACATTTGTAAATTACATGTACATGACACATTTGAAAACTAGGTGGGGTGAGCAATTTGTTTTCCCATAAATTGGTGTGTTATCAATCATGTATATTGTACAGTACATTTACTCACATTTTTGATGCAAACACCGGGTACCTCACCCAAATCATCTTCCAAACATGCCGCCTGTGTAGCAGTTTCCTTCGACTCATACTCAATCCATAAGCATCTCATCCACCATCTGAAACAATGTTTGAACTGTTGTTAACTTGGGCATGATGATGCCTTCAACACAGATGCACAGCACAATACATAATACAAAATAAAATAGACAACAAATGGAAAGTTAGCAGTTCCTCATTAGAAATTGGTACATTTTCATTGACTGTATATTAATTTGGCAGTGGTTATTTTTGCCATGAGCTGCTAAAATAAGTGCTGTTAACTTTCTAGATTGTAGTTCTTACCCCACATTATAGCCAAGTGACAGCTTCAGGGCCGGCAGCGGGTCAAACGAGTCTTCCTCGAAATGTGCGCTGTACAACGCTGACGTTGGAGTCAGGTGTCCATTCATCTCTCGTCCGTTGTACTTGCTTTGTCCATTTTTCGCCAAGAATTGCATCTTTCGGGAACCGAAAAAGGTTCACGCCATCCTCCCTTCAATTACAAGAAAATCCGGCCACGCAACGAGACGGCATTGTAGAAATTCAGTTGATGATAAAACACACAGCAGTCATAAGCTTGCAGCGGCAAAGCAAAGATGCTGACTTCCGTTCTTCCGCTGACGTCATATCCGATTCGGCCGCTGGGAACGCGCCAATGGCCAGATTTTGCGCGGGAAATTTAAAAATGAGGAAATATTATTTTAATATGTTTTGACTCGACGAGCCGCTCATTTTGTCGTGTATATTATATCGTTCAAAACAACGTATTAAAAAATTTAATGAGCTGTCCCATAAACTTTAAAAAGTGCATTTTCCTGAGTGAAACCGGCAGACTGCGTCTTTAAACCGCGGTTTGACAATACGCGATGACGTAATCGCAGAAAGCTGCGATTTAAATGTTCATTGAGACGGAGCGGAATGAGGGAAAGAAAGAAAGGGGGAGCAGGACCGTCACCGCTGTAACTAAAGCCTAGCGCCGTAAGTGCACATACTTTTGGTGACTTTTTTTTTTTGTTTCATGAGCCCTTGAGACACGTGTTTTACATGTTTAATCTATTTGAGCTTGGTATTAAAACAACACTTCACTGTTGTGAGTTGACTTTTCGGCTGCCGTGGTGTCGCACGATTTGTAAACTGAGTGTACTGTACACGCAAGAGTGCGGCAGGCAGCAGCGGCTCATAAATTTTTGTTGTCCTATATTTTGAGGCTAAATATGTCTGTATGTGGCCATATATTGTCGTTCAATTTCATGAATGAAGAATAGGACGGACGAAATTATTATTGCTCGTTATTACTTACCGTCATTTAGATGCCGACGCCATAGCCTCTTTAATGTACATGTATTGTAGCGTTGGTGAATTAATTAGGCCAAGTGGCAAACAAACAACTCTTTAATGAATTTTTGCATTGCACAGAAAGCATCCCACATATGTTGTTTCTAACCTTTATTATTATAATTATTGTGGGAATGCTGAAGCTACTCCCACATAATATTTCCGATTTACACCGTTCAAATTACAACTTGCTGAAAAAATTCACACCTTGTGTTGCCACACCTACAGTAAGCTTATTTTCTTCCTCTACGGCGAAAATACCACAGTGCGTGGAGTACGGCTGAACCAATAAGTATGAATTGTGTGGGAGAAACTCTAAATGCAGATTTCATAAGTAAGAATGTGAATATAAATTTTCTTTCGTAATATATTTTTCCAGCTGCTCCTCCAAGATTGGTCTGCATCTTCATGTTGTCAGAACCATCAACAATGAAATGAAAGCAGAGCACACAAGAAAAAACAATCGCTGTGAAATGCTAGACTAAGTGCAATTTCTGAAGAAATTGCATGGGAATGCTGAAAGCTGAATGCTAATAGCTGAATGCTAATGAAGGAAATAAAAAGATAAATTCTGTGAAAATTACAAAGTAATTAACTATTAATTCCTAGTAATAAGAGTAGTAGTAGTAGTAGTAGTAGTAGTAATAGAAACATTAGTAGTATTACTAGTAATTATTTAGTAACTTGTAGTTAAAAAACAAATACAAACCCATCCACCCATTTTCTACCATAAATTACTAGTAGTACAGTTTTGTTTTTGTTTTTTTTAATTCATCTATTTATAAGCAATGCCTATACCCCTCTTTTACATCTTTGGGTGCTAGTGCTATAAAAAAAAAAGGGATTATCAGCAAAAATCAGCACAAAAAAAGTATGCCATGCCAGTCTACTTGGCACAAAACACAACTCCTCATCCAATTGAATGGCACTTTAAAGTCACTTCAGCAGTGTTCCATTCAAGACATTATTCATGATCATCATCGGACTACTGTAATTGGCTGGCAACCAGTTCAGCGTGCAACCCGCCTACTGGCCGAGGCCGGCTGGGATAGGCTTCAGCACCCCCGCCAACCCTGTGAGGAGTAAGCGACTAAGACTATGAATGGATGGCTCATCGGACTAACATAAGGCGGATTTATCAGCCGAGAGAAAGAAAACGTCTTCAGAAATTCATTTTGTCATATCTAGTGATGTTTCTGTGATTTAAATGCAGTTTATAATGTTATTGTTTGCAAAAAAAGAAGCAATTACAGTCATTTGGGATACATCTGTATCCCTTAGCATAATGACCCTAGATATATTTGCAACGTAGAGTCCGAGGTGGAATTCAAACCCGAAACCTCCAGGTTACTAAACAATGCACTCTACCAAGTGAGGTACTGAGAAGTATCAAAGCGCCAGTAATGATGATCAGTTGTATGTTTGCAAGTGGCGTGGAAAGTGGGTATACAATGAAATAACTAAGCTTTACAAAATATAGAAAACCATAAAATACAAATAAAACAGATACATACCACTTTGGCCTGCTAGTGAACAAACAGGGGTACTTATTTCACTTAATTAGCTTCACTTTAGTAACTGCAAGTTGCGTGAAGTCGAGCTGCTGCAAGCTGCATCAGTACTGCCTTGCTAAGCTGGCGGAAAACAGGAAGTGACCTAATCGAGCTCTAAAAGTTAAACATGTAAATTTTACCCTTTTAATTTTACTTTACCCCTGACAGCCTTCTGTGACACGAGTTATGGTCCGGTGTTGGTCGAGAGGACAGTTGTCTGGCAAGTTGGCTTGGGTCACGGAAATAAAGTGGTTTTCTTCTAAAAACAATTTGTGTTCAAAAGAGTGATACATTTGCATCACTAAACTTCTTTCTGAAAAAAGTCAGACGCCATTACCGCCGGGCACTACTTTTCTGTTCGTTTGTATCACTGCGTGGTGCACTGTAGACAGCTGATAGATGCGCTGCAGACAGTTGATCCGCACGCCTTCCGCCTTCGAAAAGACAAACAACTTGTATATTAGTGCGCATCTATCAGCTGCATCCAGGGCGCCGCGCAGTGATACGAACGAACAGAAAAATATTGCCGGCAGTAATGGCGTCTGACTTTTTTCAGAAAGGAGTTTAGTGATGAAAATGTATCACTCTTTTGAACACAAATTGTTTTTAGACGAAAAAACGCTTTATTTCAGTGCCCCAAGCCAACTTGCCGGACTACTGTCCTCCTGACCAACACCGGACCAGAACTCGTGTTACAGAACGCTGTCACGGGTAAGTCATAGTGATGATCGCACACACTGGAGGTGAGGATGAAATAGAGATTCATGTAAAAAAATCTGAACTATCACTTTAACCTCTTACACAAATTGTGGAGGTAGGTCACTCTCAAATGCTGTTGTCAATAAATTGCAATTTATAATTAAATTTAAAAAAAAAAAAAAAGAGAGAGAAAGGTACCGGTACTCGAACCAAAGCACACAAGTTAGCGGACTATGCGGAGTCTTTGTATTTACCGCTACAGCAAACCAACCACATGAAAGTACGCTATGATATTCATGACAAATGTGATTGATGTAATCACGAACGGATGGACGATGCAGTATATTGTTTTTATGTTTTACAATTATGACAAGAGCAAATGGCTGTTCTCAAGAGATTTTAGTTTTAACTTAAAAAAAAAAAAAAAAAAAAAAAAAAAAGTATATACAGTCAGAGGTGGGAATCAAACCCACAACCTCCTGGTTACTGGACAAACCACTAGAGCACCACAGCCACAGAAACAGCTGTGCCATTTGTAGTGAATGTGTTAGTCTTTTTTTGAAGATTGTATTTTTCATTGTTATTTTAAACTTCGTTACGCTATTATTTAACTAAAGGTGTCAGTCGATTAAAATTTTAATTAACTAATTTGCTCCCAATAACGTGTAAATACGTTGTTTTTTTTAATATTCTAAGTGTCCCAAAGACGTATTTATAAGTTTTTTTTGTTTTTTTTTATGCTAGAGCATACAGAAGGCTTTGATTCAGCCCCTCAACTGCAAAGAACGGTTGCAGAAATGGTAGTTATTACACAAACGGCCAGCAGTTGGCAGCAGAGCAAAGGAGATCAACCAGGACCATCTAGAAAAAAAGCTCAATTACTTACAATTTTAAATAGATTTATGAAAACTGATGAAACTTAGCTCTCTTCTAATGCTAATTGCTGCAAGACGGAAACAGATAGAAACATACTTTTTTTTCCTGATGAAAGAAGAGACTTTAATCTTTCTTTTGATAGGTTCCATGTTTTTATAGCAATAGAACACAATATTCTGTGGGCCTTGCAAAATCATTCAAAATCCAGTAAAACAGCCGGGAACGAACGGGACTACTTCTGTGAAAATGGCTGGGAGTGAATGAGTTAATCGCATGACTTCAATAATTAACTGACGATTAATCGCATGTTTTGTACTTCAATTTCTATCTAAATTTTCAATAAAATGTACTTTTTTCCCCCTAATTTAAATATGGTTTATTTTTTAGTCATTGATACGGTAATTTCATAATTTAATTAAAAAAAAAACAATTAAAAATATGTATTGTACGTTTTAAAAAAAAAAAAACAAGTGACTGATTTGTGTTGATCATTTTTCTTTCACTGCAACATGGCATAATTGCATTTGTAAGACATACAACATGACATAATTGCATTTGTGAGACAATGGTGACAGCTCAGTGCATTTTTCTTTTCATATTAAGAGCTGATTAATTTTTAACATGAAGTAACTTGTGAAATTATGCACATTTTTAAAACTGTAAAATACAACCTAGTCCCCAGAAATATATGCATTGTTATTTAATTTATTACTGCGAAAATGTGTTAGTGTATTCCTTTGCGGAACGCTGAATGCTTTTATTTTGTTAAGTTTAATAGGATGTGCATTGTAAAATAACGTTTCTTTACTGCATACAAACCAGAAGCGATCGATGTGTACTTTTCATATTAAGTGCCCCCTAATTTTAAAAAAGAAGTAACTTGCGATCTTCTGCACATTTTGAAATTGTAAAATACAACTTGACCCCAGTTCCCACAAATATATGCAGTATAATTTAATTTTTTACTGTTAAATTGTGTTATAGTGACTCCTCTTCATGAAGTTGGATGTTTGTATTTTGTTAAGTTCCCGGATGCGCCGTGATGCCCCTCTGAAGCGAACACATAGCTAGTACTTTCACTTTCACTTTGCTTTACTGCAACGAAACAGAAGACGATGTTAGACTTTCTGGAGCTGCCGAATAAAATCAAAGATTAAGTGGCTTGGAGTCACTCCAAGTGACAAGACGGCATCCATTCGGCTCTTGGCTCTCACATGGGGTTGAGAGAGGATAAGTCTTTGAGAGCTGTAGCAACTCTGCTACTGTGCTAATCGCTAACACTGGGCTACCGAGTGCGTTCTGCCAAAGCAGGGAACTGGTGGAAGTCCTAAACCGTCCAAACGTTTCCTCCACTCGAACATTCTGCCCCCTAAACATTGTGCATTGTAGCTCCAGTGCAGTACAGTGCATTTCTATTGGGTCATTTTGACGTGGACATTTCTGCTGCTTCGCGACTGGAATTCACTCAACTCAACTCAACTCAAGTTTATTTATATAGCGCTTTCAAACAGCTTGAACTGTCACAAAGCGCGGTCACAAGAAAAAAAAAAAAAAACTGGTCCGTTCTGGGTCACTACACTAGAGACGCGAGCAGCTATAACGGGCCCTCGCAACCTGGGGTACTTGGGGTACTTGCACGTCGGGGTACTGACACGTTGGGGTACTGTCAAATAGGACAAGGACCATCTAAAATATTTTTGACAAGCCTTGTGTGTGCAAAGTTTTATCAAAAGGCCAAAGATGGTGTGCAATTCCCAAAATAAATTCAAAATGGCTTCAAGGCTCAAGGATTGACTTCCTTTTAGGTTTAGCATACGGCTACAGAACACTTTTTGTAGGTCTTAGGCTAATAGGTATGCCTCCCAGTTTTCACAAATCTAGGTCAAGTCATCTTTAGTTATATAGCGCTTGAATCATACAATCGAAAATGCTCCATAAAAATTTATAGAGGCCGCTACTGAGCACAACGTTGGGTTACTTGCACGTCGGGGTACTGGCACATTGGGGTACTGTTACATGGAACAAGGACCATTTAAAATGTAAATGTTTTTTCCATGCCTTGTGTGTGCAAAGTTTCATGAAAAAAGCCAAAAATGATGTATAATTCCCAAAATAAAATCAAAATAGCGGACTTCCTCTTTGGTTTAGCAAATGGCTACATAATATTTTTTTGTAGGTTTTAGGCTGATAGGGGTCTGTCCTAATTTTCACAAATCTAGCATAATCATACAATCGGAAATGCTCCATAAAAATGTCTAGAGGGCGCTATTTATTGCAAATTGCACAAGAAATCTCTAAAAATTCATGTTCATGACAAGTCTGATGTGTGTGCAAAGTTTCATGAGTTTTCACACAAGTATAGACCAAAAAAAAAAAAAAAACACCACTTTACCTGGCAAACAATGCATCGCTATGGCAACAGCGTGCGACAAAATAAAAAACTTTCAATAACTTTGCATCTTAAACATCTTAAGATGAAACACATCAAGTTTGAAGACGGTCGGATGAATTTTGTAGGAGGAGTTTGTTAAAATATGACCCCTAAAAATATGGAGAGAAATTTGTGTCTTTATTTTCAATCAAACAAAAAAGGAATTTGCAATCAAAAAAAAATTTCAATCAAACAAAAAGGGGATTTGCAATCAAAAAAAAATTTCAATCAAACAAAAAGGGGATTTGCAACCTCAAATAAATTTTAATCAAACAAAAAAGGGTTTTCATATAAAATAAATATTTGCAAACAAAAAAAAACATTTCAAACATGGATTTGTATTTTAATAAAATCTTTTGCAAACATTTTTTTCGTTTTGTTTGCGACTCTGTTTTTTGGTTGCAAATCTGTTTTTTGGTTGCGAATCTGTTTTTTGATTGAAACCTGTTTTTTGGTTGCGAATCTTTTTCTGTGTTGTGTGGGAGGGGTCCTCCGTTCAACCGATGATAGAAGCCTTGTCATTGGTCAGCTTGGAAGCCGCTGCGACAACTTTCATTGGTCAGATAGGAATGGGGGTGTGACAATGTTCGTCTGACTATTTCCTGGTTCATTTTGTCCAGTCGCCGCCAGCATCAAGGTAAATATACCCAACCCCCCCCCCCCCCACACACACTTCTAGTTTTCCGTTTTGTTTATCTGACATTTATCTAAAAGCAACCCTTGATCTATCGTTTATCCGGTGATTTGTTCTAATCATTACAATTAACGTAATCACTCACTCAGCATTGCTTAGCCATGTTAGCTAGCTAGGTAACTGATGGTCCGATACATGATACATACATACATACATACATTTGTTTCACATACAGGCAGGGCTGGGAATCGAATTTATTTACACTAGCTGCTTCCCCTAAATCTTGGATGTTTGAAGTAGAGATTAAATTCGTGATAATTCTGTGATTATTATTTATTGGTCCTGGTTGTTTACTGTACGAGTCAGGTTGAAAAAGAGGGGGAACTCATGCACCGTCAAAGCGGTGACATTGCTACTACTAGGATCCAGGCTACGTAAACGTTTGATTTTGGTTAGTCTAGTCATGAATCGTGATGTTTTGTTGGTACGAGAAACGGCCCAAATAAACGGCCTGCTGAGATAGCTGTTATTATGCTTATTCCTGATTATTTTATTACATTACATCATTACATTAATAAAATGCTAATTATTAATCACTTATGAGAAGTTCTGGTCATTGAAATAAGTAGCCTCTGCTACATTTATTATGTCTTGGGTGTTTGAAATACAGAGGAAGTGACTGAGATTACGTAATATAAATACATTTAGTTCCTGTGATTGTTTCATTGTAGTTTTCCTGTTTCAATAATGTTCAAAACATGTGTCAAACATAACTTTGTCAGATTTTTTTTTTTACATGTTTGGTACTTAATTCAAGCACACTTTTCTTTACTTTTTAGATGCAGAAGATGAAGTTGGTGGTTGGTCACCTCTCTTCATGAGGTGATGCTGTGGATAACTGAGCAGGGCCACAAGCACCTGCTTATGTCAGACAGAGAGCAATTTAAAATATCAATAAACTTTGACCACAATTGTGAGGTACAAATGCCAGGTCACACATTATATTACCCCCTGCACAAACACCATTACATTTCCAACTGCTCATATGAGTGATTACCATTCCTTTAAATCACATCTACTGACTGCTATCACCTTTGATGCCAGATTTGACACAGTGTAATTGAAAGGGCAAAAAAAAAAAAAAAAAAATCACATCCATTTCATTTTTTTGAGTAATTACAGGCTGTTCCTACCAAAATGTTTGTTTTAAGTTTAACAGTTCATTTTCTGAGCTTTCTTGATTTCTTGTTGGCAGGCCAATAGTTTCTTGAGAAAAATGTCTGTATAAAATCTAAAAAATGCTGAATAATTGACTGGTTGTTAGTTCATATGCATGCTTTATTTTATGAAATAAAAGTCAAACTGTTTTACACAGGAATTTATTTTCATTTTTTACATAAATTTAAATGACCCTTTGGGCCGCGAGACACTAGCACTAGAAGCAACATTGAGAGTCTGCAAATAAATGACGCGACCAAAACTCAAGGACTCCTTGTTTGGATTGATTTGCCGTAAAGCAACAAGTCTTTCCTCAGGTAAACGACAGTGGATGTCAGGTATAACGATCCCGTGTTCACCGTGATGGTCCAAGGGTAGTGTCTCTTCAGCTTGCTGGATCTGTAATATCAAATACATTTATGAAAGCTACAGTAACTCCAAGACCTTTTACTCATATAAAGTTTTTTCCTCTGGTTATGTACGCTTTTACCAGCAATAAAACTGCCCTGGCCTGCTCCTCTTACAGTAAACATGCATCTCGCTATGTCTACATTTTCTACCCCTTGGTCTGCTCGCACTCTAAAAGAAAAAATCTAGTCAGTGTAATTGCAAAAGTACACCTACAACTCAGATTCCCCTTCTGTTTCAATCTGACTCATACAGTAAACAACCAGGACCAATAAATAATAATCACAGAATTATCACGAATTTAATCTCTACTTCAAACATCCAAGATTTAGGGGAAGCAGCTAGTGTAAATAAATTCGATTCCCAGCCCTGCCTGTATGTGAAACAAATGCAAAGGTTTCTTTATGAGTATAAAAAAAAACAAAAAAACTTCATCCTAACAGCTATCCAAAATTAGCCGTATATTTGTGTTTTGACTGCCAACAACATAGCTTCATGACTGACTCATGTATCGGACCATCAGTTACCTAGCTAGCTAACATGGCAAAGCAATGCTGAGTGAGTGATTACGTGAATTGTAATGGTTAGAACAAATCACCGGATAAACGATAGATCAAGGGTTGCTTTTAGATAAATGTCAGATAAACAAAACGGAAAACTAGAAGTGGGGGGGGTGTCATATTTACCTCGATGCTGGCGGCGACTGGACAAAATGAACCAGGAAATGGTCAGACGAACATTGGCACACCCCCATTCCTATCTGACCAATGAAAGTTGTCGCAGCGGCTTCCAAGCTGACCAATGACAAGGCTTCTATCATCGGTTGAACGGAGGACCCCGCCCACACAACACAGAAAAAGATTCGCAACCAAAAAACAGGTTTCAATCAAAAAACAGATCCGCAACCAAAAAACAGATTCGCAACCAAAAAACAGATTCGCAAACAAAACGAAAAAAATGCTTGCAAAAGATTTTATTAAAATACAAATCCATGTTTGAACTTTGAAATGTTTTTTTTTTGTTTGCAAATTTTTATTTTATATGAAAACCCTTTTTTGTTTGATTAAA
The DNA here is from genome assembly GCF_051991245.1 of Festucalex cinctus. Classification (NCBI taxonomy): domain Eukaryota; kingdom Metazoa; phylum Chordata; class Actinopteri; order Syngnathiformes; family Syngnathidae; genus Festucalex; species Festucalex cinctus. The sequence goes on from NC_135425.1 coordinate 2,718,655, forward strand.
ATTTATTTGAGGTTGCAAATCCCCTTTTTGTTTGATTGAATTTTTTTTTTGATTGCAAATCCCCTTTTTGTTCGATTGAAATTTTTTTTGATTGCAAATTCCTTTTTTGTTTGATTGAAAATAAAGACACAAATTTCTCTCCATATAAAAAAGGCCACCAAAAATGGCAACAAATCCCATTGTAAATCCAAATGGTGGACTTCCTGTTTGATTTTGCACGTGGTTCCAAGAGACTTTTTTTTGTACATCCTGAGCTCTTATGTATGCCTTCAAATTATCATAGCGCTAGGTGAAACGTACAACCGGGAATGCTTCATTAAAGGGGAATTTTTTAGCTCAAAATGTGATGCGCGGCCCCTGGGGGACTTCCTGTTGGGTTTAGCACATGGCACCAAGAGACTTTTTTTGTACATCGTGGGCTGTTACATATGTCTCCAAATTTTCGTAGCTCGAGCTGCTTCGTACAACTGGGAATGCTTCATTAAGAAGGATTTTTTTCCTTTGCAAACTGTGCATGCCACGGCAACAGCGTGCGACGAAATAAAAAGCTTTCAATAACTTTTCATCTTCAACATCTTAAGATGAATCACACCAAGTTTGGAGATAATCGGATAAACTCTGTAGGAGGAGTTCGTTAAAATAAGACCCCTATGAAATGGCAAAAAAAAATGGCAACACGTTCCAAAGTAAATCAAAATGGTGGACTTTCTGTTAGGTTTAGCATATGGTTCAAAAAGAGTTTTTTGTAGGTCATTGTCTGTTACATATGTGTACCAATTTTCGTAGCTCTATATTAAACGTACAACCGGCAATGCTTCGTAAAGTAAACATTTTTAAACTCTAAATTTAGTGCCCCGCCCCCGTCTTATAGTGTGTCAAAAACTTTAGATTTTTTACCATGATGTTGTCCCAGGTGTTGAGATGGTACAGCCCAAGTTTGAAGTCAATCGGGGTTAACCGTGTAGGAGAAGTGGGCAAAAGTATGACCCCCGTAAATGTGCAACAATGGGACAAAATTGGACATTCAAATGATCATGCCTCACTTCCTGTCTATTTTAGGGTACACCTATCACAGAGGTTTTTGTTCATCTGGATGTGCTACAAGTGCCACACAATTTTCGTAGCCGTAGGACAATCGTAGCGGGACAGGGATCCGTCAAACCTATGTAGGTGGCACTACAGAGCCATTTTTCTGTTGTCATGTATGGCGACTTTAAAATATCAAATTTTTCGCCAGGCCCGATCTGTGTGTAAAGTTTGGTGAGTTTTCGTTCACATTTAGTGTCTCAAAAATGCGATTGTTTGCGAAAAAGAATAATAACAAAGAAAAAGAAGAAGAAGAAGAATTCCTTCAGGAACAATAGGGACCTCGCAGCGGTCTAATAAGAATTCCTTGAAAAACAATAGGGGCTCGCAGCGGCGCCGCCGCCGCCGCTGCTCGCGCCCTAATAAAACATTAACACCAGTACAATACAATCACAACAAATCAACATTCTTCCATCCCTACATATGCTTTGATGTTTGAATCACCATGAAATCACAAATCACCAATCACTTTGATGTTAGAAAGATGAAAGAGGACAGAATCAGCCTCCATTCAGCAGTTGATCAGAGACGTGATCTCAGCATGCATGACGTCACACACATTTGCTACAAGCTAAGTTTGCTTACAAGCTAGCTCATAAGCAAGCAGCTGCTGCGTTCGCGATGAACACCATACACACAAAAAAATGGTCCAATTTTCCAGTCCCATCCAAACTGCCTCTCCTCCAAGCGCCGAACCTCCATCCACTCCATGACCCGCGTACACCACCGTGCCCAGCGCCTCCTCAGCTCCATCGCCATCAATCATAGACTGTCCAGTGGTGCCGACTTTTCCTCCGAGCAGAAGGGCTGTGAAAAATGCTGCCTGTTTCCTGGCGCAAGCAGATGCACGGTGGGGCAGTCGGATGGCCCCGACACTCCCCCATCAGAAACCGTACCGGTGCAGGCATGCAACTGAATGAGCGCAACCGCCAGACACCAACACTGTCCCTCGAGGAAAATCACAGCCATAACGCCGAGAACAGTCCACTCCATAAGCGCCATCCATCCAGCTCACCAGCGCAGACTGTCCAGCAGCGACAACTTCTCCTCGGTGCAGAGGGGCTGTGAAAAATGCTGCCTGTCTCCTGGCGCAAAAGACACAAGCCACCCACAGGTGCCCGGTAGGGAAGTCGGATGGCCCCAACACTCGCCCAACAGAAACCGTGCTAGTGCAGGCATGCCAGGCATTCATGACTGGAAGGCTTTCAAATAAGGAAGCGGTCGTTAATCGAGCGTTAATTTAGTGCCGTTGAAGGCACTTTAAGTTAACGAGAACGCAATAATTTGGACACCCATGACAAAACGTTTTCAATGTATGTTCCTTTAGTAAATTTTGTAACCTACTTTTGTTTTATTTTCTTTGCTCTGAATGTTAACTACTTTTTGTTGATGCTGATGTGTTGTCTTTCCTTGTGTAAAGCAAGTTGCTTTGTGTATGAAATGTACTACACAAATAAACGAAAGTTACGAATGTAACTAACTGTATAAGTCCCGAACGACCGCCAGGTGGCGGTGCTGTAGCCAGCACGGAATTCCCCTTGTCGCAACAGCGTCATCGAGTAAGAATGACAAGATATGCCTGTCAGTGGTTCCAGCCGACGTAATCCCGTGTATAAAAGAATGTCGCCAGAACACGTCATCTAGAACCTTTCTCGCGCAAACCAGCACGAGGGTTCTGAGTGACAAGCAATGCTGGCGGTCGTTCGGGACTCATAGAACCGTAGTTACATTCGTAACTTTCGTTCTATTTCGTCCCTCCCGACCGCCAGGTGGCAGTGCAGTGACCAGCACGGAACGCCGAATACCAGCAATGTCACGAAGACCCTGCAAAGACTACCCCCCAACGGGGCCTCCGCAGGACCCCGAACCACGTCCCGTGGATGAGTAGAGGTGACATCCAAGCTGCAGAACCTTGAGAACGTGCAGGGCGACGACCAAGAAGCAGCGGCACAGATGTCCTCCAAGGGCACGCCCCTCAGAGCAGCCCACGACATAGACACACCCCTGGTGGGGTGACTGCACACCGGCGTCAGAAGGGAACGACCAGAGACTGTACGATTGTTGAATCACATCTCAGATCCACTGAGCGAGGTGTTGCTTGAGTGTAAAAGAGGCACGCCTCCTACGTACGACAGATTGCTGGCCAAACCGCCGGCAGTGCAGCAACAGGTCCCGATCCTCATCAGTCCAACACCCACACACAGGCGGAGACGCTGTGAATCGGGCTGCCAACCCACCGAACTAGTCAACCGGGCGGAGAGCCCGGGTCGGAGGGGCAGACTGCGGTGGTGGGTGAACCTCAACTGGGCTGGCCAACAAAGGGCCACGAACAGCACTCCAGACGGACCCCCAGAAAGCTCAGACGAATGAGGGGGAGAGCCCGCTCCCGCAGAGCAAACCAGAGGGGACAACGAGTGGACTCCACAGAGGCCAAGAGAGCGAAAGCCATCCTGCCGCAGCGACTCCACATGTCGCTCACCACCTCCTGCCGCATCCACAGGGCTGGCAACGCACCATCGTCATTCCTGACGAATGATGTGGCGCACGGAGCAACCGTAAAGCCACCAGACACTCAGAGACGCCGACGCCAACTCAGCGGTGGGTGGAGACGAACCACCCACCCTTGCAGTGGCTGCAGTGACCGCAGGGCCAGGGGAAAAAAACGCCGTCAGGTACCGTAGCGTGCCCCATCGTCGCTGGAGAAGGACAGAAGGCCGCCTCCTGTCGGCCCGGAAGAGGGAGACGAAGTGCAGAACAACATCCCCCACTGTTAGGTCGGCTGAACATCCAAGGATGTGGCGTCCAACGACATCCCAAGCGACAGTCGCTTTCGTGACACATGTGAACACTGTGGGAGAGAATGACTTTCCAAAATCCAGCGCCGCAGCCTCTTGCGCTGAGCCGCAATCGGGATGAGGAAGCAAACGTCCATCCCCTCGATGACAGTGAACCATTCCATCAATCGTATGCAACACCACCGACGTAGGCCTCCATGGGACAAAATGGAGAATCCATGGCAGTCCTCAATCGACGCGCAGCCAGTGAGTGTGCGCCGGTATGCCGCTATCTCCGTCCGGGATAGGAGGCGCGAACCGCCCCGCCACCACCAGGATCAAACGGAGACTCCTTAGCAGCCCTCAGTTGACGCGCAATAAGTGAGTGCGCGTCGGTACGCTGCCAACACCGTCTGGGACAGGAGGGGAGAACTGCCCCGTTTCCAACGGCATGAAACGGAGTACCCTTAGCAGCTCTCAATCGACGCGCAGTCGGAGAGTGCACGCTGATACGCTGTTAACTTCGTCTGGGATAGGAGGCGAAACCGCCCCGTCACCAACAGCATCAACTGGAGAATCTGTATCAGCCCTCAATCGACGCGCAGTGAGTGAGTGCTCGTCGGTACGCTGCCAACACCGTCTGGGACAGGAGGGGAGAACCGCCCCGTTTCCAACGGCATCAAACGGAGAACCTTTGCAGCTCTCAATAGACGCGCAGTCGGAGAGTGCACGCCGATACGCTGTTGACTTCGTCAGGGATAGGAGGCGAAACCACCCCGTCACCAACACCATCTACTGGAGAATCCGTAGCAGCCATCAATCGACGCGCAGTGAGTGAGTGCGCGTCGGTACGCTGCCAACACCGTCTGGGACAGGAGGGGAGAACCGCCCCGTTACCAACGGCATCAAACGGACTACCCTTAGCAGCTCTCAATCGACGCGCAGTCGGAGAGTGCACGCCAATACGCTGCTGACTTCGTCTGGGATAGCGGGTGAAACCGCCCCGTCACCAGCGGGACCAAACGGAGAAGAACTTCCTGAGACCGCAATGGAGACGGCACCTCAGCGACATCGTCCGCCTGGGAGGGCAACCAGCGGGTTGCATCCGGCACGACCACCCATGCTGCGAACGGCGTTCCCGCAGAGGCCTGACAAGCGGATCACCCCAATGAGCTTATTCCACCCTCCCAGTTGCCACCAAGTTGCAAAATTGCAACGAATAGTGATAATCAGCCCGAACAGTCCTTTGACACTCCCAAGGCCAGGGGCCGCAGGAGAAGCAGATCTGCGGTGTGCCCTGCCCACCCAGGGGTGCCGGGGTCCACGAGGTGGTCGGGTTCTGGCTCCACCGGGGGTGGTGCGTCCTTCCAAGGAGCAACATCCGCTGCCGTCGAGGGAGGAGGACGGACTTCCGACATCACTGCACGGCAGTCAAGACAGCGGTCGGCGCGGCCTTCGATGGATCAGAAAGGCTGACATAGTGCTGACATCCAGCGGCGTCCCCCATAGCAGCCATCAATCTACGCGCAGGGAGTGTACACCGTCAACTGGCTGCTACTGTCGTATGGGAGAGGAGGCGGCAACCCGCCCCGTCCCCAACGGTAACAAAGCGAAGCTGCGCAGGGAGGGCGGCAGACATCCTGTAGGGAGCAGCAGACTCCGTGCGGGAAAGGAGGCAGCAACCAGACCCATCACACACAAAACCACAACGAAGCCCTGCGCAGTGAGGGCGGCAGACTCCGTGTAGGGGGCCGAATTCCTGTCAAGAGTGGCCGACCTCGTGAGGGAGAGGAGGCAATAACCAGTCTCATCACCAACTGAACAAAACCAAGCTCCGCGCACGGACAGCGACAGAAGTTGCGTTGACAGCGGCAGAATTCGTGCGGGAGAGGAAGCTGCACCTAGCTCCTTCCCCCGCGGAAGAAAACGAAGATCCGCACATGGAGAACTGTAGACTTAATGTAGGGCGGCCGACTCCGTGGGGGAGAAGAGGCGGCCACCTGGAGAGCGGCAGACGCTGTGTGGGAGAGGAGGCTGCACCTGGCGTCATTTTCAACGGACCAAACACAGTGCTGCGTCTGGGGAGCAGCAGAAGCTGCGTGGAGAGCGGCCGACTTCGTGTGGAAGAGCGGCCGCCCAGTATGAGAGATGGTCCCAGACTCGCACCCAGCCACTTTGCAATCCAAACAAAACGAAACCACAAATCAATCAATTAAACATGCATGTGATCGTTTGTGCCGCCATAAGTTGACAATGGCACTGAAGCTCCGCGCATGGAGCGCGGCAGACTTCGTGTGAAGAGCGGCAGACTCAATGTGGGAGATGGAGGCGGTCCCTGGCTTTGCCCTTGCCCCCTTACCCCGGGTTTACACCAGTTGCGGTTGCGGTGCGGCTGCGGTGCGGTGCGTCTTGACTGCGTGCTCCGGACGGGTCAATTTTTTGGCCAATCCACACCGGCTCCGCACAGCTGCGGTCCGGCAGCTCCGTCGCCGACCACTTCCCGCCGTGTCTCGCGTGACCGCGCGCGATCATGTGGCATTAAAAACAACGACAAACACACAGAAAGTCTGTGCTCAACAGAGAAGCAGAAAGAGAGGTGGACTTTATTATTTTGTGGCTTTCTACCTCCAATATAAACCTCTCCTCGTCCATGTTCGCTGGTGTCTAAACCGTGAATGAGCACCTCGCACGTTAACTCCAGGCCCGTCTACGCCCACATCACGTTTTGCTAGCATGCTTGCGAAATAGGAGTTGGCGAGTGTTTTATCTTGAAAGGTAACCGGAAATTTATTTTGAAACTGCGTCGGTCTTCCTGTCCCGCTCGATGTGTTTTGTGCTAGCTTGCCATTTGCCGGAGGCCTACCGCTGCGGCGTCCGGCAAAAATAGAAAATAGGCTATCCTTGCGGAAGGGCTGCGGCACGCCGCAGCTGAGACGCAGTCGACACGCAACGCACGCGCAAGCGGTGTAAACTGCACCATTCAAATGAATGGAATCTAATTGCTTGCGTCGCCGGAACGCACCGCAACCGCATCCGGTGAAAACCCGGGGTTACAAGTCAAACAAAATGAGACCCAAAGGCAATCAAATAAACATGCATGCAAGTGGTCGTTTGTGCCGTCCTAAGCTAGCAGCTGGTATGGCAAACAACATCCCGGCTCGCACACAACATCAAGGCAGCTGATGCCCTTCACTTTGATGGGCCAGGGCAGGATAAGCAGACCGGTGCCTTGATCGGTCTGCGGGGGGCAGTGAACCAATGCCCCCCCACCGATGACCGCCCCTGGCGACGCCACCAGCTGAAGGCGCCATGTTACCGGCAACAGACGCTGCTGGTAAATGAGCGGCCACAGCAGCGGAAATGCGCCGCTCCCACTAGGACAGCAGGCCATTTCATCCTCCAAGGCGCCTCCACGGCGGCGTCCTCCATAACGCCATGTCAAGTCAATCTGCTGCTATTTTCGTGTCGTTAACGGAATAAAGCGAAACCCTGCTCATTGATAGCGGCCGAGTCCGTTCGGGGGCGAAGCGCATCACACAGCGGCCCTAACGACACGTAAATTGACGTTTGTGCCGTCATAAGCTAGCAGTTGGTATGACTCACGGTAACTCAGCTAGCCAAGCGCATCCAAGCCGAAATAGTGAGACAATCCAAGCTAGGAGAGGATACGAAATCATTCGTACCGTCTCCACCAGCCCGCATGGTGAAATCCTGCAGTCGTGGCAGGAGGATATCAATATGTCTCCCAACTACACACCCGTACACAACGGAGGCAACAGCATCAGGTGCGACACCGCAAACTAGGCAGGTGTCGGGACACCATACTAACCCTCAGCTACCTCAAATCTAAACAACGGGTTGCTGACACACAACGTAAGTCACAACTCAGTTTGTGCTGGCACAAGCTAGCAGAGTGCACGATAACCAGATCACAGGCTACTCGCGACGGACGGAGGGTATAACCCTGTGCGAGAAAGGTTAAAGAGGATGTGTTCTGGCGACGTTCCCTTTTATAGGTCGCTTGCACATGTCGTCACTTCCGCCTCGGATTTGTCGTAGTCGCCATGCTGGGTGGCCTCCATTTACGTAGTGATTCGGTCTAACACGTATCTATCACGTTTGTTGTCTGCGTTTAAAATGGTACATTGTTGCTGCATCGTTGGCTGTTCGAACAAAGCCAAGGGGGAAAATGGTCGGCCTTTCTTCCGAATTCCGAAAATAACTATGAACCAGGGCCTGGAGACAGAGGAGTGCGGACTCCGGAGGGAAGTCGTTACTTTGGGCTCGTGTGTGCAGCCATCACTTTGTGAGCGGTAAGCTTGTTTACCTTTATTTAATGCATGAGGATTAATAACGTTTCGACCGCCCATATATGGGCAAGTTGCTTATGTTTTGGATTCATGAGCAAGCAAGTTCGGTAGTACAAGCTGGCTAGCGGACGTTAGCCGAAAGCTAACATCGAACATTTTCATCCAAGTAGTGCCAGTGCAAAGTGTTTACTGCTGAAATTGGATTGATTAATCTTGGGCTCTTAATGCCGATAACATGTTTTTTAGTGGCAAAATGTAAACTTGGAAAAAAGAGACAGAAGGGGGTGATGCAAGAAAACAGACCCCCGGTAGCCTACACATCATGCTAAAGAACTTATTCACGGCCACCCTACTGCGGCAAAATAACCAGTCTTTCCATATTTTATTTGTTTATATATTTGTTTATATTAACAGGTCGCCCTGCGCCCGTTTTTCTGTCCAATCATCCCGACTGGGCTCCAACATTAAAGTTGGGTCCCAAGTTACAACATCTATGTCTCAGCCCAGTCGGTGCCAAGATATGAACGTGCACAGGAGAGACAAGCAAAGAAAAGACGACTCGAAGTGGCAGAGAGTTTGTTGCAGTTATGCAGCCAGATGGCTCCAGTAACCTGTACCCTCAAGTACTGCTGACATCATTGACTCTGGTATGCCACTCAGAATTCATTACATGATATATTGTATGCATGAGTGAATGTATGTGTTTATGTTTGTGTGTGTACACGCACCTTATATTTTAGAGACATTTGGAAGTGTTTATAGAAATAAGTATTTGCCTGTAGCAATGTTCATACATTAAAAAATGCAACAAAATGTGTACATTTCTTTTACACTGACAAAAAAACTATACTACTGTACTATATTAAACCTTTTACTGGTACCGTATTTTTTTGTGATCTTTTTTTTTTTTTATTATTATTATTTCTTTAGGGATCTCATGCCACACCGACTTGATTGCCAATGACATGATGGAAACGAAGGCGAGCATCAAAGCATTGGAGGAGGACAACATGCGACTGTTTGTTTGGCGCTAATAAAGGCAGCGATTATACAAATTCTGTTGTTGGGTTTGTTTACAAAGCTATACATAAGACAAATGACAGGATTTGACTCAATGTGCAATATGGTCCCTCTTCACTGCCTTTGACAAGTATACTTGTCAATTGTATTTTTTAGAGCGGTGCTAAATGGGGGCGAATCTGAGCATGCTCCACTGTAAATATCAAACTTGGAAACAACTTTACTGATGCCCAACCACCGGTAGATGACATCATTGCCCCATTTTATAGGAAATAAACACAGTTTCAGAGTCCATGGGAGAAATGGCTGTATTTTGGCAAACCTACATTTTTCTGCTGTCAATTATAAAAGAACGGGACGGGACAAAAAGTAGGGAGTCTATTCTGTTATTTGGTAGATTCGGTTTATATATAATTATTGAATGTAATATCACGTGAGTATTGGAAATGTAAAAATTTTCTATAATGACTGGCAGTGAATGAGTTAAAGTAATGGCATAAATCTCTATTATTTCTAAAAGCACAAAAAATGAAGTGAATAATGATTAGATGTAGTAATTTCAGGGATAAAATTGAACTGTTAATTAATGTATTTATTTTAGCACAGGTGCCTACCATCCTGATGACGGTATGATGTAATGTTGATGGGGTACGCAATGACTTTCATTATACTATGTACAGAGGAAAAAGTTGCTCTCTTTTAAATTTGTTTAATGTAAGACAAGTACCAGTACTGTGTTTCAGTTTTCCCAATAATCCTTGTTTCACACTTGTCACAAAACCACTGTTCTTTTGGCAGTCTAGATTGGCACACTTCAAGTGATATCATTTGATTTTATAATCTGCTGCAGCACAAAAAACTACTTGATTCCGCATCTTTGAAGTACATGAGCAAGTGGTAGGTGACACCGGCTGAGCAGGAACACTGGAAGTCCACTGCTGATCTAGTAAATGCTCTCCCGAGCAGTTCAGGTAAGGAGGGGACTTTGGGAAAAAAAAACTCTGGCTTTTCCAGCTGGCCAAAACGAGCGATCTGGGTGGACTCGCTCAATCACACTTTGTCCACACCACAAAGTCGCAGAAGTCCCGTCCAGTTAAACTCATCTGTGCCTGAATCTGAAAATATTACAAACATTGTAATGAAAATATGAAACATAGAATTAAATAAGAAACTACAAAAAGTAAAGCCATACATACCTGGTAATAATATTGGTGTTGTCGTGACAAGTGATGGGAATTGTTGCCATCCGGCACCAGACAGAAATTGGGTGTTGTGACAGCCTCCTTAACCGTGAGATCATAAGAAAAGCTGTCAGTATGCTCAGTAGTTACCATGAACACGTTTTATTGTACTGGAAACTGAAACTAAAAATACGTCCTCTGAGAGTGGTTAACCTTAACCATTTAGAGTAAGTTGATTAAGTAACATGTAACTAGTGAAAGGGTAGCATTAAATTTAATTAAGCCACGGGGAGGCTGTGCATAGTTACTTTTTATTCTTATACGCTCTGCCATATTTGCCTGTTATAAAATGATTAGAAAAACCACATCAGGTAAACCCAGCTGTGCATGTAAACACAATGATAACAGGAAGCCTGAGAACAAATCAACATTTTTGTGTGCAGAATTACCAACACCATGTGGTTTACTTACGTGCAACAGCAACAGTTTCTTCTGATGCGATGTTAAAGTTTACACTCTGTATCCACCCGCTTACAAAATAATTGTAAGCCTCCAGGGATTTATTGGCGTGTTATGGAGCATGTTGTCAACACGAGGTAGTGAAAAATGTCCAGAGAAGTTACATTTGGCCAGCAAGCTTTCTCCGTCAAAAAAAAATCACCCTTGGTCAGGACGTAATTAGGATCAATCCCACCACACAGAGACACCTTCTGCCTGTATCGTTGTTTTTGATCTTCCGGTAAATCGTGAAAATACTGCGTAAATGACATCAGGTTGATAAGATCTACCGTGTAACTCACGAGTGTACCTTGTGAACCGGCGGACACCCAAGATGGCGCCCGAAGAAAAAACTCCCATGATGCATTACGATGTGCAAGCGACCTATACGCGGGATTACGTCGGCTGGAACCATTGACAGGCATATTTTGTCATTCTTACTCGATGACGCTGTTGTGACAAGGGAAATTCCGTGCTGGTTACAGCACCGCCACCTGGCGGTCGGGAGGGACGAAATACAACTTGCCTTGCCTTGAATCTAGATAGGATAATGTCGAAACAAAATTTAATAACTAGAGCTGCGAGCAGCTATAAAGGGCCCTCGCAACCTGGGCCATGTTGGGGTATTTGCATGTCGGGGTACTGGCATGGTGGGGTACTGTTTCATAGGATCCGTCTAAATTGTAAATGTTTTTGACATGCTTTGTGTTTGCAAAGTTTCATGGAAGGCCAAAAATGATGCACAATTAAAATAAAATCAAAATGGATTGGCACATGGCTATAGAATAATTTTTGGAAGTATTAGGCTGATAGGTATGCCTCCCAATATTCACACATCTAGCTGAACCATATAATCGGATATACTTCATAAAAATATCTAGACGGCGCTATTGAGCCATTTATTACAAATTGCACAACAAATTATAAAATATTCATGTTCGTGAGAGATCTGATCTGTGTGCAAAATTTTGTGTTTTTGCCCATGTTTAGACTCTCAAGAAAAAAATTTCTTTGCAAACAATGCATCGCTACAGCAAAGGCGTGTGACAGAATAAAAAAATTCAATAACTTTTCATCTTAAATATCTTAAGATGAAACATGCCAAAGAATGAAGACGATGTGATAAGTTTTGCAGAAAATATGACCCCTATAAAAGGCCCCAAAAAGTGGCTACAAATACCAAAGTAAATCAAAATGTCAGACTTCCTGTTTGGTTTAGCATATGGTTCCAAGAGACTTTTTTTGTACATCGTGGGCTCTTATGTATGCCTCCAAATTATCATAGCTCAAGGTGAAACGTACAACCGTGAATGCTTCGTTAAAGAGGTTTTTTTTTAGCACAAAATGGGGGACTTCCTGTTGGGTTTAGCACATAGCACCGAGACTTTTTTGTACATTGTGGGCTGTTACATAGGTCTCCAAATTTTCGTAGCTCTAGCTGCTTCGTACAACTGGGAATGCTTCATTAAGAAGGATTTTTTTTCCTTTGCAAACAAGTGCATGCCACGACAACAGCGTGCGACGAAATAAAAAGCTTTCAACAAATATTCATCGTCAACATCTTAAGATGAATCACACCAAGTTGGAAGATGATCGGATAAACTCTGTAGGAGTTCGTTAAAATAAGACCCCTATGAAATGGCCCAAAAAATGGCCACACGTTCCAAAGTAAATCAAAATGGCGGACTTCCTGTTAGGTTTAGCATATGGTTCAATAAGAGTTTTTTTGTACCTCGAGGCCTGTTACATATGTCTTCAAATTTTGGTAACTCTAGGTAAAACGTACAACCGGGAATGCTTCGTTAAAGAGGAGTTTTTTAGCTCAAAATGTGATGCCCGGCCCCTGGGGGACTTCCTGTTGGGTTTAGCACATAGCACCAAGAGACTTTTTTTGTACATTGTGGGCTGTTACATATGTATACAAATTTTCGTAGCTCTAGCTGCTTCGTACAACTGGGAATTCTTCCTTAAGAATAATTTTTTTCCTTTGCAAACAAGTGCGTGCCACGGCAACAGTGTGCGACGAAATAAAAAGCTTTCAATAACTTTTCATCTTCAACATCTTAAGATGAATCACACCAAGTTTGAAGATGATGGGATAAACTCTGTAGGAGGAGTTCGTTAAAATAAGACCCCTTTGAAACGGCCAAAAAAATGGCAACACGTTCCAAATTAAATCAAAATGGCGGACTTCCTGTTAGGTTTAGCATATGGTTCAAAAAGAGTTTTTTGTACCTTGAGGGCTGTTACATATGTCTTCAAATTTTGGTAACTCTAGGTGAAACGTACAGCCGGGAATGCTTCTTTAAGTAAGAATTTTGAAACGCAAAATTTGATGCCGCGCCTCTGGCGGACTTCCTGTTGGGTTTAGCATATGGCACCAACAGACTTTTTAAACGTACAACCGGCAATACTACGTTTAGTAAGAATTTTGAAATTCTAAATTTGATGCCTCACCCCCGTCATATAGTACGTCAAAATTTTTTGATTTTTTACCACGATGTTGTCCCAGGTGTTGAGATGGTACAGCCCAAGTTTGAAGTCAATCGGGTTAACCGTGTAGGAGAAGCGGGCAATAGTATGATCCATGTAAATGTGCAAAACTGGGCCAAAATTGGACATTCAGATGATCATACCTCACTTTCTGTCTATTTTAGGGTGCACATTTCAAAGAGGTTTTTGTTCATCGGGATGTGCTACAGGTGCCACACAATTTTCATAGCCGTCGGACAATCGTAGTGGGCCAGGGATCTGTTTAACCTATGTAGGTGGCGCTATGGAGCCATTTTTCTGTTATCACCTATGGCGACTTTAAAATATCAAATTTTTCGCCAGGCCTGACGTGTGTGTAAAGTTTGGTGAGTTTTCGTTCACGTTTAGTGTCTCAAAAATGTGATTGTTTGCGGAAAAGAATAATAACAAAGAAAAAGAAGAATAATAAGAATTCCTTGAAAAACAATAGGGCCTCGCAGCGGCACCGCCGCCGCCGCTGCTCGGGCCCTAATAAGAACTACAGCTGCGAGCAGCCCGGGCCACGTTATGGTCCTTGCACGTTGGGGTACTTGCACGTTAGGGTACTGGCACGTTGGGGTACTGGCATATTGGAAGCAAAATTTCTTTGAAAATGGCATAATAAACGTTTACATGTTGATTTTTTTTTTTGCCAGTGTGTGTCAAGCTCAACGGGTTTTGGTGATTGTTAAGACCTGCAAAAATCAGCGTCCTTTTTTATTTTTAGGCAATGAGTTGCCCTGATTGGTATTTTTTGTAAAAGTGTATATATACATCATCGCTCGTTGTACTCACTGCACAATGTTACTTTTATTGTCCAAAGGGACAATCAAAAATGAAAAAAACAAAATGGAAACGTACATACGTTTGGATCGGTGTGAAGCCAGTGAACAATTTGAGTGGTGGAAACTAAAAGAATATTCATAAATGACTTAGTCATCACACTTAGAATGAGTTTACATTTTTTGTACAAAATACCGTATGTGTGGGGTTTTTTTTATATAAGCCTCAAGGGCTAGGTGGCGCTGTATTTATAACTGAATGTTGTCATCGAGATACCTTCAGGCCTTGATTATAAGCATACATGTCAAGTGTGGGATTTTTTTTGGAGCATGTACCGTGGAGTTATTATGCATATCCTTCATTCACGATATTGCTTTTAATGTCCACAGAGGCTATCAAAAATAAATAAAAATATATATATGTTTGGATAAGTCTGATGCCAGTGAACATTTTGAGTGGTGGAAACTAAAAGAATATTCATAAATGACTTAGTTATCACACTTAGAATGAGTTTACATTTTTTGTACAAAATACCGTATGTGGGGTATTTTTTTTTTATGCCTCAAGGGCTAGGTGGCGCTGCATATATAACTGAATGTTGTCATAGAGATAGCTTCAGGCCTTGACGATAAACATACATGTCAAGTTTGGGATTTTTTGGAGCATGTACCGTGGAGTTATTAAGCATATCCTTTTTCAGTGCGAAACACAAATTTTGATGCCCCGCCTTCATCATATAGTATTTCGAAAGGTCAAGATTTTTCCCCCTGTCGTTGGCTCAGGTCTTGACATGGTCCAGGTCAAGTCTTAACTCAGTCAGATGAAACGTGTAGGAGAAGTGGGCAAAAGTCTGCCCCCTGTGAATGTGCAAAAATCGTCAAAAATGGGACATTCAAAAATTCGTAGCTCACTTCCTGTTCATTTTAGCATATGGGTCCAAGAGACTTTTTTTGTAGGTCTTGGGCTCCCTCATACACCTAAAAATATTCGTCGTTCTTGCTTAAACGTACAACCGGGGCTGCTTCGTTAAAAACTTCTAGGGGGCGCTATTGAGTCATTTTTGTAAAAATAGCACAATCAACAATAAAATATTGTTCATCTTACCAGGCCAGATGTGTGTGCCAAGTTTCATGAGTTTCTGTGCATGTTTAGACCCTCAAAACTGGCGTTGTTTTCTTGGTGAACAGCGCTGAGCCACACCCACAGCAATTCGCGAAAACTCACAAACTTCGTGTTGTGACATCATGAAGGCCGAAACCCTCATCTGAGCAAATATGAGGTAGGTCCAGTTAACGTGTTTGGAGAAAAACGTAGAAGAAAATTCGTAAGAAAAAAAATTGCCACTAGGTGGCGCTATCAGTTAGATGAAATATAAGTCAGTAGATGTCTTTAGGGCTGGACTCTCATGAAATGTGTGAAATTTTGAGAAGATAGGATCATCTCGGTCAAGTTAATGCAGCTTTTATTTTCACGAAAAATCTTCAGAATTTGCGTCACCGTAGCGGCCACGCCCTTTGGCGAAAAGTTACAATATTCGGTGTGGGGCATGATCAACATCTTAAGGCTTTTCTGACCAATTTTCAAATGGATCCCTTCAAAAAGCTCAGCACAGTAGCTAAAAACGTAAAGTATGACATTTATTGTAACCACTATGTGGCGCTATATGTATAACTGAATTTTATCATATAGATGTTTTCAGGCCGTGACTATTACGTTGCCTGAGAAGTTTGAGTTTTTTGGAGCTTGAACATGGGAGTTATTAAGCATTTGCTCTTTCTGGACAAATGAAATTTTAAAGGCAATATTTGATGCTCCGCCCCCGTCCTATAGTATTTCGAAAAGGCAAGATGTTTTGCCCAGCTGTTCTCTCAGGTCTTGAGATGATAAATGCCAAGTTTGAAGTCAATTGGATGAAAAATGTTTGCAAAGGGGGAAAAAGCATGACCACAGTGAATGTGCCAAAATAGGCCAAAATTGGACATTCAAAAATTCATCGCTCACTTCCTGTACATTTTAGCTACATGGTCCCAATAGACTTTTTTTTTTGTGCGTCTCGGGGTGCTACACGTGCCTGCCAATTTTCGTTGCTCTAGCTCAAACGTGCCGGGCTTGGTTTTTATTTTTCTACGCTAGGGGGCGCTATAGAGTCGCGTTGTTATAACGACTTCATAATATCAAATTTTTCGCCGGACCTGAGGAGTGTGCAAAGTTCGGTGAGTTTTTGTGAACATTTAGGTACCCAAAATCGCGATTGTTTGCGGAGAATAAAGAATAATAATAACTAGAGCTGCGAGCAGCTATAAAGGGCCCTCGCAGCCCGGGCCGCGTTGGGGTCCTTGCACGTTGGGGTACTTGCACGTTAGGGTACTGGCACGTTGGGGTACTGGCATATTGGAAGCAAAATTTCTTTGAAAATGGCATAATAAACGTTTACATGTAGAATTTTTTTTTGCCAGTGTGTGTCAAGCTCAACGGGTTTTGGTGATTGTTAAGACCTGCAAAAATCAGCGTCCTTATTTATTTTTAGGCAATGAGTTGCCCTGATTGGTATTTTTTGTAAAAGTGTATATAGACATCATCGCTCGTTGTACTCATTGCACAATGTTACTTTTATTGTCCAAAGGGGCAATCAAAAATGAATAAAACAAAATGGAAACGTACATACGTTTGGATCGGTGTGAAGCCAGTGAACAATTTGAGTGGTGGAAACTATAAGAATATTCATAAATGACTTAGTTATCACACTTAGAATGAGTGTACATTTTTTGTACAAAATACCGTATGTGGGGTATTTTATTTTATTTTTTATATAAGCCTCAAGGGCTAGGTGGCGCTGTATTTATAACTGAATGTTGTCATAGAGATACCTTCAGGCCTTGATTATAAGCATACATGTCAAGTGTGGGATTTTTTTTGGAGCATGTACCGTGGAGTTATTAAGCATATCCTTCATTCACGGTATTGCTTTTAATATCCATAGAGGCTATCAAAAATAAATAAAAATATATATATGTTTGGATAAGTCTGATGCCAGTGAACATTTTGAGTGGTGGAAACTAAAAGAATATTCATAAATGACTTAGTTATCACACTTAGAATGAGTTTACATTTTTTGTACAAAATACCGTATGTGGGGTATTTTTTTTTTATAAGCCTCAAGGGCTAGGTGGCGCTGCATATATAACTGAATGTTGTCATAGAGATAGCTTCAGGCCTTGACGATAAACATACATGTCAAGTTTGGGATTTTTTGGAGCATGTACCGGGGAGTTATTAAGCATATCCTTTTTCAGTGCAAAACACAAATTTTGATGCCCCGCCTTCATCATATAGTATTTCGAAAAGTCAAAATTTTTCCCCCTGTCGTTGGCTCAGGTCTTGACATGGTCCAGGTCAAGTCTTAACTCAGTCAGATGAAACGTGTAGGAGAAGTGGGCAAAAGTCTGCCCCCTGTGAATGTGCAAAAATCGTCAAAAATGGGACATTCAAAAATTCGTAGCTCACTTCCTGTTCATTTTAGCATATGGGTCCAAGAGACTTTTTTGTAGGTCTTGGGCTCCCTCATACACCTAAAAATTTTCGTAGATCTTGCTTGAACGTACAACCGGGGCTGCTTCATTAAAAATTCCTAGGGGGCGCTATTGAGTCATTTTTGTAAAAAATAGCACAATCAACAATAAAATATTGTTCATTTTACCAGGCCAGATGTATGTGCCAAGTTTCATGAGTTTCTGCGCATGTTTAGACCCTCAAAACTGGCGTTGTTTTCTTGGCGAACAGTGCTTAGCCACGCCCACAGCGATTCGCGAAAACTCACAAACTTCGTGTTGTGACATCATGAAGGCCGAATCCCTCATCTGAGCAAATATGAGGTAGGTCCAGTTAACGTGTTTGGAGAAAAACGTAGAAGAAAATTCGTAAGAAAAAAAATTGCCACTAGGTGGCGCTATCAGTAGGATGAAATATAACTTCATAGATGTCTTTAGGGCTGGACTCTCATCAAATGTGTGAAATTTTGAGAAGATAGGATCATCTCGGTCAAGTTAATGCAGCTTTTATTGTCACGAAAAATCTTTAGACTTTGCGGCACCGTAGCGGCCACGCCCTTTGGCGAAAAGTTACAATATTCGGTGTGGGGCATGATCAACATCTTAAGGCTTTTCTGACCAATTTTCAACTGGACCCCTTCAACGAGCTCAGCGCAGTAGCTAAAAACGTAAAGTATGACATTTATTGTTACCACTAGGTGGCGCTATATGTATAACTGAATTTTATCATATAGATGTTTTCAGGCCGTGACTATTACATTGCCTGAGAAGTTTGAGATTTTTTGGAGCTTGAACATGGGAGTTATTAACCATTTGCTCTTTCTGGACAAATGAAATTTTAAAGGCAATATTTGATGCCCCGCCCCCATCATATAGTATTTCGAAAAGGCAAGACTTTTTGCCCAGTTGTTCTCTCACGTCTTGAGATGATAAATGCCAAGTTTGAAGTTAATTGGATGAAAAATGTTTGCAGAGGGGGAAAAAGCATGACCACAGTGAATGCGCCAAAATAGGCCAAAATTGGACATTAAAAAATTCATAGCTCATTTCCTGTACATTTTAGCTACATGGTCCCAATAGACTTTTTTGTGCAGCTCGGGGTGCTACACGTGCCTGCCAATTTTCGTTGCTCTAGCTCAAACGTGCCGGGCTTGGTTTTTATTTTTCTACGCTAGGGGGCGCTATAGAGTCGCTTTGTTATGACGACTTCATAATATCAAATTTTTCGCCGGGCCTGAGGAGTGTGCAAAGTTCGGTGAGTTTTCGTGAATGTTTAGGTACCCAAAATCGGGATCGTTTGCGGAGAATAAAGAAGAAGAAGAAGAAGAATAATAATAACTAGAGCTGCGAGCAGCTATAAAGGGCCCTCGCAGCCCGGGCCACGTTGGGGTCCTTGCACGTTGTGGTACTTGCATGTTGGGGTACTGGCACATTGGGGTACTGGCATATTGGAAGCAAAATT
Organism: Festucalex cinctus; assembly: GCF_051991245.1. Lineage (NCBI taxonomy): Eukaryota > Metazoa > Chordata > Actinopteri > Syngnathiformes > Syngnathidae > Festucalex > Festucalex cinctus. The sequence goes on from NC_135425.1 coordinate 2,737,828, forward strand.
TCTTTGAAAATGGCATAATAAACGTTTACATGTAGAATATTTTTTTGCCAGTGTGTGTGTCAAGCTCAACGGGTTTTGGTGATTGTTAAGACCTGCAAAAATCAGCGTCCTTTTTTATTTTTAGGCAATGAGTTGCCCTGATTGGTATTTTTTTGTAAAAGTGTATATACACATCATCGCTCGTTGTACTCATTGCACAATGTTACTTTTATTGTCCAAAGGGGCAATCAAAAATGAATAAAACAAAATGGAAACGTACATACGTTTGGATCGGTGTCAAGACAGTGAACAATTTGAGTGGTGGAAACTAAAAGAATATTCATAAATGACTTAGTTATCACACTTAGAATGAGTGTACATTTTTTGTACAAAATACCGTATGTGGGGTATTTTTATATTTTTTTATATAAGCCTCAAGGGCTAGGTGGCACTGTATTTATAACTGAATGTTGTCATAGAGATACCTTCAGGCCTTGATTATAAGCATACATGTCAAGTGTGGGATTTTTTTTGGAGCATGTACCGTGGAGTTATTAAGCATATCCTTCATTCACGATATTGCTTTTAATGTCCATAGAGGCTATCAAAAATAAATAAAAATATATATATGTTTGGATAAGTCTGATGCCAGTGAACATTTTGAGTGGTGGAAACTAAAAGAATATTCAGAAATGACTTCGTTATCACACTTAGAATGAGTGTACATTTTTTGTACAAAATACCGTATGTGGGGTATTTTTTTTTTAATCCTCAAGGGCTAGGTGGCGCTGCATATATAACTGAATGTTGTCACAGAGATAACTTCAGGCCTTGACGATAAACATACATGTCAAGTTTGGGATTTTTTGGAGCATGTACCGGGGAGTTATCAAGCATATCCTTTTTCATTGCGAAACACTAAATTTGATGCCCCGCCCTCATCATATAGTATTTAGAATAGTCAAAATTTTTCCCCCTGTCGTTGGCTCAGGTCTTGACATGGTCCAGGCCAAGTCTTAACTCAGTCGGATGAAACGTGTAGGAGAAGTGGGCAAAAGTCTGCCCCCTGTGAATGTGCAAAAATCGTAAAAAATGGGACATTCAAAAATTCATAGCTCACTTCCTGTTCATTTTAGCATATGGGTCCAAGAGACTTTTTTGTAGGACTTGGGCTCCCTCATACACCTAAAAATATTCGTCGTTCTTGCTTAAACGTACAACCGGGACTGCTTTGTTAAAAACTTCTAGGGGGCGCTATTGAGTCATTTTTGTAAAAAATAGCACAATCAACAATAAAATATGGCTCATTTTACCAGGCCAGATGTGTGTGCCAAGTTTCATGAGTTTCTGTGCATGTTTAGACCCTCAAAACTGGCGTTGTTTTCTTGGAGAACAGCGCTTAGCCACACCCACAGCAATTCGCGAAAACTCACAAACTTCGTGTTGTGACATCATGAAGGCCGAAACCCTCATCTGAGCAAATATGAGGTAGGTCCAGTTAACGTGTTTGGAGAAAAACGTAGAAGAAAATTCGTAAGAAAAAAAATTGCCACTAGGTGGCGCTATCAGTTAGATGAAATATAAGTCAGTAGATGTCTTTAGGGCTGGACTCTCATCAAATGTGTGAAATTTTGAGAAGATAGGATCATCTCGGTCAAGTTAATGCAGCTTTTATTTTCACGAAAAATCTTCAGACTTTGCGTCACCGTAGAGGCCACGCCCTTTGGCGAAAAGTTACAATATTCGGTGTGGGGCATGATCAACATCTTAAGGCTTTTCTGACCAATTTTCAAATGGATCCCTTCAACAAGCTCAGCACAGTAGCTAAAAACGTAAAGTATGACATTTATTGTAACCACTAGGTGGCGCTATATGTATAACTGAATTTTATCATATAGATGTTTTCAGGCCGTGACTATTACGTTGCCTGAGAAGTTTGAGATTTTTTGGAGCTTGAACATGGGAGTTATTAAACATTTGCTCTTTCTCGACAAATGAAATTTTAAAGGCAATATTTGATGCCCCGCCCCCGTCATATAGTATTTCAAAAAGGCAAGATGTTTTGCCCAGTTGTTCTCTCAGGTCTTGAGATGATAAATGCCAAGTTTGAAGTCAATTGGATGAAAAATGTTTGCAAAGGGGGAAAAAGCATGACCACAGTGAATGTGCCAAAATAGGCCAAAATTGGACATTAAAAAATTCATAGCTCACTTCCTGTACATTTTAGGAAATGGCTTCCACTGACTTTTTTGTGTGTCTCGGAGTGCTACACGTGCCTGCCAATTTTCGTAGCTCTAGCTCAAACGGGCCGGGATTGGTTTTTATTTTTCTACGCTAGGTGGCGCTATAGAGTCGCGTTGTTATGACAACTACATAATATCAAATTTTTCGCCGGGCCCGAAGAGACTGCAAAGTTTGGTGAGTTTTCGTAAATGTTTAGGCCCTCAAAAATGCGATCGTTTACGGAGAAGAAGAAGAAGAAGAATAATAATAATTCCTACAAAAACAAGAGGGACCTCGCAGCGGTCGCTGCTCGGGCCCTAATAATAATAATAATAATAATAATAATAATAATAATAATAATAATAATAATTTTTACAAAAACAATAGGGACCTCGCAGCGGTCGCTGCTCGGGCCCTAACTAGAAAAATTCCCGCGGAAATTTTGGATGTGACTGCTGACTCTTGCAAGGTGGAAAGCCGAATGCACTGGTCCGTTCTGCAAAGTTAGCATTAGCATTAGCATGCTAACTTAGCATTAGCATGTTAAGTTAGCATTAGCATTAGCATGGTAACTTAGCATTAGCATGCTAACTTAGCATTAGCATTAGCATGCTAACTTAGCATTAGCATTAGCATGCTAACTTAGCATTAGCATTAGCATGCTAACTTAGCATTAGCATGTTAAGTTAGCATTAGCATTAGCATGCTAACTTAGCATTAGCATGTTAAGTTAGCATTAGCATTAGCATGCTAACTTAACATTAGCATTAGCATGCTAAGTTAGCATTAGCATGCTAACTTAGCATTAGCATGTTAAGGTAGCATTAGCATTAGCATGCTAACTTAGCATTAGCATGCTAACTTGCATTAGCATTAGCATGCTAACTTAACATTAGCATGCTAACTTAGCATTAGCATTAGCATGCTAACTTAGCATTAGCATGCTAACATAACATTAGCATGTTAACTTAGCATTTGCATTAACATGCTAACCTAGCATTAGCATCCTAAGCTAACATTAACATGCTAACTTAGCACTAGCATGCTCACTTCCTGTTGATTTCAGGTCACTTCCTGTTGAAATCAGGTCACTTCCTGTTGAGATTGGGTCACTTCCTGTTGATATTAGGTCACTTCCTGTTAAATTCGGGTCACTTCCTGTTGATATTAGGTCACTTCCTGTTGAAATCCAGTCACTTCCTGTTGATTTTAGGTCAGTCCTGGGTAACTTCCTGTTGAAATTAGGTCACTTCCTGTTCAAATTAAGTCACTTCCTGTTGATATCAGGTCATTTTCAGGTCATTTCCTGCTGAAATCAAGTCACTTCCTGTTGAATTTAGGTCTGTCTGGGTCACTTCCTGTTGAAATTAGGTCACTTCCTGTTCAAATTAAGTCACTTCCTGTTGATATCAGGTCATTTTCAGGTCATTTCCTGCTGAAATCAAGTCACTTCCTGTTGAATTTAGGTCTGTCTGGGTCACTTCCTGTTGAAATTAGGTCAATCCCTGGCCAAGCTAATCAATTGGCCAAGATGGCCGCCGCTCTGTATGGGCAGTAGTGTGAGAATCCCTGGCCAAGATGGCCGCCGCTCTATATGGGCAGTAGTGTGAGAATCCCTGGCCAAGATGGCCGCCGCTCTATATGGGCAGTAGTGTGAGAATCCCTGGCCAAGATGGCCGCCGCTCTGTATGGGCAGTAGTGTGAGAATCCCTGGCCAAGATGGCCGCCGCTCTATATGGGCAGTAGTGTGAGAATCCCTGGCCAAGATGGCCGCCGCTCTGTATGGACAGTAGTGTGAGAATCCCTGGCCAAGATGGCCGCCACAGTGTGTGGGCGTTGGTGGGGAAATTCCAGGCGTGGATGACAACAAGCAGCTCTGATTGGCTGAGGCAGTTGCTGTGCAGAAGTGAGAGAGTGGGCAGAATAGCTCAAAAAGCACCATTTAAATAGCAGTTCATTACATTACATTTCATAAACAAAAATATAATATTGTGCTTTGATTTTTTTTCATTAAGCGAAAATAGGGAATGATCTGAAGAGTTTAAAATTTGAATGGTTTTAATTGATCAAGAAATGTGGAAGTTAAGCCATAATCAATAAACTGAAAATGGGTTACTGTCACTTTAACAAATATGCGCATTCACGCACACACATTTCGTAATTACCAGGTGGGCGAACATTTTGCTTCAATTGAGTTCTATGAGAAAGCGCACACCTCGAACAAAAGGCTCTCACGACTCAACGGTTTAAGATACAGATTTCAGAAATGCCCCGTTAGAACGGCAAGGCTTTGGGGAACGCAAGCATGTTCTCATTTTTTAAATCGGATAAAAAATGACCAAATTAGAGCAGGTTGAAAACGTGCGACTTTTAAAAAAATGACAAAAAAAGGTGGCGAAAATAACATGGGGCTCAATGGGCGAAAAAGTGCGACTTCCCCTCGCTTCAAGTCAAATGAAAGGTACTAAATGACACCTTTGCCGCACAAAAGTGGGTTTGTCAGAAAGAAGACCCTTGTGACTACAAAATATCCAAATTTGATGTTTACTGAGCAAATATTGTGGCCACGGTGACGAGTTGAAGTGAAATTTTTCGAAAGAATTTTTTTTGTCTCTACACTCTAGCGCTGATTGCTCCACTCTAGCAAACGCAATACACACTAATGTAAAAAGCCTTTTTTTCTTCATTTCACACCCTGTCTTTGAACCCGCACAGGAGGGAGCGCTTACATTTCTTAAAAAAAATTTCGACACAGAGCTAAAGATGGGAAAAATTGCAACAAAATGAGCTAAAAATCGTCTCGGTCGGTCAATGTATGTGCGCGCAGCGTGGCTTCGAAAAAGGTGTTAAATTTGTCGATGTTTTTTCCCCTTCTCCATTCATTCCTATGGGACTTTTTGGCGGGGTTTTTGGGAAATTGCGTCGCCATGGTAACTCGAAATTCCGAAAAAAAATGGTACCCCGCCGAGTCAGATCGAGACGCATCTTTTGATACCTCACTTGTGCCGGTACGTTCAACGGTACGACCCGCATTTTGTCTGAAAAATTCCGGTTAATAAAGAAAAATAAGAAGAAAAATAAACGCTTTTTTTCTGGATAGTAATATGTGACTGCTCCGCAGCAGTAGCTTCGCTACTGCTTTGCGGGCAGCAGTCACATAATAACTAGAGCTGCGAGCAGCTATAAAGGGCATCGCTCGTTGTACTCATTGCACAATATATATAGGTAAAGGGCGGCAAATGTCAAAAAGTGATTTATGGCCCCCATAAAACAATGATTTATTGCACCCCCCATAAAACTTTATTGCCCCCCCCCCCCCCAATAAAACTTTATGACACCCCCCATAAAACCATTCATAACCTAGCCCTTTGAAGTAAGCCCCGCCCCCTTCCGCTTTCTTAACCAATCAGAAGCCGTTATTTTGAATTAAGCCCCACCCACTTTCCGACTTCTTAACCAATCAGAACCCTAGGGCGGCAAATGTCAAAAATGATTGATGACATTCTGCACCCCCCTCCCCACCCCCGCCCACCCGTCGTCTTAACCAATCAGAGGTTGGAAGCCACCCCCCTCATCGTCCTAGCCAATCAGAACCCAAGGGCTGCTTCTGTCAAAAATTGATTGATGACATTCTGTTTCCCACAACATCAAACACATGTTTTCCGGTCCCCCCACCCTTCTGCACCCCTTTAACAAACATATGATTCCGGTCACCCCCCATCGATTGTATACGTACTTCCTTTGAACCCCCAATATTAGCTTTGTTGACTGAGAGGAAACTCTACCAGCTGATAATATTATTTCGACATCCTCGTGTTAATAAAACTTTTTTTTTTCATCTTACAGGAAGGATCCTACCACCAGCTTTTGAAGTAGCATTGGGGGGAAGCGCGCGTCTGTATTCATGAAATATTTCACACGAATACTGATAAAGCCCCCCACTTTGAAGTAGAACGGGTACCAACCGTAGGAACCCCCGACCCCCCTTATCACCATGTTGGGCGGCAGGAAGCCCCCACCACTGCCCCCCTCTATCGGGTATGTGCGTGCGTGAATGTAAATTAGTACGGGGCTCTCTTATTCTAGTTAAAGTGCTATGAATATTAAAAAAATGTTATCCATTTGTTTCATGTTTTTTAAAATAAATAAATAAAAGAAACTTACCGGTGTTTACGGGTACGAAGTTGCGTCTCCTTTAAAGGGTTTTTCTTTTAAAAAATAAAAAAAATAAAATAAAAAATAAAATAGAGGATCGGTTTCTTTTTTTTTTTTTTTTTTTTTTCTTTTTCTTTTTTTTTTCTCCGTTAAAAGAGCTCAGAATTGTTCATTCGGTAGTCTTACCGATTCAACGTCTTGTCATCATTGCTCTTTTTTTTTTTTTTTTTTTTTTGTGTGTATGTGTGCGTGCGTTTGCGTGCGTGCGTTTGCGTGCGTGCGTGCGTTTGCGTGTGTGCGTGCGCGTGCGTGCGTGCGTGTGCGTGCGTGCAAATACGTATAAATTTATACTCATTCATTCACCTAAAACCTTATAAATATCCCATTACCCTTCGCCTTAACCAGGTACTTCAGAATCTTGCCAGAGTCGTGAGGTTTAAATGGTCAGGAGACCAGAGAAAAGGTCAGAAAAAAAAATAAATAAAGAGAAAAGAAAGGTAAATCAAAGTGAAATCCAGCACCGACCAAACACTTCCTGCCTTCCCCATGATTACAAAATCAAAGTCTTACGCCAACCCCGGAAGCCTCTAAATTCCAGCAAATTTAGCGAGATCTCAAGAGACCAGAGGAAAAACTAAAGAGAGGAAGGAGGGAAGGATCGATAAGGCAGAGTGAGATCCATAGAAGCCAGTACATCCAATCCATCAAAGTGAAGTCCAGCACCAACAAGACCCCTCCTGCGTGGTTACAAAACCAGAGTCTTATGCCAACCCCTATGTTGACAGCTGCGTGGCCACCATGTGCGCCTCGCCAAATTCCCAACCAGCATATACCTTTATCAACAATCACGGGTGTCTAATAGATGCGATAAATAGATAAATTAAGATCTCAAGTGACCAGAGGAAAAACTAAAGAGAGGAAGGAGGGAAGGATAGATAAAGCAAAGTGAGAACCACAGACACCAGCACCAACTGATTCAAGGGGCTGTGGGAGGGAGAGGGTACTTCTGTTGAGTTTCAGTAGATGCTGGTGCGACGGATCTGGCATGCATAGGGACCACCACCAAAGAAAGAAGCCGTCAACCGCGGTCCAGCAAAGCGAGCACTAACCCCCCCCCCCCCCCCCCCCGGAATCCCCAGGCCGCGGCAGCACCAAGGCCACCCCCAAGCCACCCGAGCGGACACCGGTCGGCGAGCCGACCCAGACACCCGGAACACCCCCGCCACAGCCCCGGCCCACACCCCCGAGCCCAAGGCCGCAGAACGAGGCCCAGCGGGCCCCCACAGCGCCCCACCGGTCCCCAGCCCCCACCCCCCCACGACCCCCCCGCACCCCACCCAAACCCGCCATCCACCACGACCCAGGCCCCACCACCCCCGACCCCCAAACCCCCGAACACACCCCGACCCCCAGCACCCAAATACATCCACCCCCCCCCAAACAAGCCGCCCCCCCCCGACGGCCGGCACCCCCCCCGCGAACCCGGCCCCCCGCGAGAACACCCCCCCCGGCACCGGGCAGCAGCGCAGAGAGGAAGATGTGCCCACCCCACCTCCAGCCGCGCGAGATTTGCACAGCGGCGGGAGGGGGGAAGCAGAGGAGGAAGCACCAGGGGAGAAGGCGGAACACCAGAACACCGAGCCCGGTGGGGAGAGGCCCCGGTCGTCACGCCAGAGTACTAGTGACACCTAACCCTGTTACTGAGTCCGCCAGCTCGCCGACTGGCGAGCTCTACCCTTACACCGTGAATGTGGCCCCACCCAGTGTATATACAAGTGTGTGCGTGTGGTGCATTAAAATTGGGAGCAGGTGAGTCGGTGCAGAGGGAAAAAATTTCCCCTACTCCGACACACCCGTATCCCCCCCAAAAAAATGAATATGTATATGTGTGGTGCATTAAAAAAGGGAATGGAGGGACAAAGTGGTGGGGCAGGGACACAAATGGGGGGGACCACAGCGCTGCCAGGCACTGCAGTCCATCCCCTCTGATGGCTCCCCGCCCCAACTCACCCCTCCCCTTGGACGTGAGGTGCATTAAAATTGGAGGGGAGTTGAAGGGTGAAGACGGTGTTTCCACCCTTCCCCACCCCACCAAGAAATGTGTTGTGTGCCCTATGTGTATATTTACAAAGTGTATAGTGCAAGCTAGTGAAGTGAGTAAGAGGAGCGACCAGCGGGGCCTCACCCAACCCGGCGGGTGTAGGTGGCACGCCCGCCCCCCAGCACCCCCACCCCCACCCGCCCCCCACCTCATCCACCCGGCACCACAATGGGCGGACAGCCAGCGCAGCAGGGCTACCGGACAGCCCACCGGCCACCGGAGCCCGCCCGGGGCGCCAGGAGTTATACCGGAGTGGGGCAGGCCCCAAACCCTCGCCCGGCCCCCGGAGCCCGACGCCCGGGCCGGGGAGGGAGCCCCAGGCCCAGGGAGAGGGAGGGGGAGGGGCCGCAGGGCAGACAGGGAAGGGGGGGGGGGGAGCGGGGAGAAGACGACAAGAAGGCGAAAGGGCGGCTGCAGGGCAGGAGGGGGGGGGGGGGGGGGGAGGAGGAGGGAGGGCGACAAGGGAAAAGGGACCGGGAGGCAGAGGAGGATGGGCGGGAGGAGGCGAGGAGGGAGAGGCGACGGGGGGGAGGAAGGGGGAGGGGAGAGGGAACCACGGGGCACACCGGAGGCCCACCCACCCCGAACCGCGCCGCCGGACACGGAGCAGCGGACCGCGCTGGGACGGCACCGCCCCGGGGACCAGGGGAAGCACCCCAACACCGCACCCCACAGGGGGCTCAGGGAGCGGCCAAGACGCAACCGCCACCGAGCAGACAACGGGGGGGCAGAACCACCCCCGCCCGACCACAGGGGACGGCGTCAAGAAAATTGACTAATTAGCATGCAGTAACACCAAGTGTTGATGCTTAGTGCCCACTAGAAATAGATCTTAAGGAGTTATTGAGTATAGTGTCGTATAGTGTGGTATGCTCGAGCCCACTAGCAGCAACTAGGTTCCTGACTATATAAAAATAAAAACAATCAGATACAAAATACCAAATACAGAAGCAGCGAAAACAGAAGTTGTAACGATGTGGTGGCTCTCGTTAACAGGCAGAATCTTGGCAGGATTAAGTTGCCAAATTGAGATTAAAATATTCTATGTACATAGACCATATTTGTTTAAATCTTGATACTTGATTTTTATTTAAGGCAGAGATTTTTTCCATTGAGATATAATTTATTAGTAAGTTTAACCAGTGGTCGATATTTAGAGATTGTTTATTTTTCCAATTGACAAGGATTATTTTTTTAGCAATAGTAAGGGCTATAAATATAGATTGAGATTGTTTACATGGTAGCTCAGTTATTGTTAAGTCACCTAGTAAACACAATCTTGGAGATAAAGGAAGCCTACAGTTTAATATATCAGCGAGCTTTTCCAAGATTTTAGTCCAGAAATGCAGCACTGGAGTACATGACGATAAGCATGAAGATAAGTATCGGCAGTGTTTTGTGAGCACTGGAGACAAATGTCGGAGTCAGAGAGTCCCATTTTATATTGTGTAATATATGTTCTATGAAGTATCTTATATTGGATAAGTTGCAAATTTGTCTGTTTGGTCATTTTAAATACATTTTCACAGATTTGGGTCCAAAAGTCTGGTTCCGGAACTATAGACAAGTCTTTTTCCCATTTTAAAGTCGGTAAATACGTTTTAATTGTGTATAAAAATAACTTATATATTTTTGATATTTTCTTTATTGTTGTTGGAGAAAGCTTTATAATATCTTTAGCTAAGACAGGCAGTTGGAGCGTATCCTGAAGTGTTGGGATTTGTATCTTAACCATATTTTTAACTTGCAGATAATGTAAGAAATTTCCCTTTTTTATTTCATATTTCTGGACCAAGTTTGTATACGATATAAACTTATTATCTGAGAAAAGATGATGAAGGTGTGTAATTCCTTTCTGCTCCCATAAGCTTAAATGGAACGACTGATTATTAAGTTGAAAGTCGGGGTTATGCCAAATGGGAGAGAGCCCACAGGGCGCCAATTGGGAGTTTGTAATTTCTAATGCCTTCCACCAGGCAGTCAGGGTGGCGGCTATCATTGGGTTTTTAAAACAATTATGTCGTCTTATTGATTTTGTAATAAAGAGTAAATCTGACAGTCTAAGATTATTACAATCCTTCTGCTCCAATTCCAACCAACAGTTAGTATCTCTGTTGGGTTGTGTCCATAGCACAAGATATTGTAGTTGATTAGCTAAATAATAGTACATAAAGTTTGGTGCCTCTAAACCTCCTTTAGATTTACTTTCCTGAAGAGTAGATAGACTAATTTTGGCTTTTTTTTTATTCCAATAGAATTTTATGATAGCAGAGTCCAGCGATTGGAACCAGTTAGACGTAGGTTTAAATGGAATCATTGAAAATAAATAATTAATCTTTGGTAAAACTTTCATTTTTATAGTAGCTATCCGTCCTATTAAAGAGATCGGAAGATTATTCCAGCGCTCCAGGTCACTACGGATACTATCCAATAATGGTGAAAAATTTAAAGAAGTTAATTCAGTTAACTTAGGTGAAATTTTAACACCTAAGTATTTTAAATTACCTGTAGGAAAGGAGTAGTGTGGATCCTGACTTGTAGGATTCCATGAATTTTCTGTAATAGGTAATAATGTTTTTCTTTTAAAAAATAAATAAAAAAAATAAAATAAAAAATAAAATAAAGAGGATCGGTTTCTAACTGAAGGAGTTGGAAATACAGGCGAAAAATAGATTATTCGTGCGTAAAGGGCGGTTATTTAACCCATTTCAGAACAGCGTCCTTCTTTTTCTTAGACTAAAAACTTGTGTGTCTGTGTGACTATGTAAAAGCCGATGGGGGGTGGCGGAGAGGTGTGACTCCCTCACGCCGCGGTAAACGGCGCCATCTAAAGGGCAAAGGATGTTACAGCGTATGATTAAGAGAGGGTGGTAGGTATTAGAATGTGATAAGTTTGTATTTTTAATTTTAAATAGAGTGAGGCATGAAATTAATCGGTTGATGTTTTGTGCGTTGTATTTGATAGCAATGTAATAAAGACATTTTGGTAGGATGAATACAATAAAGTTAGTCTACAAAAGTAAATTAGGGTATTAAAATGTTGATAATGAATGTAAAACCTAAAAACTTTATTCAAAGGTATTCAATTTGTAAATTATATGGGAGATAGGTATTAGAATGTGATAAGTTTGTCTGTATTTTTAATTTTAAATAGAGTGAGGCGTGAAATTAATTGGTTGATGTCTTGTGCGTTGTATTTGATAGCAATGTAATAAATAAATTTTGGTAGGATGAACACATTAAAGTTAGTCTACAAAAGTAAATTAGGGTATTAAAATGTTGATAATGAATGTAAAACCTAAAAATTTGATTCAAAGGTATTCAATTTGTAAAATTATACATTTTGGATGACGGAACAATGTATGCCATTAGAGTAGCCTTTAAATATTAAGTAGGGTTAATTTTAAATTTTTGGCGACAGCAGATCGAAACTAGCATCATACTAAACCCCCCAGCAGCCATCTTTTTAATGTTACTGAACACTATCCCTATATTAAACCAAACTTAACTCATTTACGTTTCGGTTACAAATGATACGTTTTATTTTTATATGGTATCTATTATAAGACGATGGATGCTAGAATTTGTACATTTTATATATACGTGATGTTTATAGGTATGCTTAGACGTGTATGTTTTTATTATTTTATGTTTATGATGTGTATAAGAGTACGCTGTTTGGGGAGGGATGGGAAAATTTGTTTACCTTTTTTTATGTGTTTAAAAAAGATAATAATTGTACTAGTTTTTTAAAAAAATACTGATTTCTGGAGAGAATATATAATCACAAACTCAGGCAGGAACTGCATGTGGACATTATTGGTCAGACGTCTGCTTCTTTTTAAAACTAAGAGAATTGAAAGTATGAAACTTTGAGTTTCTTGATACGTTATTAGATTTATACTCTACTTAACCCTTAATCTTTAATCTTAAAGCCGATCTTTGCAACAATTTAACCAAAATCATCTTCTTATTAGTAGATTAACACGATAGTCTCTTACAAAGGGTATTCCTGTAAGCCTTTGGCTAATAGTTTTCTATAAAAGGATCCACGGTCTGAATTTATGACACCATAGATGTATTTGTACATGAAGAAGGGTGTGTACACTTTTATTTTAATTTTAATTAGAGTGAGGCGTGAAATTAATCGGTTGATGTTTTGTGCGTTGTATTTGATAGCAATGTAATAAAGAAATCTCGGTAGGATGAACACAAAGTTAGTATAATTTTGTCTACAAAAGTAAACTAGGGTATTAAAATGTTGATAATGAATGTAAAACCTAAAAATTTGATTCAAAGGTATTCAATTTGTAAATTATACATTTTGGATGACGGAACAATGTATGGCATTAGAGTAGCGAAAATTTGTTTACCTTTTTTTTTTTTTTGTGTGTGTTTAAAAAAGATAATAATTGTACTAGTTTAAAAATACTGATTTCTGGAGAGAATATGTAATCACAAACTCAGGCAGGAACTGCATGTGGACATTATTGGTCAGACGTCTGACAGCGTGTGTGCATGGGTTTTTTTGTTTTTTTTTCTGTGTTTTTTCCCATTAGTAAAACAGACTGTTATATCTGATGCTTTAGTCTGAAGTATACTTTGTATTACCTTTCAAGCGATTCTATACCTTCTATTTAAAACTAAGAGAATTGAAAGTATGAAACTTTGAGTTTCTTGATACGTTAATAGATTTATACTCTACTTAACCCTTAATCTTTAATCTTAAAGCCGATCTTTGCAACAATTTAACCAAAATCAGCTTCTTATCAGTAGATTAACACCTTAGTCTCTTACAAAGGGTATTCCTGTAAGCCCTTGGCTAATAGTTTTTTAGAAAGGATCCACGGCTTGAATTTATGACACCATAGATGCAATATGTATATGAGGGAGGGTGTGTATACTTTATTTTAGGGCTGTAGCAATTCAAATTGGAATTTTCCACATTTACCAGATTTAAAGACACACTTATATGTTATCCTAAATGTTATAAGCGATTCTCTTTGCAACAATTTAACCAAAATCATCTTCTTATCAGTAGATTAACACCTTTGTCTCTTACAAAGGGTATTCCTGTAAGCCCTTGGCTAATAGTTTTTTTTAGAAAGGATCCACGGTTTGAATTTATGACACCATAGATGTATTTGTACATGAAGAAGGGTGTGTATTGTTTTATTTTAGGGCTGTAGCAATTCAAATTGGAATTTTCCACATTTACCAGATTTAAAGACACACTTATATGTCATCCTAAATGTGATTCACTGTGCAAAATAATAATACTAATGACACTAAATCACGGCGAGGCGTTGCTCACGTTCTAGTTGTAAACCTGCTTTGGGGATATACATTTTCTACAAATGTACCACTGAGAATATTTACGAGCTTGTAAATAAAATACTAAAGGGGTACCAACATGAAAAATTAAATTTTTGGAGGTTTTAGCTGTGTTAAAATGCTCTTACCTCGCCAAATACATGACCGAATTGGAGTTTTCCTCCATTCTCCCCTCTCTGAGAAATTCTGTTCTACAAAACACCAGCCCCACCCAACCTGAGAAAAAAAGCTGTAGGCGGTCTTTGACACCATAAGGTTACCCTCTCTCACGTTTTTGGTGTACGTCTAGCTATGTAGTTTTATGTTTTTGAGCTGTTGTATATAAGATTGTGTTGTACATAAGAATTTTATCCCCTCTTACGTTTTTGATGCGTTATAAAACTAATAAATGCGCTGATTTTTTTTTTTAAAAAGGATTAGACTTAGAGAAGGTGTTGGTGGCACTCTCATGAATAAAGCGCGCAAGTTGTTTTAGCCCCTCTGCAGATGCGTACACGTATAAAATGTTATTTTTCTGTTTCTAGTTTTGTTACCGCTAGTGCTATAATTTGTGTCTATACGATTTTTATCGGATGTCTTTATGTATTTTGTTGTTGTTTAAGTTTATAAGGTTTGTATATACGAATGCGCTGTGTGGAAACGGGTTTTAACATCTATCGTTTTTGTAATATTTAAAAAACTAATAAATATACTGTTTTTTTTTTTTGTTTTTCTTAAACTGATTTATGAAAAGGACTTGTAATCGCAAACTCTTTTTTTTAAAAGCAGTAACTGATTTAGGAGGTGGAGGGGCAATGTATTATGGGGATCATACTTTTTGAAATCTTTAAACTGTTGATTGTAAGAGTCTTCTATCTTGATGTTAGCCTTTTTATCTGAATATGTATGAATGAAATATCTTCTAATTATTAGCTCGGATTCTTTCAATGGATAGCCCTGTAACCCTTAGGTTAGTAGTTTTTTAGAAAGTATCTGGGTATGAAATATGTTATGTTAGGAATATGGCGCGTACGTGAAGAAGGTACGTCTGGCTATGTATTTTATGTTTTTGAGCTGTTGTATATAAGATTGCGTTGTACATAAGAATTTTACCCCCTCTTACGTTTTTGATGTGTTATAAAACTAATAAATGTACTGATTTAAAAAAAAAAAAAAAGGATTAGGCTTAGAGAAGGTGTTGGTGGCACTCTCATGAACAGAGTGCGCAAGTTGTTTTACCCCCTCTGCAGATGCGTACACGTATAAAATGTTTTGTTACCGCTAGTGCTATAATTTGTGTCTATACGATTTTATCGGATGTCTCTATGTATTTTTGTTGTAGTTTAAGTTTATGAGGTTTGGATATACGAAAGCGCTGCGCGGAAATGGGTTTTATCCTCTTATCGTTTTTGTACTTTCTTGTTTTTTTTAACTTACCCTTCGAGGATAAATAAAACGTCTTTAGACTTATCGCTAGCGAAGATGTAGCACGTTTAACATTCTAAATAGTTTTATCGCTGCACGACGTATTCGAACTAAGAGATCCCAAGTCTTTGTGAGTTTTTTTTTCTTTTAAATACTTAGAAATACCCATTGTTAAATTAGCCTATAAGATATTATTGAATATGATAGGCCGTAAGATTAGCTATACTAAATCACCCCTGGGTTTAAAACACAAAACTATGAGATTTAATCAGAGCGTAACAATCTACCGCGACGATCTTTTTTAATCTTAAAACCGCTCTTTGCAGCAATTTACCTAAATATATAGTGAACAAACGTGTATCTTGTATGACTAAGAGACATTTAACTTTTGATTGAACGATTTATTTTTTTTCCTTACAAATTGCGCTTACTTTCCGATGATACGCGTAGGTAAACAATTTTTTACAAGCATGATTGTGAAATAACAGCTACTATATTACTTAATTTGAATGAATAATATTATTTAAGACGTCTACCCATCTAACGCTTTAAAAATAGCGACATAATTCAGATAAAAATATTATTCGTACTATATTGTTGTTGTTTTTTACAATAGTTTCCGAGTTCTCACAATAGATGTTGGATGATACTATTTTATGTTTTTCTTACCGGTATGATTAACTTGTATTACATTTATGACTTTTCGCTATTATCTTTGCATCGTTTTAAGGTGGCCGGTGTGTTTTGTACAAATAATATATGGATACTTATTGATTTCTGATCAATTTTTACTCGTATATTTACCTACTTTTGCTTTTAGGCGTATGTTAGTTAGTTAGTTACTTGTATATGAGTGCGTATTCTAACTTTCCCATTCACTTCTTGGTTCCATTCCATCACCCCTGTGAGACCGGACTCGTCTACTTAATATCACTAAAGTCTGTTCAAAAATCATTGGACACCCTGTCAGAGCCTTATCTTCCTTTTGTGACCGAATCCTGCTCGATCCGTTTCACTCACTTCATCGAATGTTTGAGTGGCTTCCATCATCTCAGCAGGCTGAGACGCCCCACTCTGACGAACACAGCGGCGGAGAAGGAGGAGGAGGACTACATTTGTCCCCAGATCACTAAAATCTCTTGAACAGTGACCCCCCTCCCGGGCCAAATTGCGACAGACTGACTGACACGTAGCACTTTAGTGTGAAGCACGGAGCACTTTCTTTTGTTTGTTTTTTTATTGTTATTTATTATTTTTCGTATTTGTTTTTTTTTTTAATGTTCATTGATTTCATGTTTTGTTTTTTTAACTTCCCCTCGAGGACAAATAAAAGCGTTTTTGAATTGAATATTTAATTAGTTGTGGTATTTTATTCATTTTTAAGTTATTTTTTTTTTTTTTTTTTTATAAAGTCAAATTATTACCTTCATGAAACTTTTTAGTTCTCCTTACGCTTTACTATGAAATGTTTCAAAATACTCGGTCCCTCCAAAACAAAGTAAAACAAAACGTGTTTACACATTTTTACGGATTTTAAAAATTCTAGGCGTAACTTTGCCGAGTATTAATCGCCCGCTTGTATTTTTATTGAATGCGTACGTATACCGTTAAAATTTGTAATTAATATTTAACTACTCGATTCCCGTATTGACTAATTATTCGTGAGGCTAACGTTTTATAATTTAAAGTTATTCCGAGAGTTTACTCTTTAGCGACGTCTTTACACGCTTTAAACGTCGGCTTATACCCCTTGTGTCTTTACTGAAGAATATTATCGTTAAATGTTTTATCCCGGATTAAAACAGGGGGGACTTATTCAAAGATGTTTTATTTTACGGTAAATGTTTTTATATTAGTCGCATATTGATTTTAATGTGCGAAGGAATCAAGGAGACTCTCTGACTTTAATTTTTTTTTAAATCTGTTGTTTTAGCGCCACCAACCTTTTTTTTGGTAAAAACCACGCCCCCTGTGGGGGGTCTCGTGCTAATAAAAGTATTTAACCGCTCCCCCTTCGGGAAAAAAAAAAAACTAACATTGCGAACGTTTGATAATCTTTGAGGAGATTCACTAGTGCCACCACCTCCGGGGGATCGAGTTAGAACGATCTGGACATCCCCACGACTCTCCAGAAGTATGCAGATTTTCAGCGAGCCGCCAAATCTTACAGCATCTAGTCCTGAGCGTTCGGACGTCGAAGAGGATGAGGCAAACGTAACCTTTATCGACGGACCCTACCGGAGTTCCAGCCCCATGACCGCTTGCAACTTATCCTCGACATCATCTACTGACTTCGGGTCTACGGCATCCATCCCGGTAAACTACTTTTGACGAATCGATGTAGCCTAATAACATCAATAATAATAATAATAATTAAAAAAAGGAGGGTTACCTACGTTTATATTTACAGATGATAGACCCTATCGCTGAGGAAGAGGAGAATAACCCTCCGCCCGGGTCTCCTCAACCCGATGATCGCCCGACTGAGGACGGTACGGAAAGTAACGTTTCCTCTCTTGAGACCTCCGTGGACGACGACGACTCGCTAACCAGTCTACCGACGGCTTCTGCCGGGCCTAAGGAGAGGGAGGGTGAATTGGTTTGGAACTACGCACCGGACGTGTGGGTAATAAATGCAAGATATAATTGTATTAAGCAGACTGTTAGCTATATGTTGATGAGCGCTATCCATAAATATAGCAGAGAGAATTGCTCCGGATGTGATTTAAAATTACCGAGTCAGTTAAGACATCCCTGCTTATTTTATGATCGGGAACCGTATTATCTTGCTCGGAATTTTGAAGGTATCATGAAACTACTGTGTAACGGACGTTTTCTGTCGACGATTCACCGTATCTTAACCATAACCCATCGTGAGACGACTACCGAGGAAGTCCAACGCATCGTAGAATTTGTGCTACACGACTACGTTCATGAGCGTATGGTGTTAGACAGAATTAAGATTGTTCTCGATAACTGTTGGGACGGAGGACTGAGCCATGAACAACTAGATCTGATCGCTGATTGGTACGTGTGAGATGGGCGAATCTTTTTCGAAAGCTTGCATAATTGGATAGAAATTGTAGAGAAAACCATTTTACACACATCCATTGAGAACAAAACTGTTGAAGAACCGTGTAAACATGACTAACACGATAGAATATGTATTGAATAATTGGTGTAACCATGATATTAAAGCGGGACATTTGGTGACCGTCATGACATTGTTTATTGACTGTGCTAAATATTATTACGACAACGACGAGTCTTTGAATCTAAAAAATGAAATGAAAAACTTCCAAACTGTTATTGAAAGCAAGGTGCGTCCCTATGTTTTATTTGATGTGCTTTACAATGTATATCATGTCTTTTTGTTGACGTCCCGTGTAACTAAATAAAAAATATATCTGTATGGATTAAAATCATGTTTGTCGTTTGTTTTCTTATCGAGTTTTAGACCACTGGTGGAGCAAGGAAGTGGCGAGGGATGCGTGGATAGGAATTAAAAAAAACTATTAAACTTCTAGTGATAAAGACTTTAGTTTCTCTTTTTAAGACCAAAAAATAACTTCAAAATGAATAAAATAAAACAAGTAATTAAATATTCAATTCAAAAACGCTTTTATTTGTCCTCGAGGGGAAGTTAAAAAAACAAAACATGAAATCAATGAACATTAAAAAAAAAACAAATACGATAAATAATAAATAACAATAAAAAACAAAACAAAAGAAAGTGCTCCGTGCTTCACACTAAAGTGCTACGTGTCAGTCAGTCTGTCGCAATTTGGCCCGGGAGGGGGGTCACTGTTCAAGAGATTTTAGTGATCTGGGGACAAATGTAGTCCTCCTCCTCCTTCTACGCCGCTGTGTTCGTCAGAGTGGGGCGTCTCAGCCTGCTGAGATGATGGAAGCCACTCAAACATTCGATGAAGTGAGTGAAACGGATCGAGCAGGATTCGGTCACAAAAGGAAGATAAGGCTCTGACAGGGTGTCCAATGATTTTTGAACAGACTTTAGTGATATTAAGTAGACGAGTCCGGTCTCACAGGGGTGATGGAATGGAACCAAGAAGTGAATGGGAAAGTTAGAATACGCACTCATATACAAGTAACTAACTAACTAACATACGCCTAAAAGCAAAAGTAGGTAAATATACGAGTAAAAATTGATCAGAAATCAATAAGTATCCATATATTATTTGTACAAAATACACCGGCCACCTTAAAAAGATGCAAATATAATAGCGAAAAGTCATAAATGTAATACAAGTTAATCATACCGGTAAGAAAAACATAAAATAGTATCATCCAACATCTATTGTGAGAACTCGGAAACTATTGTAAAAAAAAAAACAATATAGTACGAATAATATTTTTATCTGAATTATGTCGCTATTTTTAAAGCGTTAGATGGGTAGACGTCTTAAATAATATTATTCATTCAAATTAAGTAATATAGTAGCTGTTATTTCACAATCATGCTTGTAAAAAATTGTTTACCTACGCGTATCATCGGAAAGTAAGCGCGATTTGTAAGGAAAAAAAATAAATCGTTCAATCAAAAGTTAAATGTCTCTTAGTCATACAAGATACACGTTTGTTCACTATATATTTAGGTAAATTGCTGCAAAGAGCGGTTTTAAGATTAAAAAAGATCGTCGCGGTAGATTGTTACGCTCTGATTAAATCTCATAGTTTTGTGTTTTAAACCCAGGGGTGATTTAGTATAGCTAATCTTACGGCCTATCATATTCAATAATATCTTATAGGCTAATTTAACAATGGGTATTTCTAAGTATTTAAAAGAAAAAAAAACTCACAAAGACTTGGGATCTCTTAGTTCGAATACGTCGTGCAGCGATAAAACTATTTAGAATGTTAAACGTGCTACATCTTCGCTAGCGATAAGTCTAAAGACGTTTTATTTATCCTCGAAGGGTAAGTTAAAAAAAACAAGAAAGAAAACAAAACATAAGGGTTTCACGAAACAAAGCACTATCGGTAACAAAAATAAAAAGTAAGTATCCATATATTATTTGCACAAAATACACCTGGCACCTTAAAACGATGCCTGCATCCCCCTAAAAAAAAAAAACTAAATCGGAAACAAAACAAAAATAAAACTACATCAACCTTCTTCGCGTACGCACCATGTCCCGAACATAACATATTTCATACCCGAATACTTTCTAAAAAACTACAATCCTAAGCCTTACAAGGGTATCCATTGATAGAAGCCATGGTAATAATTAGAAGATGTTTCATTCATACATCATCAAATAAAAAGGTTAACATCAAGATAGAAGACTCTTACAAACACCAGCTTAAAGATTTCAAAAAGTATGACCCCCACAATACATTGCCCTAGTAAATTAAAGAATAATTTCTAAATCAAGTATAACGTTTGCTACATTTTAACAGGCTCGAACATTCGTACCTACATTTCTCTCTTTTTAAAAAGAATGTATAAAATTATTTATACGCGACTACAAAGTAGTATACTTCAGATCGAAGCATCGTATGACAATCACTTTCAAAGACTGTTTTACTACCCCCTAGGCGTAAACACTGACACCCCTACACACGCATGCACCCATGCACACTTTGGACCAGCCTCCCCCTCCACCTCCTAAATCAGTTACTGCTTTAAAAAAAAAAAAGTTTACGATTACAAGTCCTTTTCATAAATCAGTTTAAGTAAAACAAAAAAACAAACAAACAGTATATTTATTAGTTTTTTTAAATATTACAAAAACGATAAGAGGATAAAACATTTCCGCGCAGCGCTTTCGTATATACAAACCTCATAAACTTAAACTACAACAAAAATACATAGAGACATCCGATAAAATCGTATAGACACAAATTATAGCACTAGCGGTAACAAAACTAGAAACAGAAAAATAGCATTTTATACGTGTACGCATCTGCAGAGGGGGTAAAACAACTTGCGCACTCTGCTCATGAGTGCCACCAACACCTTCTCTAAGCCTAATCCTTTTTTTTTTTTTTTTTTTTTAAATCAGTACATTTATTAGTTTTATAACACATCAAAAACGTAAGAGGGGGTAAAATTCTTATGTACAACGCAATCTTATATACAACAGCTCAAAAACATAAAATACATAGCCAGACGTACCTTCTTCACGTACGCGCCATATTCCTAACATAACATATTTCGTACCCAGATACTTTCTAAAAAACTACTAACCTAAGGGTTACAGGGCTATCCATTGAAAGAATCCGAGCTAATAATTAGAAGATATTTCATTCATACATATTCAGATAAAAAGGCTAACATCAAGATAGAAGACTCTTACAATCAACAGTTTAAAGATTTCAAAAAGTATGATCCCCATAATACATTGCCCCTCCACCTCCTAAATCAGTTACTGCTTTTAAAAAAAAAGAGTTTGCGATTACAAATCCTTTTCATAAATCAGTTTAAGAAAAACAAAACAAAAAACAGTATATTTATTAGTTTTTTAAATATTACAAAAACGATAGATGTTAAAACCCGTTTCCACACAGCGCATTCGTATATACAAACCTTATAAACTTAAACAACAACAAAATACATAGAGACATCCGATAAAAATCGTATAGACACAAATTATAGCACTAGCGGTAACAAAACTAGAAACAGAAAAATAACATTTTATACGTGTACGCATCTGCAGAGGGGCTAAAACAACTTGCGCACTTTATTCATGAGAGTGCCACCAACACCTTCTCTAAGTCTAATCCTTTTTAAAAAAAAAAATCAGCGCATTTATTAGTTTTATAACGCATCAAAAACGTAAGAGGGGGTAAAATTCTTATGTACAACACAATCTTATATACAACAGCTCAAAAACATAAAATACATAGCTAGACATACACCAAAAACGTGAGCGAGGGTAACCTTATGGTGTCAAAGACCGCCTACAGCTTTTTTTCTCAGGTTGGGTGGGGCTGGTGTTTTGTAGAACAGAATTTCTCAGAGAGGGGAGAATGGAGGAAAACTCCAATT
The DNA here is from genome assembly GCF_051991245.1 of Festucalex cinctus. Classification (NCBI taxonomy): domain Eukaryota; kingdom Metazoa; phylum Chordata; class Actinopteri; order Syngnathiformes; family Syngnathidae; genus Festucalex; species Festucalex cinctus. The sequence goes on from NC_135425.1 coordinate 2,760,036, forward strand.
CGGTCATGTATTTGGCGAGGTAAGAGCATTTTAACACAGCTAAAACCTCCAAAAATTTAATTTTTCATGTTGGTACCCCTTTAGTATTTTATTTACAAGCTCGTAAATATTCTCAGTGGTACATTTGTAGAAAATGTATATCCCCAAAGCAGGTTTACAACTAGAACGTGAGCAACGCCTCGCCGTGATTTAGTGTCATTAGTATTATTATTTTGCACAGTGAATCACATTTAGGATGACATATAAGTGTGTCTTTAAATCTGGTAAATGTGGAAAATTCCAATTTGAATTGCTACAGCCCTAAAATAAAACAATACACACCCTTCTTCATGTACAAATACATCTATGGTGTCATAAATTCAAACCGTGGATCCTTTCTAAAAAAAACTATTAGCCAAGGGCTTACAGGAATACCCTTTGTAAGAGACTAAGGTGTTAATCTACTGATAAGAAGCTGATTTTGGTTAAATTGTTGCAAAGATCGGCTTTAAGATTAAAGATTAAGGGTTAAGTAGAGTATAAATCTATTAACGTATCAAGAAACTCAAAGTTTCATACTTTCAATTCTCTTAGTTTTAAATAGAAGGTATAGAATCGCTTGTATGGTAATACAAAGTATACTTCAGACTAAAGCATCAGATATAACAGTCTGTTTTACTAATGGGAAAAAACAGAAAAAAACCAAAAAAACCCATGCACACACGCTGTCAGACGTCTGACCAATAATGTCCACATGCAGTTCCTGCCTGAGTTTGTGATTACATATTCTCTCCAGAAATCAGTATTTTTAAACTAGTACAATTATCTTTTCTTTTTTTTTTTTTTTGTGTGTGTATGTGTGCGTTTGCGTGTGTGCGTTTGCGTGCGTTTGCGTGCGTGCGTGCGTGCAAATACGTATAAATTTATACTCATTCATTCACCTAAAACCTTAGAAATATCCCATTACCCTTCGCCTTAAGCAGGTACTTCAGAATCTTGCCAGAGTCGTGAGGTTTAAATGGTCAGGAGACCAGAGAAAAGGTCAGAAAAAAAAGAAATAAAAGAGAAAAGAAAGGAAAATCAAAGTGAAATCCAGCACCGACCAAACACTTCCTGCCTTCCCCATGATTACAAAATCAAAGTCTTACGCCAACCCCGGAAGCCTCTAAATTCCAGCAAATTTGGCGAGATCTCAAGAGACCAAAGGAAAAACTAAAGAGAGGAAGGAGGGAAGGATCGATAAGGCAGAGATCCATAGAAGCCAGTACATCCAATCCATCAAAGTGAAGTCCAGCACCAACAAGACCCCTCCTACGTGGTTACAAAACCAGAGTCTTATGCCAACCCCAGAAACCTCATACTTCTAATAAATTAAGATCTCAAGTGACCAGAGGAAAAACTAAAGAGAGGAAGGAGGGAAGGATAGATAGAGCAAAGTGAGAACCACAGACACCAGCACCAACTGATTCAAGGGGCTGTGGGAGGGAGAGGCTACTTCTGTTGAGTTTCAGTAGATGCTGGTGCGACGGATCTGGCATGCATAAGGACCACCACCAAAGAAAGAAGCCGTCAACCGCGGTCCAGCAAAGCGAGCACTCCCCCCCCACCCCCGAAATCCCCAGGCCGCGGCAGCACCAAGGCCACCCCCAAGCCACCCGAGCGGACACCGGTCGGCGAGCCGACCCAGACGCCCGGAACACCCCCGCCCCAGCCCCGGCCCACACCCCCGAGCCCAAGGCCGCAGAACGAGGCCCAGCGGGCCCCCACAGCGCCCCACCGGTCCCCAGCCCCCATCCCCCCACGACCCCCCCGCACCCCACCCAAACCCGCCACCCACCACGACCCAGGCCCCACCACCCCCGACCCCCAAACCCCCGAACACACCCCGACCCCCAACACCCAACCCCCCACCCACCCATACCTCCACCCCCCCCCCCCCCCAAACAAGCCCCCCCCCCCCCCCAAAACAAGCCGCCAACCCCCCCCCCCCGCGAACCCGGCCCCCAGCGAAACCCCCCCCCCCCCCCCCCCCCCCCCCGGAAAACGGCACCGGGCAGCAGCGCAGAGAGGGAAGATGTGCCCACCCCACCTCCAGCCGCGCGAGAGTAGCACAGCGGCGGGAGGGGGGAAGCAGAGGAGGAAGCACCAGGGGAGAAGGCGGAACACCAGAACACCGAGCCCGGTGGGGAGAGGCCCCGGTCGTCACGCCAGAGTACTAGTGACACCTAACCCTGTTACTGAGTCCGCCAGCTCGCCGACTGGCGAGCTCTACCCTTACACCGTGAATGTGGCCCCACCCAGTGTATATACAAGTGTGTGCGTGTGGTGCATTAAAATTGGGAGCAGGTGAGTCGGAGCAGAGGGAAAAAATTTCCCCTACTCCGACACACCCGTATCCCCCCCAAAGAAATGAATATGTATATGTGTGGTGCATTAAAAAAGGGAATGGAGGGACAAAGTGGTGGGGCAGGGATACAAATGGGGGGGACCACAGCGCTGCCAGGCACTGCAGTCCATCCCCTCTGATGGCTCCCCGCCCCAACTCACCCCTCCCCTTGGACGTGAAGTGCATTAAAATTGGAGGGGAGTTGAAGGGTGAAGACGGTGTTTCCACCCTTCCCCACCCCACCAAGAAATGTGTTGTGTGCCGTATGTGTATATTTACAAAGTGTATAGTGCAAAGCTAGTGAAGTGAGTAAGAGGAGCGACCAGCGGGGCCTCACCCAACCCGGCGGGTGTAGGTGGCACGCCCGCCCCCCAGGACCCCCCCACCCCCACCCCCACCCGCCCCCCACCTCATCCACCCGGCACCACAATGGGCGGACAGCCAGCGCAGCAGGGCTACCGGACAGCCCACCGGCCACCGGAGCCCGCCCGGGGCGCCAGGAGTTCTACCGGAGTGGGGCAGGCCTCAAACCCCCGCCCGGCCCCCGGAGCCCGACGCCCGGGCCGGGGAGGGAGCCCCAGGCCCAGGGAGAGGGAGGGGGAGGGGCCGCAGGGCAGACAGGGAAGGGGGGGGGGAAGCGGGGAGAAGACGACAAGAAGGCGGAAGGGCGGCTGCAGGGCAGGAGGGGGGGGGGCGACAAGGGAAAAGGGACCGGGAGGCAGAGGAGGATGGGCGGGAGGAGGCGAGGAGGGAGAGGCGACGGGGGGGAGGAAGGGGGAGGGGAGAGGGAACCACGGGGCACACCGGAGGCCCACCCACCCCGAACCGCGCCGCCGGGCACGGAGCAGCGGACCGCGCCGGGACGGCACCGCCCCGGGCACCAGGGGAAGCACCCCAACACCGCACCCCACAGGGGGCCCAGGGAGCGGCCAAGACTCAACCGCTACCGAGCAGACAACGGGGGGGGGGGCAGAACCACCCCCGCCCGACCACAGGGGACGGCGTCAAGAAAATTGACTAATTAGCATGCAGTAACTCCAAGTGTTGATGCTTAGTGCCCACTAGAAATAAATCTTAAGGAGTTAATGAGTATAGTGTCGTATAGTGTGGTATGCTCGAGCCCACTAGCAGCAACGAGGTTCCTGACTATATAAAAATAAAAACAATCAGATACAAAATACCAAATACAGAAGCAGCGAAAACAGAAGTTGTAACGATGTGGTGGCTCTCGTTAACAGGCAGAATCTTGGCAGGATTAAGTTGCCAAATTGAGATTAAAATATTCTATGTACATAGACCATATTTGTTTAAATCTTGATACTTGATTTTTATTTAAGGCAGAGATTTTTTCCATTGAGATATAATTTATTAGTAAGTTTAACCAGTGGTCGATATTTAGAGATTGTTTATTTTTCCAATTGACAAGGATTATTTTTTTAGCAACAGTAAGGGCTATAAATATAGATTGAGATTGTTTACATGGTAGCTCAGTTATTGTTAAGTCACCTAGTAAACACAATCTTGGAGATAAAGGAAGCCTACAGTTTAATATATCAGCGAGCTTTTCCAAGATTTTAGTCCAGAAATGCAGCACTGGAGTACATGACCATAAAGCATGAAGATAAGTATCGGCAGTGGGTTATACGTTTTATTTGTGTATAAAAATAACTTATATATTTTTGATATTTTCTTTATTGTTGTTGGAGAAAGCTTTATAATATCTTTAGCTAAGACAGGCAGTTGGAGCGTATCCTGAAGTGTTGGGATTTGTTTCTTAACCATATTTTTAACTTGCAGATAATGTAAGAAATTTCCATTTTTTATTTCATATTTCTGGACCAAGTTTGTATACGATATAAACTTATTATCTGAGAAAAGATGATGAAGGTGTGTAATTCCTTTCTGCTCCCATAAGCTTAAATGGAACGACTGATTATTAAGTTGAAAGTCGGGGTTATGCCAAATGGGAGAGAGCCCACAAGGCGCCAATTGGGAGTTTGTAATTTCTAATGCCTTCCACCAGGCAGTCAGGGTGGCGGCTATCATTGGGTTTTTAAAACAATTATGTCGTTTTATTGATTTTGTAATAAAGAGTAAATCTAACAGTCTAAGATTATTACAATCCTTCTGCTCCAATTCCAACCAACAGTTAGTATCTCTGTTGGGTTGTGTCCATAGCACAAGATGTAGTTGATTAGCTAAATAATAGTACATAAAGTTTGGTGCCTCTAAACCTCCTTTAGATATACTTTCCTGAAGAGTAGATAGACTAATTTTGGCTTTTTTTTTATTCCAATAGAATTTTATGATAGCAGAGTCCAGCGATTGGAACCAGTTAGACGTAGGTTTAAATGGAATCATTGAAAATAAATAATTAATCTTTGGTAAAACTTTCATTTTTATAGTAGCTATCCTTCCTATTAAAGAGATCGGAAGATTATTCCAGCGCTCCAGGTCACTACGGATACTATCCAATAATGGTGAAAAATTTAAAGAAGTTAATTCAGTTAACTTAGGTGAAATTTTAACACCTAAGTATTTTAAATTACCTGTAGGAAAGGAGTAGTGTGGATCCTGACTTGTAGGATTCCATGAATTTTCTGTAATAGGTAATAATGTTGATTTTGTCCAGTTAATAGAGTAATCTGATAAGTGAGAGAATTTAGTTATTAATTTAAATGCTTCCCCTAGCGAGATAGCAGGTTCTTCTAAATAGAGTAATATATCATCGGCATATAGATTAATTTTATGTTCTATTGTCCCGGAGTGGATTCCTTGGATCCGTCTATCCTGACGTATAGCTAATGCAAGCGGCTCAATAAATATAGCAAATAATAAAGGAGACATTGGGCACCCTTGTCTTGTTCCCCTTTGTAGAGTAAAACTCTGTGATGTAATCCCATTAGTAGTAACTGTAGCTTTAGGAGAATCATATAATATTGAGACCCATTGAATGAATGACTCCCCGAAGCCGAATTTATTTAAGACAGCAAAGAGGAAGGACCCAATTAACTTTATCGAATGCTTTTTCTGCATCCAGCGAAATAACAACTGCCTTTTTATCATACCGCTGTGACATACTAATCAAGTTAAAGAGTCTCCTAATATTATTAGTAGAATGACGACCTTTAATAAAACCTGTTTGATCACTATGAATAATTGTCGAGATTACCGTCTCTAATCGAGATGCCAAGGCCTTAGCGATAATTTTAATATCGGTATTAATTAGTGATATCGGTCGGTAACTTGACGGGAGGGTAGGGTCTTTTTCTGGCTTTAATAAAAGTTTAATTGCTGCTATATTCATATCTTGACGTATATCACCTTTACTTTTAGTTTCAGTTACTACTCTTAGAAATAATGGAGCAAACATTAACCAGAAATGTTTAAAAAATATAGCCGGAAAGCCGTCTGGACCAGGTGCTCTTCCATTAGGCATACTGTCTAAAGCACGATACAACTCATCTATAGTAAGCGGGGTATCGAGAATATCTTTATGTTCAATAGATAACTGAGGTATATTTAAGCTGTTTAGGAATACCTCAATATATTCAGGGTTAGGTCTATTAATTTCTGTGTATAGATTTCGATAATAGTTATAAAAAATATGGTTAATTTCTTCTGGTGATTGTGTGCATTCACCATTTATATCTTTAATAGCCGTTATAAGAGATTTTTCCCGATTCCGTTGAAGTTGATTTGCCAGGAATTTACCTGATTTATTATGATGTTCAAAATTATTATATCTCAACTGTTGTATTATAAACTCTGTCTTTTTAGATAACATGTTATCTAACTGTATTTTTATATTCTGTAGTTCTATCCATATTTGATTATTTGGGTTTAATACATATTCATCCGTTAGTTGTTTAATTTTATCTTCCAGGTATTTTTCTAATTTTTGATCCTGTTTCTTTTTATAAGTTGAATATGATATAATTTTCCCTCTAATTACCGCTTTCCCTGCTTCCCAGAGAAGAGATGGAGATATATTTGGAGAGTCATTTATTTCCAAAAAATCTGCCCACTCCCTTCTAATAATTTTATCAAACTCTACGTCTTTCAGTAATGAGATGTTAAAACGCCATATCGGGGGAGGTTTAAAGGTAGAGTCAATTTGCAGAGTGAGGGAGACTGGTGCATGATCACTTATAATTATAGAATGTATTTTTATAGCAGTTTTTTCAACAATAGAATTATTTGTAAGGAAAAAATCAATTCTTGAGAATGATCGGTGCACAGCAGAGAAGAAAGTAAATTCCTTCTTAGTTGGGTTTTGAAGTCTCCAGCCATCGCTGAGGCCAAAATCCTCCATATATTCATCTATTACTTTAGCGGATCGTAATCGCCTTGTATATATCGTATTATTAGAACGATCTATTAACGGGTTCAAGACCGTGTTAAAATCACCTCCAATAATAATAGTAGAATTTGTTGCTAAATCCAGTAACCGAGAGAAAAATTCATGGAAAAAATCAGGGTCATCATTATTTGGGGCATATAAATTACCAATTGTATATACTTTATTAAATATAGTTACCTGGATAATAATATATCGGCCCTCTAAATCTGTTACTATATTATTTAGAGTAAAGAATAAATTCTTATGTATAAGTATAGAGACACCTCTTTGTCTACTATTATAGGAGGCAGAGTAAACTTGACTAAAATTTTTATCTATAAATAATTTTTCTTCTGATTTTTGTAAGTGGGTTTCTTGTAGGAGACAAATATCTGCCTTAAATTTTGAGAGATGGTCTAAAATTTTTATTCTTTTTGCCTGGGAGCGAGCGCCACACACATTCCAGGAGACCAGAACTAATTTCTGCATACAAGCAATATAGACTCAGTCTTATGTATACCTCTATATAAGCTGCTTATTAATATTAACATATTGTAGGATAGCAAAAGAGTAATTAGGCAATTTATATAATTTATATAAAGAGAGAGATAGCAAGTAGATAAGTATAATAGTGAAGAAACGTGGGGGGAAGTGAGTGTGAAGGAAATCTGTGGGGGATTCAACATAACAATACACCAGTAAATGGTGACCTAAGCGAGATTATTATTATTATTATTATTACTATATAGCCTATGCATAATATAAATTCATATTCTATTTCGTAACCCATTATCCATACATATACATACATATACATATACATACATATACATATACATATATATACATATATACACATATACATACACATACATATACATATACATATACATACGTCAAATAATCACACAATGCTCGGCTCTACCAATTGTCAGTTAGAACAGCCAAGGGGTCGAGGTTGGGTTTCGGAATAGCTGGCCGTCGATATATAATTTATCAACGACCATCGAAGTCCGTTTACCCTCCTGTCTATTTTGTTTCATTATAGGAAACAGTACTTTTCGCCGCTCGTTTATCTCTCTTGGGAATTGATCATTCATCCCGAAAGATGTCCCTTTGAGCTCCCGTCCTTTACTTTTTACCAATTCTTTATGTTTAAAATGTTCGAACTTAGCAATAATAGGACGGGGCTTATTGCCCTTGCGAGCTCCGAGCCGGTGTACACGGTGAAAAGAGATATTATTTACCGTCTCCTGTGGGATCTTTAGCGATGATGTCATAATTTTTTTTTATCTCACTCTCTGGATTATCTGGGGAATTTTCGGATATGCCTGAGAATATTAGATTTTCCCGCATACTACGGGATTGAACATCTAAAACCGTTTCCTTTAGCATTTTATTTTCCTTTTTAATCGACTCCAACTCGGCTGTGACAGCGACGAGAGAGGAGCGTAGCTCGGAGTTATCGCGTTGGAGATCGCTTACCTGTTGGCTAACGAATTCCAAACTTGCCTTTAATTCTTTGACGTCCTCGCGGATAAGACAGAGGACGTCAAGTTTTTTATTCATGGAATCCAGCATACTCACCGATACGTCGGCGGTTGCTAAATTGTCCGTGTCTGTTGACGAGTCATTTTTCCTTTTTTTCGAAGGATTATCCCGACTAGCCGCCAGATCATCCATCGCGCAGCTATAAAAATAATCGTCAATAAAACGTTCGAGGTCGTCCACACTGGATAATATTTCCGATCTTTCTTAGAAAAGAAAAAAATCGAATTTATCTAATCATTAAATTCGGGTTTAATTAGAAATATAAAGCTAATTCTATTTTAGCAGCAGGGCGCCGCCATGTTAGATTTTCCCAGTCTCGCTACCGGTCACGCGATAGTCACAGCATCTCGCGATGTGAAACTGTGAATGAGTACAATATGCTGTCAAGATCTCATTTGGGTGATATTCCCAGTCAGTGAGCATCTTCTTTTATTATTATCTTTTTTAAACACACACAAAAAAAAAAAAAGGTAAACAAATTTTCGCTACTCTAATGCCATACATTGTTCCGTCATCCAAAATGTATAATTTACAAATTGAATACCTTTGAATCAAATTTTTAGGTTTTACATTCATTATCAACATTTTAATACCCTAGTTTACTTTTGTAGACAAAATTATACTAACTTTATTGTGTTCATCCTACCGAGATTTCTTTATTACATTGCTATCAAATACAACGTACAAAACATCAACCGATTAATTTCACGCCTCACTCTAATTAAAATTAAAATAAAAGTGTACACACCCTTCTTCATGTACAAATATATCTATGGTGTCATAAATTCAGACCGTGGATCCTTTTATAGAAAACTATTAGCCAAAGGCTTACAGGAATACCCTTTGTAAGAGACTATCGTGTTAATCTACTAATAAGAAGATGATTTTGGTTAAATTGTTGCAAAGATCGGCTTTAAGATTAAAGATTAAGGGTTAAGTAGAGTATAAATCTAATAACGTATCAAGAAACTCAAAGTTTCATACTTTCAATTCTCTTAGTTTTAAAAAGAAGCAGACGTCTGACCAATAATGTCCACATGCAGTTCCTGCCTGAGTTTGTGATTATATATTCTCTCCAGAAATCAGTATTTTTTTTAAAAACTAGTACAATTATTATCTTTTTTAAACACATAAAAAAAGGTAAACAAATTTTCCCATCCCTCCCCAAACAGCGTACTCTTATACACATCATAAACATAAAATAATAAAAACATACACGTCTAAGCATACCTATAAACATCACGTATATATAAAATGTACAAATTCTAGCATCCATCGTCTTATAATAGATACCATATAAAAATAAAACGTATCATTTGTAACCGAAACGTAAATGAGTTAAGTTTGGTTTAATATAGGGATAGTGTTCAGTAACATTAAAAAGATGGCTGCTGGGGGGTTTAGTATGATGCTAGTTTCGATCTGCTGTCGCCAAAAATTTAAAATTAACCCTACTTAATATTTAAAGGCTACTCTAATGCCATACATTGTTCCGTCATCCAAAATGTATAATTTTACAAATTGAATACCTTTGAATCAAATTTTTAGGTTTTACATTCATTATCAACATTTTAATACCCTAATTTACTTTTGTAGACTAACTTTAATGTGTTCATCCTACCAAAATTTATTTATTACATTGCTATCAAATACAACGCACAAGACATCAACCAATTAATTTCACGCCTCACTCTATTTAAAATTAAAAATACAGACAAACTTATCACATTCTAATACCTATCTCCCATATAATTTACAAATTGAATACCTTTGAATAAAGTTTTTAGGTTTTACATTCATTATCAACATTTTAATACCCTAATTTACTTTTGTAGACTAACTTTATTGTATTCATCCTACCAAAATGTCTTTATTACATTGCTATCAAATACAACGCACAAAACATCAACCGATTAATTTCATGCCTCACTCTATTTAAAATTAAAAATACAAACTTATCAGATTCTAATACCTACCACCCTCTCTTAATCATACGCTGTAACATCCTTTGCCCTTTAGATGGCGCCGTTTACCGCGGCGTGAGGGAGTCACACCTCTCCGCCACCCCCCATCGGCTTTTACATAAGTCACACAGACACACAAGTTTTTAGTCTAAGAAAAAGAAGGACGCTGTTCTGAAATGGGTTAAATAACCGCCCTTTACGCACGAATAATCTATTTTTCGCCTGTATTTCCAACTCCTTCAGTTAGAAACCGATCCTCTTTATTTTATTTTTTATTTTATTTTTTTTATTTATTTTTTAAAAGAAAAACCCTTTAAAGGAGACGCAACTTCGTACCCGTAAACACCGGTAAGTTTCTTTTATTTATTTATTTTAAAAAACATGAAACAAATGGATAACATTTTTTTAATATTCATAGCACTTTAACTAGAATAAGAGAGCCTCGTACTAATTTACATTCACGCACGCACATACCCGATAGAGGGGGGCAGTGGTGGGGGCTTCCTGCCGCCCAACATGGTGATAAGGGGGGTCGGGGGTTCCTACTGTTGGTACCCGTTCTACTTCAAAGTGGGGGGCTTTATCAGTATTCGTGTGAAAAATTTCATGAATACAGACGCGCGCTTCCCCCCAATGCTACTTCAAAAGCTGGTGGTAGGATCCTTCCTGTAAGATGAAAAAAAAAGTTTTATTAACACGAGGATGTCGAAATAATATTATCAGCTGGTAGAGTTTCCTCTCAGACAACAAAGCTAATATTGGGGGTTCAAAGGAAGTACGTATACAATCGGTGGGGGGTGACCGGAATCATATGTTTGTTAAAGGGGTGCAGAAGGGTGGGGGGACCGGAAAACATGTGTTTGATGTTGTGGGAAACAGAATGTCATCAATCAATTTTTGACAGAAGCAGCCCTTGGGTTCTGATTGGCTAGGACGATGAGGGGGGTGGCTTCCAACCTCTGATTGGTTAAGACGACGAGGTGGGGGGGGGGGTGGGTGGGGAGGCGGGTGCAGAATGTCATCAATCATTTTTGACAATAATTTAATAATAATTTAATAATTTAATTCAAAATAACGGCTTCTGATTGGTTAAGAAAGCGGAAGGGGGCGGGGCTTACTTCAAAGGGCTAGGTTATGAATGGTTTTATGGGGGGTGTCATAAAGTTTTACGGGGGGTGCAATAAATCATTGTTTTATGGGGGCCATAAATCACTTTTTGACATTTGCCGCCCTTTACCTATATATATCACAATGTTACTTTTATTGTCCAAAGGGGCAATCAAAAATGAATAAAACAAAATGGAAACGTACTTACGTTTGGATCGGTGTGAAGCCAGTGAACAATTTGAGTGGTGGAAACTAAAAGAATATTCATAAATGACTTAGTTATCACACTTAGAATGAGTTTACATTTTTTGTACAAAATACCGTATGTGGGTGGGGTTTTTTTTTTATATAATATGCCTCAAGGGCTAGATGGTGCTGTATTTATAACTGAATGTTGTCATAGAGATACCTTCAGGCCTTGATTATAAGCATACATGTCAAGTGTGGGATTTTTTTTGGAGCATGTACCGTGGAGTTATTAAGCATATCCTTCATTCACGATATTGCTTTTAATGTCCGCAGAGGCTATCAAAAATAAATAAAAATATATATACGTTTGGATAAGTCTGATGCCAGTGAACATTTTGAGTGGTGGAAACTAAAAGAATATTCATAAATGACTGAGTTATCACACTTAGAATGAGTTTACATTTTTTGTACAAAATACCGTATGTGGGGTATTTTTTTTTTATGCCTCAAGGGCTAGGTGGCGCTGCATATATAACTGAATGTTGTCATAGAGATAACTTCAGGCCTTGACGATAAACATACATGTCAAGTTTGGGATTTTTTGGAGCATGTACCGGGGAGTTATCAAGCATATCCTTTTTCATTGCGAAACACAAATTTTGATGCCACGCCCTCATCATATAGTATTTCGAAAAGTCACGATTTTCCCCCCTGTCGTTGGTTCAGGTCTTGACATTGTCCAGGTCAAGTCTTAACTCAGTCGGATGAAACGTGGAGAAGAAGTGGGCAAAAGTATGCCCCCTGTAAATGTGCAAAAATCATCAAAAATGGGACATTCAAAAATTCGTAGCTCACTTCCTGTTCATTTTAGCATATGGGTCCAAGAGACTTTTATGTAGGTCTTGGGCTCCCTCATACACCTAAAATTTTTCGTAGATCTTGCTTAAACGTACAACCGGGGCTGCTTCATTAAAATTTTCTAGGGGGCGCTATTGAGTCATTTTTGTAAAAATAGCACAATCAACATTAAAATATTGCTCATTTTACCAGGCCAGATGTGTGTGCCAGGTTTCATGAGTTTCTGTGCATGTTTAGACCCTCAAAACCGGCGTTGTTTTCTTGGCGAACAGCGCTTAGCCACGCCCACAGCAATTCACGAAAACTCACAAACTTCGTGTTGTGACATCATGAAGGCCGAAACCCTCATCTGAGCAAATCTGAGGTAGGTCCAGTTAACGTGTTTGGACAAAAACGTAGAAGAAAATTCGTAAGAAAAAAAAAATGCCACTAGGTGGCGCTATCAGTAAGATGAAATATAAGTTTGTAGATGTCTTTAGGGCTGGACTCTCATCAAATGTGTGAAATTTTGAGAAGATAGGATCATCTCGGTCAAGTTAATGCAGCTTTTATTGTCACGAAAAATCTTTAGACTTTGCGGCACCGTAGCGGCCACGCCCTTTGGCGAAAAGTTACAATATTCGGTGTGGGGCATGATCAACATCTTAAGGCTTTTCTGACCAATTTTCAACTGGATCCCTTCAACGAGCTCAGCACAGTAGCTAAAAACGTAAAGTATGACATTTATTGTTACCACTAGGTGGCGCTATATGTATAACTGAATTTTATCATATAGATGTTTTCAGGCCGTGACTATTACATTGCCTGAGAAGTTTGAGATTTTTCGGAGCTTGAACATGGGAGTTATTAAGCATTTGCTCTTTCTGGACAAATGAAATTTTAAAGGCAATATTTGATGCCCCGCCCCCATCATATAGTATTTCGAAAAGGCAAGACTTTTTGCCCAGTTGTTCTCTCACGTCTTGAGATGATAAATGCCAAGTTTGAAGTGAATTAGATGAAAAATGTTTGCAAAGGGGGAAAAAGCATGACCACAGTGAATGTGCCAAAATAGGCCAAAATTGGACATTAAAAAATTCATAGCTCACTTCCTGTACATTTTAGGAAATGGCTTCCACTGACTTTTTTGTGCGTCTCAGGGTGCTACACGTGCCTGACAATTTTCGTAGCTCTCGGTCAAACGGGCCGGGAATGGTTTTTATTTTTCTACGCTAGGGGGCGCTATAGAGTCGCATTGTTATGACAACTACATAATATACAATTTTTCGCCGGGCCCGAAGAGACTGCAAAGTTTGGTGAGTTTTCGTAAATATTTAGGCCCTCAAAAATGTGATTGTTTACGGAGAAGAAGAATAACTAGAGCTGCGAGCAGCTATTAAGGGCCCTCGCAGCCCGGGCCACGTTGGAGTCCTTGCGCGTTGGGGTACTTGCACGTTAGGGTACTGGCACGTTGGGGTACTGGCATATTGGAAGCAAAATTTCTTTGAAAATGGCATAATAAACGTTTACATGTAGAATATTTTTTTTGCCAGTGTGTATCAAGCTCAACGGGTTTTGGGGATTGTTAAGACCTGCAAAAATCTGCGTCCTTTTTTATTTTTAGGCAATGAGTTGCCCTGATTGGTATTTTTTGTAAAAGTGTATATATACATCATCGCTCGTTGTACTCATTGCACAATGTTACTTTTATTGTCCAAAGGGGCAATCAAAAATGAATAAAACAAAATGGAAACGTACATACGTTTGGATCGGTGTGAAGCCAGTGAACAATTTGAGTGGTGGAAACTAAAAGAATATTCATAAATGACTTAGTCATCACACTTAGAATGAGTTTACATTTTTTGTACACAATACCGTATGTGTTTTTTTTTTTTTTTATATAAGCCTCAAGGGCTAGGTGGCGCTGTATTTATAACTGAATGTTGTCATCGAGATACCTTCAGGCCTTGATTATAAGCATACATGTCAAGTGTGGGATTTTTTTTGGAGCATGTACCGTGGAGTTATTAAGCATATCCTTCATTCACGATATTGCTTTTAATGTCCACAGAGGCTATCAAAAATAAATAAAAATATATATATGTTTGGATAAGTCTGATGCCAGTGAACATTTTGAGTGGTGGAAACTAAAAGAATATTCATAAATGACTTAGTTATCACACTTAGAATGAGTTTACATTTTTTGTACAAAATACCGTATGTGGGGTATTTTTTTTTTATGCCTCAAGGGCTAGGTGGCGCTGCATATATAACTGAATGTTGTCATAGAGATAGCTTCAGGCCTTGACGATAAACATACATGTCAAGTTTGGGATTTTTTGGAGCATGTACCGGGGAGTTATTAAGCATATCCTTTTTCAGTGCGAAACACAAATTTTGATGCCCCGCCTTCATCATATAGTATTTGGAAAGGTCAAGATTTTTCCCCGTCGTTGGCTCAGGTCTTGACATGGTCCAGCTAAAGTCTTAACTCAGTCAGATGAAACGTGTAGGAGAAGTGGGCAAAAGTCTGCCCCCTGTGAATGTGCAAAAATCGTCAAAAATGGGACATTCAAAAATTCGTAGCTCACTTCCTGTTCATTTTAGCATATGGGTCCAAGAGACTTTTTTTGTAGGTCTTGGGCTCCCTCATACACCTAAAAATATTCGTCGTTCTTGCTTAAACGTACAACCGGGGCTGCTTCGTTAAAAACTTCTAGGGGGCGCTATTGAGTCATTTTTGTAAAAATAGCACAATCAACAATAAAATATTGCTTATTTTACCAGGCCAGATGTGTGTGCCAAGTTTCATGAGTTTCTGTGCATGTTTAGACCCTCAAAACTGGCGTTGTTTTCTTGGCGAACAGCGCTGAGCCACACCCACAACAATTCGCGAAAACTCACAAACTTCGTGTTGTGACATCATGAAGGTCGAAACCCTCATCTGAGCAAATATGAGGTAGGTCCAGTTAACGTGTTTGGAGAAAAACGTAGAAGAAAATTCGTAAGAAAAAAAATTGCCACTAGGTGGCGCTATCAGTTAGATGAAATATAAGTCAGTAGATGTCTTTAGGGCTGGACTCTCATCAAATGTGTGAAATTTTGAGAAGATAGGATCATCTCGGTCAAGTTAATGCAGCTTTTATTTTCAAGAAAAATCTTCAGACTTTGCGTCACCGTAGCGGCCACGCCCTTTGGCGAAAAGTTACAATATTCGGTGTGGGGCATGATCAACATCTTAAGGCTTTTCTGACCAATTTTCAAATGGATCCCTTCAACAAGCTCAGCACAGTAGCTAAAAACGTAAAGTATGACATTTATTGTAACCACTAGGTGGCGCTATATGTATAACTGAATTTTTTCATATAGGTGTTTTCAGGCCGTGACTATTACGTTGCCTGAGAAGTTTGAGATTTTTTGGAGCTTGTACATGGGAGTTATTCAGCATTTGCTCTTTCTGGACAAATGAAATTTTAAAGGCAATATTTGATGCCCCGCCCCCGTCATATAGTATTTCGAAAACGCAAGATTTTTTGCCTAGTTTTTCTCTTAAGTCTTGAGATGATAAATGCCAAGTTTAAAGTCAATGGGATGAAAAATGTTTGCATAGGGGGAAAAAGCATGACCACAGTGAATGTGCCAAAATAGGCCAAAATTGGACATTAAAAAATTCATAGCTCACTTCCTGTACATTTGGAAATGGCTTCCACTGACTTTTTTGTGCGTCTCGTAGTGCTACACGTGCCTGCCAATTTTCGTAGCTCTAGCTCAAACGGGCCGGGATTGGTTTTTATTTTTCTACGCTAGGTGGCGCTATAGAGTCGCGTTGTTATGACAACTACATAATATCAAATTTTTCGCCGGGCCCGAAGAGACTGCAAAGTTTGGTGAGTTTTCGTAAATGTTTAGGCCCTCAAAAATGCGATCGTTTACGGAGAAGAAGAAGAAGAATAATAATAACTAGAGCTGCGAGCAGCTATAAAGGGCCCTCGCAGCCCGGGCCACGTTGGGGTCCTTGCACGTTGGGGTACTTGCACGTTAGGGTACTGGCACGCTGGGGTAATGGCATATTGGAAGCAAAATTTCTTTGAAAATGGCATAATAAACGTTTACATGTAGAATTTTTTTTTGCCAGTGTGTGTCAAGCTCAACGGGTTTTGGTGATTGTTAAGACCTGCAAAAATCAGCGTCCTTATTTATTTTTAGGCAATGAGTTGCCCTGATTGGTATTTTTTGTAAAAGTGTATATATACATCATCGCTCGTTGTACTCATTGCACAATGTTACTTTTATTGTCCAAAGGGGCAATCAAAAATGAATAAAACAAAATGGAAACGTACATACGTTTGGATCGGTGTGAAGCCAGTGAACAATTTGAGTGGTGGAAACTAAAAGAATATTCATAAATTACTTAGTTATCGCACTTAGAATGAGTTTACATTTTTTGTACAAAATACCGTATGTGTTTTTTTTTTTTTATATATATTATGCCTCAAGGGCTAGGTGGCGCTGTATTTATAACTGAATGTTGTCATAGAGATACCTTCAGGCCTTGATTATAAGCATACATGTCAAGTGTGGGATTTTTTTTGGAGCATGTACCGTGGAGTTATTATGCATATCCTTCATTCACGATATTACTTTTAATGTCCACAGAGGCTATCAAAAATAAATAAAAATATATATATGTTTGGATAAGTCTGATGCCAGTGAACATTTTAAGTGGTGGAAACTAAAAGAATATTCATAAATGACTTAGTTATCACACTTAGAATGGTTTAAATTTTTTGTACAAAATACCGTATGTGGGGTATTTTTTTTATGCCTCAAGGGCGAAGTGACGCTGCATATATAAGTGAATGTTGTCATAGAGATAGCTTCAGGCCTTGACGATAAACATACATGTCAAGTTTGGGATTTTTTGGAGCATGTACCGGGGAGTTATTAAGCATATCCTTTTTCAGTGCGAAACACAAATTTTGATGCCCCGCCTTCATCATATAGTATTTCGAAAAGTCAAGATTTTTCCCCCTGTCGTTGGCTCAGGTCTTGACATGGTCCAGGTCAAGTCTTAACTCAGTCAGATGAAACGTGTAGGAGAAGTGGGCAAAAGTCTGCCCCCTGTGAATGTGCAAAAATCGTCAAAAATGGGACATTCAAAAATTCGTAGCTCACTTCCTGTTCATTTTAGCATATGGGTCCAAGAGACTTTTTTGTAGGTCTTGGGCTCCCTCATACACCTAAAAGTCTTCGTAGATCTTGCTTAAACGTACAACCGGCGCTGCTTCATTAAAAATTCCTAGGGGGCGCTATTGAGTCATTTTTGTAAAAATACCACAATCAACAATAAAATATTGTTCATTTTACCAGGCCAGATGTGTGTGCCAAGTTTCATGAGTTTCTGCGCATGTTTAGACCCTCAAAACTGGCGTTTTTTTCTTGGCGAACAGTGCTTAGCCACGCCCACAGCGATTCGCGAAAACTCACAAACTTCGTGTTGTGACATCATGAAGGCCGAATCCCTCATCTGAGCAAATATGAGGTAGGTCCAGTTAACGTGTTTGGAGAAAAACGTAGAAGAAAATTCGTAAGAAAAAAAATTGCCACTTGGTGGCGCTATCAGTAAGATGAAATATAAGTTCATAGATGTCTTTAGGGCTGGACTCCCATCAAATTAGTGAAATTTTGAGAAGATAGGATCATCTCGGTCAAGTTAATGCAGCTTTTATTGTCACGAAAAATCTTTAGACTTTGCGGCACCGTAGCGGCCACGCCCTTTGGCGAAAAGTTACAATATTCGGTGTGGGGCATGATCAACATCTTAAGGCTTTTCTGACCAATTTTCAACTGGATCCCTTCAACGAGCTCAGCACAGTAGCTAAAAACGTAAAGTATGACATTTATTGTTACCACTAGGTGGCGCTATATGTATAACTGAATTTTATCATATAGATGTTTTCAGGCCGTGACTATTACATTGCCTGAGAAGTTTGAGATTTTTTGGAGCTTGAACATGGGAGTTATTAAGCATTTGCTCTTTCTGGACAAATGAAATTTTAAAGGCAATATTTGATGCCCCGCCCCCATCATATAGTATTTCGAAAAGGCAAGACTTTTTGCCCAGTTGTTCTCTCACGTCTTGAGATGATAAATGCCAAGTTTGAAGTTAATTGGATGAAAAATGTTTGCAGAGGGGGAAAAAGCATGACCACAGTGAATGTGCCAAAATAGGCCAAAATTGGACATTAAAAAATTCATAGCTCATTTCCTGTACATTTTAGCTACATGGTCCTAATAGACTTTTTTGTGCATCTCGGGGTGCTACACGTGCCTGCCAATTTTCGTTGCTCTAGCTCAAACGTGCCGGGCTTGGTTTTTATTTTTCTACGCTAGGGGGCGCTATAGAGTCGCGTTGTTATGACGACTTCATAATATAAAATTTTTCGCCGGGCCTGAGGAGTGTGCAAAGTTCGGTGAGTTTTCGTGAATGTTTAGGTACCCAAAATCGGGATCGTTTGCGGAGAATAAATAAGAAGAAGAAGAAGAAGAAGAAGAAGAAGAATTTTTACAAAAACAATAGGGACCTCGCAGCAGTCGCTGCTCGGGCCCTAATAATTTTTACAAAAATAATAATAATTTTTACAAAAACAATAGGGACCTCGCAGCGGTCGCTGCTCGGGCCCTAATAATTCTTACAAAAACAAGAGGGACCTCGCAGCAGTCGCTGCTCGGGCCCTAATAATAATAATAATAACTAGAGCTGCGAGCAGCTATAAAGGGCCCTCGCAGCCCGGGCCACATTGGGCTCCTTGCACGTTGGGGTACTTGCACGTTGGGGTACTGTCACATTGGGGTACTGGCATATTGGAAGCAAAATTTCTTTGAAAATGGCATAATAAACGTTTACATGTAGAATATTTTTTTGCCAGTGTGTGTGTCAAGCTCAACGGGTTTTGGTGATTGTTAAGACCTGCAAAAATCAGCGTCCTTTTTTATTTTTAGGCAATGAGTTGCCCTGATTGGTATTTTTTTGTAAAAGTGTATATACACATCATCGCTCGTTGTACTCATTGCACAATGTTACTTTTATTGTCCAAAGGGGCAATCAAAAATGAATAAAACAAAATTGAAACGTACATGCGTTTGGATCGGTGTGAAGCCAGTGAACAGTTTGAGTGGTGGAAACTAAAAGAATATTCATAAATGACTTAGTTATCACACTTAGAATGAGTGTACATTTTTTGTACAAAATACCGTATGTGGGGTATTTTTTTTTCATGCCTCAAGGGCTAGGTGGCGCTGCATATATAACTGAATTTTGTCATAGAGATAACTTCAGGCCTTGACGATAAACATACATGTCAAGTTTGGGATTTTTTGGAGCATGTCCCGGGGAGTTATCAAGCATATCCTTTTACATTGCGAAACACAAATTTTGATGCCCCGCCCTCATCATATAGTATTTCGAAAAGTCCAAATTTTTCCCCCTGTCGTTGGCTCAGGTCTTGACATGGTCCAGGCCAAGTCTTAACTCAGTCGGATGAAACGTGTAGGAGAAGTGGGCAAAAGTCTGCCCCCTGTGAATGTGCAAAAATCGTCAAAAATGGGACATTCAAAAATTCGTAGCTCACTTCCTGTTCATTTTAGCATATGGGTACAAGAGAGTTTTTTGTAGGTCTTGGGCTCCCTCATACACCTAAAAATATTCGTCGTTCTTGCTTAAACGTACAACCGGGGCTGCTTCGTTAAAAATTTCGAGGGGGCGCTATTGAGTCATTTTTGTAAAAATAGCACAATCAACAATAAAATATTGCTCATTTTACCAGGCCAGATGTGTGTGCCAAGTTTCAGGAGTTTTTGTGCCAGTTTAGGCCCTCAAAATTGGTGTTGTTTTCTTGGAGAACAGCGCTTAGCCACGCCCACAGCGATTCGCGAAAACTCACAAACTTCGTATTGTGACATCATGAAGACCGAAACCCTCATCTGAGCAAATATGAGGTAGGTGCAGTTAATGGGGTTGGAGAAAAACATTGAAGAAAAATCGTAAGAAAAAAAATTGCCAGTAGGTGGCGCTATCAGTAAGATGAAATATAAGTACGTAGATGTCTTAAGGGCTGGACTCTCATCAAATGTGTGAAATTTTGAGAAGATAGGATCATCTCGGTCAAGTTAATGCAGCTTTTATTGTCACGAAAAATCTTTAGACTTTGCGGCACCATAGCGGCCACGCCCTTTGGCGAAAAGTTACAATATTCGGTGTGGGGCATGATCAACATCTTAAGGCTTTTCTGACCAATTTTCAACTGGATCCCTTCAACGAGCTCAGCGCAGTAGCTAAAAACGTAAAGTATGACATTTATTGTTACCACTAGGTGGCGCTATATGTATAACTGAATTTTATCATATAGATGTTTTCAGGCCGTGACTATTACATTGCCTGAGAAGTTTGAGATTTTTTGGAGCTTGAACATGGGAGTTATTAAGCATTTGCTCTTTCTGGACAAATGAAATTTTAAAGGCAATATTTGATGCCCCGCCCCCATCATATAGTATTTCGAAAAGGCAAGACTTTTTGCCCAGTTGTTCTCTCACATCTTGAGATGATAAATGCCAAGTTTGAAGTTAATTGGATGAAAAATGTTTGCAGAGGGGGAAAAAGCATGACCACAGTGAATGTGCCAAAATAGGCCAAAATTGGACATTAAAAAATTCATAGCTCATTTCCTGTACATTTTAGCTACATGGTCCCAATAGACTTTTTTGTGCATCTCGGGGTGCTACACGTGCCTGCCAATTTTCGTTGCTCTAGCTCAAACGTGCCGGGCTTGGTTTTTATTTTTCTACGCTAGGGGGCGCTATAGAGTTGCGTTGTTATGACGACTTCATAATATCAAATTTTTCGCCGGGCCTGAGGAGTGTGCAAAGTTCGGTGAGTTTTCGTGAATGTTTAGGTACCCAAAATCGGGATCGTTTGCGGAGAATAAAGAAGAAGAAGAAGAAGAATAATAATAACTAGAGCTGCGAGCAGCTATAAAGGGCCCTCGCAGCCCGGGCCACGTTGGGGTACTTGCACGTTGGGGTACTTGCACGTTGGGGTACTGTCACGTTGGGGTACTGGCAAGTTTAGGTACGGCACATTGGAAGCAGAATTTCTTTGAAAATGGCATGATAAACCTTGACATGTGGATTTTTTTTTTTTTTGTAAAAATACCGTTAAGTTGGTGTATTTTTTTTTATGCCTCTAGGGCTAGGTGGCGCTGTATATATAATGGAATGTTGTCATAGGGATACCTTCAAGCCTTGACTCTAAACATACATGTCAAGTGTGGGATTTTTTTGGAGCATGTACCGTGGAGTTATTAAGCATATCCTTCATTCACGATATTGCTTTTAATGTCCATTAGAGGCTATCAAAAATAAATAAAAAAGTACATGTTTGGATAAGTCTAATGCCAGTGAACATTTTGAGTGGTGGAAAGTAAAAGAATATTCATAAATGACTTAGTTATCACACTTAGAATGAGTTTACATTTTTTGTACAAAATACCGTATGTGGGGTATTTTTTTGTTTTGCCTCAAGGGCGAGGTGGCGCTGCATATATAACTGAATGTTGTCATAGAGATAGCTTCAGGCCTTGACGATAAACATACATGTCAAGTTTGGGATTTTTTGGAGCATGTATCGGGGAGTTATTAAGCATATCCTTTTTCAGTGCGAAACACAAATTTTGATGCCCCGCGCTCATCATATAGTATTTCCAAAAGTCAAGATTTTTCCGTCTGTTGTTGGCTCAGGTCTTGGCATGGTCCAGGTCAAGTCATAAGTCAGTCGGATAAAACATGTAGGAGAAGTGGGCAAAAGTATGCCCCCTGAAAATGTGCAAAAATCGTCAAAAATGGGACATTCAAAAATTCGTACCTCACTTACTGTTCATTTTAGCATATGGGTCCAAGAGACTTTTTTGTAGGTCTTTGGCTCCCTCATACACGTAAAAATTTTCGTAGATCTTGCTTAAACGTAGAATCGGGGCTGCTTCGTTAAAAATTTCTAGGGGGCGCTATTGAGTCATTTTTGTAAAAATAGTACAATCAACAATAAAATATTGTTCATTTTACCAGGCCAGATGTGTGTGCCAAGTTTCATGAGTTTCTGCGCATGTTTAGACCCTCAAAACTGGCGTTGTTTTCTTGGCGAACAGTGCTTAGCCACGCCCACAGCGATTCGCGAAAACTCACAAACTTCGTGTTGTGACATCATGAAGGCCGAAACCCTCATCTGAGCAAATATGAGGTTGGTCCAGTTAACGTGTTTGGAGAAAAATGTACAAGAAAATTCGTAAGAAAAAAAAATGCCACTAGGTGGCGCTATCAGTAAGATGAAATATAAGTTCGTAGATGTCTTAAGGGCTGGACTCTCATCAAATGTGTGAAATTTTGAGAA
The DNA here is from genome assembly GCF_051991245.1 of Festucalex cinctus. Lineage (NCBI taxonomy): Eukaryota > Metazoa > Chordata > Actinopteri > Syngnathiformes > Syngnathidae > Festucalex > Festucalex cinctus. The sequence goes on from NC_135425.1 coordinate 2,782,832, forward strand.
GATAGGATCATCTCGGTCAAGTTCATGCAGCTTTTATTGTCACGAAAAATTTTCTGACTTTGCGTCACCGTAGCGGCCACGCCCTTTGGCGAAAAGTTACAATATTCGGTGTGGGGCATGATCAACATCTTAAGGCTTTTCTGACCAATTTTCAACTGGATCCCTTCAACGAGCTCGGCACAGTAGCTAAAAACGTAAAGTATGACATTTATTGTTACCACTAGGTGGCGCTATATGTATAACTGAATTTTATCATATAGATGCTTTCAGGCCGTGACTATTACGTTGCCTGAGAAGTTTGAGATTTTTTGGAGCTTGAACATGGGAGTTATCACACTTAGAATGAGTTGACATTTTTTGTACAAAATACCGTATGTGGGGTATTTTTTTTTCACGCCTGAAGGGCTAGGTGGCGCTGCATATATAACTGAATTTTGTCATAGAGATACCTTCAGGCTTTGACTATAAACATACATGTCAAGTTTGGGATTTTTTGGAGCATGTACCGGGGAGTTATTAAGCATATCCTTTTTCAGTGCGAAACACAAAATTTGATGCCCCGCCCTCATCATATAGTATTTCCAAAAGTCAAGATTTTTCTGCCTGTAGTTGGCTCAGGTCTTGACATGGTCCAGGTCAAGTCTAAAGTCAGTCGGATGAAATGTGTAGGAGAAGTGGGCAAAAGTATGCCCCCTGAAAATGTGCAAAAATCGTCAAAAATGGGACATTCAAAAATTCATAGCTCACTTCCTGTTCATTTTAGCACATGGGTCCAAGAGACTTTTTTGTAGGTCTTGGACTCCCTCATACACCTAAATATTTTCGTAGATCTTGCTTAAACGTACAATCGGGGCTGCTTCGTTAAAAATTTCTACGGGGCGCTATTGAGTCATTTTTGTAAAAATAGGACAATACATGATAAAATATTGCTCATTTTGCCAGGCCAGATGTGTGTGCCAAGTTTCATGAGTTTCTGCGCATGTTTAGACCATCAAAACTAGCGTTGTTTTCTTGGCGAACAGTGCTTAGCCACGCCCACAGCGATTCGCGAAAACTCACAAACTTCGTGTTGTGACATCATGAAGGCCGAAACCCCCATCTGAGCAAATATGAGGTTGGTCCAGTTAACGTGTTTGGAGAAAAATGTACAAGAAAATTCGTAAGAAAAAAAATTGCCACTAGGTGGCGCTATCAGTAAGATGAAATATAAGTTCGTAGATGTCTTTAGGGCTGGACTCTCATCAAATGTGTGAAATTTTGAGAAGATAGGATCATCTCGGTCAAGTTCATGCAGCTTTTATTGTCACGAAAAATCTTCAGACTTTGCGGCACCGTAGCGGCCACGCCCTTTGGCGAAAGGTTACAATATTCGGTGTGGGGCATGATCAACATCTTAAGGCTTTTCTGACCAATTTTCAACTGGATCCCTTCAACGAGCTCAGCACAGTAGCTAAAAACGTAAAGTATGACATTTATTGTTACCACTAGGTGGCGCTATATCTAGAACTGAATTTTATCATATAGATGTTTTCAGGCCGTGACTATTACGTTGCCTGAGAAGTTTGAGATTTTTTGGAGCTTGAACATGGGAGTTATTCAGCATTTGCTCTTTCTGGACAAATGAAATTTTAAAGACAATATTTGATGCCCCGCCCCCATCATATAGTATTTCGAAAAAGCAAGACTTTTTGCCCAGTTGTTCTCTCAGGTCTTGAGATGATAAATGCGAAATTTGAAGTCAATTGGATGAAAAATGTTTGCAAAGGGGGAAAAAGCATGACCACAGTGAATGTGCCAAAATAGGCCAAAATTGGACATAAAAAAATTCATAGCTCATTTCCTGTACATTTTAGCTACATGGTCCCAATAGACTTTTTTGTGCGTCTCGGGGTGCTACACGTGCCTGCCAATTTTTGTTGCTCTAGCTCAAACGTGCCGGGCTTGGTTTTCATTTTTCTACGCTAGGGGGCGCTATAGAGTCGGGTTGTTATGACGACTTCATAATATCAAATTTTTCGCCGGGCCTGAGGAGTGTGCAAAGTTTGGTGAGTTTTCGTAAATGTTTAGGTACCCAAAATCGTGATCGTTTACGGAGAAGAAGAAGAAGAAGAAGAAGAATAATAATAATAATAATAATAATCCGATCGAAAAACAATAGGGACCTCGCAGCGGTAGCTGCTCGGGCCCTAACTAGAGCTGCGAGCAGCTATAAAGGGCCCTCGCAGCCCGGGCCACGTTGGGGTCCTTGCACGTTGGGGTACTTGCACGTTAGGGTACTGGCACGTTGGGGTACTGGCATATTGGAAGCAAAATTTCTTTGAAAATGGCATAATAAACGTTTACATGTAGAATATTTTTTTTGCCAGTGTGTGTGTCAAGCTCAACGGGTTTTGGTGATTGTTAAGACCTGCAAAAATCAGCGTCCTTTTTTATTTTTAGGCAATGAGTTGCCCTGATTGGTATTTTTTTGTAAAAGTGTATATACACATCATCGCTCGTTGTACTCATTGCACAATGTTTACTTTTATTGTCCAAAGGGGCAATCAAAAATGAATAAAACAAAATGGAAACGTACATACGTTTGGATCGGTGTGAAGCCAGTGAACAATTTGAGTGGTGGAAACTAAAAGAATATTCATAAATGACTTAGTTATCACACTTAGAATGAGTGTACATTTTTTGTACAAAATACCGTATGTGGGGTATTTTTTTTATTTTTTTTATATAAGCCTCAACGGCAAGGTGGCGCTGTATTTATAACTGAATGTTGTCATAGAGATACCTTCAGGCCTTGATTATAAGCATACATGTCAAGTGTGGGATTTTTTTTGGAGCATGTACCGTGGAGTTATTAAGCATATCCTTCATTCACGATATTGCTTTTAATGTCCATAGAGGCTATCAAAAATAAATAAAAATATATATATGTTTGGATAAGTCTGATGCCAGTGAACATTTTGAGTGGTGGAAACTAAAAGAATATTCATAAATGACTTCGTTATCACACTTAGAATGAGTTTACATTTTTTGTACAAAATACCGTATGTGGGGTATTTTTTTTTCATGCCTCAAGGGCTAGGTTGCGCTGCATATATAACTGAATGTTGTCATAGAGATAACTTCAGGCCTTGACGATAAACATACATGTCAAGTTTGGGATTTTTTGGAGCATGTACCGGGGAGTTATCAAGCATATCCTTTTTCATTGCGAAACACAAATTTTGATGCCCCGCCCTCATCATATAGTATTTCGAAAAGTCAAAATTTTTCCCCCTGTCGTTGGCTCAGGTCTTGACATGGTCCAGGCCAAGTCTTAACTCAGTCGGATGAAACGTGTAGGAGAGGTGGGCAAAAGTCTGCCCCCTGTGAATGTGCAAAAATCGTCAAAAATGGGACATTCAAAAATTCGTAGCTCACTTCCTGTTCATTTTAGCATATGGGTACAAGAGACTTTTTTGTAGGTCTTGGGCTCCCTCATACACCTGAAAATATTCGTCGTTCTTGCTTAAACGTACAACCGGGGCTGCTTCGTTAAAAATTTCTAGGGGGCGCTATTGAGTCATTTTTGTAAAAATAGCACAATCAACAATAAAATATTGCTCATTTTACCAGGCCAGATGTGTGTGCCAAGTTTCAGGAGTTTCTGTGCATGTTTAGACCCTCAAAACTGGCGTTGTTTTCTTGGCGAACAGCGCTTAGCCACGCCCACAGCAATTCGCGAAAACTCACAAACTTCGTGTTGTGACATCATGAAGGCCGAAACCCTCATCTGAGCAAATATGAGGTAGGTCCAGTTAACGTGTTTGGAGAAAAACGTAGAAGAAAATTCGTAAGAAAAAAAATTGCCACTAGGTGGCGCTATCAGTTCGATGAAATGTAAGTTAGTAGATGTCTTTAGAGCTGGACTCTCATCAAATGTGTGAAATTTTGAGAAGATAGGATCATCTCGGTCAAGTTAATGCAGCTTTTATTGTCACGAAAAATCTTCAGACTTTGCGTCACCGTAGCGGCCACGCCCTTTGGCGAAAAGTTACAATATTCGGTGTGGGGCATCATCAACATCTTAAGGCTTTTCTGACCAATTTTCAACTGGATCCCTTCAACGAGCTCAGCACAGTAGCTAAAAACGTAAAATATGACATTTATTGTAACCACTAGGTGGCGCTATATGTATAACTGAATTTTGTCATATAGATGTTTTCAGGCCATGACTATTACGTTGCCTGAGAAGTTTGAGATTTTTTGGAGCTTGTACATGGGAGTTATTCAGCATTTGCTCTTTCTGGACAAATGAAATTTTAAAGGCAATATTTGATGCCCCGCCCCCGTCATATAGTATTTCGAAAAGGCAAGACTTTTTGCCCAGCTGTTCTCTTAGGTCTTGAGATGATAAATACCAAGTTTGAAGTCAATGGGATGAAAAATGTTTGCATAGGGGGAAAAAGCATGACCACAGTGAATGTGCCAAAATAGGCCAAAATTGGACATTAAAAAATTCATAGCTCACTTCCTGTACATTTTAGCTACATGGTCCCAATAGACTTTTTTGTGCGTCTCGGGGTGCTACACGTGCCTGCCAATTTACGTTGCTCTAGCTCAAACGTGCCGGGCTTGGTTTTTATTTTTCTATGCTAGGGGGCGCTATAGAGTCGCGTTGTTATAACGACTTCATAATATCAAATTTTTCGCCGGACCTGAGGAGTGTGCAAAGTTCGGTGAGTTTTCGTGAATATTTAGGTACCCAAAATCGCGATTGTTTGCGGAGAATAAAGAAGAAGAAGAATAATAATAACTAGAGCTGCGAGCAGCTATAAAGGGCCCTCGCAGCCCGGGCCACGTTGGAGTCCTTGCACATTGGGGTACTTGCACGTTAGGGTACTGGCACGTTGGGGTACTGGCATATTGGAAGCAAAATTTCTTTGAAAATGGCATAATAAACGTTTACATGTAGAATATTTTTTTTGCCAGTGTGTGTCAAGCTCAACGGGTTTTGGTGATTGTTAAGACCTGCAAAAATCAGCGTCCTTTTTTATTTTTAGGCAATGAGTTGCCCTGATTGGTATTTTTTGTAAAAGTGTATATACACATCATCGCTCGTTGTACTCATTGCACAATGTTACTTTTATTGTCCAAAGGGGCAATCAAAAATGAATAAAACAAAATGGAAACGTACATACGTTTGGATCGGTGTGAAGCCAGTGAACAATTTGAGTGGTGGAAACTAAAAGAATATTCAGAAATGACTTAGTTATCACACTTAGAATGAGTTTACATTTTTTTGTACAAAATACCGTATGTGGGTTTTTTTTTTTATATAAGCCTCAAGGGCTAGGTGGCGCTGTATTTATAACTGAATGTTGGCATCGAGATACCTTCAGGCCTTGATTATAAGCATACATGTCAAGTGTGGGATTTTTTTTGGAGCATGTACCGTGGAGTTATTAAGCATATCCTTCATTCACGATATTGCTTTTAATGTCCACAGAGGCTATCAAAAATAAATAAAAATATATATATGTTTGGATAAGTCTGATGCCAGTGAACATTTTGAGTGGTGGAAACTAAAAGAATATTCATAAATGACTTAGTTATCACACTTAGAATGAGTTTACATTTTTTGTACAAAATACCGTATGTGGTGTATTTTTTTTTCATGCCTCAAGGGCTAGGTGGCGCTGCATATATAACTGAATGTTGTCATAGAGATAGCTTCAGGCCTTGACGATAAACATACATGTCAAGTTTGGGATTTTTTGGAGCATGTACCGGGGAGTTATTAAGCATATCCTTTTTCAGTGCGAAACACAAATTTTGATGCCCCGCCTTCATCATATAGTATTTCGAAAGGTCAAGATTTTTCCCCCTGTCGTTGGCTCAGGTCTTGACATGGTCCAGGTCAAGTCTTAACTCAGTCAGATGAAACGTGTAGGAGAAGTGGGCAAAAGTCTGCGCCCTGTGAATGTGCAAAAATTGTCAAAAATGGGACATTCAAAAATTCGTAGCTCACTTCCTGTTCATTTTAGCATATGGGTCCAAGAGACTTTTTTGTAGGTCTTGGGCTCCCTCATACACCTAAAAATATTCGTCGTTCTTGCTTAAACGTACAACCGGGGCTGCTTCGTTAAAAACTTCTCGGGGGCGCTATTGAGTCATTTTTGTAAAAATAGCACAATCAACAATAAAATATTGCTCATTTTACCAGGCCAGATGTGTGTGCCAAGTTTCATGAGTTTCTGTGCATGTTTAGACCCTCAAAACTGGCGTTGTTTTCTTGGCGAACAGCGCTTAGCCACACCCACAGCAATTCGCGAAAACTCACAAACTTCGTGTTGTGACATCATGAAGGCCGAAACCCTCATCTGAGCAAATATGAGGTAGGTCCAGTTAACGTGTTTGGAGAAAAACGTAGAAGAAAATTCGTAATAAAAAAAATTGCCACTAGGTGGCGCTATCAGTTAGATGAAATATAAGTCAGTAGATGTCTTTAGGGCTGGACTCTCATCAAATGTGTGAAATTTTGAGAAGATAGGATCATCTCGGTCAAGTTAATGCAGCTTTTATTTTCACGAAAAATCTTCAGACTTTGCGTCACCGTAGCGGCCACGCCCTTTGGCGAAAAGTTACAATATTCGGTGTGGGGCATGATCAACATCTTAAGCCTATTCTGACCAATTTTCAAATGGATCCCTTCAACAAGCTCAGCACAGTAGCTAAAAACGTAAAGTATGACATTTATTGTAACCACTAGGTGGCGCTATATGTATAACTGAATTTTATCATATATATGTTTTCAGGCCGTGACTATTACGTTGCCTGAGAAGTTTGAGATTTTTTGGAGCTTGAACATGGGAGTTATTAAGCATTTGCTCTTTCTGGACAAATGAAATTTTAAAGGCAATATTTGATGCCCCGCCCCCGTCATATAGTATTTCAAAAAGGCAAGATGTTTTGCCCAGTTTTTCTCTCAGGTCTTGAGATGATAAATGCCAAGTTTGAAGTCAATTGGATGAAAAATGTTTGCAAAGGGGGAAAAAGCATGACCACAGTGAATGTGCCAAAATAGGCCAAAATTGGACATAAAAAAATTCATAGCTCACTTCCTGTACATTTTAGCTACATGGTCCCAAAGACTTTTTTGTGCGTCTCGGGGTGCTACACGTGCCTTCCAATTTTTGTTGCTCTAGCTCAAACGTGCCGGGCTTGGTTTTTATTTTTCTACGCTAGGGGGCGCTATCGAGTCGCATTGTTATGACGACTTAATAATATCAAATTTTTCGCCGGGCCTGAGGAGTGTGCAAAGTTCGGTGAGTTTTCGTGAATGTTTAGGTACCCAAAATCGCGATCGTTTGCGGAGAATAAAGAATAATAATAATAATAATAATAATAATAATAATAATAATAATAATAATTTTTACAAAAACAATAGGGACCTCGCAGCGGTCGCTGCTCGGGCCCTAATAATTCTTACAAAAACAAGAGGGACCTCGCAGCGGTCGCTGCTCGGGCCCTAACTAGAGCTGCGAGCAGCTATAAAGGGCCCTCGCAGCCCGGGCCACGTTGGGGTACTTGCACGTTGGGGAACTTGCACATTGGGGTACTGGCACATTGGAAGCAGAATTTCTTTGAAAATGGCATGATAAACATGTGGACTTTTTTTTTTTTTTTGCCAGGTGTGATGAGTGTGTCAAGCTCAATGGGTTTTGGTTATTGTTAAGATCTGCAAAAATCAGCGTCTTTTTTTTATTTTTAGGCAATGAGTTGCCCTGATTGGTATTTTTCGTAAAAGTATATATACACATATCATCGCTCGTACTCATTGCACAATGTTGCTTTTATTGTCCATAGAGGCGATAAAAAAAATAAATAAAACTAAATAAAAAATACGTATGTTTGGATCGGTCTGATACCAGTGAACATATTGAGTGGTGGAAAGTAAAAGAATATTCATAAATGACTTAGTTATCACACTTACAATGAGTTTACAATTTTTGCAAAAATACCGTAAGTGAGGCATTTTTTTTTATGCCTCAAGGACTAGGTGGCGCTGTATTTATAACTGAATTTTGTCATAGAGATACCTTCAGGCCTTGACTCTAAATATACATTTCAAATATGGGATTTTTTGGAGCATGTACCTGGGAGTTATTAAGCATAGCCTTCATTCACGATATTGCTTTTAATGTCCATAGAGGCTATCAAAAATACATAAAACTAAATAACAAAAATATGTATGTTTGGTTAGGTCTGATGCCAGTGAATATTTTGAGTGGTGGAAGGTAAAAGAATATTCCTAAATGACTTAGTTATCACACTTAGAATGAGTTTACATTTTTTGTACAAAATACCGTAAGTGGGGTATTTTTTTTTCATGCCTCAAGGGCTAGGTGGCGCTGCATATATAACTGAATGTTGTCATAGAGATACCTTCAGGCCTTGACGATAAACATACATGTCAAGTTTGGGATTTTTTGGAGCATGTATCGGGGAGTTATTAAGCATATCCTTTTTCAGTGCGAAACACAAATTTTGATGCCCCCGCCCTCATCATATAGTATTTCCAAAAGTCAAGATTTTTCCGTCTGTTGTTGGCTCAGGTCTTGGAATGGTCCAGGTCAAGTCATAAGTCAGTCGGATAAAACGTGTAGGAGAAGTGGGCAAAAGTATGCCCTCTGAAAATGTGCAAAAATCGTAAAAAATGGGACATTCAAAAATTCGTAGCTCACTTCCTGTTCATTTTAGCATATGGGTCCAAGAGACTTTTTTGTAGGTCTTTGGCTCCCTCATACACGTAAAAATTTTCGTAGATCTTGCTTAAACGTACAATCGGGGCTGCTTCGTTAAAAATTTCTAGGGGGCGCTATTGAGTCATTTTTGTAAAAATAGCACAATCAACAATAAAATATTGTTCATTTTACCAGGCCAGATGTGTGTGCCAAGTTTCATGAGTTTCTGCGCATGTTTAGACCCTCAAAACTGGCGTTTTTTTCTTGGCGAACAGTGCTTAGCCACGCCAACAGCGATTCGCGAAAACTCACAAACTTCGTGTTGTGACATCATGAAGGCCGAAACCCTCATCTGAGCAAATATGAGGTTGGTCCAGTTAACGTGTTTGGAGAAAAAATGTACAAGAAAATTCGTAAGAAAAAAAATTGCCACTAGGTGGCGCTATCAGTAAGATGAAATATAAGTTCGTAGATGTCTTTAGGGCTGGACTCTCATCAAATGTGTGAAATTTTGAGAAGATAGGATCATCTGGGTCAAGTTCATGCAGCTTTTATTGTCACGAAAAATCTTCAGACTTTGCGGCACCGTAGCGGCCACGCCCTTTGGCGAAAAGTTACAATATTCGGTGTTGGGCATGATCAACATCTTAAGGCTTTTCTGACCAACTTTCAACTGGATCCCTTCAACGAGCTCAGCGCAGTAGCTAAAAATGTAAAGTATGACATTTATTGTCACCACTAGGTGGCGCTATATGTATAACTGAATTTTATCATATAGATGTTTTCAGGCCGTGACTATTACGTTGCCTGAGAAGTTTGAGATTTTTTGGAGCTTGAACATGAGAGTTATTAAGCATTTGCTCTTTCTGGACAAATGAAATTTTAAAGACAATATTTGATGCCCCGCCCCCATCATATAGTATTTCGAAAAGGCAAGACTTTTTGCCCAGTTGTTCTCTCAGGTCTTGAGATGATAAATGCCAAGTTTGATGTGAATTGGATGAAAAATGTTTGCAGAGGGGGAAAAAGCATGACCACAGTGAATGTGCCAAAATAGGCCAAAATTGGACATAAAAAAATTCATAGCTCATTTCCTGTACATTTTAGCTACATGGTCCCAATAGACTTTTTTTGTGCGTCTCGGGGTGCTACACGTGCCTGCCAATTTTCGTTGCTCTAGCTCAAACGTGCCAGGCTTGGTTTTTATTTTTCTACGCTAGGGGGCGCTATAGAGTCGCGTTGTTATGACGACTTCATAATATCAAATTTTTCGCCGGGCCTGAGGAGTGTGCAAAGTTTGGTGAGTTTTCGTGAATGTTTAGGTACTCAAAAATGCGATCGTTTACGGAGAATAATAATAATAATAATAATAATAATAATAATAATTCGAACGAAAAACAATAGGGACCTCGCAGCGGTCGCTGCTCGGGCCCTAATAATTTTTACAAAAACAATAGGGACCTCGCAGCGGTCGCTGCTCGGGCCCTAATAATAATAATTTTTACAAAAACAATAGGGACCTCGCAGCGGTCGCTGCTCGGGCCCTAATAATAATAATCATAATTTTTACAAAAACAATAGGGACCTCGCAGCGGTCGCTGCTCGGGCCCTAACTAGAGCTGCGAGCAGCTATAAAGGGCCCTCGCAGCCCGGGCCACGTTGGAGTCCTTGCACGTTGGGGTACTTGCACGTTAGGGTACTGGCACGTTGGGGTACTGGCACGTTGGGGTACTGGCATATTGGAAGCAAAATTTCTTTGAAAATGGCATAATAAACGTTTACATGTAGAATATTTTTTTTGCCAGTGTGTGTCAAGCTCAACGGGTTTTGGTGATTGTTAAGACCTGCAAAAATCAGCGTCCTTTTTTATTTTTAGGCAATGAGTTGCCCTGATTGGTATTTTTTGTAAAAGTGTATATATACATCATCGCTCGTTGTACTCATTGCACAATGTTACTTTTATTGTCCAAAGGGGCAATCAAAAATGAATAAAACAAAATGGAAACGTACATACGTTTGGATCGGTGTGAAGCCAGTGAACAATTTGAGTGGTGGAAACTAAAAGAATATTCATAAATGACTTAGTCATCACACTTAGAATGAGTTTACATTTTTTTTGTACAAAATACCGTATGTGGGTTTTTTTTTATATAAGCCTCAAGGGCTAGGTGGCGCTGTATTTATAACTGAATGTTGTCATAGAGATACCTTCAGTCCTTGATTATAAGCATACATGTCAAGTGTGGGATTTTTTTTGGAGCATGTACCGTGGAGTTATTAAGCATATCCTTCATTCACGATATTGCTTTTAATGTCCATAGAGGCTATCAAAAATAAATAAAAATATATATATGTTTGGATAAGTCTGATGCCAGTGAACATTTTGAGTGGTGGAAACTAAAAGAATATTCATAAATGACTTCGTTATCACACTTAGAATGAGTTTACATTTTTTGTACAAAATACCGTATGTGGGGTATTTTTTTTTCATGCCTCAAGGGCTAGGTGGCGCTGCATATATAACTGAATGTTGTCATAGAGATAACTTCAGGCCTTGACGATAAACATACATGTCAAGTTTGGGATTTTTTGGAGCATGTACCGGGGAGTTATCAAGCATATCCTTTTTCATTGTGAAACACAAATTTTGATGCCCCGCCCTCATCATATAGTATTTCGAAAAGTCAAAATTTTTCCCCCTGTCGTTGGCTCAGGTCTTGACATGGTCCAGGCCAAGTCTTAACTCAGTCGGATGAAACGTGTAGGAGAAGTGGGCAAAAGTCTGCCCCCTGTGAATGTGCAAAAATCGTAAAAAATGGGACATTCAAAAATTCGTAGCTCACTTCCTGTTCATTTTAGCATATGGGTACAAGAGACTTTTTGTAGGTCTTGGGCTCCCTCATACACCTAAAAATATTCGGCGTTCTTGCTTAAACGTACAACCGGGGCTGCTTCGTTAAAAATTTCGAGGGGGCGCTATTGAGTCATTTTTGTAAAAATAGCACAATCAACAATAAAATATTGCTCATTTTACCAGGCCAGATGTGTGTGCCAAGTTTCAGGAGTTTCTGTGCATGTTTAGACCCTCAAAACTGGCGTTGTTTTCTTGGCGAACAGCGCTTAGCCACACCCACAGCAATTCGCGAAAACTCACAAACTTCGTGTTGTGACATCATGAAGGCCGAAACCCTCCTCTGAGCAAATATGAGGTAGGTCCAGTTAACGTGTTTGGAGAAAAATGTAGAAGAAAATTCGTAAGAAAAAAAATTGCCAGTAGGTGGCGCTATCAGTTAGATGAAATATAAGTCAGTAGATGTCTTTAGGGCTGGACTCTCATCAAATGTGTGAAATTTTGAGAAGATAGGATCATCTCGGTCAAGTTAATGCAGCTTTTATTTTCACGAAAAATCTTCAGATTTTGCGTCACCGTAGCGGCCACGCCCTTTGGCGAAAAGTTACAATATTCGGTGTGGGGCATGATCAACATCTTAAGGCTTTTCTGACCAATTTTCAAATGGATCCCTTCAACAAGCTCAGCACAGTAGCTAAAAACGTAAAGTATGACATTTATTGTAACCACTAGGTGGCGCTATATGTATAACTGAATTTTATCATATAGATGTTTTCAGGCCGTGACTATTACGTTGCCTGAGAAGTTTGAGATTTTTTGGAGCTTGAACATGGGAGTTATTAAGCATTTGCTCTTTCTGGACAAATGAAAATTTAAAGGCAATATTTGATGCCCCGCCCCCGTCATATAGTATTTCAAAAAGGCAAGATGTTTTGCCCAGTTGTTCTCTCAGGTCTTGAGATGATAAATGCCAAGTTTGAAGTCAATTGGATGAAAAATGTTTGCAAAGGGGGAAAAAGCATGACCACAGTGAATGTGCCAAAATAGGCCAAAATTGGACATTAAAAAATTCATAGCTCACTTCCTGCACATTTTAGCTCCATGGTCCCAATAGACTTTTTTTGTGCGTCTCGGGGTGCTACACGTGCCTGCCAATTGTTGTTGCTCTAGCTCAAACGTGCCGGGCTTGGTTTTTATTTTTCTACGCTAGGGGGCGCTATCGAGTCGCATTGTTATGACGACTTAATAATATAAAATTTTTCGCCGGGCCTGAGGAGTGTGCAAAGTTCGGTGAGTTTTCGTGAATGTTTAGGTACCCAAAATCGCGATCGTTTGCGGAGAATAAAGAAGAAGAAGAAGAAGAAGAAGAAGAAGAATAATAACTAGAGCTGCGAGCAGCTATAAAGGGCCCTCGCAGCCCGGGCCACGTTGGGGTCCTTGCACGTTGGGGTACTTGCACGTTGGGGTACTGGCACATTGGGGTACTGGCATATTGGAAGCAAAATTTCTTTGAAAATGGCATAATAAACGTTTACATGTAGAATATTTTTTTGCCAGTGTGTGTATCAAGCTCAACGGGTTTTGGTGATTGTTAAGACCTGCAAAAATCAGCGTCCTTTTTTATTTTTAGGCAATGAGTTGCCCTGATTGGTATTTTTTTGTAAAAGTGTATATACACATCATCGCTCGTTGTACTCATTGCACAATGTTACTTTTATTGTCCAAAGGGGCAATCAAAAATGAATAAAACAAAATGGAAACGTACATACGTTTGGATCGGTGTGAAGCCAGTGAACAATTTGAGTGGTGGAAACTAAAAGAATATTCATAAATGACTTAGTTATTATTATTACACTTAGAATGAGTGTAAATTTTTTGTACAAAATACCGTATGTGGGGTATTTATTTATTTTTTTTATGCCTCAAGGGCTAGGTGGCGCTGTATTTATAACTGAATGTTGACATGTATGCTTATAATCAAGGCCTGAAGGTATCTCTATGACAAGTGTGGGATTTTTTTTGGAGCATGTACCGTGGAGTTATTAAGCATATCCTTCATTCACGATATTGCTTTTAATGTCCACAGAGGCTATCAAAAATAAAAAAAAATATATATATGTTTGGATAAGTCTGATGCCAGTGAACATTTTGAGTGGTGGAAACTAAAAGAATATTCATAAATGACTTCGTTATCACACTTAGAATGAGTTTACATTTTTTGTACAAAATACCGTATGTGGGGTATTTTTTTTTTTATGCCTCAAGGGCTAGGTGGCGCTGCATATATAACTCAATGTTGTCATAGAGATAGCTTCAGGCCTTGACGATAAACATACATGTCAAGTTTGGGATTTTTTGGAGCATGTACCGGGGAGTTATTAAGCATATCCTTTTTCAGTGTGAAACACAAATTTTGATGCCCCGCCTTCATCATATAGTATTTCGAAAGGTCAAGATTTTTCCCCCTGTCGTTGGCTCAGGTCTTGACATGGTCCAGGTCAAGTCTTAACTCAGTCAGATGAAACGTGTAGGAGAAGTGGGCAAAAGTCTGCCCCCTGTGAATGTGCAAAAATCGTCAAAAATGGGACATTCAAAAATTCGTAGCTCACTTCCTGTTCATTTTAGCATATGGGTCCAAGAGACTTTTTTGTAGGTCTTGGGCTCCCTCATACACCTAAAAATATTCGTCGTTCTTGCTTAAACGTACAACCGGGGCTGCTTCGTTAAAAACTTCTAGGGGGCGCTATTGAGTCATTTTTGTAAAAATAGCACAATCAACAATAAAATATTGCTCATTTTACCAGGCCAGATGTGTGTGCCAAGTTTCATGAGTTTCTGTGCATGTTTAGACCCTCAAAACTGGCGTTGTTTTCTTGGTGAACAGCGCTGAGCCACACCCACAACAATTCGCGAAAACTCACAAACTTCGTGTTGTGACATCATGAAGGTCGAAACCCTCATCTGAGCAAATATGAGGTAGGTCCAGTTAACGTGTTTGGAGAAAAACGTAGAAGAAAATTCGTAAGAAAAAAAATTGCCACTAGGTGGCGCTATCAGTTAGATGAAATATAAGTCAGTAGATGTCTTTAGGGCTGGACTCTCATCAAATGTGTGAAATTTTGAGAAGATAGGATCATCTCGGTCAAGATAATGCAGCTTTTATTTTCAAGAAAAATCTTCAGACTTTGCGTCACCGTAGCGGCCACGCCCTTTGGCGAAAAGTTACAATATTCGGTGTGGGGCATGATCAACATCTTAAGGCTTTTCTGACCAATTTTCAAATGGATCCCTTCAACAAGCTCAGCACAGTAGCTAAAAACGTAAAGTATGACATTTATTGTAACCACTAGGTGGCGCTATATGTATAACTTAATTTTATCATATAGATGTTTTCAGGCCGTGACTATTACGTTGCCTGAGAAGTTTGAGATTTTTTGGAGCTTGTACATGGGAGTTATTCAGCATTTGCTCTTTCTGGACAAATGAAATTTTAAAGGCAATATTTGATGCCCCGCCCCCGTCATATAGTATTTCGAAAAGGCAAGACTTTTTGCCCAGCTGTTCTCTTAGGTCTTGAGATGATAAATACCAAGTTTGAAGTCAATGGGATGAAAAATGTTTGCATAGGGGGAAAAAGCATGACCACAGTGAATGTGCCAAAATAGGCCAAAATTGGACATTAAAAAATTCATAGCTCACTTCCTGTACATTTTAGCTACATGGTCCCAATAGACTTTTTTTGTGCGTCTCAGGGTGCTACACGTGCCTGCCAATTTTCGTTGCTCGAGCTCAAACGTGTCGGGCTTGGTTTTTATTTTTCTACGCTAGGGGGCGCTATAGAGTCGCGTTGTTATAACGACTTCATAATATCAAATTTTTCGCCGGACCTGAGGAGTGTGCAAAGTTCGGTGAGTTTTCGTGAATATTTAGGTACCCAAAATCGCGATTGTTTGCGGAGAATAAAGAAGAAGAAGAAGAAGAAGAAGAAGAATAATAATAATAATAATAATAATAATAACTAGAGCTGCGAGCAGCTATAAAGGGCCCTCGCAGCCCAGGCCACGTTGGAGTCCTTGCACGTTGGGGTACTTGCACGTTAGTGTACTGGCACGTTGGGGTACTGGCATATTGGAAGCAAAATTTCTTTGAAAATGGCATAATAAACGTTTACATGTAGAATATTTTTTTTGCCAGTGTGTGTCAAGCTCAACGGGTTTTGGGGATTGTTAAGACCTGCAAAAATCTGCGTCCTTTTTTATTTTTAGGCAATGAGTTGCCCTGATTGGTATTTTTTGTAAAAGTGTATATATACATCATCGCTCGTTGTACTCATTGCACAATGTTGCTTTTATTGTCCAAAGGGGCAATCAAAAATGAATAAAACAAAATGGAAACGTACATACGTTTGGATCGGTGTGAAGCCAGTGAACAATTTGAGTGGTGGAAACTAAAAGAATATTCATAAATGACTTAGTCATCACACTTAGAATGAGTTTACATTTTTTGTACAAAATACCGTATGTGGGTTTTTTTTTTTATATAAGCCTCAAGGGCTAGGTGGCGCTGTATTTATAACTGAATGTTGTCATAGAGATACCTTCAGGCCTTGATTATAAGCATACATGTCAAGTGTGGGATTTTTTTTGGAGCATGTACCGTGGAGTTATTAAGCATATCCTTCATTCACGATATTGCTTTTAATGTCCATAGAGGCTATCAAAAATAAATAAAAATATATATATGTTTGGATAAGTTTGATGCCAGTGAACATTTTGAGTGGTGGAAACTAAAAGAATATTCATAAATGACTTCGTTATCACACTTAGAATGAGTTTACATTTTTTGTACAAAATACCGTATGTGGGGTATTTTTTTTTCATGCCTCAAGGGCTAGGTGGCGCTGCATATATAACTGAATGTTGTCATAGAGATAACTTCAGGCCTTGACGATAAACATACATGTCAAGTTTGGGATTTTTTGGAGCATGTACCGGGGAGTTATCAAGCATATCCTTTTTCATTGCGAAACACAAATTTTGATGCCCCGCCCTCATCATATAGTATTTCGAAAAGTCACAATTTTTCCCCCTGTCGTTGGCTCAGGTCTTGACATGGTCCAGGCCAAGTCTTAACTCAGTCGGATGAAACGTGTAGGAGAGGTGGGCAAAAGTCTGCCCCCTGTGAATGTGCAAAAATCGTCAAAAATGGGACATTCAAAAATTCGTAGCTCACTTCCTGTTCATTTTAGCATATGGGTACAAGAGACTTTTTTTGTAGGTCTTGGGCTCCCTCATACACCTGAAAATATTCGTCGTTCTTGCTTAAACGTACAACCGGGGCTGCTTCGTTAAAAATTTCGAGGGGGCGCTATTGAGTCATTTTTGTAAAAATAGCACAATCAACAATAAAATATTGCTCATTTTACCAGGCCAGATGTGTGTGCCAAGTTTCAGGAGTTTCTGTGCATGTTTAGACCCTCAAAACTGGCGTTGTTTTCTTGGCGAACAGCGCTGAGCCACGCCCACAGCAATTCGTGAAAACTCACAAACTTCGTGTTGTGACATCATGAAGGCCGAAACCCTCATCTGAGCAAATATGAGGTATGTCCAGTTAACGTGTTTGGAGAAAAACGTAGAAGAAAATTCGTAAGAAAAAAAATTGCCACTAGGTGGCGCTATCAGTTAGATGAAATGTAAGTTAGTAGATGTCTTTAGAGCTGGACTCTCATCAAATGTGTGAAATTTTGAGAAGATAGGATCATCTCGGTCAAGTTAATGCAGCTTTTATTGTCACGAAAAATCTTCAGACTTTGCGTCACCGTAGCGGCCACGCCCTTTGGCGAAAAGTTACAATATTCGGTGTGGGGCATCATCAACATCTTAAGGCTTTTCTGACCAATTTTCAACTGGATCCCTTCAACGAGCTCAGCACAGTAGCTAAAAACGTAAAGTGTGACATTTATTGTAACCACTAGGTGGCGCTATATGTATAACTGAATTTTGTCATATAGATGTTTTCAGGCCGTGACTATTACGTTGCCTGAGAAGTTTGAGATTTTTTGGAGCTTGTACATGGGAGTTATTCAGCATTTGCTCTTTCTGGACAAATGAAATTTTAAAGGCAATATTTGATGCCCCGCCCCCGTCATATAGTATTTCGAAAAGGCAAGACTTTTTGCCCAGCTGTTCTCTTAGGTCTTGAGATGATAAATACCAAGTTTGAAGTCAATGGGATGAAAAATGTTTGCATAGGGGGAAAAAGCATGACCACAGTGAATGTGCCAAAATAGGCCAAAATTGGACATTAAAAAATTCATAGCTCACTTCCTGTACATTTTAGCTACATGGTCCCAATAGACTTTTTTTGTGCGTCTCAGGGTGCTACACGTGCCTGCCAATTTTCGTTGCTCTAGCTCAAACGTGCCGGGCTTGGTTTTTATTTTTCTATGCTAGGGGGCGCTATAGAGTCGCGTTGTTATAACGACTTCATAATATCAAATTTTTCGCCGGACCTGAGGAGTGTGCAAAGTTCGGTGAGTTTTCGTGAATATTTAGGTACCCAAAATCGCGATTGTTTGCGGAGAATAAAGAATAATAATAATAATAATAATAATAATAATAATAATAATTTTTACAAAAACAATAGGGACCTCGCAGCGGTCGCTGCTCGGGCCCTAATAATAATTTTTACAAAAACAATAGGGACCTCGCAGCGGTCGCTGCTCGGGCCCTAATAATAATTCTTACAAAAACAAGAGGGACCTCGCAGCGGTCGCTGCTCGGGCCCTAATAATAATAATAATAATTTTTACAAAAACAATAGGGACCTCGCAGCGGTCGCTGCTCGGGCCCTAATAATAATCATAATTTTTACAAAAACAATAGGGACCTCGCAGCGGTCGCTGCTCGGGCCCTAATTCCTTGAAAAACAATAGGGCCTCGCAGCGGCACCGCCGCCGCCGCTGCTCAGGCCCTAATGACAAATGACATCAAAAGTAGTGAATGTGAAATAATTATTAGTAAGAATGATTACTATTAAATATTGTTGGTTTCGAACCCAGGTTCGCCATGCGGCAGGCGACTAAAGCCTGGTTCACACGGCAGGAGAATTGGCCCGATTTTAGCCCCGAATTTCCCCTCCCGACAATCGTAAGGACACGCCAAGACGCAAGCGATAATCTTTACAGATAATCCTGCCGTGTGTATTGTCACCACACACGGCGCCTCCCGATATCACCGCTTGGAAGGACCCCCTACTTGAAATCGGGCATATCCAACATGTTGGATTTTTTGGCCCGATTTCGCTCCGTGCAGCAGATTGACAGTGACGTGCAGCCAATCAGAAAGCGAGCCAGCGAGGAAGCCAGTGGGGAATCCAAAATCAAAACAGTCATAACGCAGCAGAAAGTCCGTGCTCGCGCTATTACACTCTTTTTAGTTTTTTAAATTATTTGTAAAGATATTTTTATTTTTTTTTATACACGCACACACATTCTCAACTCAACTTTATTTATAAAGCGCTTTAGAACAGGCGTTGCTGTACACAAAGTGCTGTACATAAACATCAGTTTTGCAGTAAACAAGAACAAAGCAAACATTTTGAGAGTGCGAATACAGTTTTTGTTTTGTTTTTTTGTTTTTTTTATAAGTAAATACATTTTACATCAGTCAATAAATAAGAAGTAGCGAATAAAGAGATAAATAAAATAAATACATAAATAAGTAGACTAAACATCAAACTCATACACACCACAAAACACCAAAAGCCAAAGAATACAGATGTGTTTTAAGACGTCGTTTAAAAGAGGATAACGAGGGAGACTACCTAATTTTTAGTGGTAGGTCGTTCCAAAGGGAGGGACCGGCAACACCAAAGGCTCGATCTCCTCTAAGCCTACGCTTAGCCCTCGGTACCTCCAATTGTGTCTGATCTGCTGACCTGAGGCACCGGGCAGGTGTGTAGGGGTGCAAGAGCTCGGCGAGATAAGGTGGGGCAAGACCATTGAGAGATTTGAAAACAAATAGAAGAATCTTAAAATGGATTCTAAATTTCACAGGCAGCCAGTATTCTCCACAAATAAACGTGGTCGCCGGGTGGGACGCCAGCCCGCGCCGCCAGCACCGAGCCGAGGGCAAGCGATGTTTCGCCCATTTACACTCCTTTAAACAACACCTTTTCTATTTATGCCGCTTTTTCGGCTGAAAACCACGATCGACTCATGTTGACGACTCGGAAGCCACGTTTAATCTCGAGAGGTTTTGCGAGACTTCCCGTCACATTCTTGAATGAACTCGGCTCGTGTGGAGTGTGCTGATTGTGCAGTGTGGCCGCACACCACGCACGGTACGTTCAAAACTGGAACACCCGTGATTTTTTCTCTTCATGTGTGGTGTCTGTCAAAGATTGGAAATCGGCCGACAATTTTAAAATTTTGCCGTGTGAACCAGGCTTAAGCTAACCACAGACCTAACTTGTCTGGTTCGAAAAGCATGGCTTATAGTGCATCTATATTTAAAAGTGACATCTGATGCTGAAAGTAACACTTAATGTGGTCACATGTGTTCAGTCATTTCAATGAAATTAGAGAATACATTTCATGATATGATGTTTAGTTAGGGTACATGTATATCCCTAAGCATACTGGCCCTGGATATATTTGCAATGTACAGTGTTGGCATATTTGTATTTAAAAGTGTCATCTGATGCTGAAAAGCATCAAAGCTGATTGGGGACACACGCGTTTAATAATTTCAGTATAACGCATTTCCTTTTTTTTTTTTTTTTTTTAAGAGCTCAGAATTGTTCATTCGGTAGTCTTACCGATTCAACGTCTTATCATCATTGCTCTTTTTTTTTTTTTTTTTTTTTGTTTTTGTGTGTGTGTGTGCGTGCGTGCGTGCGTGCGTGCGTGCGCGTGCGTGCTTGCGCGTGCGTGCTTGCGTGTGCGTGCAAATACGTATAAATTTATACTCATTAATTCACCTAAAGCCTTATAAATATCCCATTACCCTTCGCCTTAACCAGGTACTTCAGAATCTTGCCAGAGTCGTGAAGTTTAAATGGTCAGGAGACCAGAGAAAAGGTCAGAAAAAAATAGAGAAAAGAAAGATAAATCAAAGTGAAATCCAGCACCGACCAAACACTTCCTGGCTTCCCCATGATTACAAAATCAAAGTCTTACGCCAACCCCGGAAGCCTCTAAATTCCAGCAAATTTAGCGAGATCTCAAGAGACCAGAGGAAAAACTAAAGAGAGGAAGGAGGGAAGGATCGATAAGGCAGAGTGAGATCCATAGAAGCCAGTACATCCAATCCATCAAAGTGAAATCCAGCACCAACAAACCCCTCCTGCGTGGTTACAAAACCAGAGTCTTATGCCAACCCCAGAAGCCTCAAACTTCCAATAAATTGAGATCTCAAGTGACCAGAGGAAAAACTAAAGAGAGGAAGGAGGGAAGGATAGATAGAGCAAAGTGAGAACCACAGACACCAGCACCAACTGATTCAAGGGACTGTGGGAGGGAGAGGCTACTTCTGTTGAGTTTCAGTAGATGCTGGTGCGACGGATCTGGCATACATAAGGACCACCACCAAAGAAAGAAAGCCGATAACCGCGGTCCAGCAAAGCGAGCACCGCCCCCCCCCGAAATCCCCAGGCCGCGGCAGCACCAAGGCCACCCCCAAGCCACCCGAGCGGACACCGGTCGGCGAGCCGACCCAGACGCCCGGAACACCCCCGAGCCCAAGGCCGCAGAACGAGGCGCAGCGGGCCCCCACAGCGCCCCACCGGTCCCCAGCCCCCACCCACCCATACCTCCACCCCCCCAAACAAGCCCCCCCCCCCCCCCCCGACGACCGCCAACACCCGGCGGGTGTAGGTGGCACGCCCGTCCCCCAGCACCCCCGTCCCCCAGCACCCCCGACCCCCACCCGCCCCCCACCCCACCCATCTGGCACCACAATAGGACCGGCCTCCGGAGCCCGCCCGGGGCGCCAGGAGTTCTACCGGAGTGGGGCAGGCCTCAAACCCCCGCCCGGCCCCCGGAGCCCGACGCCCGGGAGCCCCAGGCCCAGGGAGAGGGAGGGGGAGGGGGCGGGGGGCCGACAGGGAAGGGGGGGGGGGAAGCGGGGGGAAGACGACAAGAAGGCGAAAGGGCGGCTGCAGGGCAGGAGGGGGGGGGGGGGGAGGGAGGGCGACAAGGGAAAAGGGACTGGGAGGCAGAGGAGGATGGGCGGGAGGAGGCGAGGAGGGAGAGGCGACGGGGGGGAGGAAGGGGGAGGGGAGAGGGAGCCACGGGGCACACCAGAGGCCCACCCGCCCCGAACCGCGCCGCCGGGCACGGAGCAGCGGACCGCGCCGGGACGGCGCCGCCCCGGGCACCAGGGAAAGCACCCCAACACCGCACCCCACAGGGGGCCCAGGGAGCGGCCAAGACAACAACCGCTACCGAGCAGACAACGGGGGGGGGGCAGAACCACCCCCGCCCGACCACGGGGGACGGCGTCGAGAAAATTGACTAATTAGCATGCAGTAACACCAAGTGTTGATGCTTAGTGCCCACTAGAAATAACTCTTGAGGAGTTAGTGAGTATAGTGTCGTATAGTGTGGTGTGCTCGAGCCCACTAGCAGCAACTAGGTTCCTGACTATATAAAAATAAAAACAATCAGATACAAAATACCAAATACAGAAGCAGCGAAAACAGAAGTTGTAACGATGTGGTGGCTCTCGTTAACAGGCAGAATCTTGGCAGGATTAAGTTGCCAAATTAAGATTAAAATATTCTATGTACATAGACCATATTTGTTTAAATCTTGATACTTGATTTTTATTTAAGGCAGAGATTTTTTCCATTGAGATATAATTTATTAGTAAGTTTAACCAGTGGTCGATATTTAGAGATTGTTTATTTTTCCAATTGACAAGGATTATTTTTTTAGCAATAGTAAGGGCTATAAATATAGATTGGGATTGTTTACATGGTAGCTCAGTTATTGTTAAGTCACCTAGTAAACACAATCTTGGAGATAAAGGAAGCCTACAGTTTAATATATCAGCGAGCTTTTCCAAGATTTTAGTCCAGAAATGCAGCACTGGAGTACATGACCATAAAGCATGAAGATAAGTATCGGCAGTGTTTTGTGAGCACTGGAGACAAATGTTGGAGTCAGAGAGTCCCATTTTTTTCATCATATATTGTGTAATATATGTTCTATGAAGTATCTTATATTGGATAAGTTGCAAATTTGTCTGTTTGGTCATTTTAAATACATTTTCACAGATTTGGGTCCAAAAGTCTGGTTCCGGAACTATAGACAAGTCTTTTTCCCATTTTAAAGTCGGTAAATACGTTTTATTTGTGTATAAAAATAACTTATATATTTTTGATATTTTCTTTATTGTTGTTGGAGAAAGCTTTATAATATCTTTAGCTAAGACAGGCAGTTGGAGCGTATCCTGAAGTGTTGGGATTTGTTTCTTAACCATATTTTTAACTTGCAGATAATGTAAGAAATTTCCATTTTTTATTTCATATTTCTGGACCAAGTTTGTATACGATATAAACTTATTATCTGAGAAAAGATGATGAAGGTGTGTAATTCCTTTCTGCTCCCATAAGCTTAAATGGAACGACTGATTATTAAGTTGAAAGTCGGGGTTATGCCAAATGGGAGAGAGCCCACAGGGCGCCAATTGGGAGTTTGTAATTTCTAATGCCTTCCACCAGGCAGTCAGGGTGGCGGCTATCATTGGGTTTTTAAAACAATTATGTCGTTTTATTGATTTTGTAATAAAGAGTAAATCTAACAGTCTAAGATTATTACAATCCTTCTGCTCCAATTCCAACCAACAGTTAGTATCTCTGTTGGGTTGTGTCCATAGCACAAGATATTGTAGTTGATTAGCTATATAATAGTACATAAAGTTTGGTGCCTCTAAACCTCCTTTAGATTTACTTTCCTGAAGAGTAGATAGACTAATTTTAGCTTCTTTTTTTTTTTATTCCAATAGAATTTTATGATAGCAGAGTCCAGCGATTGGAACCAGTTAGACGTAGGTTTAAATGGAATCATTGAAAATAAATAATTAATCTTTGGTAAAACTTTCATTTTTATAGTAGCTATCCGTCCTATTAAAGAGATCGGAAGATTATTCCAGCGCTCCAGATCACTACGGATACTGTCCAATAATGGTAAAAAATTTAAAGAAGTTAATTCAGTTAACTTTGGTGAAATTTTAACACCTAAGTATTTTAAATTACCTGTAGGAAAGGAGTAGTGTGGATCCTGACTTGTAGGATTCCATGAATTTTCTGTGATAGGTAATAATGTTGATTTTGTCCAGTTAATAGAGTAATCTGATAAGTGAGAGAATTTAGTTATTAAGTTAAATGCTTCCCCTAGCGAGATAGCAGGTTCTTCTAAATAGAGTAGTATATCATCGGCATATAGATTAATTTTATGTTCTATTGTCCCGGAGTGGATTCCTTGGATCCGTCTATCCTGACGTATAGCTAATGCAAGCGGCTCAATAAATATAGCAAATAATAAAGGAGACATTGGGCACCCTTGTCTTGTTCCCCTTTGTAGAGTAAAACTCTGTGATGTAATCCCATTGGTAGTAACTGTAGCTTTAGGAGAATCATATAATATTGAGACCCATTGAATGAATGACTCCCCGAAGCCGAATTTATTTAAGACAGCAAAGAGGAAGGACCAGTTAACTTTATCGAAGGCTTTTTCTGCATCCAGCGAAATAACAACTGCCTTTTTATCATACCGCTGTGACATACTAATCAAGTTAAAGAGCCTCCTAATATTATTAGTAGAATGACGACCTTTAATAAAACCTGTTTGATCGCTATGAATAATTGTCGAGATTACTGTCTCTAGTCGAGATGCCAAGGCCTTAGCGATAATTTTAATATCGGTATTAATTAGTGATATCGGTCGGTAACTTGACGGGAGGGTGGGGTCTTTTTCTGGCTTTAATAAAAGTTTAATTGCTGCTATATTCATATCTTGACGTATATCACCCTTACTTTTAATTTCAGTTACTACTCTTAGAAATAATGGAGCAAACATTAACCAGAAATGTTTAAAAAATATAGCCGGATAGCCGTCTGGACCAGGTGCTCTGCCATTAGGCATACTGTCTAAAGCACGATACAACTCATCTATAGTAAGCGGGGCATCTAGAATATCTTTATGTTCAATAGATAACTGAGGTATATTTAAGCTATTTAGGAATACCTCAATATGTTCAGGGTTAGGTCTATTAATTTCTGAGTATAGATTTCGATAATAGTTATAAAAAATATGGTAATTTCTTTTGGTGATTGTGTGCATTCACCATTTATATCTTTAATAGCTGCTATAAGAGATTTTTCCCGATTCCGTTGAAGTTGATTTGCCAGGAATTTACCTGATTTATTATTATGTTCAAAATGATTATATCTCAACTGTTGTATTATAAACTCTGTCTTTTTAGATAACATGTTATCTAACTGTATTTTTATATTCTGTAGTTCTATCCATATTTGATTATTTTGGTTTAATGCATATTCATCCGTTAGTTGTTTAATTTTATCTTCCAGGTATTTTTCTAATTTTTGATCCTGTTTCTTTTTCTAAGTTGAATATGATATAATTTTCCCTCTAATTACCGCTTTTCCTGCTTCCCAGAGAAGAGATGGAGATATATTTGGAGAGTCATTTATTTCCAAAAAATCTGTCCACTCCCTTCTAATAATTTTATCAAACTCTACGTCTTTCAGTAATGAGATGTTAAAACGCCATATCGGGGGAAGTTTAAAGGTAGAGTCAATTTGTAGAGTGAGAGAGACTGGTGCATGATCACTTATAATTATAGAATGTATTTTTATAGCAGTTTTATCAACAATAGAGTTATTTGTAAGGAAAAAATCAATTCTTGAGAATGATCGGTGCACCGCAGAGAAGAAAGTAAATTCCTTCTTAGTTGGGTTTTGAAGTCTCCAGCCGTCGCTGAGGCCAAAATCCTCCATATATTCATCTATTACTTTAGCGGATCGTAATCGCCTTGTATATATCTTATTATTAGAACGATCTATTAACGACCGTGTTAAAATCACCTTCAATAATAATAGTAGAATTTGTTGCTAAATCGAGTAACCGAGAGAAAAATTCATGGAAAAAATCCGGGTCATCATTATTTGGGGCATATAAATTACCAATTGTATATACTTTATTAAATATAGTTACCTGGATAATAATATATCGGCCCTCTAAATCTGTTACTATATTATTTAGAGTAAAGAATAAATTCTTATGTATAAGTATAGAGACACCTCTTTGTCTACTATTATAGGAGGCAGAGTAAACTTGACTAAAATTTTTATCTTTAAATAATTTTTCTTCTGATTTTTGTAAGTGGGTTTCTTGTAGGAGACAAATATCTGCCTTAAATTTTGAGAGATGGTCTAAAATTTTTATTCTTTTTGCCTGGGAGCGAGCGCCACACACATTCCAGGAGACCAGAACTAATTTCTGCATACGAGAAATATAGACTCAGTCTTATGTATACATCTATATAAGCTGCTTATTAATATTAACATATTGTAGGATAGCAAAAGAGTAATTAGGCAATTTATATAATTTATATAAAGAGAGAGATAGCAAGTAGATAAGTATAATAGTGAAGAAACGAGGGGGGAAGTGAGTGTGAAGGAAATCTGTGGGGGATTCAACATAACAATACACCAGTAAATAGTGACCTAAGCGAGATTATTATTTTTATTATTATTATTATTTTTATTTTTTTAAGAATATATTTTTATATTATTATTATCATTATTATCATTATTATAGCCTATACATGATATAAATTCATATTCTCAGTTTCGTAACCCATTATCCATACATATACATACACATATACATACATATACATATATATACATATATACACATATACATACACATACATATACATACGTCAAATAATCACACAATACTCGGCTCTACCAATTATCAGTTAGAACAGCCAAGGGGTCGAGGTTGGGTTTCGGAATAGCTGGCCGTCGATATATAATTTATCAACGACCATCGAAGTCCGTTTACCCTCCTGTCTATTTTGTTTCATTATAGGAAACAGTACTTTTCGCCGCTCGTTTATCTCTCTAGGGAATTGATCATTCATCCCGAAAGATGTCCCTTTGAGCTCCCGTCCTTTACTTTTTACCAATTCTATATGTTTAAAATGTTCGAACTTAGCAATAATAGGACGGGGCTTATTGCCCTTACGAGCTCCAAGCCGGTGTACACGGTGAAAAGAGATATTATTTACCGTCTCCTGAGGGATCTTTAGCGATAATGTCATAAAAATTTTTATCTCGCCCTCTGGATTATCTGGGGTATTTTCGGATATACCTGAAAATATTAGATTTTCCCGCATACTACGGGATTGAACATCTAAGACCGTTTCCTTTAGCATTTTATATTGTATAGTATAGTATAGTATAGTATAGTATAGTATAACGCATTTCCTGATATGAAAGTCAGTAGGTATACTTTTATGTCCCTTAGCATAATTGCCGCAGATACATTTGCAATGTACAGTTGGACGTGGGATTTGAACCTGCGAACTCCTGGTTACTGTACAACGCACTCTTCCAACTGCACCACTGATCAGTAATAGAAGAGTAATGATGGTCAGTTCTATGTATGGAAGTGGCTGTGGAAAGTGGGACTAAAAAAAATTCAGTGTCACTCCCATTGAAAATGAATGAGGAAAAGTTGATCTTTAACATTAAGTTGTGCGAGTACTGTAAGTAACGTGGAATCAGACAATAAATACCCCGGAATGCGTAAATCTTTTCAGCAAGTTGAAATTTGAACAGTGTAAATCGGAAGTATTATGTGGGAGTAGTTTGACATAAAAAAAAAAGTGTGGAGAATAAAATGTGAATAAAATGTGCCTGAAATAATAATAAAGAATCTCAATAACATCATTGTGGGTATGATACACGGATATGGAAGTGGAGTGCAACTTTCAGTTTCCAGAACACACTTTTTTTTTTTTTTTTTTATACATTTTTGGCACAGTGATACCAGAAAATTAACAGTTTGAAAGGGATTTATGTCCATGCGTTGTAAGTTAACTGTAATTTGGTAAGAGGAAAGAAACAGAATACATTTTGTTTCAGAATATTTATTTTCCCAGTGAATCGTGATGATGGAAACATGCCCATTATTCTGATGTCATGAACACAAGTGAAGGCGGCCTGACACTTGCACGACTTTTAAGAACAATTCTGTTGTGGCAAGTCGTGTCATTTTGGGGCACGAACTGGGAGGTTACCACACTGTTCACGCATAGTTCACGACGTGTTCACGAATGCATGACCATTCGTGTCCACATTGACACGAACTGACACGACGAGTTCGCGCAATTCGGACGGTGTCGTGCCGACTTGGGCACGCCATATAAAAAGGGGGCCTCCCCAACCCAGTTGCGTACCCGTCGGCTGTCGGGTTCTGAGGTGGCCGCCGCTGGCAGCAGCAAGGGGGGGCAGTGTCCCCGAGCCGGCCGCGGCCCCGGGCCGGGACCAAAGTTGAGTGGACGTGGGGAAGCAGGGGAGAGCAAACCGAGTCGGCCGGCCCGTGGCCGGTTGGTCGGAGGTCCCGCAAGCGTCCGACCCTCCGCGGCCGCGCGCCCTCGGCCTCTCGTTCGAAGGCGCCTCCGACTGTACGGGTTCGCTCGCCCTCTCTCTCCGGTAATGATCCTTCCGCAGGTTCACCTACGGAAACCTTGTTAAACTTCCTTTAGTATAGTCAAGTTTGATCGTTTTCTCGGCGCACCGCAGGCGCCGGGGAGGGCCCATCCGAGGCGCACTGCCACGCACTGGCTCGCATCCTTCCCGCATCGTCCCGACGAGTTCACGAACAGTTTGCGCATAGTTCACGACCCGGTCGCGAAATTTTGTCGTGGCAAAAATTTGAAATATTTCAAAATTTTTGCCCCGACATGGCACGCAGTCACGACGGGTTTACGCACACTTCACGCCACTCTATGACTAGTTCAGAAAACTGGTACGACTCGAGTCGTGCCAATTTGTGCCACAATATCGTGCAAGTGTCAAGGCGCCTTGAAACATACATGCATGAAAAAAAAGGGCACACGCAAACTCACAAAAAAAATGTTCCATTCAAATTTCAAAAATGGCATACTGAAAATATGCACAAAAACTGAGAAACTTCAGAAGCTTAACACTTCTTTTCCTGTCTAAGAGAGCAGAAAGCTAAAAGAAGCAACCAATGGGTCCCAACACTGCCCAACAGTTCCCACCATTTAGATGCAGTGCCTTGTTCAACTACCATCAACCGCAACCGAATGAGTAGGGACAAGAAGAGGACCTTCCCACTGTGGTATGAAGAAGCAAACACCCATCCATGACATAAATAGGCATTGTTTGTTTAACTGTTCTGCCCGTTTCCCCAATGTATGTTTTATTGCATGACTTGCATTGTATTTCATGTAGAACTTTCTTTTTCTGTTTATTTCAACTTTAGTGTGTATCAGTACCAGGAATGGTGCAGTTACCGATACCAGGTATAAGTATTGGGACGATTCCAGACAAATTTCCTGGAATTGGTTCTGGCGACATACATCGATACTGGTATCGGCCCATACTCTTGTGGCCATTTTTCAGTCAGGAACTATGAGAAAGACTGGGGGGAATTAACGTTTTATTCCGTCTAGTCCGTTTCCTGTGTCTCCTTATGATGTACCACTTGTTCATTTCTAGGGCCCGACCGATTAATCGGCCGCCGATTATAATCGGACGATTATTGGCCTTCAAACATCGGCCAAAAAAATCGGCCAATTGAGCCAAACGGCCGACTGTTTCCCTCCTAAAACTTTATCGAAGAAAACTGAAGTTTCCGACGTTGTGAGAGTGCCCTGAATGCACCATTTTACTTTTGTAGGATTAGCAACTAGCAAGTGTGTGGCGTATGTTATTCTGGTTATTCTGTTGTCCCTTGAAGCTGTTTAATGACACCGCAGTTGGAGTTAACTGTAAAACTAACAACACAACTTAAAGAATTACATCCG